>NC_087362.1:11257500-11882500 GCF_030014295.1 Loxodonta africana
CCGTTGAGTAGATCATGACTCATAGTGACCATATAGGACAGAGTAGAGATGCCCCATAGGGTTTCCAAGGAGTGGCTGATGGATTCAAACTGCCAACCTTTAAGTTAGCAGCTGCAGAAGGCAATAAATACCATATGAGAGAAAAACAAAAACAGAGAATGGGTGATACGTAGGAGGTGTCAAAGGGTGCAGTTTTAAATAAAGCCAAAAGGATGGGCCCCACTGAAAAAAGAACACTTGAGAAAAGACTTAAAGTAGATGAAGGAACAACCCAAGTAGGTGTCTGAAGGAAGAGCATTCTGGGCAGAGGGAACAGTGGGTGCAAACACTTGACACAGGAACACGGCTGGCTTGGCATGTTTGAGGAGCAGCAAGACTAGTGGAGCGAGTGCGTGAGCAGGAGCTCAGTCAAAAACAAGGTTGAAGAGCTAGGAAATGTTGAAACTGTGTGAGCCTTTTAGGGCTTTTTTTTAAGGACTTGGGTTGTTACTTTGAATGCGCTCAGAAGCCCTTAAAAGGTTTTGAGAAGAGGAGTAACGTGATCTAACTTTTTAAAAGTATGGTTCAGGCTGCTCTATTGAGAATAGGAACAAGCTATAGTAACTAACATTGACCTCTACAGAGTGCTTTTCATATTCTCCAATCATTCATTCAACAGATACTTACTGAGAATCGAGGTAGCAGGCCTTGTGCAAAATGAAGCAAAAAACTATTGCTTCTTGACCTTATGAAGAGAGATGTTAAAGAATCAAACACATGCTTGAGACCACGTTATACAGTGAAATCAGAAGAACTTGCCACATGAAGTAATTAAGTTAAGTGATTAAAAGAAATGTAGATGTTAAGTAGGTGAAAATGAAGGTGTGTTTTGTTTGTGTGTGTGTAGGGGAGATACATTTCAGACATTGAGGCAGTATATGAAAAGTTCCCTTACCAAAGAGGAGCTCAAAGAAGTCCAGTGTAGCCTGCAGCAAGAAATGAAGCTCCAGCAAAGTAGGGTGCAAAGGATGAAGAATTTTGAAAGCCAGGTTAAGGATTTGTCTTTATTCTAAGATAAATGTAAGCCGCTGAAGTATTACAAGTCAGAGAAATGATATAAAATTAACATTCAAAAATGCAAATGAAAGGTCAATGCAGATGCAGGAAGATCCACTAAGGGGTTTTTTCAGCAGTTAATAAAAAAAAAAAAAAAAGAGAGAGAGAATTGCAGGATATCCTGGCAGAATTTTGCACCTTGGTAAAAGAAGATAGGGCTGAAGTAGACAAAGAGATGCCAGAGAGGTGGAGAGAAAGCTAAGAACCCAGGTGACTGTAGCATCTTGGGGCCCAGGGAAAAGGAATGTCAAGAAGGAGGGAGAGTGGTCCGTGGTCAGTGTTGGTGAGAACTGAATCCTGTACATTAGTGAACTTTGGAAATCATGGGAAACAGTTTCAGTGCAGTGATGGATTAGGAAGCCAAAATGGAAGAGTGGTTTGTAGAATGAGATGGAGATAACAAAAGAGGTAAAAGTATAAGCTACAATTAGAAGACATTTGGCTGCAAAAGTCCCAGCTGGACTAGGACAGCGGCTATAACTTAGCTGCTACAAGGAAGAGATTTTTATTTATTTTAAACATGAAAAAGAGTTAATAATCTATGAAAGCCAATGGGAAAAACCAGTTGAGAAGAAGTTGAATATACATGAAAGATAAACTAATTGATTGTACAAGATTCCAGAGAAATCAGGAGAGGAGTCACTTTAAATGGGTAGGGAGGCTTTCTCATTTGTCAATAGTTAAGATGTTTTCACTTCTGTAATAGAAGAGAATCAGAACGGATGAAGACTGCAGGTATTGGCAGGTCTGCATGCTTGCCAAAAGAGGACGTTCTAATCTGATGGTTTCTATATTCCCCAGAATAAGGACACTTTGTCATCCAAATTGGGGACACTTCGGGGGAATGAAAGTAGGTATTATGAATCATTCAGCGGGAAGCATTTTGGCAAACTGGATGTATGGCCACTCTCAATTTGAAAGAAACTGACTCTGATACAGAGATTTGAGTTTCAGATAACTTGGAATGAGAGGGAAATGCTACTAAGAGTATGGGCAAGTGGGGCAGCTGATAAAATTTGAGAAGAGAAGGAAAAAATAGGACATGTGTTATCGAGCTAGGTGTCCCTCTGAGCAAATGGAGACTGACCCAGCTGAGGAGACAATGGGAGTCGGTGTAGACCACACAGTTCAAGAATTAACTCACCCAAGGGGAGAAGAAACTGAGTTACTTATACCCTAAATCCTGACAATCATTGGATGGAGGTTGTGGTCAGGTGGACATTAATTTCCCTGGGCTTCCATACTGCCCCACTGGCAGACAAAGAACTTTGGGGACTGAAGACACCATCAGGCAAAGAAATAGAGATGCTCAAGATTAGAAGGTGAGCTATCATGCATGTGAGTGAAGGGCTGGGGGACATGCACCATGAAGAGGGCGCCAACGGCTTCTGGTCTACTCACCTAAGTTAAAGTCATCTTTTGAGAGTTAAGAGATAGGTGGAAAGTTGGAAGGAACTAGAGCATGGAGAAAATATAAACAATGATGAGAGGGATCATGATTATTTGGGGGGGCTGCAGGCCACTGCACCACAACTTGGAAAAATTCTAGTGGTGGTGAAGATGGTGATAGTGGTTGCTATTTTAATCTTTATCCACATTTGGCTGAAGAGGAGCAGCTACCATGGCGAAGTATATACAGTTACGAAACAATAAATAATATTCTGGAAAACAAAATCACGCATTCTGGTTCCACGTGCTCTATGTTCTTTTCAAAATAGCACGTGCTAAGGATATTTTTCAGGAAGGCTTTGAATACTGTTTCATTTGGGTTTTTTAAGTTAGTGATGGGCCATTTGTAATTTTGTGTTTTTAAGGGGAGAGACTGCATTTGCTTCTCTTAGGTCTCATAAGAAAATCTATTCGTATGTGTTCTTACTTTATACGTTTTAATTCTAACCAGTAGTAGAATAATAATAATTTTACTACTTTGTTTTTCCCTGTGTTTTTTTGTATATAAAATTTAATATGATTTTCCTTCAATTGCATCCAGATCAGATCATTAGCTATGTTTAATCTCTTACATTGTAGGCTGTTCAATATGAGGAGATGTAACCGCCTTGATAGCATGTTCCTTTTATGTCTTCTTGAATCCTTGTGCTCCTTCCATGTTTGGAAATAAATTAGTTTTTGAGAATATATGCCTAAGATTTCAAGTAAGTTATCTGTCAGTGATATTGATGACATGATACCAATCAGTGCTATTTTCATTTTCTTCAGTAAAATGTAGTATAGAATTTATACAATTTGATCTTTTTCAGTTTGACTATTTTTCTTTCTCTCTGGGCACGTAAAAATGGAGGATCATGGGAAATTTTTTTTTCTTATAGAAAATTAAGGTAACATTTTTGCGTTTTAATTTTTTGTGCCTTTTAACTCTTCTGCATTGTAAATTATAATATTTCTTAGGAAGAAATTCTAAGGTCATTCTGGAATACAAGTAATCACCATAGAAAGAAGATTAATAGCAGATGAACTATTTAGATACATAACATGCTTTTAAAAATCTGCCTGAAGCTAGATTAGGGTACATTTAAATTGTATACTCTACAATATTGGAGCAGTCCTTTCAGGAAGAGGGAAAATAGTCAAAGAGTTTGCAATAAGAGACTTTCAGCACTATTTTTCCATAGGTATAGATTTTTCTACAGGTACCAATAGGTAAAATGATTAAACTAAGCATACTCTACTGCTTTGAAAACTCAACTGTACTCTATTGCATTAGAAAAAAAAAAGATATTTGAATGAAATCATAATATAAGATATATGAAGATACATGTTATAATATAACTGAGGTATTTTGCTGTAAAAGCTAATTGTTTTCAGTTATATATTACATGTTGACTGAGTTATGATTTTGAGGTTTATATCTAATCTAAAGAACTGTAAAGCATCCGTTTTATCAAAATTATAAAGTTGGAAAATAACGTACCAATCTATTTTGTATAGCATTTAAAGACAGTGGGCTATCATATTTGATAGCAGGCAATTTTACTTTTTATTTATACTTTATTCATTTATAATGTTTTTTAATATCTTTTTGAGTAATGGGCTGTATCATTTAAATTTCAATAAAAATGAAGATGATAGGAAACATAAAAATAAACCAGTAACACATTTTTTCTTTTCATTTAGGTAATAAAAAATGAGAATGGCACATTAACGGACAATATAACACCAGAATTTTCAGGCTAATAATAATAAAAATAGCTAATATTTATTAAGTTCTTTTTATGTACCGTATCCTCTTCTAAGCTTTTTATCTGTATTATATCCTTAAGAGTTTGAAAAAAAGCAAACAAATAAAAAAGGCCAAAAAAAAAAAAAAAAAACCTTCTAAGTTACAATTAAGTACATTGTAAAATAGTATTTAACATTTAGGCAGGTTATGTACTATATATGTAAATCACCATAAGTTTCATTCTTCTACATATTTAAGTAATTATTCTACATCATACAATAAAAGATTGCCCAATGAGCATGCTGAGCAGGATAACATGTTATTAATGGTAATTTTATTTTAATTTATGCCTTTTCTATAACATCTCTAGATTTACAAAAAGCTTTTATCAGTTAGAATCCCTTAGACTAGAGTGACAGGCAGCATAACCTCTGAAAGACCTCAGTATGAACAGATGGGGCGCGGTACAGTCTGGGCAAACTGGAGGTGCACCCATGCCTAAGTGTTTCACATAATAGTTAAGTATATAGGCCAATGCTGGCCAAACAAATCTAATCTAATTTCCAAGTTTGCTCCAACTTTAGTTCCAGGAAGTCAGTTTTCTAAAAAAACTGCGTTATTGACAATAAAGGAATTAATAATGCAAAAATAACTATGATCTAAGTTCAGTATGTTTTCTTACAGTCACGTATTTGCCTCCTTTTCACACATTTCCTTTTCCTGTCAATTTGACTACCATTTCCCACCATTGAAACCTGGCAGTCAACTTTGATTCCTTCATTGTTCATCTTGAAACACAGTCTTTCCTTCATTCTTTGTAGGTGCACCTCTCATTTCTCCTACTGCTACCACTTTAAAATAAGCCCTCATCACTAAGCGGTTTATATCCTACTTTTTGTAACAGCACACTAACATTTTTATCTTTACTTCAATTCCTTTTCCCTCCAATCCATTTTGTCCAGCAAATTAAATTATTAGCCTTATTTATTATGTCAATCCAACAACCTGAAATGATTCCCAAGTGCCCACTGGGTAATTAGGAAGCTTCTTAATGCGTAAGAGGTTTGCTCCACTTCTCCTGGACGAATCTCTCTTTTCTTGTTCATGTTAGCAGTACATGTATCTCCACCCAGCTCTATGTCTACCTCACACTCTTTATCCGGTAGCTTCTGCTTGCCTCCTCTTATAATGATACTTTTGCCTAGAATACAATACTAGTCATGTTCATTTACTCAACTCTCGCTCATCCCTCCAATTCATCGTAAGAGTTAGCCTCGCTTTGGGTTCAAAATAGTTCTCTTAGTGAAATTAACAAAAACCTAATGAAATCACCATTCAACTCTTTGGATGAGTTTTTTTATTTACTATTTTTTATCTCTTATGATGAAAAACAATTAATTCAAGTTTTTGCTAATGGGTAAGGATTTCTTTGTCAATAATTGCTCGCTGTGTTATATATGATAATGGGTTTTATGTTGTTAATATTCAATTATCACAATGTGAGTGGATTCTAAGAAGTGGCAGAATATATACAACTAAAGTTTTAAGTGTTACATATTTATAAAATCTCTGTTAGTTTCCTCTTCTATTATAAAATAGCATTACATTTCATAATAATTTTAACAAAATAATATACTCAATTCCCCCTTATATTTTTAAAATGTAGTATTAAAAAGTTTGAAAACTAAAAAATTTACCACCTTAATGCATTTTTAAATTCTACCCTTTGAAAGATCTCAAACATTAAAAACATTGTACGCTACTATAACATTGGAGCCCCGGTGGTACGGCAGATAAGAACTTGATTGCTAACCAGAAAGCCAGCAGTCTGAATCCACCAGCCATTCCTTGGAAACTCCATGGGGCAGCTTTACTGTGTCCTATATGGTCACACTAAATAGAATCCGGTAGGTGAACAATGGCAAAAATGGAAGATCATTCACACCTTCAGCATCCTCTAAAGACTGCCTAGAGAAAGGCTGGCTCAAAACACCATGGACCCTTCTTGAAGAGAGGTCAAAAGTAGACTTGGAGGGCAGGCCAATATTACCGTTCTCCAGAGGCATTTTCTCCCCATGTCGCCCTGGCACCTGCTAACCACATTCTTGTCACTTGGTACATGTCCAGGTCTTAACTGGGCTAAAGCTTTCTGGAGTAATAAAAAGACTCCTCTTTCTTCCTGTGCCCAGAACACATTGTTAATGATCTAAGCAATGGAAGAGAAAAATCAAACCCTCTGAATTTTTAAAAATGATTTTCAGAAACATTTATAAGTGGAAAGGGACCTTAGAGGCCATTCAGTCTGTGTGGAATATTTAATAACAAGAAAGGTTAAAAGTCTTGCCCTGTGACACAAGAGCTGCTTGCAAGCGGGGCTTGTGCAGAAGCCAGGTCTCTGGTCCCTGGTCAAGGTTCTTTGCCACTGAACCTTAAATAGTGACTGTCGTATTGTCTACCATGTAATCATTTAGGGTCTGTGTTTAAAATTCATTGTTCTAGACAGTGAATATATCTGTGCCATTTTCTAGCTGGACAGTAACATATTTATAGTTACAGTGCAAGTGGAATTTTTATTATGATGTTTGTTTTTTAAGCTATTAGAGGAAACGTTCCACAGAGAGACTGAAACGTATCTAAACTTCATGCTTGCTTCTCTGTTTTAAAATGCCTGTCATAAGGATTCCATTTTCAGGCTGAAGTAAGTTTGCAAAGAACATTTTATGTATGAAGACTATTGCTAATTTTTTTTTTAAGCCTCCAAATAATTTTATACTTTTACTTTCCAGGAGTTTTGTAAGAATTCTTATAACATCATGGAAAACTAGGATTCAGCCAAAAGGCTGTTGTAGTCTTTTCTTTGTGTTTGTGTAATATCCAGTGCAGAGTTTGATATGAGATTACCATTAATCTTTTCTGCGTTGAGATAAGTAACTTATAAGAGTCTTAAATTATAATTTGTGAATATATATATGTCTCAGTCGTCTAGTGGTGCTATAACAGAAATAACACAAGTGGATGGCTTTAACAAAGAGATATTTATTTCTTCACAGTAAAGTAGGCTAAAAGTCCAAATTCAGGGCATCAGCTCCAGGCGAAGGCTTTCACTCTCCGTTGGCCTTTCAGTTAATCTTCCCCCAGACTAGGAGCTTCTCCTAGCAGGGAGATAAAAGGTAGTGCAGGCCACACCCCAGGGAAACTCCCTTTACATTGGATCAGGGATGTGACCTGGTAAGGGTGCTACAATCCCACCCTAATCTTCTTTAACATAAAATTACAATCACAAAATGAAGGACAACCACACAATACTGAGAATCATGGCCTAACCAAGTTGACACATACTTTTTGGGGGACACAATTCAGTCCATAACAATATATTAAATATTGTCCTTATTGCTAAGCATAAGAATACATACATATGAATGTGGGGCATTGGAGAGAAACCTCTACATCTTTTAAGCAACTTCTTTTTATTGCTTTCCTGGTTGATCAGGAATATTTTAATATGACTTTTTTTTTCAATATTAGCATACCATATGTATTGGATTAATACTTGGAATCATACTGATATTTTGTTAACTCTATTATTTATCCAGTAACAGATCCAACATGTATTACGACTTAACACAGCTTTATAGATGACAAGGCCAGCTCCCTCTTATTACTCTTCATTTTCCTAAGCAGCCAAACTATTAGGTGAACATTCCACAAATTCTCTTAATTTATGTAGTAAGTGTTTAAAACACATAAATGTGTAAGTTCAAATTCTGGGACTATTTCGTAAAAACAGTATTGTACCCAAACTGCCTAGGAAACACCCTGTTCCTGCCCTTTAGCTCTTCAGTGAATGTTGAATTCTCCAACAGATCCGCCTCCTGATTAGTAAGCTAAGTCTCAGTAGCTCAAACATCAAATAGATGCTTCCAGTGGGAATCGTGATACTGTTGACAAAGGAGGGCGAAGACCCTAACAGATCATGGTTTTTACTTTTGTTTAATTTTTCTGGTATCAAATGTAAGTAGAGCTGAGGTCCAAAGGAATATTTGCTTCCTAGTCATGAGATGGTCACGGTCCCTTTTGTAGCATAGTTCCATGGATTTTTTTTCATTCAATTCTGGTTGTAAAATGCTACAGGTCTTGAGGCTACTTAACTAAAAGACAACGAACCTGAACATGTATACATCATCTTTCTCTAATTACACAGAAGTAAGGATGGGTCTCATTTAGAATCTTATTAGGAGAATAAACCATTGGAGCCGCCATAAATGTCTTCTCTCGGAATGTTGTCTACAAACAATCGTAAGATTTTTTAAGTATTGCTGCTCAACGATAGAATTTTTTTTTTTACTTATTACATAGTATACGT
Source organism: Loxodonta africana (assembly GCF_030014295.1). Taxonomy (NCBI): domain Eukaryota; kingdom Metazoa; phylum Chordata; class Mammalia; order Proboscidea; family Elephantidae; genus Loxodonta; species Loxodonta africana. The sequence continues at coordinate 11,266,137 of NC_087362.1, forward strand.
ACATAATTTTATAAATTATTACACGGTATTTAGTCACATTTGAGAAATAAAAGAAAATAGTAAAAGGTACCATATCATTGGAATACATCTTTTCCCTGGAGCCCTGGTGGCACAGTGGTTAAAGCACTCAGCAGCTAACCAAAAGGTCAGCGGTTCAAACCCATCGGCTGCTCTGTGGGAGAAAGATGTGGCAACCTGCTTCTGTAAATATTCACAGCCTTAGAAGCCCTATGGGACATTGTGAGTCAGGATGCACTTGAAGGCAGTAGGTTTTTGGTTTTGGAATTAAGACAGTATTAAAGGCCTTTCACTTCAGTTACCTTATTTCATTTTCAAGTTCAGTCTTGAAATGAACGTTGTCAGAAATATTGGATAAAAATAATCCTTTCGGTTATCTAAATTGATCATATATTCCTGGTGAAGACACATAAAGCATCAACAGTTTCTCATTGTTGATATAGAACGTTGCCTTTCATGTTTTAATTCCAAATGTTATGTATGTAGTCAGCAGTGTCTTTAAGAATTATCTAACCTGGAGCTTTCCAGTGATTTAGCTGCACAAAAATAAGTTTGTAGAGCAGCTGTAAGGGTAATAAAAATAGTCCTACACCCCTTATAACCTTACAATGTAGTGTTTATGTTAGATTTTGCCTTTAAAAATATATAAAAATAAGGGCTAACCAAACCCGTTGCCATCAAGAGGATTCCAATTTACAGAGACCCTATAGATCCTGTAAGACAAGAGTAGAACTGCCCCGTAGGGTTTCTAAGGAGTGACTGGTGGATTCAGACTGCTGCAGACCTTTTGGTTAGCAGCTGAGCTCTTAACCACTGCACTACCAGGGCTCCAAAAGGAAAAAAAAAAAAAGGACTAGGAATGTTGAAGTAACTTGTTCACTATTGAAAAAAAAAAAACCCGCAATATACACAATTCAGCTACTACTTTCTTCAGGGTCTTTTTATCAAACCTCACCAATGACTGGTCATGGTCATCTTTCTTTACATTGTGGAACATACTTCTAAGCCATCCTCATTTCAAGGCCCATGTTTTGATTCTATTGCTGTGACTCCAACATATTTCTCCAATATAATTTTGAGTTAATAAAATGTTAATCCTTGATGGAAACTGAAGGAGAGACATTTTGATCGATGAAGTTGGCTTACCCTTCTTCTACATGAGGTGATCAAAAAAACAGACAGTACAAAAAGTGGGGGTGGGAGAGAAGTTCTCAGAGTTGTTCAGAGTTTGCTGTATCCATGGGCCAAATTCTGAGTGAACTGTCAGATGTGTAAAGGCACATAAACCTAGTCCTGATCTTAGGAGTTGATTATCACGTGCAAATCATTATACAGGAGCCCTGCACCCAAGTGTAGAGTGCCGTATGTAGTAGAGTCTAAAGAGCTTATGTTTTACTTAATATGTCTGCCTTTTCAGATATTCCCTGAGCATTCTTCTATGACTCTGGTAGCCATCCTTACTTTTACTTCACAGTCACTAGAGATGACTGGCAGGAACTGAAAATGAGCTTTGTGTGTATTCATAAGATTCTGGGGATTAGTAACGTGAAATAAAAAGATGTATGTGAAGTGCAGGGTTTCATACACAGGCTGAGCTGTCTTAAGGATGTGCCCTGTGGTGAGCAGAATACAAAAACTGCTAAAAGGAATATTCTTTGAGGACATGTTCACAGAAGGCTTTGTGGTCCTCTTATCTCTCTCCAAGCCTTTATTTTTCAACCCCCACCCTCTGAGAGTCATATGGAATAATGGCAAAAGAAGCAAAGGACGTTAATTATTTGAGGCCTGGGGCAAATTAGTCTGGGGTAAAAATCAGTGTTATAAAAAAACGGTGCATCTGTATTTTGTGATCAAGGTGCTCATTTAGATTAGAATAGAAGCAGCAAAGTGACAGGTTTATTATGCTTGGCTCAATTAAATGCTTTCCTCTAAAAAATTGCAAAGACTTATTAGGGACTTTGAACCAGTACTGCCCTGGCCCTTAAGGAACAGAGCATGTAACAATAGCTTCTCCAATGATAACTCAAGAGCAAGAAAGAGAATATTACACAGTTGATTTAAAAACACAATTTAGCTTTTTCAAGTTTCTGATGCTTGGGAAAGGATATGCTTGCAGAAGTGACATTTCTACCTTGAAATGTTGCTATTTTGCCTTTCTATTTCCACCTTTACATTGGACAATTCGGGCACTCTTAGCAGCAATTCAGGACCAAAATTTGTTTGTGACTAATTGTGACAATCTAATTCCATATACCCATTTGGAACATTCTGGTAATATTCGTGGTCAGACAGCATAATGTGATTATCTGGGGACCTTTTTGTTCTCTATTCCATTTATATTTTGAAATAAAATTTTGGTGTAGGAAGTGTACTTTTAAAATATTCTCATTTTAACATTGCAGAATATGCCTTTAAATTTTGCCTCATACCCAATTGTGTTCATTGTAATGAAAATTTTTAATATCCACCTTTCTGAAAAATCAAATGATTTTTAAATTTGGAATAAATATGTAAATACTGAAATGCCAGAGTACATTAAAGACCAACCATTACATTTTGTGAAAGATGGTTGTATCCCCAAATGTCATAGTAAATTTCCATGGACTGAATTTAAAAAAAAGTTTTTCTGCAAGTAATTCATGCTATCATTTAAAAGACAATTCATATTTTCTCTAATCTCTGATTTTTATTTCATAGCTTTAATTCAAAAGCAGCTATTATTGTGCAATTATTTTAGTCTTTTGAAAGGTAATCTTTTAAATCTATTTCTTTTTATTTTTATAAGAATGTCATCAAATCCCCAATTATGTTTTAAATAAACACCAGTTCTAATAAAAAGATTTTTTTTCTTTTTTTTTTCTCTAATACAATTATCTGCACTTGATCATGCAGCCAAATTGCACCAGTGAAACTTTGAAGAAAAATGTGGTCTGTACATTAGATTATTTTTTAATTTATTTTATGTGGTTTATGACAATAAAATCATCTAATTTATCCTTTTGACCAATTTAATTTTTAAAATGCAAATGTTATTATATTTTCAACATTAGTTTAAATTTTTTATTTCATTTATTATTTTTCAGAAAGTAATAATAGAGTAAAATATAGATGGAGACGGTTCTTTGGTGATGAGTTAGATGATGTGTGAGAGACTCAGCTAATTCAGGTGATCTGTTTAAAGGGTGAATCCCTTTAATTACATGAATGGGATTACATCGCATACAAGCAATGTTTTATAAAAGGAAATCCACAGAATAACTGGCAAAAACTGTTGCCGTTTTTGATTATGAGAAATTTCTCAGTGACCATAAGGGCATAAATTTCCTTGGTCTTGAGGCTTAGATATAGCACCAGATCACAATGCCTGATCTTGAATTCCAACTGCTACACTTAATTGCTGCAATTTTACAAAGCTTCACATATTGCGTAAAGTTAAAAAATCACTTCGTGTGCCATCGTGCTTTATTATGTAACACATAATGCGTATTTTACAACATACAATGCCTTATTAAACTGAAAATTCTCGGCAATTACAGCACATGACACTTTTTAAGATATTTACATGTTTTACCATATTAACCAAGAAGGTAACTTGCAGTCTAAATTATGTGATCTTCCTAAGACTGACTCATAGCGACCCTATAGGGACAGGGTAGAACTGCCCCCATAGGGTTTCCAAGGAGCGGCTGGTGAACTCCAAATCCACCTTTTGGTTAGCAACCGAGCTCTTAACCACTGTGCCACCAGGGCCCCGGAATTGACTCAACAGCAACAGCAATGGGTTTGATTATTTTTGTAATATGTGCATATGTGGAAATGTATATGTTTTCAGTTAATATCAGTGCTACCATCCAACTAAAGCCAGCGTTGGCAATCTGTGCAGTCTCATCATTAGTGACTAAGTGATAAGCCTTGATACAGAATAATTAAAAAATACACTTCTATTATTAAGCAGTGAGCTTTAAGATACACTATCATCCAGAGAACATTGCCTTATCATCAATGAATACACAATTTCAGTTTCCATTAGACTGTTTTCAAATATTAAACAGTAAAGGGGATTCATGAACAGTAAGAGGAATTCTCTCTAAGGAAGAGACTTCTAAGAAGGAGGTGCCTAACACAGGAAGACCATCAGAAGGCCGTTCAAGGCAGAGGGAACCGCGTGAGTGGAAATGCTGAGGGTCAGGGGCTGGTGTTCAGAAACTGAACCACCGCCTATGTAGGATGTGATCACAAACGGCATGCTCATCTTGAAGGGCTTGGATTGAATTCTACCTATCATAAGAAGTCAGAGCGCTGATGGCACGGTAGTTAAGAGCTTGGCTGCTAACCATAAACGTTGGGAGTTCAAATCCACCAGCTACTCCTTGGAAACTCTATGGGGCAGTTCTACTCTATCCTATAAGGTTGCCATTAGTCAGAGTTGACTCAACAGCAGTGAGTTAGTTAGTTTGTTTGTTTGTTTGTTTTAGTGGAAGTCAGGGAAGGATTTTAAGCAGGAAGGTAGCATACTGCCATTTATGTTTTGAAATGACTCCTCCCGGCTGCTGGACTGGTGATATGTGAGAATTTACAAAGAACGGACACCAGGAGGTAGGCCATTGTGCCTCCAGGAAAAATGCACCCGAGCCACTACATTGTTTTGGAGCAGTACTTCATAAAGGATTTTCAAAAGCACATATGTTTTTATTGAAAACTAGTAAGAAACTTGCAATGAATAAATCCATTAAAAACCCACTATTCTCTTTCCCTGAATTTGTTTGCTTAAGAGGCTAGCAATTTTTACTTTTACTGTAAATGTCATTAACTTTTCCTGTTTGGATTACATTTAACAATATTATAGTTCTGAAACTCTCAAGTCTTCTCTGTACTCTTTCTTTTTCTGTTGTTTTTGGTGCAGAAGTGTGTGTTTTTCTTTTGGGCTTTTTCCAGAGTGTCATATTGATAATCCTCCTAAAGACAAACTAAACTCATTACCTTGGAGTATATTCCGACTCATAGCGACCAGATAGGACACAGTAGAACTGCCCCATAGCGCTTACAAGGAGTGGCTGGTGGATTCGAACTGCCGGCCTTTTGTTTAGCAGCCACGCTCTTAACTGCTGCGTGACTTGAGCGCCGTAGTTATATTATGAAAGCAGAAATTTAGAGGAGGACATTTTCAGGTCAAGTCCAAGGTTTACCAGCTACATAGCTGTGTAATATTGGACCAGTATCCTAACCCCAGTTTCTTCTTCTACAAAATTAAGTTAATGATACATTACAAGAAGTCTTTTGGATTATCTTCCTAGTGTAATTGTGCACTATCGTATGTCAGATAATGTTCTAGGAACTGGATATACCGAAGTGAATAAAAAAAGAAAATTTTGACCTCGTGACTTTTAAATTTTCATGAGGAAACAAAGTCAATAAACAAAGTCACTAAATAATGTGTTGAGTCATAGTGAATGTCACAGAAGACAAATAAAGCGTTCTTGGAGTAGAGCATTTGATTTTAACCTGGATGGTCATGTGGAAGACTAAAGCTGGCTGTAAACTTTTACCACCCTCCCCATCCAAAGTTGGAGTCTGTTTCTCACCCCTGAATCTGGGCTGCCTGTGGCTACTTTGAAGATGCCGTGGCATCTCTGGGCCCAGCCCAGAGCAGGCTGGCAGCTTTTGCTTCCTCTCTCTTGAAACTTTTGTTCTGGTCTAGGCCACCCACTATGTCTCACCTTTCCAGCTCAAGCCAGCCACTCGAAGAGACCATGTCAAAAGAGCCCTCAGCTCTTCTAGGAACGCTGGCTGAGGCATCACAGATTTACGTGTAGGAACTGCCTTGGACAGCTAGTTCAGTCGGGCATTCAGAGGACACCAGCCACCTTCTGACTGTAGCTGCATGAATGATCCTGAGTGAGAATGGCCCAGTGGAGCCCAGTCAGCTTGTGGAAATGTGAGAAATAATAATAATAATAAAATTATTGTTTTAAGCAAATATCTTTTGGGGGTGGCTTGTTAGACAGTAATGGATAACCAAATTAAAGTTTTGAGCACAGGTCTGAAGGTTGTGAGGGAGCGAACCATGCAGATATCTGGGGTGAACATTTGTGTTAATTGATCCGTCCATTACAGGGGAAGAGGAGGATTTTATCTGGCTCCCCAAACGTCATCTGAACAAGCAAGATAACGTTCCACAGAAACACCACAGGTGTCTGGAACTCAGACCAACTGTGGGACTACACTTGGCTCCTGCCAGGCATTGTTTCTGTGCATCAGAAACATGTCTCCACCCGACTGGTCCCTCACTTTAGGAGCTTGTTTATCACAGTCTGAAGAGCATTGTGCTAACCATTATTGAAGCAATTAACTTTTCTGCCTCAGGGAAATAAGTTAATTAATCAAAACATTCTGAGTAAGTCATGCTGACCAGGACAGAATGTTCTTTAATTAGTGGTATATTTTGAAAAAACCTGAGCCTTAAATAGTAATACAAATTTTCAAAATAAAAAGCATCTTTGAAATAGAAGTATCACCACTCTTGTGGAAAATTCCCAATACATAGGCTTTTACATAGTTTTCAGTGTCAACTCTGAACAGTCGTTTGAAAAAATCACCTGTGTGTAATTATCCCTCCCTCCTAGAGCTGCTTTGAAGATCCCATCAGCAATACACTAAAAGCCTCGGCACAGGTATGGATGCACTGGGATTGTTCAAAAATTCTTACCGAAAAAAAGAAATTCTTACTGATGTCTTTAGGTATAGGCACCATATTTTATTCAATGGTTTGTTCAAAGTGCTTCGAGTAAATCCTGCTTAATCCTTGCATTTCGTGTGTATTTATTTTATCAACTAGCTTTAAAGCATGTTAGGCAGGTGATATGATCTTATATAATGCTTCGTGGTTTCCATATGCTGCTGAATCTGGACATCAGAATCAACTGTAGAGCTTGGTAAAAACAGACGGGTTCTCAGCGGAGGGGATCCATCCCGGGATCTCTATTTTTAATGAAATTCCTGGTGATTTTGATCCCCAGCCACAAAATTAGCAGGGGATAAAGATTGTCTCCAATCTCTGCATACTCTTTTACTTTTCAAGGTATATATATATATTTTAAACTAAGCATACATTTGTTTAAGCACAGAATTTTAGCAGTGTTTAAAATGTTTAAGATAAAAACCTGTCATTTGAGTTAGCTATCCTGACAATGTCACTTTGCCCTGCAATATTTGAGTATTTACTTCGTCTGTATTTTGCTTAGGCCATGACGTGACAGTTATTTAATAAAACATTAAATAATATTAAGGGTTTATTTGAACTATGTTCTAGAATAATTTGAAAATGCAGATTATCTTGTCACTAATTAAAGGGTTAGCTATTGGCACGTCTGTTTGTTGTAGCTTCACAGTGTAAAACGTTCTCCAACAGCACAGTTTTGAACTCTTATTATTACTTTTTTGGAACATTTTATTGTGCTTTAGGTGAAAGTTTACATAGTAAATTAGATTCCCATTCAATAAATCATACACAAATTGTTCTGTGATATTGGTTGCTGTCCCTGCAATGTGTCGACACTCTCCCCATTTCCACCCTGGGTTCCCCATTTCCATTCATCCAGTTTCCCTGCCCCTTCCTGTCTTCTCATCTTTGCTTTGGGGCAAATGTTGCCCTTTAAGTCTTGTATAGTTGATTGTTTGTTGTTCTTTTTTATGAGTGAGGAACACTTTCCCCCGAAGCACTTCGGAAGACTTCTCATATTTCGTGGTTTGGCTGGTGTTGTTCAGTGCTCATTCCTGGGCCAATTGCTGACAAAGGGCAATGGGATTACCCATGAACAAATCATAGGTACCTGACTGACTTTGGGTGGAGGGAATAGAAAGCAGGAAAAAAAAAATCAGGATTTTGTTAGGAAAGGAGAAGGGAGTAGATGTTGTGTAGATAACCAGATCAGCTTAACGCTTACCATCATTTGTGACCAGTAGTAAGGATGATGACAGCAGCTACCATTTGTTGAGCGTTTTTTAGTAAGGATGATGACAGCAGCTACCATTTGTTGAGCGTTTGCTATAGTCAGCTACTGTGCTAAGTACTTTTTTTTAATTTTTACTTTATTGTGCTTTCAGTGAAAGTTTACAAATCAAGTCAGCCTCTCATACAAAAATTTGTATACACCTTGCTATGTACTCCTAGTTGCTTTCCCCCTAACGAGAGAGCACACTCCCTCTCTCCACCCTGTGTTCCCCATGTCCATTCAGCCAGCTTCTGTCCCCCTCTGCCGTCTCATCTCCTCTCCAGACAGGAGCTGTCCACATAGTCTCATGTGTCCACTTGAGCCAAGAAGCTCGCTTCTTACCAGTATCATTTTCTATCCCATAGTCCAGTCCGGAAACCCTGGTGGTCTAGTGGTTAAGTGCTACAGCTGCTAACCAAAGGGTTGGAGTTCGAATCTGCCAGGCTCTCCTTGGAAACTGTACGGGGCAACTCTACTCTCTCCTACAGGGTCGCTATGAATCGGAATCAACTCGACAGCACTGGGTTTTGGTTTGGGTTAGTCCAGTCCAATCCCTGTTTGAACAGTTGGCTTTGGGAATGATTCCAGTCTTGGGCCGACAGAAGGTCTGGGGACCATGACCTCTGCAGTCCCTCCAGTATCAGTCAGACCGTTAAGTCTGGTCTTTTTTACGAAAATTCGAGATCTGCATCCCACTGCTCTCCTGCTCCCTCAGGGGTTCTCTGTGTTGTTCCCTGTCAGGGCAGTCATTGGTTGTAGCTGGGTACTATCTATTTCTTGTGGTCTCAGCCTGATGTAGTCTCTGATTTATGTGGCCTTTTCTGTCTCTTGGGCTCATAATTACCTTGCGTCTTTGGTATTCTTCATTCTCCTTTGCTCCAGGTGGGTTGAGACCAATTGATGCATCCTAGGTGGCTGTTTGCTAGCGTTTAAGACCCCGGATGCCACTTCCCAAAGTGGGATGCAGGATGTTTTCTTAATAGATTTTATTATGCCAACAATTTTGAGCTATTGTTGCTTGTCTTTCTAGTGTGCTATCCTTCACACCAAGGGGCCTTTCATGGATTATTAGATAATTTTTGAACACCAAGCCCCCTGCCACTGATTCTGATTTACTGAGGAACACTGTGATCTCGTTACTTGGATTGCACACAGGGCATCACAGCAATGCTATATGTTTTTCCAGAAAGTGTTTGGAAAGGTGCCTGAAAAGGTGCTAGAAATTTGTGGCATTATTTCTCACTAAAATGCATGCTTAATGAGGGTGAAAACCATATTTTTGTTGCTACCGAGTACTCAATGTATAAGACTAGTAGGTGCTCAAAAAAGCATTCTCTGAGTATTGATTCTGGGCTCATGCTGCTAGCACAGACACAGAAAAAAGGGAGTGAGCATGCAAAATAAACTTAGTATAGTTGAGGGTCGCTGTGAGTCGAAATCGACTTGACGGCAACAGGTTTTTTTTAATACTACTTCTAAGGATTCCTGGTGAGGAGCAGTGGATAAATGTTTGTCTGCTAACTGAAAAATCAGCAGTTCAAACCCAGCATTTTCTCTTCGGGAGAAAGATGTGGCAGTCTGTTTCTGTAAAAATTATAGCCTTGGAAACTTTATGGGGCAATTCTACTCTGTCCTAGTAGGATTGGTATGAGTTGGAATCAACTTGACAGCAATGGGTTTGGTTTGGTTTTTATACTATTTATTGAGTCCCTGTGTGGTGCAAACGGTTAATATGTTCCCTGCTAACTGAAAGGTTGGATGTTTTGAGTCTACCCAGAGGTGCCTTGGAAGAAAGTCCTGGCAAGTTGCTTCCAAAAAATCAACGATTGAAAACCCTGTGGAGAATAAATCTACTGTGACATACAAGGGGTTGCCATGAGTTGGAATCTACTCAATAACCACTGGTTTTTATACTATTTCTATCCCAGGAGCGTGTTCTCTTGTACAATATGATAAGAGAAAACCAGGTTGGCTCCACTCCACAAACATTTCCATAGGCACTTAAGGATCCCAAAGCTAAATTGGAATTGTTACAAGTTTTGAGAAATAGTCTTCTAAAAAATAATTGCATTTGACTTTGCTAACTTTTCATTTCCTTTTTCCCTTGATGACTGTCTAGATCAAGTAGTGTCTATGACCCTAATTGCTGAAATCCTCCTTTGTTAACTTGCAGAACTTTTGTGACCTTGTAACTCAGCTTCAGATTTCTCTCCCTCTTTGATAGCCACATGGCTATGGGACAGCAGGAGGTAGAAAGGGACTTATCCCAAAAAGAAACTTGATAAGCCCTATCAATCTGGACCCTCCTGTTCTTCACTTCTAGGAATTTGCCTTAAATTAATTATTTGGTATTTTGCTAATCTTTATTTTCTCTTGTTTTCATGATTGAACTCATTAGTTGGATGTGGATATTGCATTTCCTCATCTAATCTTCTCAGTTGCTTCTCTTTTCTCTCCAAATTCCATTTTTGTCTTTTTTGTTGTACTTTGTCATAGAATTCCCTTTCTTTGTCTTCCAGCCCTTGTATTACAATTTTTAACTTCTGCTACCCTATTTTTATTTAACAAGAGTTTTTAACTTTTTATACAGTTACCTATTTTTAACATTTTTTTTTTCTAAGGCTTGGAACTGGTTCTTCAGAGTTCAGTCACAAGCAAGGAAGTGAAACTGGAACAGACCTGAATTGTTACAATTTGGGTAGACCAGAACGATAAATGGAATGGGAAAAATTATGGGTCGAAGCCCTGCTAGAAACTTTCTCTCTCTTAGAAAACAAGGGCAGCATATGTGTTGCATAGCAACCAAATCTCTTACCCATTGAACTTTGAGCAGAGTTGGAAACAATGCTGTACCACTCAAAGATAGCTGCTCCTTTGAATACATGTTGCTCTTCACTGTCTTGCCAATAATTCAGTCTCAGGCATCAAGAAGGGCTCACTACGCCACTTCTTAGTCTCTTATTTCATGGACCTGTAATTTTTCCCATTCTGGTTATTGTTCCAGATCACCCAAATTGTAGCAATTTGAGTCTTCTCTGATTCATCGGCCGTGACTGAACTTGTTCAAAGCCCTGATTTTTTCAAAAATGAAATGTATTTTGTTATATCTCAGAGGTATCTATCCATCTACTATCTCTCTCTATCTGCCTGTGTCTATCCTTTTAAGATCTTGACTGCCAGCTTTCATTCCCTAAGCTCTTTATTTATTTATTTATATTTTCTTCTTTAAAGTTGGTGATATTTCTCAAATACCTAGTGATCTTTGGTGGTCTCTTGATAATTTAGAGTGAGGTTACAGCGGTATGCAGACTAAATAACATGTAAACACTGCTGTTACAAAACAATTAAAATTTCGGAATGAATGTTTTTCGTGTGTGTTTAAACTATACATTCTTAAAATGTAGATATAATTAAATGTTTGTATTTATTTATACATTGGTGTCCTGGTAAGAGAGTAAGCAAAATACTCAGAAGCCAAAAGTGAAGTGAAAGGAGGAGCTCTGAGAGGTGAGCAAGATAGCTTTGGAGCCATGAAGGCTCTAGAGTCATTTGAACGTTCCTGCTCTCCTTGGGCTTTACAGTTGGTGTCCAGGTATTAAAGGTTAGGAAACAGCATAACTTTCACTCCAGCTGGGGAGTCAGAATACTGAAATACATAAAAATAAAAATCAGTACTCAAAGCAAAAAAAAAAAAGTCAAAAATTTTGTATAGGGCAGAAAAGAAACTTACCTGTCTTTTACCCTGAGTAGGCAAAGGGAGGAAAAAAAATCTCCTCAGAATTTGATACTACAGGCCAGCTCTCCTGTGGATCTGTGGTCTAAATTTCTTCTAACTCTGGAGTTGGAAAAATCTCAAGTCTAGGATCTAGAAAGTCACAGTAAATTTCAAAGAATTTATATCCTGTAGACTGTTCTCTAACCACAATGTCATTAAGGTAGAAATAAATAACAAATACGTAAATAGAAAAAAAACTCATATACTTAGAAACCAAACCAGAAGTAAACAAAGAAAATATATAAATAACATATATCAAAAAGAAATCATAATGAACTTTAGAAAATATTTACAACTGAACAATAATGAAAAGGCTGCGTATCAGAACTTGTGATGTGCACTCAGGATTTAATTCAAGAGAATTTTATAATCTTAAATGTTTATTTTAGAAAAAAGGCTATATTAGAAAAAATTAATGAACTTAGCCTCCATCTCAAGAACTTGCAAAATATGTGGTAAAATACACACATAGAATGTAAAAGTGAGAAAATAAGTAATATAAAAATAGAAGTTAACAAAACAGAAAAAAAATCACACATAAATATGTTATTTGAAAAAAAAAGTATTGAAAAACGTTTGGCATTACTTGCTATGATAATAATTAGTGCTATTTGCCAAATATTTATGGCTCTCTATCTTCTGGAAATATGGAAAACTTGCACTTTTTGGCTTCTGTGTGGCTGTGGGGAGGCGTGTGACTCATCCTAGCAATTAGAGTGTGAATAGAAGTAGTGTGTGCCACCTGCAGTCCAGAGCATTTAATTGCCAAAGTAAGGCTCTCCAGATCTTTCCTCTTCTGATATTATGACTGACAATATTCAAAATGCCCAAGCCCAAGCCCGTTGCTGTTGAGTTGATTAGGACTCATAGTGACTGTACTGGACAGAGCAGAACTGCCCTATAGGGTTTCCAAGGAGCAGCTGGTGGATTCAAACTGCTGACCTTTTGGTTAGCAGCCAAGCTCTTAACCACTATGCCCCCAGGGCTCCATAAAAAATTCAAGATTAAAAAAAAAAAACGAAACCCATTGCCATCGGGTCGATTCTGACTCATAGTCACCCTTTAGGACAGAGTAGAACTTTCCCATAGAGTTTCCAAGGACTGCCTGGTGGATTTGAACAGCTGACCTTTTGGTTGGTAGCGGTAGCACTTGACCACTACACCACTAGGGTTTCTGTATTCAAGATAGTAATTTCTTTATCAGCCTGAGTTTCTGAGGGACTATAATGGGCAGAGAGCTCCACTACTGGCCTGGGATGGAAATATTGTAGCTTGATTAAAAAAAAATAAAAGTGACATTTTAAGTCATTGAAAAGTTGTTTGTTTTTGTAGCTAGAGCATAAAACAAAGGCTGTCCTGACTAATACACTTTAAAAAGGGTGAAGGAATGCAGGAAGGGAAAGAAGGAGGAAGAGAGAGAGAGGGAAAAAAAGAGAAATGAAGACACTAGAAAAGACAAAATTACCATATTTTACGCAAATAGCGCACACCTTCTACATTTGTTTACCAATTGCACCCTCCCCCCACAAGGTATTTTGTAAGCACGGGTATACCAATTTTTTTACATATTGCTTTGAAAAAAAATTAGCATAGTGCATTTCCAAAAGTACCTTAGGGGCATGGTTAGCAAACAAAAGTAGAAGGGGTATCTTATTTGCATAAAAATACAATAAATATGTGCAGATGGTGCATAAATTAAAAGATTATAAAATATTGTTATATACAACTTCATAATAATTTAAAAAATCTTAAGTATAAATTCCTATAAAATTGAATTTGCTAAAATGGATTCAAGAAGAAATAGAAAACTTGAATAGTCCTATAACTGTTAGCAAATTAAATTAGTATTTAAAATTCTTCCTATACAGTATGTAAATGGCCCAGATGGTTTTCCTGGTTAGTTCTACCAAATATTTCTCATGCAGTTAATTAAAATTATGTAAAAACTCTATCAGGGATTATAAAAAGGAGATAATTTTATGAGCTAGAATAACCTTCCTTCTAAAACAAGAACACAAAAATTAGATGTAAATCATAATCATTAACAGAGATATTATCCTCACCCTTTTACAGTTTTTTAACCTCATTTTATAATCCTTTGTCCCTACCTTAATCTATTTTACAACCACCAGCCTCTTTGATTTTTCTCAAATACTCTAAGCACACACCTGCCTTGGGTCATTTGCGTTTATTGTTTCTCTAAACACTTTTCTCCCAGATAGCCCCTTTGATGGCTCCTTTATCTTTTCCGGTCTCGTTACAAATTCACCTCATTTATTCCTTCCTTTCCTGGCCTCTGTAAAAAACAGAAACCATTATTCCAATATTCCCTATCACTCTTCATGCTTTAGTTTTCTTTTTTACACTTTTCACATCACACATAGATTACTTCTGCATCTGTTTATTATGTCTCCTACCTCTAGAATGAGAGCAGAGATTTTTTTGTTTGTTTGTTTACAGCAATTAGCATAGTGTCTTGCAACTGGTGAAGGGTTATAACTTTCTGTTCAATAAACTGATAAAGGCAAAATAGTGGAAAAATCTTAGCATGACAAACTCAGCAATGTGTGAAAATATACAGTGTGATTCAGTTGGAGTTTTCTAAGAGTGTGTAAGTTTAGTTTACATTAGAAAAAACATATTTAAAATACAGATTCAAGGGAAAAAGCACAAGATTATTTCAAAAAGTGTACACAAATAGCATCTTAAAGAACTTTAAATGAAAGAGACCTTGTTTAACCAATAAACCAACAGCAAGCAGCACAGTTAACGGTACAATATGAAAAGTATTTCCTTTAATATCAGGAACAAAAAAAAGAGGCCTTTTCTCATTACTTCTACCCTCCTCACTGTTTTTACCCAAAACAGTAAGAAAATAAAAGGATAAATAAAAGGTACTAAAATTGCAAAAAGAAGATATAAAGCTCAAATTTTCCACAGGTGTTATGATAATCAACATAAGAAACTCAAAATAATCCACAAACTCAAAATGATTTATAAAATCAGCAAAATAATTTAGCAAAATTTCTAGACACAAAGTCAGTTTTATAAAAATGCCAGTCAGGAACCCATGGAGTAATTTTGTGGAATCAGACAAACTATTTCTATACAGTTAAGTAAAAGGGCCGTGAACAGCCATGACATATGAGGAAGATGGACACACTGGAAGGATTTTCTTTACCACGTAACAAGACATACGAAAAGGCGATGTTGTTTTGTTTGGGCCTAGGGGTAGACAAATAGATTAATGGAATAGAACAGAAAATCCACAAACAGACCCACACTTCTTTGGAAACCTGATAATGACAAAGTGACATTGTAGGTCATTAGAGAAAAAACGGACTTATTGGTTAATGGTGCTGGAAACATGTATCAGTGAATAAATTGTCAGTCTCTTGTCAAATTAAATTGCCACCCTGACTTGTGGATCCCTTTTCCAAAACCCATACAGTGCTGACTTATCTTCTCTGTTGTCTTTCTACCATGGTCTTTTTTTCCTCTTGGTCTAGGGTTTTTTTTTTTTTTTTTTTTTTGGTGCAGTTTGTAGGGAGAACAAATGTAAAGCCTTGTGTTTACTCCACAAATATTTACGTGGCAGTAAATTAACAATATTTCTCATTATGTTTTTTAAAAAGACAAATGATAATGTGCCCGAGAATGCATTGAAAAGAAAGTCTCATAATTCCTTTAATATTTGCTTTCATGTTAAAGCTGAAGGCATATATTATTTCATTTGAAAGGGTACCAAATACTGAATATGAGAAATTCTTCTCTGAGTGTATAGGTAGTGTCTATAACATACAAATTCTGTGCTCAATATTTGAGCTGTCAGCTCTGTTTCAGAGTTAATGGTCTTATTCTCATAAAATGTAGTATTGAAAATGCTTCCCATGCCAAGTAATCTTTATCGTTTTTATAAAGATTTTCTTAAGAAAGGTATTTTGCTGGTGCCAGCACTTCATTTATTCAGTTTATTCTGTCATTTAATAGAGTGCTTTCTCATGTACTAAAAAAAAAATAGTAAGTTAAAAAACAGTAAAATCAGGATAATGGTTGGTGGCAGAATCCTCAGTCTTAATGAGAGATTGTTGGGAGCATATCCTGGGCCCAGGGGCATGGTTGCTATGGTGACCCTGCTGCTTTGCCAAGGCTGCTTCTCACTGTGGGTGGAAAGAAGCTCCCCTGCCAGCAACTACGTGGGATCCTGGCAGCTGGAGAGAGTGCTGAAATGATGCCGCTGCTTCCCCAGATGGGAGTTCTGAGAGCCTTCTATTAAACCAGACCGGCAGCTCGGGCTCTCTGGAGGAGTGGTGCTAATGAGGATCCAGCCCATTGCAAGTACAAGTGCAGTATGTGTGCAGTGAGATTCTTAAAGTTTCTTACTTTCAATAAAGGATTCGAAGACTATCTGGGCTTAAAGGATTCCCTTCTGACCTGGCAGTAATAGAGGTTTAGAAGAATTTGTATTTTTTAATAGAGGTAATATAATTCCAAGGGAATTAAATTATATTCAAATAGGAAGTTTTAAAAAAATTTCATTTAATTTGGAGATCTTAAATTCCTTTGGGAATATTAAGTCAGGTTCGTTAATTTGGGTTTACCCCAGTGTTGGAATTTAGCTCATGTTTTCCTAGATCTGAAAGGTGCTGCCCAGTTCAAGCTGTCATAGAGGCTGCAGTGCTGTCGCAGTTTATCTGAATGCAGTGCTTGCAGACATACAGCCCAGGTAGCGAGGCTTGCTTGTGCGGAGGCTGGTATTGGGCCATCCAAAGCACAATCGAGAAAATTCCAAGTAAGTGGAAACTGAGTCTGAATAAAGTGATAGAATTAATCAGAAGACCTCAACGGTGGTTTTGGTGATCGCTCATGGGCTACCTTACGGTTTTATTTGCTCCTGAGCTGCCATTCTGATTTTGCCTTTACTCAGTTATAACCTTCAAGCTCTTGGATCCAACATAATTCCTACCTATGAATTTGGTTTTCGAACCCTTTTATTTATACTTGAACTGCTTCCATACTGAAGAATTGTGCTGAACATGTTGAACGAAGTGTCGGACATCTTGTCCATGACACCTCAGCTTGTCTGCAGTAGAAATCTCCACTCCCATAGCAAATGCTTTGAGCACATCAGAGGAGAGGAATCACAGAGGAACAGGATTTAAAATCATGGGGTTGGTTGGGGCACTTGCCAAAATCAGGGGTAGCTGTTCTTGGGGTTGGTACCAATTTTATTGACTTTTTAATAACCACTGAGATGGGAATTTTAGAACACCAAGAGACAGACAAGAGTCCAAAGGTTTTTCTGCCACCGTGTTAATCTCCATCCCAAACTGTATTCAATGACATTCAAATACTCCACACACTGGTCTCAGCTGGTAGAATTCTTCTTATTCTATGAGACTTCAAGCTGTTCTAGCCTTTTCTGATCCCCCACGTTTTGAACGTGCGTATGTGTGTGTCATGGGAAGGAGCATTTGAGAAACAATTTTGCCTGTGATCAAGCAACAGTTAGAGAGGTGTTCAGACTCCTTTCATACCTGTTTTGGGGCTGATGAGATGAGCCATGATTCTATTAAGAAGGCCAGTTCTACGGGCAATATTAAAATCGCAGACTAGCCCAATCTGTGAATATAAAGTTACTTTGTACTCCGATGTAGCACGTTTTGGATGTCTCCTATGTTGCCATAGAGGTATATGCTTTCAAGATAAAATGCACAGCAATCTTCCTATGACTTACTTGAGTACAATAAATAGCAATCTATTTCCTAATCTTATTGGTTATTTGATCCTGACGAAAGAGGAAATGTCATTAATTGTGAGGAGTGGTTGGGGCGATCCAGTATTACAAAAGGGGATTTGAACAAGAATTTCTAAAAGGAGAAAAGTAGAGGAAATGGGAAGACTTTATAATGAGGATGTGTGTGTGGGAGAAATGAGGAATATAGTGGGTGGATTTGAAACTGAGATCATCCTAGATGGTTCCCTTAGCCCTAGTCAGCCCTCTTCCCTGTATGCCTTTATCAGCAATGACTGGCATATAGTATCTCCTCCATATTTCTTATTGAAAAAGTTGTATACTTAAGCATTTCTAGTTAATCTCTTCAAAGAAGATATCTAGCGGTCACCAAGAAAATTTATTTTGAACAATAACAACCATGGTTTTGTGATATTTAATTTCCCCAAAATGCTTAAAGCTGTTTTTTCTTTTTGGAAATGAAAGACTGAAGTGACAAAATTTCAGAGGGCAAAAATGACTGGGTCAAAGAATTTTTGACAACCCTATTACAACAGAATAATAGTTTATATAATAACAGTTAAAATGATAACTAATAATAATAGCTAATTTACATCAGGTATGTTGGCACTACTTTAGGTACTAACTCATTTAATCCTCAAACAATTTTTTTGAGGGAAGTTATCTTATTGTCACCTTTTCTACACAGGATAAAAAGAATATATTTGCCAAAGAACAGAGAGTGGTGGAGCCCAAATTCTAACCTGCCCTGCTCTCTCTTTTCTACCATGCCAATGTCTTTTTTTCCATCTCTCTTTCTTTTTTTTTTAAATTGTGCTTTAGGTGAGGGTTTACGGAGCAAATTAGTTTCTCATTAAACAATTAATACACATATCAGTTTGTGACATTGGTTGCCAATCCTGTGACGTGTCAACACTCCACCCTTCTTGACCTTGGGTTCCCTATTTCCAATTGTCCAGCTTTCCTGTCCTATCCTTGCTCCTCAGCTGATGTGGCCAGTGCCTTTTTAACAGAAAACTCAGCAGGAAATAGTTTTTGCTGATTAATCACTATACAAATAATGTCTATAAATTGTTATATACTGAATCGAGAATTAAAAAAGAATAATTTCCCTCAGTACAGGCAATGCATTCAGACCTTGTGTATTCCATTCTCTTTCGCTTTAAGGAATTGCAGGCCAAAGTTCACTAAATTGGTTTTACAACTAATAGGTTTCAACCTACTATTTGAAAAATACAGCTCCAGAGAGTTCACAAGATTAGATGTCACTGTATTCATGGAACATAAAATTTAGATTTGAAATAAAATTTAATCATGCTAAACTTGAGATAGATAACAAATTCAAGACAGAACTATCTGTATACATATGTCATGAAGGTTATTATAGGAAGTCTGGGTTGGAAGGAAGGATTTCTGTGGGTTAGGGTAGCAGAGGAAGCCACTGGTGGCAATAAGCATTCTTCCATCCACTGTGGAAAGAGGTCAGGATGGTTTATGCTTACCAGATTATCTGTAGTGAAGTTGTTCACTAAAAAAAAAAAAAAAAAAATTGGTAAATAAGCACAAGTAATCCTGTGCTTTCCTTGCTTACTGGGTCATCCACACGTCAGGGACTGTAAATTTGAAAAAAGGTGTTGACTCTTTAGGAAGGTGCTATGGGGTTGGGAGAGAGACAGATGCCAGCTACACTTAGAGACCGAATCTTTCATATGGTCAGAAAGTGTGAAATTTTTCACTACATATAATCTGGTAAGCAAAATAAGCACCGTGCTTACCTTGTTTATTGGATAATTCATGCCTAATTGAGGTACTTGATTTTTATAACCCACAGGGCTCCCTAGGACTTGATATATTTGGTCCACTGGATATTGTCTTTAAATTCAAACGTACTTTTCTATAGTGCTGAAGTTTAAAAAAATTTTTTTTAATATTTAATTAACAAAAAAAATCTTAATTTCTAACCTTTTTCCTGTTGATTGTTTGCAGGGTGTTTCGAGTGCTGTATTAAATGCCTGGGAGGCATTCCCTACGCCTCTCTGATTGCCACCATCCTGCTCTATGCTGGGGTGGCCCTGTTCTGTGGCTGTGGTCATGAAGCACTTTCTGGATCTGTCACCATTCTGCAAACCTACTTCGAAATGGCAAGAACTCCCGGAGACACTCTGGACGTCTTCACCATGTAAGTCATCGTAGTATTTATCGTATTTTGAGGGTATATGTTTACACTGATGTGTGTTGAGTAAATAGGGGTATACAGTTAAGTGAAGTGATGTTGTAAAACCAGAACTCAAACCAAATCTGTTGCTCTCGAGTCAATTCCAACTCATAGTGACCCTGTAGGACAGAGTAGAGCTGCCCCATCCTGTTTCCAAGGAGTGGCTGGTGGATTCAAACTGCTGACCTTTTGGTTAGCTGCCAAGCTCTTAACCACTGTGATGTTATAGATTAAAAAAACAAAACAAAACAAAAAAACTCGGAGGATATACGTGAGTCAAAAGAGCATTGACCTTTACAATCCATGTAGGCACATAGCACAGGGTCAGAGGCGAATTTAACCTGGGCTTTTTTTTTTAGTCTGTGCTTTTTTTTTTTAGTTATCTGTAAAGATATATTCAGAACTCAGTTATTATTCAGTGGAATACTTATAATGCGCGCACATACACACACACCCCCACACAAAGTGATTCAGAGGAGGATGGGAATTGATTAACCACTCAATTAAGAAGTACTATTACGGTAAAAACATGGTCGCTAAATCTTAAGTATCAGGCTTTGTCAGTGACATTGAAAAATGGAAATTAAGAATCAATAGCAAGTTAAAAAAAACTATGACCTGAAAACGTCAAAGAATATCACTTCCCTTATATTTCCCAGCATAACTTCGTTTTAGAAATTAGTTCAGAAAAATTAGCATTATTCACAAAATTGAATTATTTAAGCATAGTAGGCAACTGATCAATATACATTAAATTAAGTACAAACATGCGTGTGTGTGTGTGTGTGTGTGTGTTATTTAATAGTTTTCCACATAAAACCAAGATCTGGCAGCTGCAATCAGTGCCTTAGATTCAAACAACATGGGTTGATCCTTGAGCATTTATAAATGATACTCATCTTTTGGGACATAATTTAAGTATATGAAAATGCTTTAGATTGTTGGAGGTGAGTTTGAGGAGAGGCTTAAGAAAAAGATTGCAAGGATATATTTTAATGTGATAAAACTGGCATTTTCTTTTTAATTTTATCTCAGCCTACACTGGACAAAATTTTTTCACTGCATATTATTTTAAGCTACCACAGATGTCCTTAACAGCTACAGATTCTCTATCCTCAGGCTACATCCAAATTGCTAAACTGGATTATAAAATGAGAAGTTCGTAGTTTGTAAGAAATTATAATCTTAATGAATAGACTAAGATATGTGTATATATCTGTCAGAAACCAATTATCAAGATATTCACTTGCTATTTAGATAACAAACTTTAATACATCACAGAGCTCTACTAAGGTTCTGAGGAAGTCATATATGTGGAGATTTGGGTGAAAGATCAGAGATCATATGCTACATTTAGTATTTTTACCTTTGGTTTGTTACATTGGGTATTGAATGTGAAATAAGTAATGTATTTTTAGAATTGAAAGAATATAATCTTGACTGGAATAAAAGCAGGTGCCCAAATGATCTCTTTTCATATTTCAAATATCTAAAATTCCTTATACTAGGCCTTTTGGAGCTACCAAATGGATTAAAACTCTCCCCTTGGCAACAGTTCATGAAAACATAGAGGCAAGATGTGTACCATAAACTGCTTGGTACAATCAATTAATGCCAATTAATAAATTCAAAGATGACATAAAGGTTTAGCAGAGGCAGAGGTGCAGAACTGTCTTACAGGGGTATTGGAGGAATAGATAATGTAACAGGGAAGCACAGGGAGTAAAATAAGCTAAATAAAGAATACAGGAAAGTGAAAGATAGATTTTCAGGCAATACATCTTGCTTGGAAAAAAGCTATGTTCGGAAAAGTATACGTAAGAAAATTATTGCGGGGGGGAAGACTTGTCATCCAACTTCAATAATTTACAGTCTACGTCTTTTGATAGCGCTCGTGTTTGATTCAATCAAATTAAGTATTCCCACATCAGATACTTATGAAGAAAAAAAAAGGCTTTTACTTGATATATAAAATGAAAAATAACACTAAGTGTCCAAGACCCCAGTCTGCCACCTGTGGACCTCAGGATCTGAAGAGTTACCCCCCGTCTCTCTATCTCAGGGATCCAAAGACCTCTGCTCCGTAGCTCCTTCCTCCTCTTCCCCTGCCTCTTCTTCCTCCTCTGCCTCTTCCTCCTCCTCTGCCTTTTTCCATCCTCTGCCTTCTCCTCTTCTTATTCTTTTTCTCTTCCTCCTCCCTCTTCTTCCTTCTCTTTTTCTCCCTTCTCCTGTCCTTCCTTCCTTCCCTTCTCCTGCCCCACCTCTTCATTGTCTCCCTCCTCTTAAGCAGATACACCTTCCCAACATGATCCATATCTCCACGTGTGCAGGGAGACATGTGAAGATCAAGCACACTGAAATATGGCTATCTCATTTCACCAATCGTCTCTCTAGCATGCGAAACCTACTTCTTCAAATATACATTTTCAAATAATCCCCATTCTTACATAATCTTCCTTTCAAACATGCAACTGTAAAAATCAACAGCTCTCACCAACGGGAGGTCACCTGAAGCCCAGCTCCTACATTGGAAGGTGAGGCCACCACTACATCATCCTTTCATATTCCATGTGAGGTTTGCAGGCCTCTGGAGAGAGAAAAGAGTGAATTCCTCAAAAATTTCGTGACCCATTGGGATTTTTTTTTTAGTATTAATATATCTCTCTTCATCTACTTGGCTTCCCAGAAAGCCTTTCATCCCTTATTCTGTTATTTTGGTTCCTTGGTTCCATGGTCATTTGTTGACTCCATACTGTTTTGATAATAAGTGTGTAGCTTAATCCACTGCCCCCATTAGAAGGTATTGTTACGCTCTAACCACAACATATGTTCTTTGCCATCACCAGGTAGACCCCCCACTCTGTCATATGGAGTCACTATGAGTTGGAATCGACTCGACGGTATACAACGATAACAACAATTTAAACAGCTCGCTGTTCTGCTGTGTGGAAAGGGGGACATTTTTTTCTGATTTGTGATTCTGACTTCCTTACCTCAGGGCACTTTGTCAAGATGTTATTGTGTTTTATGAATTTCACTTAAAAAGTAAGCAAGAAGTAAAGTAGATATTCTGCTATCACAAAGCATATTTATACAGGACAATGAAATATGAGAATTGATGATAAAATTAGATATCATAAAATGATCAAAGCACTAATTTTAATAAGTGACTTATCTTTTTGAATAACTCTCTTGAGGACTGAGCAAAGGAGAGCCTTCCTCATAAATTTACCCTCCCATACTTTATTAAACAAAGATGGCATTTGGCTTATTGACAAATTGTAGTGAGGTTACAAAATCAAGTACCATTGATTTCCAGAGTGATTTTATTTTTTCAAAATTTTATAACTAGGTTCCTAACTCCCTGAGGGACCAAATTACTGGGCTGAGGGCTGTGGGGGCCATGGCCTCAGGAACATCTAGCTCAACTGAAATAACATCGTTTATAAAGAAAAATGTTCTATATCCTACTTTGGTGGGTAGTGTCTGGTGTCTTAAAAGCTTGTGAGGGGCTATCTAAGATACTCCACTGGTCTCAGCCCTTCGGGAGCAAGGGAGAATGAAGAAAACTAAAGACACAAGGAAAGATTAGTCCAAAGGACTAATGGACCACAACTACCACAACCTCCACCAGACTGAGGCCAGCACAACTAGATATGCCCGCTATCACCACCAGCTGCTCTGATAGAGATCACAATAAAGGGTCTTGGACAGAGCTGGAGAAAAATGTAGAACAAAATTATAACTCACAAAAGAAGATCAGACTTACTGGCCTGACAGAGACTGGAGAAACTCAGCCAGTGTGGCCCCCGGGCACCCTTTTAGCTCAGTAATGAAGTCACTCCCGAGGTTCACCCTTCAGCTAAAGATTAGAAAAAAGCCCCTAAAACAAAATGAGACTAAAGGGGCATACCAGACCAGGGGCAAGGACTAGGATGCAGGAGTGGGCAGGAAAGCTGGTACTAGGGAACCCAAGGTCAAGAAGGGAGAGTGTTGACATGTCGTGGGGTTGTTGACCAGTGTCACAAAACAGTATGTGTACTGTTTAATGAGAAGCTAGTCTGTTCTGTAAACCTTCACCTAAAGTGTAATTAAAAAAACAAAACAAAACAAAAAAACTTTGACTATGATTTCAGGTCAATGCATGAAAAACTGAGTTAACTAGACAACATATTCTTTGTTACTTCATGCAAACGTTAAAAATCAGTCCCAGCCCACTTAAAACAAAAGCAGCCAGTAAGCTCAGGTAAAATAGATATATTGGTTTTGCTCTTAACTGTACTGCAGTGTGTGTAAGCCTCTAAATCTTTTTATAGTTCACATTTACTCCTTGGAGATAATGAAACAGTTATCAGTAACTAGTAGAGTATGAGTGAGAAGGGAAGTAAGATGATGCATTCATAGCAAACCAATATAAGGTTTCATAGGCTATGTTATGGGTTGAATTGTGCTCCCCAAAAGACTTGTTGAAGCCGTAACCTCTGATACCTGTGAATGTGACCTTATTTGGAAACTGGGTTTTTGCAGGTATAATTAGTTAAGATAATATGAGGTCATACTGGAGTAGGGTGAGCCCTTAATCCAGTATGACTGGTGCCCTCATGAAGTGACACAGTCACAAGGGAAGAACACCCTGTGATGACAGAGGCAGAGATTGGAGGGATGCACCTACAAGCCAAGGGATGCCAAGGATTGGTGGTAACTCCAAAAACTAAGAGAAGGACGTGAAATAGATTCTACCCTTGAAATTTCTGAGAGAGCATGGCCCTGTTGATAACTTGATTTTGGACTTTTAGCATCCAGGACTGTGAGGAAATATATATATTTTTTGTTTAAAACCACCCAGTTGGTGGTACTTTGTTACAGCAGCTCTAGGAAACTGATACAGGCTGATAGAAATCACCAAAGTATGCGATTAAACCAGGCTGTTGAAGTCTTCTTAAAGGGCTTTTTGGAGATCAGATAAATCAGTATTGATTTGTGATTACTGGTTAGTATTGGAGAATCAAAAATAATTGCATATAGCTAGAGTTTTCATACAGCTAGCATAAAAAAAAAAAAAGCATAAAACCATACTGAATTCCTTGATTCTAAAATAATAATCAAACAGTGTACATCTCATTAGGCAATAATTCCATCAGGCTAGTAGTCCTCAAATGAATGTTTAAAGAAACCCTACTGACTTAAAGCCATCAACTACCACCACAACAAAGCTAATACTGAGCCATGAGTAATTTAGAGAGACAATGTAATGTGGTGATAAGAACATGAAATCCTGAAACTAAACTCCGTGGTTTTGTTCCTTATTGGCTGTCCCCCTTTTTAGCTATCTTACCATGCACTAATTACTTAACCTCTCTGCCTTAGTTCCTCATCATAAAATGGAGATACTAATGGTTATTATAGGGCTTAAATGCCTTGACATCCTAAAACAATTACAACAGTGCTGGCCCATACTAAGCACAAAGCAACAGTTTACTATCATGGTGATAGCTTCCCTGTAACTCTCAGAATTCTAACATTCCATATTATGCTTCATTGAGTCTCTTTGTCCTTGACCACATCCTACTCACCACAATACTCTTACTGATTAACAGTTGGTACTGTTTGTCTAGGGTAGAGATTTCAGCTGATGTCAGCTGATGTAAGTATCTGGATAGATTTCAGAATCAATTAGAATTCAAAGATCTAACTTCTAATCTCTTTTCTAACACTCAGGAAAAAAGTAATTTTAGAATAAAATATTTACACATAACATCATGACTTCATTCAAATAATATTTGAAAGGTTATCAGATAGAAAGATACTTTCTTTGTTGTTTATGGTTCAAAGAGGGAGACGTGGACCAATGTATGCCAGTTTATAGAAAAAAGAATTTGGCTCAATATAAAGAACTTTCCAAAAGTCAGAACTTTTTAAAGAGTACAAGGGCTGCCTTGTAAGGTATTGATTTGCCTGTCAATAAGGTGTTTAGGCAAGGCTGGTGATGAACTTCCAGTTCTGAGATGCATGAAATTCTATGGTATATTTCTAAACCTTAGTCCTTTTTATTCAAGAACAACAATCTTAGTGTAATTATCCTCCATTTTCTTAACTGGGTTATTGTGACGATCAAGTATGAGAATATATTTAAAACTCTTTGACTGCATTGAACTTCTAAAGTGTTTTGTTTTCAAATACATAGATTATCTTTTTCAGGTTAACCATTTCTCTGATTAGTCTTTTATGGAATTCATTCATTTAGCAAAAAATTATTAAGTTACTTCTATATGCCTATCACTGTGACAATCCTTAGGGATACTGAGTAGAACAACACAGATTCCTTATCCGTAAGGATTGGCATAAAAAGATATGGGAGAAAACTGGAATCTACATCAGACTAAGGGGGAATGAATCAGGGAATGGGTTATCCAAATAAAGTGAATAGAGAAACTACAATAATTAATATCATATTGGCACAGACATAGAAATACTGCATTGGCACAAACAGAAAAAAAAAATTGTCTTAGGCTGGGTTTTCTAGGGGAGCAAAACCAGTGAAGCGTGTATGTATACAGAGAGAGAGACAGAAAGAGAGAGACAGATTTATTTCAAGGAAATGGCTCACGCAATTGTGGAGGCTGGCAAGTCCCAAATCCATGGGGTCAGGTGTCAGGTTGGAGGCTTCTCCAGACTCATGTGGTTGTAGGGGCTGATGAACCCCAAATCAGTAGGTCAGGTGAAAGGCTGCTGGCTCACAGGGTCACAGGAGCTGGAGAACCCCAAGATCTGCAGGTCAGTTGAAATGCTGCTGACTCACGTGCCAAGAACAGAGGTCAGAGGATGATCGAGCAGGTGCAAGCTTTGCCAGAACATCCATATATATTGTATGAAGGCTACACCCTCAAGGAAACTCCTCTACATCACATCACAAAGTGGAGGATAATTACATAATACTGAGATTATGGCCTAGCCAATTGACACATAACGTTAATCATGACATACATCAAATGGAACAGAAGAAAGAAGGTAAGAGACCCAAGTACATATAAGTACATATAAAATAATGTCTGCGCTTCATATATTCACCCAAAAGTTTCAGAGATTACTTGTAAAAGCCAGAAGAAAATTTAGATTAAGATTTAATTTATCTTGAGGTAAGTAGTGTATGAACAATATAAGAAATCATTAAGGAAAATATTTCTATGTTTGACATCATGTAAATTAGAGTTTTACTCATAAAAATATTGTAAAAAACATTAAAAGGTACATAAGAAACTGAGAAATACTTCCATGTTTCCTTGCCCAATATTTACTAATTTTAATAAAGAACAGATAAGTCACTTTCAAAAATATACACATTCTAGAGGGAAAATTGGAAAAATATAAGGCTGGGCATTTTATAAAAGTAACACAAATTTTAAATAGCTTATGTATATTTGTATATATATGTATATTATATTTGGTTTTATAATATATATTTGTGTGTCTGTGAATGTATATATATACCATTACAGCAAATCAATTTAAAGTATGATACCATTATTTCACTATCAATTTACCAAAACAAATTTAAATGATAATATTGTAGTACCTGGTTTGAAGAAACAACAGCAAAAAAATAGGTTCTGCTGTTCTTTATAAATGTGTTTGTATATTGTCACAAACTTTCTAGGCACCATTTTGACATTGTAGTTTTCAGGTACTGTTGAGTCGCTTACAACTCATAGCAAGCAACCCTACATACAACAAAATGAAACACTGCCCAGTCCTACACCACCCTCATAATCGTTGCTATGCTTGAGCCCACTGTTGCAGCCACTGTGTCAATCCATCTCATTGAGGGTCTTCCTCTTTTCTGCTGACACTCTACTTCACCAAGCCTGATGTCCTTCTCCAGGGACTGATCCCTCCTGATAACATGCCCAAAGTGTGTGAGACCAAGTCTTGCCGTCCTTGCTTCTAAGAAGCATTCTGGCTGTATTTTTTCCAAAACAGATTTGTTTGTTCTTCTGATAGTCTGTGGTATGTTCCATATTCTTCACCAACACCATAATTAAAAGGTGCCAATTCTTCTTTGGTCTTCATCATTCTATGTCCAGGTTTCTCATCCATATGAGGTGATTGACAGCACCATGGCTTGAGTCAGGCACACTTTAGTCTTTAAGGTGATATCTTTGCCTTTTCAACACTTTGAAGAGGTCTTTTGCAGCAGATTTGCCCAACGCAATGAGTCTTTTTATTTCTTGACTGCTGCTTCCATGGGCGTTGACCGTGAATCCAAGTAAAATGAAATCCTTGACAACTTCAGTCTTTTCGCCATTTATCATGAGGTTCCTTATTGGTCCAGTTGTGAGGATTTTTGTTTACTTTCTAATGAGGTGTAATCCATACTGAAAGCTGTAGTCTTTGATCTTCATCAGTAAGTGCTTCAAGTTTTTTTCACTTTCAGCAAGCGGAGTTCTGTGATCTGCATAACACAGGTTATTAATGAGTCTTCCTCCAATCCTGATGCCCCATTCTTGTTCATATAGTCCAGCTTCTCAGATTATTTGCTTAGCATACATGCTGGAAAGGATGCAACCCTGATGCACAACTTTGTTCTTCTGTTCGAATGACTGCCTCTTGGCCTATGTACAGATGTCGAATGAGCACAATTAAGTTTTCTGGAATTCCAAGTCTTCGCAACGTTTTCCATGATTTGTTATGATCCATACAGTTAAAAGCCTTTGCATACTCAATAAAACACAGGTAAAAATCTTTCTGGTGTTCTCAGCTTTCAGCCAGTATCCACTTGACATCAGCAAAGATATCCCTCCTTCCACATGCTCTTCTGAATCTGACTTGAATTTCTGGCAGTTACTTGTTGATATACTGTTGCAACGGCTTTTGAATGATCTTCAGCAAAATATTACTTGTGTGTAATATTAATTTTATTGCTTGATAATTTCCACATTCTGCTGGATCGTCCTTCTTTTAAATGAGCTCAAGTGTATATCTCTTCTAGTTGGTTGCCTAGGTAGCTATCTTCCAAATTTCTTGGCATAGACAAGTGAGCACTTCCAGCTCGACATCCATTTGTTGAAACATCTCAGTTGGTACTCATCAATTTCTGGTGCCTTGTTTTTTGCCAGTTCCTTCAGTACAGCTTGGACTTCTTCTTTCCGTACCATTGGTTATTCATCATACGCTACTTCCTGAAATGTCTGAACGTCAACCAATTCTTTTTTGTACGGTGACTGTGTATTCCCTTCCATCTTCTTTTGCCAATAGAATCCTTCATAATTACAACTCCTGGCTTGAATTTTTTCTTCAGTTCTTTCAGCTTGAAAAATGCCAAACATGTTCTTCCCTTGTGTTTTTTAACTCCAGGTCTTTTCACATGTCATTATAATACTTTACTTTGTCTCCTCAAGCCACTCTTTGAAATCTTCTGTCCAGCTCTTTCACTTCATCATCTCTTCCATTCACTTTAGCTACTCAACATGCAAAAACAAGTTTCAGCATCTTATCTGACATCCATTTTGGTCTTTTTTTTTCTTTCCTGTCATTCCATCATAAAAACAGGAAAGGAAGCAAATAACCCAAATAAGAAATGAGATGGGCAATATCACAACAGAACCAACTGAAATTAAAAGAATTGTAACAGAATACTATGAAAAATTATACTCTAACAAATTTGAAAACTTAGAGGAAATAGACAAATTTCTAGAGAATCACTACCTACCTAAACTAACACAAACAGAGGTGGAGCAACTAATTAAACTTATAACAAAAGACGAAATTGAAAAGGTAATTTAAAAAAACTCCCAACAAAAAAAGCCCTGGCACTGATGGCTTCAGTGGAGAATTCTACCAAACTTTCAGAGAAGAGTTAACACTACTACTACTAAAGGTATTTCAGAGCATAGAAAATGATGGTATACTCCCAAACTCATTCTATGAAGCCAAAATAACCCTGATATCAAAACCAGGTAAAGACACTACAAAAAAAAAGGAAATTACGGACTGATATCCCTCATACCATCCTTTCGGTTAGCAATGGAATGCTTAGCCCAGAGCTATTGAAAAAAAAAGAATTAACTCTATCAATTCTGGCTATGCACTTTTTTTTTTTTTTTTTAATTTTCCAAGTGCATTTTTATTTTAGCCATGTAGATTTGTTTTTTCCCTCTACTGGGCACTCAGTTGTAAGAAACGGAAGTCAGTTCCATGTATTATCCATTAGTGGCTTGTCAAAATTCTAATTTACCTATAATACCATATTTTTTTCATTATTGACATTATCATCAGCAGTAAATATTAGTGCTGTTTTATACTAAGTATGAAATAAAACATAATTGCCATTGACTTTTTAAAAATGACAAAAAATATGAGCGTCTATCATTTTATGTAGAAGTAGTGTATCATTAACCATAAAGCTCTTTCTCTTTTAGTACAGCTTTTAAAAATGCACTGCTCTCTAAATCTTTGTATCTGCTATTTTGTCATAATTAGAGAATTTTTTTTATTGTACTTTAGATAAAAGTTTACAGAACAAACTAGCTTCTCATTAAACAATTAGTACACATATTGTTTTGTGACATTGGTTACCAACCCCATGGCATGTCAACACTCTCCTTTCTTAACCTTGGGTTCCCATAGCAGTTTTCCTGTCCTCTCCTGCCTTCTAGTCCTTGCCCCTGGGCTGGTGTGCCCTTTTAGTCTTGTTTTGTTTTATGGGCCTGTCTAATCTTTGGGTGAAGGGTGAGCCTCAAGAGTGACTTCATTACTGAGCCAAGAGAGTGTCTGGGGGCCATACTCTCAGGGTTTCTCCAGTGTGTGTAAGACTAGTAAGTCTGGTCTTTTTTCATGAGTTAAATTTTGTTCTACAATTTTGTCCAGCTCTGTCCGGGACCCTCTATTGTGATAATTAGAGAAATTTTTGAAAATTATATATTCTACTTATCAAATGAATTTAAGCCCACTCCTTGAAAGTATACAATTCACTACTTATTCAAGTCTAAGGAGGAGGCATGCTGGAAAGGAAGAGAAAGAAATCTGCAAACATGAAACTTCTAAATCTCTGGTCAAGAAATATTGGAAGTGACAGGCCAAAGTTTAAATGTCAACATCAAGCATGTAAAGCACCAATGGTTTTAAATCCAGCCTCCGCTCTGAACATATGTATTCTATAGCTTTCAGACCAAAGGAACCATGAGCACCTGAGAATTCAATTCTACAGACCAGCAGTGAAAAAAAAAAAAAACCAAACCCACTGCCATCCAGTCGATTCCGACTCATAGCGACCTTAGAGGACAGAGTAGAACTGCCGGATAGAGTTTCCAAGGAGCCTCTGGCATTCAGACTGCCGACCTCTTGGTTAGCAGCCGTAGCACTTAACCACTGGGCCACCAGAGTTTCCCAGCAGTAAAGAGGTATTGAAATAAACCACTCTGTCTTTTCTCCCCTAGGATTGACATCTTTAAGTACGTGATCTACGGCATTGCGGCTGCATTCTTTGTGTACGGCATTTTGCTGATGGTGGAGGGTTTCTTCACAACCGGGGCCATCAAGGATCTCTATGGAGATTTCAAAATCACCACGTGTGGCAGATGTGTGAGCGCCTGGGTATGTTATTCCTCCACGTTTAGGGCTTAATATGGGTGTATTTTAGCACACAGGCGGTTGCCATTCATCTGCTAATCATATTTTTTTTTAACATAGTGACGTTCCGTCTTGTGATGGCTATCTTAAACCTTGATAATATTATTTTCTGAATTAAGATTATTCCTTGTGAAAATTCACTGCCAAATTCTCAAGTCATATGCAACAAAGCTAGTTTTGCTTCTGGAGGGAGCGAAACCGTTGATTGATTTATGATTAGGTTCCCCCCCGCCGCCCAAGGCTTTAGTGTTCCCATACGATATTTACAGTAACAGAAAAATCTATTTGCAAGTTATAAGGAAGACATGTGTCTCCCCCTTTCACAACTGAAATACATTTTTTCTATTTTACTGTAAATATGAGGTTAATTATATCATGCAGTTTCTGTTTCTATAGACACAGACAAGCACTGCATTAAATTAGGTTTCAAATCTTTATTGATACGATATTTAATGATAGTTCAATCTTGCAGTCATACTCCAGAACTAATCTAGACAATGCATGTGCGCACACACACACACACACACACACACACACACACGAATGATGAAAATTAAAGAGTAATATAATTGGAAATACTTGTGAATTTTCTGTGGAATCAATTTCCTCTAATGAAAGGTTGGACTTTCCATCTCTGACTAGCAGTTTTTTTTTTTTCTTTTTCTCATGTTAAATAAGAACATGTGTTGAATTACTGCATATAATTCATAGTAAGTTATCTTTAATAAAGGATGGTATAAATTATTTGAGTCTTACAGAAAAGTAAAATAGATACCAACAAACTTTTTTTTTTTTTTACCAGCTTGAAATAAGTTCTATTATGTTACTTACATTGGTAGTGATAATAATCTGGTAAGATAGCGTAGCTGTGTTGTGTATTTCTGTTTGTTTCTGGGATAATTTCTTGTAAAACTCGTTATTTCTGTTTTCGGACAATGCTTATTGTAATACTCAAAAGAGTCAAACACGTATAAGTGTGAGCAAAATGAGAATTTCAATAATGTGATTAAGGAGCTTTAAACTGGGCCTTGCCACCTAAATTTTTAGGATTAAAGATACCACATTAATGGCCTGGAGGAAGATAAGATATACAAAGATCACATATAAATTCAAAAAATAAAAAGTAAGTGTGATAATTCTCGAGCCCAACTCATGGCGACTCCATGTGCGTCACGGTAGTTGGGTTTGACTTGAGAGCAACGTAGTTTAAGCGTATTTATACCATCAGAGAGTAACCACTTGGCAGGAAGGGTGCAGTCAATTACGTTTCGGTCAGAATTGTAAAATTATTTCACAGGATTTTATGAGGAAGCAAAAAAATCACAGAAGAAAATGTGCATCAATGTATAATTATCTACCTGCCATTCAAGTATCTTAAAGAAATCTAAAATAAAAATGCTTAAAGCAAAAACATGAGCCACGGTTTTGCCTGTAACGATTGTGTCACCAGTCCCACCAAACAGACCAGAAGGGTGGTGGCAGCAGCTGAGTGGGCTCTTCCAGAGGTGACCCAGCAGGGAGTCAGCCCCCCAAGATGCCCGTACCCACCCAGGGAAGGAGCGGAGCTGAGGCAGAAGCAGTAGCTGGATTCTCAGTCATTTTACACAGGCGGCGATGCCTGGCTGAGGCCACGGAGACAGGCCCTGGCTACCTCAGTACCGCTTGCATGAAAGGGACCCGCTCCCTGGCCGGAGAAGAAAATAGTGTGGCTACTTCCACCCCACCCCACCTGCTCCCAGCTTGCTTATCACTGAATCAGAAGGGGAAAAGAAAGTTTTATCTCCCACATTCTCCAGCCACTTACTGTCCTTTCTTTCCTATTCCCAATCTGTCTTTGTTGTTGCTTTGCTTTTTTTTTTTTTTTTTTTAATTTTTAAGGCCTATAGTCAGAATTGACTTGACGTCAGTGAGTTTGGTTTTTGGGTGGGATAGTCCATTTTTTAGTCCACCAGGCGTTCCTTGGAAACTCTGTGGGCAGTTCTACTCTGTTCTGTAGGGTCGCTATGAGTCGGAATCCACTTGATGGGAACGGGTTTGTTTGTTTGATTTTTAGTACTGTGTCTTGGAAACCCTGGTAGCAGTAGTGGTTAAGAGCTAGGGCTGCTAACCAAAATGTTCGTACTTTGAACCACCAGCCAATCCTTGGAAACCCTATGGGGCAATTCTACTCCGTCCTATAGGCTCGCTAGGAGTCAGAATCCACTTGACTGCAATGGGGTGGGAGGTTTGTACAGTCTATCTTAGTTCCCCTCTGGCGTAGGCTGCTAACCAAAAGGTCCGGGTTTCAAACCCAGCAGTCGCTCAGCAGGAGGAAGATGTGGCAGTCAACTTTCTAAAGATTTATGGCCATGGAAATCCGACAGGGCAGTTCTACCCTGTCCTAGAGGGTCGCTGAGTCGGAATCCACTCCATGGCAACGGGGTTTCTTTTTTTTTTTGGTTTGATCTTACCTTCAGTGAGTTCACCTGTTAGCCTGGTTTTTTTTGTTTGTTTGTTTTTGTTGTTCATTTTTTCTGTCTTTCTTAGGTTTAAAAATGTCTGTGCTTTTGAAGTTAGATTCAATGCATTTCTGTTTGGAGTCCTGAATAATATTAAAGGATGGAGTAAAAAAACTTCTCAGTTTTTTTTTTTTTTGCAACAACCATATTACCTGAAATGGAGTCCTGGTGGGTGGTTAAACTTTTGGCTGCTAACCAAAACATCAGCAGTTTGAATCCACCAGCTTCTCCTTGGAAACCCGGTGGGACAATTTTACTCTGACCTATAGGATCGCTATGAGTTGGAATCTACTCAGTGGCACTGGGTTTGGTTTTGGTTTATATGAGATGAAAGCCTTCCTGAATTAGTACTAAAAAACTTGCTATTCTAATTGTGTTTCTTTATGCTGCATAATAAATAAATGGCTACTACTTGAACCTAGATCAGCACAAAGGCAATTAATTTTAAAGCAGCATTGCATTACTGAAGAGACATTAATCAGTATTGTCTTTACTTAATGAACGCTCTTGAAAGAGTAACTTAATATGTGCGATGTGTTTTCTCTCATGCAGTATCAAGACCGAGTTCATTTCTGAATTTTAATACTATTCTTCAAAATCCAGAATGTGATGCACATAAAACACAGAAGCGTAATATTAATATTTGAGTGTGTGTGCGTGAAAATCATTATTCACAACTTTACAAATACATCATAAGGAAAGAAGTTAATCAAACTAAGAAACAAAATTTATTTACATGAGGTATGAAATGTCACCTAATTGAATACAAGTCAGGCACATGTTATTGAATATATTAATTTATTATATTTAATGAATGTAGAAATATTTATTTCTCTCGACTATTTTTCCCATTGAATTTTAAACCAAAAAACATGTATCCTGTTGCAACTGGGGAGGCATTTAACACATCATGTTTTTAAATTTTGGTTTTTTGTAGTGCCCCTCATTCATTTTTTTTCTCTATACCTTAGTATTTCCCATTGTTATTGTGACAGTGGATCTCAGAGTTTATCTATACTTGTTCTGACACTTTAGATTCTAATCCCCATACTTTGGAAGTAATGGATTTCTTAAAGTTACTACACTCTGTGGAAATTGTTGTTAGCTGCCCCCTGACTCGTGGTGACCCCATGCACAATGCAAGAAAATGTTGTCAGGTCCTGCACCATACTTATGATCTCCTTGGGAATGAGTTACACTTGTTTTTCATAAATCTACTTGCTCTAAGAGTCAAAAAAAGTCGTCAATAAAGAAATAAGAAAAAATATATAAGATTATATAAGAAAAAATAAATCAGACACGATTTTCAAAGCTATCATATTAAATGGTTACCGTTATCTCCATTTTACAATGAAAGAAACATATGCTATTTGTTTTTTAATGCCCTTGCATTTATCCTCAGATGTTTGTAGATTTTGATCAAAGCATATTAAACTAATATTTATAAGACACACTATAATTACCTTTAAATCTATTTTGTGTGTTGTAACTCACAGCTTATTTTCATAGATTAAAATCATCTTTTAATACTAGTAATAAGTGCAGTAATAATAACAAGAAAAATTTGTGAGGCGCTTCTTGTTGTTAGTAGCTGCTGTTAAGTCAGCCCCCAACTCATGGCAACCACGTGTGCCACAGGATCAGACTATTGCGGTTGATAAAGTTCACAGAGGCTGATTTTCAGAAGTAGATTTCCAGGCTTTTCTTTCTAGTCTGTCTTAATCTGGAAGCTCCCCAGAAAGCTATTCAACATCATAGCAATATGCAAGCCTCCACTAACAGACAGCTGGTTGCTGCGCTTGAGATGTATTGGCAGGGAATTCAATGTATGTCCATTGTTTTGTGCCTTGTAAAACAGAGGATGTTTAATTTTCAAAATAACAATGTGAAGTGGATACTAGTATTATACTTATTTTACAGAGGAAGAAACTACTGCCTATAGAAAAAGAGTGATGTGTCCTGGGTCACACTGAGTGGTGGAGCCAGTTCTGAATTCAAGCATCTGACAATAAGTGCTTGAATTCAAGCCCCTAAGCTCATGACCAGAATTTGATTGATAATTTTATGGCATATTTGGGCTAATTTATTAGGATAATTATCTGTTTGTGACCACTATTCGCCTGTCAGTTTATTGCTCTGATGCTGTAAACTATGCCACTGGTATTTCAAATACCAGCAGGGTCACCCATGGTACACAGGTTTCAGCTGAGCTTCCAGACTAAGACAGACTAGGAAGATGAACATGGCAGTCTACTTCTGAAAAACTGACCAGTGAAAACCATATGAATAGCAGCAGAACACTGTCTGATATACTGCGGAAAGATGAGCTGCTCAGGTTGGAAGGCACTCAAAATATGACTGGGGAAGAGCTGCCTCCTCAAAGGAGAAAAACAAACCAAACCCATTAATAATTGGAACATGGAATGTATGAAGTATGAATCTAGGAAAAATTGGAAATCGTCAAAAATGAAATGGAATATGTAAACATCAATTGATATCCTAGACATTAATGAGCTAAATGGACTGGTATTGGCCATTCTGAACCAGACAATCATATGGGCTACTATGCTGGGAATGACAACTTGAAGAGGAATGGCGTTGCATTCATTGTCAAAAAGAACATTTTGAGATCTATCCTGCAGTACAAGGTTGCCAATGACAGGATAATATCCATAGGCTTACAAGGAAGACCAGTTACTATGACTTATTCAAATTTATGCACCAACCGCTAATTCCAAAGATGAAGAAATTGAAGGTTTTTACCAACTTCTGCAGTCTGAAATTGATCAAACATGCAATCAAGATGCATTGATAATTACTGGTGATTGGAATGCAAAAGTTGGAAACAAAGAAGTAGAATCAGTTGTTGGACGATATGGCATCAGTATTAGAAATGATGCTGGAGATCTCATAACAGAATTTTGCAAGACCAATGCCCTACTTATTGGAAATACTTTTTTTCAACAACAAAAATGACGACTATACATGTGGACCTTGCCAGATGGAATACACAGGAATCAAATCAACTATAGGACAAGCTCAGTATTACCAGTCAGAACAAGGCCAGGGGCCAACTGTGGATCACAGCATCAGTTGCTTATATGCAAGTTCAAGTTGAAACTGAAGAAAATTAAAGCAAGTCCAGGAGAGCCAAAGTGCAACCTTGAGTATATCCCACCTGAATTTAGAGACCACCTCAAGAATAGTTTTGACTCATTAAACAGTAATGACAAAATACCAGGCAAGTACTGGGATGACCTCAAAAACATTATACATAAAGAAAGCACAAGGTCATTAAAAAGACAGGAAAGAAATAAAAGACCAAAATGGATGTCATAAGAGACTCTGAAACTTCCCTTAAATGTAGAGTAGCTAAAGCAAATGGAAGAAATAATGAAGTAAAAGAGCTAAACAGAAGATTTCAAAGGGTGGCTTGAGAAGACAGAGTAAAGTATTATAATGTAATGCACAAAGACCTGGAGTTAGAAAACCAGAAGGGAAGAACACACTCGGCATTTCTCAACCTGAAAGAACTGAAGAAAGAATTCAATTCCCAAGTTGCAAAACTGAAGGATTCTATGGGCAAAATATTGAATGACACAGGAAGCATCAAAGGAAGATAGAAAGAATACACAGGGTCACTGCACCGAGAAGAATTGGTCGATGTTCAGCCATTTCAGGAGGAAGCATTTGATCAAGAGCTAACGGTACTGAAGGAAGAAGTCCAAGCTGCATTAAAGGCATTTGCAAAAAACAAAGCTCCAAGAATTGACAGAATACCAATTGAGATGTCAAAACAAACAAATGCAACACTAGAAGCGCTCACTCCTCTATGCCAAAAAAATTGTAAGACTACTAACTGCCAACCAACTAGAAAAGATCCATACTTGTGCCCATTCCAAAGAAAGGTGATCCAACAGAATTTGTAAATTATCAAACAATATCACTAATATCACACAAGTAAAATTTTGTTGAAGATCATTCAGAAGCAGTTGCAGCAGTACATCAACAGGCAACTGTCAGAAAATCAAGCTGGATTCAGAAGAGGACATGGAATGAGGCATATCAATGCTGATGTCAGATGGAACTTGGCTGAAAGCAGAGAATACCAGAAAGATGTTTACTTGTGCTTTTTTGACTATGCAAAGACTTTCTACTGGGTGGAACATAACAAATCATGGATAACATTGCGAACAATGTGAATTCCAGAACACTTAATTGTTCTCATGCAGAACCTGTGCATAGACCAAGAGGCAGTCGTTCGAACAGAACAAGGGGATATAGCATGGTTTAAAATCAGGAAAGGTGTGTGTCAAGGTTACATCCTTTCACCATTTTTATTCTATCTGTATGCTGAGCAAATAATCTGAGAAGGTGGACTATATAAAGAAGAACACAGCATCAGGATTGGAGGAAGACTCATTAACAACCTCCCTTATGCAGATGGCACAATGTCCCTTGCTGACTTTGAAGGGGGCTTGAAGCACCCACTGATGAATATCAAAGCCTAAAGTCTCAGTATGGATTGCATCTCAACATAAAACAAAAATCTACACAGTTGGGCCTATAAGCAACATCATGAGAAATGGAGAAAATATTGAAATTGTCAAAGATTTCATTTTACTTGGATCTACAATCAACACCCATGGAAGCAGCAGTCAAGAAATCAAATGACACATTGCACTGAGCAAATCTGCTGCAAAAGGCCTCTTTAAGGTGTTGCAAAGCAAAGATGTCACTTTGAAGACTAAGGATAAGGAAGACCAAAGAAGACTCGATGCCTTTGAGTTATGGTGTTGGCAAAGAATATTGAATATGCCGTGGACTGCCAGAAGAACAAACATATCTGTCTTGGAAGAAGCACAGCCAGATGCTTTTTAGAAGGGAAGATGGCAAGACTTCAGCTCTTTGGACATACTATCAGGAGATATGAGTCCTTGGAAAAGGACGTCATACTTGGTAAAGTAGAAGGTCACTGAAAAAGAGGAAACTCCTCAACACGATGGGTTGAAACTGTGGCAGCAACAATGAGGTTGGCGCAAGACCGAGCAGTGTTTTGTTCCGTTGTATATACTGTCACTGTGAGTCAGAATCTACTCAATAGCAATGGGTTTATGAGTCA
The DNA here is from genome assembly GCF_030014295.1 of Loxodonta africana. Lineage (NCBI taxonomy): Eukaryota > Metazoa > Chordata > Mammalia > Proboscidea > Elephantidae > Loxodonta > Loxodonta africana. The sequence continues at coordinate 11,305,136 of NC_087362.1, forward strand.
AATCCAACTCAGAGGCACCTAACAACAACAGCCACATCTGTTTGTGAAGGTCTTTTATAATTCTCTTTCATATCTTAGTAAGATCATTTATTGTTAATTGGAAACCTCCTCCATTACAGAGGTCATAATTTTACTCTTTGCTTTCATCCACAGACATTAATTGTCTGTGATGCAATGGGTTTCTTTATATTGTCTTTCTGGCCCTGCGTTTGTAATTCTCCCATAATGATTTTTGGGCCTAAATCTTGAAAGTGATAGGTCAGTTTACTATCTGAATAAGTGACTTGGAAGTGATTGGTCAGTTTACTTTTTGCATAAGTGACTTGCAAGGGGTTGGTTGATTTACTCTCTGGATAAGTGGCTTGTAGAATTGGTTTGTTCACTGTCTGTATAAGAGGCTTACAAACCCACGCAATGGGATCGGTCAGTTTATTATTGGCCTAAGGGGTTGATTGATTTCTGAAAACCAGAACCTAAAGTTGTCAAGGAGTGTCCCTATATAAGAGGCCAATCTCACAGAGGTTTCTGGGAGCTTCCTGATGAAGGGAGCCAGGAGAGGAATGCATCCTTTGGACCCAGCATTCCTGTGCTGAGAACTTCCTAGACCCAAATAAAAGAGTTATAATTGGGTCTAGGGCTGTAACACTGAAGAGCAAGAAGGACTACATAGTGGGCGAGTTGTCCCATGGAGAGAGACAGCTCCAGTGGGCGAGTCAGCCCACAGAACATATGGCGACAGAGACAGCAGCTGGGACAGTAACAGAAGTGAAGAAGACAACCCAGATGGCGGCAGCAGAGTGTAAAGACAGAACTCCAACTTAGGGCTGGAAGGAGCAACCAATAGCAGAGCCCGCCGAGGGACATCACGGAGTTTCCTGGGTGAACGTTTCCTGATGGGTGAGAATGAACGTTGTTTTTCAGGAAGGGTAAGCAAGGCTCCTTTGAGATGTGGAGGCCCACTGCTGGGACCCCACAGAACCTCACCCTTGGCATATCTTTGTTTCTGTTTATCTCCTTCTCTCTTATTAAAGTTGTTATTGTAGTTATGTTGTTTCCATGAGTTCACTGTGACCATTCCAATGAATTATTGAACTCAATAGAGAAAATGCTGTGGGAGGAACAGCTGATGTCAGAAATGGTAGAGAAGTTGGAGAATGGGGGTGTATTTGACTTCAGCTCGGTGCTGATTCTTACGGTCAGAGTTATTATCACAGTCTCTTTTTACAATGAATAAGACTGAAGAAGAATTGATGCATTTGAATTATGGTTTTGGCATAATTATGGACTGCCAGAAGAACAAACAAATCTGTCCTGGAAGAAGTACAGCCAGAATGCTGCCTAGAAGCGAGGATGACAAAACTTCATCTCACAAACATGTTATCAGGAGGGACCAGTCCCTAGAGAGGGACATCATACTGGGTAGAGGGTCAATAAAAAATAGGAAGACGCTCAACGAGATGAATTGACACAGTGGCTGCAACAATGCAAACAGCAACGATTGTGAGGATGGCACAGGACTGAGCAGTGTTTCATTCTGTCGCACATGAGGTCACTGTGAGTCAGAACTGACTTGACAGCACCTACAACAACGACTTTTTACAATACAAAGACACTCTGCGAAGGATAAAAGAACTCAACAGTCTAAGATGATTTTCTGTTTTGAGGACGTAAGGAGTCTTAAGGTAACTTTCTAAGAGAAGCTGTCATCAAGGAACTCTGCATATCTAGCTTCTCTCAAAATTAGCATCTTTTGAAATTAAATTTAAAAAAACAACTTTTTAAATCGATACTGTGGCAATACAGAATTTGTAGAATAAGGCCTCATCTCATAATTGACTCGACTGGTTTTGTTTTTTTTGGGTTTTCTCTCTGGAATACCCAAATCTAAAATCGGAAAGGCAACATTATTTTTCGGGGATTATAAAAAATAGTTTTTAGCATTGGCTTTTCAGTAGGAAAAACAAAACATTCAAAAACCAGGAAAGTAGACTGCTTCAGGCACAGTAATAAACCTGAGAATAATATTTCAAAAAGCACTGCATTGTAGCAGAAGAGACAAGGATTTTTTTTAGCTTTTGCTGCAGTTATATGAACTCGATCTCACACACAGCTTCAGAACTGAGCTCCGTAAATACCAGGGCCGTAGAGTAGCTTCAGGTCCCTGGATGGCGCAAACAGTTTGTGCTTAACTTCTTACTTAACCGTTTGGTAGTTTGAAGCCATCCATCAGTGCCATAAAGTTTACAACCAAGAAAACCCTATGAAGAAGTTCTACTCTGTAACACAGGGGGTTGCCATGAGTTTGAATCAACTCAATGATAATGGGTTTGTTAGACCAGTCTCAGTTAACTTTCGAGATTTATTGACTATGATGGTACAGAAATTCTAGGAAACGGAAAGGGGGAGGGGGGGAGGTATCATCCTTTTCAGATTTCCAGAGTAAAAAGTTAATGAAAATTTGTTTGCCTCATAAGATGACATTGATAAAATAGAAAAATCTAAGATGTTGTGTTACATACACAGGTTGTCTCAGTGGCAGTCCTGAGACCCCTAACAGCCACCCTACTACCAGGATGAGGACCCCAACCAGTAGCGTCAACCCCTCTATAGGTACCACATCCGTTTAGTCTGATTAAGCCGCACACAAAGGTCAATGTCTTGGCAAATGAAAGCCATTTAATTACTCACAGAAGAGAGACAGCAAACACCAGGAACAGCTTCAGGGTGTGCAGTCCACTCTGGTTTGGAAAGTTGTCCATGTGAAGATGGAGACTCCTTTACACAGGCCACCACTTTGCACTGGAGGTGAGGGACGAGGAAATCCTTCCCCCAGCCAGCTTTATATTCCAGAGGCTACATGCTTCACTACCCGGAGCACAGTCGTAGATATTCCAGCCTGACTACCTGAGGAGGCAGCATGGTTATATACATGTACACCAGCGCAGGATTGTGTTACTTCAGCCCTGTTGCTTCTCTGTATGGAACATCAGACTTCAAGGTGGGCTGTTGTTTGTCCTGAAGCCTAAAAATACCAGCAGAGGGAGGAAGAGGGTGGGAGGAACTAAAGCCCTTGAAGTGTAAATCCTTTATTGTTAAAACCAAAAGCAAACCACTTGCCATCGAACTCAGTTTCTTAAATACAAGACACCTACAGCAGCTAAAAATGGAAAAATAGTTCGAATCATGCAGATGCCTCTCATATCACTTTAAATTGTGACTGGAATTCAGTTCAAGAATAAGAACTTCTCAAAATGTTGAGCCAGTGTTTCATTTTGTTTTCTGTTCATTTGCTTATTTTTGTTCAAGTTATCCTCAAGTTATAATATATAGCTCTTTAAGGAAATAATTCTACCAAGCGGTTAAAAAAAAATTGTACACTCAGCAGCATTTGTCAATTAGATTTATCTACATGACAGATTATCCTAGGATATAATTTCATATCATTTCAGATTTCCTATATTTTTGATGTCCCAAAATACTTTTAAAATTTTTTGATTTAAAATGGCATAAAATTTACAGAAGAGTGAAGGTGGTACAGAGAGTTCTCATAGACCCCAGGTTGAGTTTCCCTCTTCATTAACATCTTTAGTATCTTACATTTGTCACAATTACTGAAGCAGTATTGACACATTATCATCAACCAATGTCCATACTTTATCCAGATTTCCTTAGTTTTTCCCTAAAGTCCTTTTTTGTTCCAGAATCCCAGTTAGGATACCACATTACATCTGGTTATCTCTCCTTAAGCTCCTCTGAACTGTGCGGTCTCTCATATTTCACTTGTTTTTGATGGCCTGAGAGTCCTGAAGAGTACTAGTCAGTTATAGAATGTCCTCAAATGGAATTTGATTTGTCTGATGTTTTTCTAACTTTTAGACTGGAGTTATGGGGTTTGGGAGGAGGACCCCAGAGGTAAAACATCCTTCCCATTGCATCATATCAAAGCTACCTGAAGTACCAAAAAAAAAAAAAAAACCAATACTGAAAAATAAAGACAAAAGACAGGACAAAAGACGCTGTCTACTCCATGTTTTCCTAAACTAAATTTTTATGTTAAAAATAATAATAACACTAAAGTATAAATTTTATTATAAGTGTGCGTTGTGTATTATGGTATAAGGCTGTACCTTCTTTTTTACAGAACACTAAAAACTTTCCATTTCTGATTTAATTAATATTATATTTAATCTGAAAATTTACTGCCCACTGAAAATTTCAAAAGAAATTTCTATTTCTCATGAATTTTCAATTTGTACTTACAAAAACATTCTATATCTAGTTTAAATGAAGTCATCTGAGGGTATGTATTTTTTCAATAAAAAAGTTTTTAGTAAAGCTAGAAATTCACCTTAAGGATAGCAAATTTCCTCACATTTATATACTTTATGGATTACAATTTAGCATCCTGTGACACTCTCATCTTAATTGTTGTAAATGTAACATTGATGCCAAACTTTTGGTTAACAGCTGTAGCTCTTAACCACCATGCCTCCACAGTCCAGATAAATTATATTTAGGCTACTCCTTTATTTTTTTCTGCTCTTCCCATTTGTTAACCAAATATGGTGTTGAAGTAGGAAAGGAAGAAAAGAACTAGTTGAGAAATTTATGTCAGTTGGTGAGGGCATGTGAGTGTGTACCAACAATCATTCCTTTCTCTCAAAATACCTCTATGTTGTACCCCCAAAAAACCAAACCCATTACCATCGAGTCGATTCTGACTGAGAGTAGAATTGCCCCATTGAGTTTCCAAGGAGCACCTGCTGGATTTGAACTGCCGACCTTGGTTAGCAGCCATAGCACTTAACCGCTATACCACGAGGATTTCTTGTATGTTGTACAGGGAAATGGAATAAACCTGAGGCAAACGTTTCAATGTGCTCCTTGGGATGCCTCACTCCATTGTTCAGATAAGATCTATCTTAATAATATTAACTTTTCTGCCATTACTTTATTTTACCCCCTTCTCTAGTTCTGTAAAAAATTTTCTCATCTCAGGTCTGGGTGAAAAAAAAAAAGAAAGACCAAAACCAAATAAAAACCACTATGGCATTCCTCATTTCAGTTTATATAGTTCTATTGCATTTCTATCACATGTGATTAAAAACATTCAAGTTGTTTTTAATAACTTAAGTACTTGTAGTTCTAAATCACTAATAATCACTCCAAAATTACTTTCTTTAGAAACTTTAAAGATATATTTTCTTTCATGACCTAATAAGGCCAGACTGTAGCAAATATTTTGGGAAAATTATATACTCTATTAGATTGGCACATGTATTTGATATAGGTAATACTCTAATGAGCTTCAATAAAGATGATACTAATTTTCATTGTCTCATCAATATTTTAAGAGCTGCTTTATGTAAATGGAAACCCTGGTGGTATAGTGGTTAAGAGCTATGGCTGCTGACCAAAAGGTCCACAGTTCAAATTCAGCAGGCACTCCTTGGAAACCCTATGGGGGCAGTTTTACTCTGTCCTTTAGTGTTGCTATGAGTTGGAATTGACTTAAAGGCAACGAGTTTGGTTTTTTTTGGTTACGTAATGTATGTTATATATAAAAAATGTATAGGATGTTGTTGTTGCTACGTGCCATTGAGTCAGTTCCAGCTCAAAGCAACTCTGTACCTTAGTGTTTAATGAGTCAAATCTCCAAATTCAGGTGGGATATACTCAAGGTAGTATTTTAGCTCTCACGGACTTGTTTTATATATATACTGGTATGTATATTAACATATATATGTTTATGTTATAAAACAAATTCACATAGAAATTATAGATTTAAGGTGCCATTTTGCTAGAAAACAAACACATAGTCTTACTGGTCTGCAAAATCTCTCACCTCTTCTGAGAACCGAAAAACCAAAAACACCCATTGCCATGGAGTCGATTCTGACTCATAGCGACCCTATACACTAATGATCAAAGACCAGACAAGTTGTGGGAAGACATCAAGGACATCATACATGAAGAAAATAAAAGGTCATTAAAAAGACAGGAAAAGAGAAAAGACCAAAATGGTTGTCGCAAGAGACTCTGTAACTTGCTCCTGAATGTAGAGTGGCTAAAGCAAATGGAAGAAATAATGAAGTAAAAGAGCTGAACAGAAGATTTCACAGGGCAGCTGGTGAAGACAAAGTAAAATAATGTAATGAAATGTCCCTCCCAAAACAGTGATACTCAAATATGAATCAATATTTATTTCTCTGACTTATTTTCTTGTTCTTTATGACTTCCTGAAGGTGCCAGTAGATAGGCTAATCTTGAAGAGCAACAAGTCACTAGATGGTTTAGGAATGATTTGCTGAATAAACACCTGCAGAAACAATAATTGTAGTTTAGTGTGGCCTTCTTCATTGACCCTGTTCAAAGATGTAAATAAAAACTAGTATCCCTAGTGACTTGACATCTGAAAATGGACAACGATCAAGGAATACACACTGGTTATCAATCACTTATGTGTATATCATATAGTGAAATGACTAATTTTCTCTTTGTTGGACATTAAAGTTATTCAACATGTCAAAATTATCAAGTTCTCTATCTGACTTAGAGAGATAACATTCTAATATTTATATCCTATTATTAATAATGCACAATTGAATATGTTCAGAGTTCATCTGAAAATCTAATGTCTTAATGATCTTTGGTTAATTATTTAGCACAGCACTTAATAGCCATAGTAAGAATAAGCAAAACATAAAAGTTGATAATAATTGCTCAACAGTGGTGGAATTATTTCATTTGTATGGGTGGTAGTAAAAAGCCTGACAGTGTCAACCTAAGTGAGATAATATCTCCATGGCTAAAATTTGTCTTCCATGTCAATCAGACAAAAACGTCTCCTTTCAATTACACTTTCATTCACTTGACAACTTTTTCTTTTCTTTTTTCAATTAGAAAACCCTGGTGGCGTAGTGGTTAAGTGCTACGGCTGCTAACCAAAGGGCTGGCAATTCGAATCCACCAGGTGCTCTTTGGAAACTCTATGGGGCGGCTCTATTCTGTCCTATAGGGTTGCTATGAGTTGGAATCGACTTGATGGCACTGGGTTTGGATTTTTTTTTTGTTTGTTTGTTTTTCAATTATGGTGAATTTTAATTTAAATAAGAAACAATTATGCCCGTTAAGGGGTGAATTTGAATATTTTAATTCAGTGCTTAGTTTGTATGCCTGATTAAATTATAACAACTGTTGTTTCTATATTTTCTATATTTTTATTTATATGGCTATATTATTGTATACATTTTACAGCAGTTTTTATAGTGACTCTTCAGCATATTTCTAAGAAAGTATTACAAGTTAATGTAACTTCTAGTGTTTTAACTGCTTTTAACTAGTGATATGTTAATATTAACAACATTTTAATTCGTATATAGTTTACATACATATAGGAGTCACTGGGTTGTACACATGGTTAAGTACTAGCCGAAAAGGTTGGTAGTTTGAACCCAAACAGAGTAACCTCGGGAGACAGGCCTGGTGAACTTTTTCCATAAAGTCACAGGCTTGTATTAAAAATAATCAAAACTCACTGAAATTTAAACATAAGATTTATTCTGAGCAGTTATTTTATATGCATATAGGGACACCATTCTGATTCCAGAAAAAACAAATGGCTTGAAGAAGCTAGCTACAATGAGGCTTACAAAGAGAAGAAGAGGGAGAGGAATAGAAGACCAACCATTGGCTAATTTTAACATAAGTGATTGAAACATGCCTCCCTCCTTACTAACTCATTGCTGTCCAGTGAATTCCGACTCGTAGCGATCCTATGGGACAGAGTAGAACTGCCCCCATAGGGTTTCCCAGGAGCTGCTGTTAGATTTGAACTGTCAACCTTTTGGTTAGCAGCCCAAGCTTTTAACCGCTGTGCCACTAGGGCCACTGATACCAGGTTAATTCTGGCCTGGCTGCTGATAATTTGGCCATTCGCTCACCTGCAGCCATGAGGCTTTTGGGGATTTAAATAAGGAGATAATGGTTGGACAGCTGCCGTTTTCTAGCAGGATAAGACAAATTTTATATTGCTGTAGAGCAGTTTCCCCCCATGCAACTGTGTGGATCATAGCAAACTGTGGATAACACGGAGAAGAATTGGAACTACAGAACACTTAATTGTGCTCATGAGGAATCTGTGCATAGATCAAACACAGTCATTAGAACAGAACAAGGGGATACTGCCTGGTTTAAAGTCAGGAAAGGTGTGCATCAGGGTTGTATTCTTTCACCATACCTATTCAATCTGTATGCTGAGCAAATAATCCGAGAAGCTGGACTATATGAAGAAGAACGGGGCATCAGGATTGGGGGAAGACTCATTAACAACCTGTGTTATGCAGGTGACACAGCCTTGCTTGCTGAAAGTGAAGAGAGCTTGAAGCACTTACTGAAGAAGAACAAAGACCACAGCCTTCTGTTGGATTACACCTCAACATTTAAAAACACACACAGACACACAAAAAAATCCTCGCAACTGGACCAGTAAGCAACATCGTGATAAACAGAAAAAATGAAGTTGTCAAGGATTTCATTTTACTTGGATTCACAGCCATGGAAGCAGCAGTCAAGAAATCAAAAGACGCATTGCACTGGGTAAATCTGCTGCAAAGGACCTCTTTAAAGTGTTGAAAAACAAAGATGTCACCTTGAAGACTAAGGTGCAGCTAACTCCAGCCATGGTGTTTTCAGTAGCCTCATACGCATGCAAAAACTGCACAGTGGATAAGGAAGACGAAGAAGAGTTGACGCCTTTGAGTTGTGGTGTTGGCGAAGAATATTGAATATACCATGGACTGTCAAAAGAACGAACAAATCTGTCTTAGAAGAAGTACAGCCAGAATGCTCCTTAGAGGCAAGGATGGCGAGACTGTGTCTTACATACTTTGGACATGTTGTCAGGAGGGATCAGTCCCTGGAGAAGGACATCATGCTTGGCAGAGTACAGGGTCAGTGGAAGACAGGAAGACCCTCAATGAGATGGACTGACACAGTGGCTGCAACAATGGACTCAAGCATAACAACTATTGTGAGGATGGCGCAGGACTGGGGAGCATTTCATTCTGTGGTAAATAGAGTCAATACGAGTCAGAACCGACTCCACAGCACCAAACAACAGAGAAGTTTCTGGCAGGCATTTGCAGTTTGGGTCAGGCTTTTTATGGTTAATACCTACTTTTGAGGGTAATAAAAACCTTAAAATCAAAGTAAGATGTCTGTTATTTTTCCTATTCAGCACTTGAAAAGGCTGTGGAGCAGTTCTCCTCTGCAAACATGGAGTCGCCATGAGTAAATCAACGTGATATCAACTAACGACAACAATATATGTATATTGACCAAGAGCGTATGTCATATTTGGTTGTAGACAAATTTCATTTCTAAGTAATTCTTCTTAATTTTGTTCTTAAAAACAATCTATTGTTCTGGTCTTTTCCAAGCAATGAGACACCATCATTTTGTACCATCATGAGATTTGTTAGTTTAAAAATGACTCCTGACTCTCAGTGATGTATCATTGCCAGTAGCTTGGTTTTCACAGTCATATTTTTATTTTTCGGGATAACTTAAGACCCAGTAAATTATTCTGGTAAATACATAATAGGATTATATTTCTTCAAAAGGAAAACATTATATCCATGCTGTTCTTCATTTGACACGTATTTGTTGAGCTTCTGCTCTGTGCCAGGCACCGTTCTGGGCAATAAGGATAAACAGTGAATAAAATGGTTAAAAGTTTAAGTATTTTCTCATCTCAGCCCAAGAGCTTATGCTTTTGTTTCTGTTTTATCAGAGAATAAAATAACTCTGAACAATATAATGTGATAAGCTTATTAAGAAAGTGCTTGCTGTTCCAATGTGTCTTCTTGGCTATTATTGTGTAAAACATTATGCAAAATTGTTATCATTTTTATTTTTTACAAATTTATGGAGAATAATAATTGGTTTTGGTTACTATATTGTTCTCTTAACTACTTCAATTTAAAAAAAAAAACTTAGGGTATTTTTTTATAATTTTCCATCTTCTGAAAACCAAGAACAGATAGTATTACTGCAGTTGTTGTATTAATGACTTGATATTTTGCTTGATTTTATAAAGGTTACTCATATAACTTGAATTAAACTTTGTATACATCTAAATCTAAGGAAACCTCTGTCTACGTATTCATCTGTCTTTGAAAAATCTCTGTAGCTTTATCCCTGTAGCTCCGTGTAGGAGAGAAGAATTTATTCCACAAATACTTCTTCTGATGACATTTTTAACAACTGAGATTAAAATCTTTAATAATTTCAAAATAAATTCAAAAGAATTTTTAATAGCCAGACAACACAGTGAAAACTTGGCCTGTAATGTTAGCAATTCACCTGAGTTCATGAATAAATTCTTCAAATCATTGCTTTTTAAAACAATTTCGTGATCATGACTTGTACTTAGGTAGTTTTGGGCGATGATGATGATGTTTGTGTATTTTCAAATAATTTACATAATGCGTTTTGCCTGTCAGTTGAGATGATCATGTGATTCTTTTCTTTTATTCCATTTATGTGGTAGATTACATTGATTGATTTTATAATGTTAAACCATTCCTGTTTCACTTTTTTACAGGTGAACATCCAGTTTTGCCAGCAACATTTGTTAAAAAGACTGTCTTTTCCCCACTTAATGGACTTTGTTCCTTTGTCAAAAATCAGCTTACCATAGATGGATGGTTTTATGTCTGGGTTCTCAATTCTGTTCCCTTGGTGTATGTATGTGTCTGTCATTGTACCAGTACCAGGTTGTTTTGACTGCCTTGACTGTATAGTAGATTCTTAGATCAGGTAGTATGAGGCCTCCTACTTTGTTCTTTTTCTTCAGTAATGCTTTGCTTATCTGGAGCCTCTTTCCTTTCCATATAAAGTTGATTAGTTTTTCCATCTCATTAAAGAATGCTGTTGGCATTATATTTGTAGATCGCTTTGGGTAGAATTGACATTTTCACAGTGTTGAGTCTTCCTATCCATGAGTATGGTATGTTTTTCCATTTATATAGGTCTTTTTTGGTTTCTGGCAGTAGTGTTTTGTAGTTTCCCTTGCATAGCTCTTTTACATCCCTGGTTCAATTTATTCCTAACTGTTTTATCTTTTGAGGGGCTATTGTAAATGGTATTGTTTTCCTGATTTCCTTTTTGAAGTTCTCTTTGTTGGTGTAGAGGAATCCAACTGATTTTTTGTGTTGATCCTGTATCTTACTACTCTGCTGAATATTTCTATTAGTTCCAGTAATTTTCTTGTGGAATCTTTGGAGCTATCAGTGTATAGGATCATATCATCTGTGAATAGGCATAGTTTTACTTCTTCCTTTCTAATTTGGATGCCCTTTATTTCTTTTTCTTGACTTATTGCTTTAGCTAGAACTTCCAGCACAATGTTAAATAGGACTGGTAATAAACGGCATCCTTATCTTGTTCCTGTTCTTAGGGGGAATGCTTTCACCCGCTCTCTCCATTGAGAAAGATGTTGGCTGTTGATTTTGTGTAGGTGCACTTTATTATACTGAGGAATTTTCCTTCTATTCTATATTTTATTGAGAGATTTTATCAGGGATGGGTGTTGAACTTCATCCAATATGTTTTGCCTGTCAATTGAGATGATCATGTGATTCTTTTCTTTTATTCCATTTATGTGGTGGAATACATTGGTTGATTTTATAATGTTAAACCATTCTTGCATATCTGGTATGAATCCCACTTGGTTGTGGTGAATTATTATTTTTTTTTTGATATGCTGTTGAATTCTATTGGCTAGAATTTTGTTAAGAATTTTTGCATCTATATTCATGAGAGATACTGGTCTGTAATTTTCCTTTTTTGTGGCGTCTTTACCTCAGTTTGGTATCAGGATTATCCTGGCTTCATAGAATGAATTTGGGAGTATTCCTTGCTTTTTTGTGCTCTGAAATAATTGGAGTAGAAATGGTGTGAGCTCTTCTTTGAATGTTTGGTAGAATTCTCCAGTGAAGCCATCTGAACCAGGGATTTTTTTGATGAGAGTTTTTTTTTTTTTTTATCTCTTCAATCTCTTATTATGGGTCTGTTCAGGTTTTCTGTCTCGGCTGGTGTTAGTTTAGGTAGGTAGTGTGTTTCTAGAAATGTGTCCATTTTCTTTAGGTTCTCAAGTTTGTTGGGGTACAGTTTTTCATAGTATTCTGTTATGATCCTTTTTATTTCAGTTGAGTCTGTTGTAAATGTCCCCCATCTCATTTGTTATTTATTTGTTTCCTGTTTTGCTTTTGTCAGTTTGACCAGTAGTTTGCGATTTAGTTGATCTTTTCAAAGACCCAGCTCTTGGTCTTGTTGATTTTTTCTATTGTTTTTTCTGTTCCCTATTTCATTTATTTCTACTTCAGTCTTTATTCATCTGGGGCTATTTTGGCCCCCAGGGAACATCGAGGCTTTTTTGTTATATAGCTGACATATATAGTGAGTAGATGCCAGAGATGTTGCTGAACATCCTGCAATCCACAGGGCAGCCACCATAACAAGGACTTACCTGGCTCAGAATGTTCATAGTGCTGAAGTGGAGAAACTGACTTAGGGATTTGTCTCATTTCCAGTATCCCACTAATTATAATCATCAATCCATTTGGTTGTTTCATTGACATTAGCATGCATTTCTTTTGGCATATCATCCTGAAGGTAGCCATTCTCTCTCTCTCTCTTTTTTTTTTAAGTTTAGGAGTAGTACCTGGAAGAGCTTAAGGGTGAAAATCAAAGAAGGCTTCTCATCAAGTGTACTTATGGGAACTTCTTTAAAAATGTCAATATAGCAGCAGTTCCTAATCCTGGATGCCGTTAGGACAGTCTTCAGAAATTTTTAAAATATAGAGTTAATTGTTGTCAGAAAGGCCTAAACATCTCTGTCTCTCTCACATTTACCAGATGATTCTTATATATGACCATGTTTGAAAACTGCTATTAGAACCTTGGATCCTTCAGCTAATACCAACCTAATGAAACTTCCTGATCACAGGAAATTTAAGCTTTGGTTTATTTCGTCCGTTTCTGAAATTTAAAGATGTCTCGCCTTTTGTTGTTAAAGTGACTTAATTGATACTTTTTAAATTCATTCTGAGATGAGAAAATGTCATAAAAAATATCGCGGTGGAATGATGACCCTGAGGCTCTGGTCTAAATTTTTAACAAACTGTCTTTATATTCCATACCCTGCAACAGTTAATGACAAAGAGACCTGATGAACACTGACCTGAATTCAACCTAGTAGTGTAATTTTAGTTATAGAGAAACTTTGAGTATATGAATAGATCCATTCAGTTCACTAAGGTTTGTGCCTACCTTTTACCTGAAGCTATTAATTATATGAGAACCCCTGGTGGCACAGTGGTTAATGCACTCAGCTGCTAATCTAAAGGTCGGTGTTTCAAACCTACCAGCTGCACCATGGGAGAAAGATGTGGCAGTCTGCTTCTGTGAAGATTTATAGCCTTGGAAACCCTATGGGACAGTTCTACTCTGTTGTATAGAGTCACTGTGAATCACTGTCACTCGGTGGCAGTGGGCTTTTTGATCATTAATTATATCATTACTGTACATTCAATATGTGGCTTTTTTTTTTTTTTTTTTTTTAATCCGTTAGGTAATTTACAGACCTACAGACTTTTGGAGTCAGGGTGAGCCAGCTTCTTTTTATCAGTGCTGTTGACTTCTAGGATGTATTTTTACCTCTACTGACACACATCTGCTAAAGTTGCCACAGAAGGTCTATGGCTCAACAGAGTAATTTTCTGAGATCTTAAATTTATTCATAGGGGGTCAGATGAAAAAGCAGTTACCCTTTGTAAATCATTTTCAATTTAAATACTCCATAATCTCAACAGTTCAAGAACAAGGAGTAAAAATCCATTTTAGCCTTCTTCAAGAGAAATGAAACCTTTGCCTCTTGCAGTTTGATGTTTGCACTCCCTACTAAATTTCTAACAATTATTTGAATATTTAGGATGAACATCAAAACAATAATTACGTGTTGCTTTATTTAACTTCAAGTCACTAAGAAATAATTCACAACAGTGTTGTTGAATTTAATGCTAACTCATAGTAGGCACTCAACAAATGTATATTGAGTGAAAATAAAAGTATTGATAACAAGAAGATGCCTCTTATGACTTAGTCATTTGTATGTTCAGATGAAATGGTACTAAAATATTGATGTGATAAAGGGATGTGTTTGATAAGAGTTAAATATCTGGAACTCAGTCTCTATCATTTATTTTAGCAATTTTTACCTTCTACAGTCAGTGAGTTTGTTATCTCAAACTATGGAAATTTTACTTTTTTAAAAAATCTATCAGGAGGAAGTAGTCAGCATTTTCATATATGTGAGTATACTTAAAACACCAGCTGAAATAAGAAAATACATTGAGACCGATTTATAATGTAACCTCCACAGGACCCATCCTTCCCTTCTTTCTAAAAATAGGACCAGGACTACTAGACATTAAAATTCAGTGGCCATCGATGGCAGTAAATATCAAATGCAAGATAAATAAGATCCTTTTGTTCATACCTCACCTTTGGAAGTACGGAATAACTAATTTTTTGTTAAAGAAAAGAATCTACTCTCTTTGGGTTTACTCTAAAAGTAAGATTTATTGTGAACTGTGTTATCACTGAGTTATTTCCATTTATGATCTTTTCTTTTGTTTACATCTCAGCCTTATGAAAGAGGTATTCTAATTTACTCATCACAAATAAGGACAGTGACTCTGAATGATACCCCTAACATCACATAGCTAATGACCAGGTCCTGTGACTTCAAGTTCATTATACTTTCATAATATCTTCTAGTTCTCTGTTTGCTTTTACTGTATTTCCTAAACAGATATTGTAGAGTTGAATTTCCAAATGACTTTCATCTAAAAACATATGTTAATAAAAACATACATTTTTTTTTCAAAATCAGAAGAATTTTTTAAGTTTCCAGAGGTCATCCTAATAAAAATAAGAGTAGCTTAAATACATCTAATCCTCAGATGACAAAATGTATATATTTTATATGATTAACAATTAAAGCTAGAAATAAATTTATGATACTTATGTATTTTATTACATATACAGGTTTTTTTTTTTACCTAAGATTATATTTGATCAACTTAAATAGTTCTTCAATTTGAATAAACGTCAGATTCTAAAATAAAATTGATGAAAGAGAAAGATGGAATTCTATTGGTAGATTACCTAATTATGACACTTTAGTGACTGAACTGCTACTTCCTGAAATATAACTAGTCGGCCATTGAAACTTGAAAGTAATGTCTTTTGTATCTTTCATATCAAAATTTATGCATTAATAGTAATGGACATATTCTCTCAGTTTACAACATTTGGCTTTAGCGAATCGCCGTTAACACTTGGATGGCAGAGGAAAGAAACTATTAGTCAGTGCTGTGGCTTCAGGAGTCGCCCCTTTGTTTTCCTTGTCAAGTAGCAGCAAGCAACACAGTTCAAAGTGTTCCAATCGACTTTGAATCCTAAAGCTCTTGAATTATAAGTGCCATTCTACAATGAACAGCACCTTCAAAAGAAGCTTTTGAAAAATTCCCTGGGGCAGGAAGAGGGAAAGCAAGATAGTGGGGATGTAGCCATAAGCATGCTGATTACTCTCATGGATTTAGGGTGGCTTTTAGTCCTCCAAGCTGCTGTATCATGTTCATTGTTCTTGGGACTATAAATTAGACTTGAAATCCGCAGTTGGTAACAACACCAAGTTTGATAAAGAAGGCTCCTCCCTCCCTCCCCCCGCCCCAGGAGTTCCATGAACAGGATTTCTTCAGTTTTGAGGTGGTTTCCAAGCATTTCTGGAGCCTTTCTCCTTGAAAGAGAGCCCTCTTTGAATAACTTTCCCAGACCCAAGAACTCCTTATTTTAATTTTTCCAATCATGAGATGAAATGTAATTAATTCTCTTATTTTATATCATTCCACCATTCAGACAAAACATATATTTTGGTAGCAGTAGTAGTAATCAAAATAATATTATCAAGAATAAAAATAGCTAATATTTTCTTAGTGCGTCTTATGCGTCAGGCTCGATGCTAAAAGCTTTTTGTGTGTTATGTCTTTCTAGCCTAACCACAAACACATGAGGTCACTTATACCAGTTATCCTCATTTCACAAGGCAGAAACAGAGGTGTAGACAGAAGCCTAGACTCAATCTCAGGTCACAAGCCTGTGCCTTTAATCAATATACTCTAAAAAAAAAAAAAAAAAAATACTCTAAGGCCCCCTTTATTGTTGAATTAATGTGACATCTAAGTTGGGCACACAAGTATCGTGTGAATGTGTGTTGAATAAATACATTAATAGGTCTTTGTGTCTCACAGATTAGAACTAAATGGCAGAAGTTGGAAAATGACTTGTATCACACCGTTCAGGTTATCAATGTCAGAAGCGAATCAGTACTGAGAGCTGTAGTGTAAGGAGCCCTGGAGGCAGAAATGTGAGGTGCTCAGCAGCTAACCAAAAGATCAGGGTCTGAAACTATTCAATGGCTCAGTGGGAGAAAGACCTGGAGATCTGCTCTGGTAAAGATTTACAGCCTAGAAAACCCTGTGAGCAGTTATACTCTGTCACGTGGGGTTGCTGTGAGTTGAAAATCAACCCAAGAGCATACAAAACGACAACCATGCTTCTCAGTATTTTTTGGCTTAGCAGACCTTCTTCAACAAGGGTGGATGCATAAGTAATGTGATAAGGTGAGAAAGCTGGAATTCTGAGCAGGCAGCCACATGGCTCAGTGAGGCTCGTCTCTTGGTTTGCTTCATTCCACATTACGGAAGGCAGAAAGCATGAAGGTCACATAAGAAAGATTGCCCTTTCTCTCTGGAAGAGGCAAGGAAAATGTGTACCACAGACAGTCAAGACCAAAAGGTGTCTATGTTTTCACACAGAGTATTTTTATTCTTTTGATTGTTAAAATAAGGAGGAAAATTTTTTTTCCATGTCTGAAATTCTACCTTAAAACTTTACACGTAATAGAGAGAGAGAGATAGATAGGTAGGTAGCTGCCCTCAAGTCAGCTCTGACTCATGGTGACCTTATGTACAACAGAAGGACATGTTGTTCAGTCCTGCATCGTCCTCATAATCACCACCATGTTTGAGTCCGTCATTGCAGCTATTGTGCTCATCCATCTCACTGAGGGTCTCCCTCACCCTCGCTGGCCTCTTCTTCACCAAATGCAATGTACTTTTGATCCCTTTTGATGGTGTACCAAAGCAGGAAATTTGGACAATGTTCTGTTGTGACCCATAATGTTTTCATTGGCCAGTTTTCAGAAGTAGATCACCAGGCCTCTCTAGTCTCTCTTAGTCTGAAAGCTCTGCTATAACCTGTCCACCATGGGTGATCCTGCTGCTATTTGAAATACAGGTGGCATAGCTTCCAGCGTCAGAGCAACATGCAAGCCACCATAGTATGACAAACTGATAGAAGGGTAGTGGTTACACATAATAGGCCCTTGTAATATTGAAAGGAGCCCTGGTGGCACAATGGTTAACCACTCAGCTGCTAACTGAAAGGTTGGTGGTTCAAACCCACCAGCTGCTCTAAGGGAGAAAAATGTGGCAGTCAACTTCCGTGAAGATTAAAACCTCGGAAACCCTATGGGGCAGATCTGTTCTGTCCTGTAGGGTCACTATGAGTTGAAATCAACTCACTGGCAACGGGTATATTTGTTGAGCATAGTTAACTATTTGTGAGAGTAACATAAAAAACTAAAACCAGACCCATTGTTGTCAAGTCAGTTCCGACTCATAGCGACCCGATAGGAAAGAGTAGAACTCCCTTATAGGGTTTTCAAGGAGCGGCTGGTAGATTCAAACTGCTGACCTTTATGGTTAGCAGCTGAACATTTAACCACTGTACCACCAAGGTTCCTTAAAAGTGATATAAGCTTTAATAATTTCATTAAGAAATAAATACACTTTTAAGGATATTTATGCGCATTCCTTCACTAGTTTAAATAACTTAATATTCAACAAGCTTTATGTGCTAATATTTATAGACCAGGCTTTGTTTCACCCTGGATACAAAAAACAAAAACAAAACCCATTGCTATCGAGTCAATTCTGACTCATGTATAAAGTGTAAATATGCCTGGTAAACCATAGTTTAAAATGAATACTGAGTTAGGACAGATATTGACTCATCACACTCTCCAACCACTATCGTTTCATAGTAGAGACCAACAGCAAGTCAGATTTGAGATGAGTTAAAACAACAGTTTAGAAAGCAAGTGTTTAATTATGTCCTGGGTTTCTGAAGTACTAAGTCCTTTTGTAAGTTATAGGAAAAGGGCTAGATACCTGGTCTCATTGGCTTTAAACCCTGGACTCTTTTCACATTCATTGTGTAAACTCCCTGCTATCCTTAATCCCCATAATCTCTGCCTATATCAATCACAATATTACTCTAGTATAAGTGCATAACCTCTACTAAGACATTGAAAGTAATTTTACTATTTTTCACAAGTGCTATTTATAGCATATATTTTGAGAGTTACTAAATAACTTTGACTAGTTTGATACTTTGTCTTCTTGAGCTGTCCTTTGAAATCTTCTGTTCAGCCCTTTTACTTCATTATTGGGAAAATACTAAACAATGCAGGAAACATCTAAAGAAGATGGACGGGATATACAGAGTCACTATACCAAAAAGAATTGGTGGATGTTCAACCATTTTAGGAGGTAACGTATGATCAGAAACCAATGGTACTGAAAGTAGAAGTCCAAGCTGCACTAAAGGTGTTAGCCAAAAACAAGGCTCCGGGAATTGACGGAAGACCAGTTGAGATGTTTCAACAAATGGATGCAGTGCTGGAAGTGCTCACTTGTCTATGCCAAGAAATTTGGAAGAAAGCTACCTGGCCAACCAGCTGGAAGAGATCCATATTTATGTGTATTCCCAACAAAGGTGATCCCACCGAATGCAGAAATTATTGAACAGTATCATTAATATCACATGCAAGCAAAATTTTGCTGAAGATCATTTGAAACTGGTTGCAGCAGTATATCAACAGGGAACTGCCAGAAATTCAAGCTGGATTTAGAAGAGGACATGGAACCAGATTATCCTTGCTGATGTCAGATGGACCCTGGCTGAAAGCAAAGAATACCAGAAGGATGTTTACCTGTGTTTTATTGACAATGCAAAGGCATTCGACTCTGTGGATCATGGCAAATTCTGGATAACATTGTGGAGAATGGGAATTCCAGAGACTTAATTGTGCTCATGAGTAACCTGTACATAGATCAAGAGGCAGTTGTTTGGACAGAACAAGGGGATACTACATGGTTTGAAGTCAGGAAGGGTGTGCATCAGGGTTGTATCCTTTCACCATGCCTATTCAATCTGTTTGCTGAGGAAATAATCCAAGAAGCTGAACTATATAAAGAACGTGGCGTCAGGATTAGAGGAAGACTCATTAGCAGCCTTTGATATGCAGATGGCCCAACCTTGCTTGCTGAAAGTGAAGGGAAGTTGAAGCGCTTACTGATGACAACCTTCAGTATGGATTACACCTCAACATAAAGAAAACAAAAATCCTCACAACTGGACCAATAAGCAACATCATGATAAACAGAGGAAAGATTGAAGTTGTCAAGGATTTCAATTTACTTGGATCCACAAATCAACACCCATGGAAGCAGCAGTCAAGAAATCAAAAGACAGATTACCTTGGGCAAATAGGCTGCAAAAGTCCTCCTTTAAAGTGTTGAAAAGCGAAGATGTCACCTTGAAGACTAAGGTGCGCCTGACCCAACCATGGTGTTTTCAATTGCCTCATATGCATGTGAAAGCGGGACAATGATGATGAATAAGAAAAACCAAAGAAGAATTGACACCTTTGAATTGTGGTGTTGGCGAAGAACATTGAATATGCCATGGACTGCCAGAAGAATGAACAAATCTGTCTTGGAAAAATTACAACCAGAATGCTTCTTAGAAGCAAAAAAAAAAAAAAAAAAAAAGAAGCAAGGATGGTAAAACTACATCTCTCATACTTTGGACATGTTATCAGGAGGGACCAGTCCTTGGAGAAGGACTTCATGCTTGGTAAAGTACAGGGTCAGTGGAAAAGAGGAAGACTATCAACAAGATGGATTGACACAATGGCTGCAACAATGGGCCCGAGCGTAGCAAAAATTGTTAGGATGCCGCAGGACCGGGAAGTGTTTCATTCTCTTGTGCGTAGGGTGGCTGTGAGTCAGAACCGACTCGACGGCACCTAACAACAACAACAGTCTGATACTTCATCTGAACAACGGGGAGGAAATCTGACTATAACTTATCATCTAAGGAATTAAGAGAATAAGAGATTTAGTTTCGTTCATTATATTTATTGTATACTGTATTGTCATTTTGAAAATGTAACTAAAGGTAATGTTAAAGTTAAGCCAAAATACACTACTGCTTGTCATCAAAAGTCCTATAGAAGTGTGCCTGTGAAACTCAGCGGAAAAATCAAATAGCTATAGAAAATTAGCCTTTCATGTACAAGAGTTGCATTTCAGATATTTTCAAATCTATTGCCGTATTAATTAAGGGGGTAAGTTTGAAGGATTTAAAAGGCTCCATGTTTGCAGTTTTGATCCCATGTTTTGGTCATCTCATGCTCTGAGTCTGATCATATAGATATAAGAGAATCATCACATACAATTTGAATCTACAAGGTACACAATCCTTTAATCCATGGTCCAAACCCACTGCCATCGAGTTGATTCCGACTCATAGCGATCCTATAGGACTGAGTAGAACTGCCTCACGTGGTTTCCAAGAAGCACCTGGTAGACTTGAACTGCCGACCTTTTGGTTAGCAGCCATAGCTCATAACCACTATGCCACCAGGGTTTCCAAAAGGATGGAGGGATAGAATTTGGAGTGGATCTCTCTGAGGATATCAATTCAGACCAGGTGATATATGCAGAAATGTGTGTATATATAGAACACACTCTTCCCAACTTATAATTTTGTGTTAAAAGAAAAATAAGAGTGAGTTAGAAGACAGAAAAGGAGTAAAAATGTATTTTTTGTGGGAAATTGATAAAACACAAATCATAAAAAAAAAATTACAGAGAAACTATGACATATTGCTTTCTTCAGGTATCTACATAGTTTTATAGACTCTGAAGTCTACAAAGCTGGGTGTTCTTTACAGGCAGGGAACTGAGTCATTCACCTCTCTATCACCAGTAGGTATCACAGTAACTAATACATGCTATTTGTTATCTCCTTTGTGGATTGAAGGAATAAGTAATATGTCAATCAATCATTGCAAAATGAATAAAAATGTACTTCTAAAAATGCTCTTCTGGTTTTATTCCTTCTACAAGTTCTCTGTGTTTTGCTGGTAGACAACATGACAGTCATAAGGTCAAGTATAAGAGTGATGGCAGAGAAGGTTACTCTTATTCACTGATGCTGAGAAATGATCAGTAACGTTCGGATGAAAAAATCAGAGGTAGAAGGTGTGACACGAAAGTTGTTAGTGATGATCTTATTTGGCTACTCTTTATGGATAATCTAGAGTTTAATCTCTGATACTTGAGTATGATTAATACCACATTGGGAGGATAATTTGGCAACTCCTGTGAGATTGACCATCATTCTCTATTTCTGGATGCTGAGTTACGTGGGTAATAAACCAATACATTGAATGACATAACTTGCTTTAAGAAATACAGTTAATTTGTATCAATGTGCAGATTTAAACCCTGCATTTAAACTTCAAGGTTTTATACTTACTTATATTCATTCTCTTTCAGTTGTATAAAATATGGTTGTTAAAAATCTGCTATCTTAGAGTATTAAAGGGTGTTTATATAAACAATTATATATATGTATGGTATGGATTAATGTAATTGATAAGTAATTTGAGACATTAATACATGTCTTCCACCAGCTATTCATCCACTCGTTGAGACGTGTCACTTTTCTTACCCAGCAACCAAGTCATTATTGAATTAAAAATTACTGTAAATCTTTACTGAAAAGGAACAAGGATTACAAAGAACCTCTTGATATGCTTTGTAAATATTAAAAATGTCTCTGAAATAGAGAAAAAAATTACTTTCAAACTTAAATACTTTTTATTATGCTTTTATAATAAGAAGGAAGACTTAAAGTTCACAAAAAATCATCAAAAAGGAGGAATGGAACTGGAGACTCATATTACACCTACTCTTCACTAATTGACTATCTCATTATGTGACATTTTACACTTATGACAACGGTAAAAAATCTGCTATCCAACTATTTTGCACATTAGTGGTGTATATCTGGCAGTAACAATACCAAGGTGCGAGGTGAAAGTAATGCTGGCTGTCTGATGGTCAAGATTATGTGTCAGCTTGGCTGGGTCATGACTTGCTGTGGTTTGGCAGTTATGTAATGATGTAATTTGATAGTTATGTAATGATGTGGTTATCTTCCATTTTATGATCTGATGTGGTCATCCTCCATTTTTGCATAATGCTAGTTTTCACATAACAACTTGGTCTTTAGAGCCTAACCATGTTGATAAGTGAGGAGTGAGTGTATTAAGTATAATCATACACTAACATGATTTGAGAATCACCACACTTATAATGTTAAATGTGAACATGTTCATGTAGTTTAAATATTTATATGACATGATGTCAGTGTCATATAAATTTGTTGACAAAATTTTAATTTATTTGGAATTCATCATAGTAAAATTCCCCATTTTCTGAAGTTTAAAAAATATGTGGTGAAGATTTTTAAGATAAAGACATGAATGAAGCAGGTGTTAAAATGCAGATGGACTGTTTCTTCCCTTGTGCTTCACATCCTCTGTGAAGATACGATTTTATAGCCTCTTACATTCACCTTCTCTCAGCCTCCCATGGTGTGGTTCCTACCAGTATTGTGATAACGATTTATGTGCTACCATCCTTAAAACCTCAAATATAGAGCTTTATAGATTAAACACGAAATTCTTCTTTTCCAGTAAATTATAGGTTCCTCTTTTTACTTTTTCTCTGTTGCAGTTTATTATGCTGACATACCTTTTCATGTTGGCCTGGCTGGGAGTCACAGTTTTCACCTCACTGCCAGTTTACATGTACTTCAATCTGTGGACCATCTGCCGGAACACCACCTTAGTGGAGGGAGCAAATCTCTGCTTGGACCTTCGTCCCTTTGGTACGTGGATATTGATTGCTTGTTGTAAAACAACACCCCATATTGTGTTATGGAAATAACTACATCCAAGATAATATAAAACACTTCAGTACCATCATTATTACTTCTTCCACCAAAGAGTTGAATTTATCATTCACTTTTTAAGACATGCCTTTTTAATTTAAATAAGTAGGAATTTAAGGGTGAGTGGAAGTTGATATCACAACATGAGCATACATACATGTCTGTATAAATAGTCTATCAGATTGCATTTCCTGGAATTGGCAGATTATAGTTGTAATTTCTCTTTTCTGACTCCTAGGCTCTTTTCCAAACTCACTATGATGTTGGCATCCCCTTTTAATCCTCACATGATAAACAGTACAAATTGTGAAATCCAATTTAAAGATTATCTAATAATTATGTACTTCATTGTCTTCTGAGATGGGAAAGACAAAACAAAACAAAACAAACAAACCAGTATTTAATAATAAAGAATTCAAATAATGTTAAATCAGCAATCCTTTTTGGTTATTCTTTTTGAGGGCTAAAACCTCATATCATAGCAATAGTTACTCATATTTATATGGAGTTACAATATATAGACCTCTTTCTAAGTACTTTACATATGTTAACTTGTTTAATTCTCACAGGAACTCTATTTGATGTGCTGGGTGTTATTGTCTTTATACACACACACACACACACACACACACACACAAAACTGAGACACAGAGAGGTTAAATGACTTGCCCAAAGTTATACAGGTAGTAAGAGGCATAGCCAGGATGCAAACCCAGGCAGTCTATCTTCAGAGTCTATGCTCTTAATCATAAGTGAGCTCCCTCTCATATTGAAACAAGTGATGAAACAGGTGTCAGGAAAGTTAGTCTAATCTCAATTAACCTATTTGAGATTCTGTTTCTTATAGGTGAAAACATAGGAGCTACACAATTTAGAAAAGATTTGCAAATCCACATGTACAAATGGAATTTTTCACTCAACAGATATTAAAAGTGTACATATTAATGTCTGGGGATGCTCTCAATGTTTTCCTCTAACGAGGTTTGCTCAGGCCTCAGAAAAGTGGGAAATAGTGCACTGGATGATTTCTGAAGGCCTTGTGGCTCTAAGGTAGACTGTGGATAGACTGCAGAGTACAGCATAGTTATTCTATAGATAACTAGGTGTGTACTCCGAAACAGTGGACCACCCATCATACTACCAGTAGAAGTCCTCTGGGACCCCTGCAGTCTGATCCAAATTCAGAGCAAGATGATATGCTCTGTAGTTGAAGTTCTTGGCAAAACGATAAGAAAATATGGAACGGTCTTACCCTGGTAATGCTTTACTCTTGGAGTCTTGACCCTTGTAAACATATGAAAAGCTGATCTCAGCAATTCTTGATGGAGGCCACTGGGGATTAACTCCTCAGAAAACCATGGCTCTGGTTTTAGCCTATCTTTGTCAATGTCTTCCTTTTATTCTGCTGACCCTAAAAATTAAAATTTGAAAAGATGTGGCTAGCGTCTTAGACAGGGTTGCCACATAAAATACAAGAATCCCAGTTAAATTTGAATTTCAATAACAAGGATTTTTTTTTTTTTTTAGTACAAGTATGTCTAAAGTATTGTCATGTAGGACACACTTCTACTTAAATTTCCCAAATATTGTATGGGACATACTTATACTAAAATGTATTTTGTCAATCCTAGTCTTAGAGCCTGACTTTTCTCTCCTGAAAGTGTCACCATGGGAATAGGCGCAGCTGGGGCCTCTTGAGTGTGAATGGTTTATATTTTCAAGAATTCCTCATAGTTTAGCATACTTCCATTTGGAAGTATTTCAATTCTTACGTAGTGGCTAAGTGAGAATATGTCAAATAGGTGGTTAGACGGTCTTTATTTTTATTGAAGCATATTTTAGACTGAAAAATATTGGGTAACTCCAGAGAAATATTTTAATTTTCCCTAAATTTGATTTCTAAAGGAGAGCAAATTAATCTTTAAAAGATGACTAGTTTTCCATGATTTTTAAAATCTTTTTTGTTAATTCTCAACATATTCAGGTTCTTGTGATGTCAAAATTAACTGAACTTTTTTTAATATATTGAGACTTGGACTACCCAGTGTTTATGATCCCCTGTGACATTAAGTATACAATTTGCCTTAGAATATGTCTTAGAATCACAGAATATTACAACTGAACTTCATTAATCACCAATTCAGTTGTCTAATCTGAAATAAATGGAATACTAAGAGATGAAATAAATTTTCCAAGATTACAGCTATTTAGCAGGCCATGCCGGGATGGAAAGGTAAGTTTCCTTAATCTTGGTGCAATCCTTTTCCTAGTCAACAGTTTTTCAAATAAAATTTTAGAAGAGCTTTCTTCACCATAATCTCAAATAAATCATTAATATATGTAGTAGACAGAATAATGTCCCCTGCCCAGAAGATTTCCAACACCTAATTCCTGGAACCTGTGAATATTTTCAGTTATATGTCAAAGAGGATTAATGTTTCAGACAGAGCTAAGGTTGCTAACCAACTGACCTTAAAATAGGGAGATTATCCTGGATTACCTTTGTCAGCCCAGTGTAGTAACAAAGGTCCTTAAATATAGGAGAGTCAGTCTGAGGAAGATGTGACATGAAGAAAGGCTCAGAAAGATGCAGTATTACTAGACTTGAAGATGAGAAAAGGGACCAAGAACCAAGGAATATGGGTGACCTCTAGAAGCTGAAAAAGGCATGGGATCTAATTCTCTTCCTAGATCCTCCAGAAGGAATGCAGCCCTGCCAACACCTTGATTTTAGGCTTCTGCCCTCCAGAACTGTAAGAGAATGAATTTATGTTGTTATAAACCACTAAACTTGTGGTAATCTGTTACAGCACCAATACCCACCCAATGACCCAATGCCATCGAGTCGCTTCCGACTCACAGCACCAGTAGGAATTAAATATACCATCTAAAACCAGAGTCCATAATTTTGTTTTACAGGCTTGCTATTTATTGTTTCTGAGACTTCATGTACTTTACCATTGTAGCAGTTCCTCTTCTGTCAAAGCCAGCAATATTGCATCTGTATGACCAGTCTTCTGTAATGTTAATTACCCTTTGCCATGTCATCTAACATAATTGCAGGTCCCAGGGATTATTAGCATGTAAACATCTTTGAGAGGCCATTTTGATGTCTCCATAGTCCGTCCTCTGGCCCCCAAAGATATGCGTAATACATTCACCCAATCCCAATGTCCAGAGGTCTCATCCCATTACAGCATCAACTCAAAGTAAAAAATCTCATCTGAGTCTCGTCGGTTCAAACTTTTTTGTCTGTCTTTCTAAGAACATGTGCCACAGTGGGAGTAAACCATGCCTATGTAGTTAAATAAGGCTTTTCTTTGAGCCTTAACGCTGTTTCCAACATAGCAACAACACTTTATCCAGATGTTGCTTCTTCTACTTGAATGTGGAAGAAAAAAAACACTTTTCAGATGTCATGAAATCTTTTAACATTAGCTATTAGACCTTTCTACTTAGTCCTTAACATAAAATGACCTACCTGTACATTTATTTGCCTTCTAGATAATATGTCCTTTGTAAGAATCCTAAGGAACCCTGGTGGCTCAATGGTTATGTGCTCGGCTGCTAACTGAAAAGTCAGTGATTCAAACCCACCAGCCACTCTTTCAAGGAAAGACGTGGCAGTCTGCTTCAGTAAAGATTACAGCCTTGGAAACCCAATGGGGCAGTTCTACTCTGTTCTATAGGGTCGCTGTGAATTAGAATCAACTTGAGAGCAATGGTTAATCCTAAATGTACATATACACTCAAGTAGTTACTATCAAGTGGCATCAGAACAGAAAAGAACCACTTCTCAAAATTTGCGTTATATTCAGTATAGACATTAATTGATATTCATCAAAAAAGGAGTTGAGTAGGTAAGAATATACTTTAAAGCAATTTCCCATAATTTTTCTAGGATGTTTGTTGAAAAAAAGGTGGTACCTTTTTTCTTAAGAGACCAAAATATTTTACATCATGAGAACTGCCACCACGTAATGGCTCCTGTTCTCGCTTAGTAGAGGTGCGCATCTCACTATGGATTCCTGTGTAAATAATAAACGTAAGCATTTCAAACAGACCCAGGGTAAGAGGCATTACACAATAGAGCTGATGAATTTTAAAATGCGTAATCAGATTAGGATTCTCTCTATTTCAAAATGAGCCATGAAATACTTGCATTCCCAGTCCTTTGTAAAATTACTTCCGTTATCCTCCAATTATATGCACTGCTATTTAACAGACTGACAGTGATTGTATAATGGTGTTTTTCCTAGTAAATTTGAATCATGAAATGTCAAAACCGTCCCCATCATATTAGATCCAAGGGTTTAAGCTATGGTCTCTTAAATTGTAGAAATTTGATGAAATTTCGTCAGGGACAAACACAGAGAGAAACTGGTCCAAAGCAGGTGAGGCTACTTCTAGCCTTCTTCCCAACCCCACTTTCTGTTTAGCTCACCCACATATTTTTAACCAATGTAGGCTGCTTGTATCTGATTTCCATAATATTCTTTTCATCAAGATTTCATTTCACATATTTATTTATACTTTGTTATCAAATATTCATTGAATATCTATTATGTTTCAGCTCTGCTCAATTATGAGAGAAAAAAAAATCTCCATGACAAAAAAAAAAAAAAAAAAATCAAGCTTAGCCAGCACCTACATCATGGTTCTGTCCCATCGTCCTTTCTGTACAGAACACAGCCCTGACCTAGTAACGCTGCTTTATTTGCTCAAAATAGATCAGAGGGCAGAGCTGAGACTAGAAATCAACACTTTTGACCCTAGTTCATCCAGTTCAAGAGGACATTTTATGTTAGTGTACAAACTACATACACACACTATTAAGAAGAAATCTTTCATGTATGTAGCTATGTGTCATTTCTAATTACAGAGCTATATTTACTTCTGCTAAATAATTTTTGAAAATTTGTGAAAGCTTTGCTATATTTTTCTTGTATAGGTGATTCCTTTGTGTAATTTACATCAGATATTTTTTAAAAGCAGTAATGTAAATAATAAATTATTTGATATTCATTTATATTTCATAAAAAATTATATTTCATAGCAAGGAATTAATTTCCTATCAGCCTATACCAAAAAAAAAAAAAAAGAAAAGAAAAAAATTGCTGTCGAGCTAATTCCAACTCATAGCAACCCAAGGGGCAGAATACAACTTCCAAGGAGTGGCTGATGGATTTGAACTGCTGACCTTTTGGCTATCAGCCAAACTCTTAACCACTGCACCACCAGGGCCCCTAAGGCTTGTAAGGAATAATAATGTCTATTCATTCTGCTTACTTCCAACTTTAGCTTACAATTTTCTTGATGAAAACTTACCTCCCTAGCAGTGGTGCTTCAACTGTCCAGAAACCACCAAGTGGTTTTTACTGTTTTAGTGATGAACATGGTAGTAACTCCGTACGCATATTATGCATACTTTTCTACCAAGTTCTCCCTATTGCATGGTCAGGAAATACTTGCGAGATAGGAAATATAGTGCTCCTGTTTAGCCAGTTTAAAAGAATAAAAAGCAGTAAAAGCTTGTGACGGCCACTTTAATGTACTAAGTCCATAGTGTTATCTCTTCTTACTTCCCTCATGCTAAATTCTTGCTCCTTCTCTTGTACAATCCTAAATTCTTTTAAAAAACTGGAAAAGTCAGTATGTAGATTTTAGCCAAAAGCTTTTCTAAATCTAGTAAACAAATAAATATAAATCATATTTGGAAAAACTGATATGCATTTGCATAATTTACTGAATCTTGGGTTAGTCCAATGCAGCCACTCAAAAACAGATACGCATGAATCAAAATAATCAGGTTTTCAAATTTGTATTGTAGCACATTTTAAACATACATGCTCATTTGTATACCTTATTAGTACTTATATGTTGATACGTTAACTATAAATAATTTGAAATATATATATGCGTATGTATTTTCAATGCAGTATCGCAGATTAATTGCTCTTTGTAAAAAGAAAAAAAAAGTATATCCCAGTAAACCTGGGAGGGTTGGGATACAATATTTAAAGGGAAGGTGAAGAAAGACTTCATCCAGAAGTTGCCATTTGAAGCAAATGACAGATTTAGCCATGGAAATATTCTTGGCAAAGGGAAGATCCAGTGCAAAGATCTAAGGCAAGATAGTTGGTATTTTCAAGAAACAATAGGGAGACCAATGTGGCTGAAGAATGAGGAAATAGAATAGATTGAGATGAAACCTGTTTCATCCAATCATGGTGAATGTCTGACAAGACATTATCAGTTTTGGGGCTTCTATTCTGATGGAAGTGGAGAGTCATTGCAGGATTTTGAGCAGAGGAAGGCATGATCTAACATTATAGAAGGACTAATCTGGCTGCTGTATGACAGAGAAGAGATTATAGCAATGGTAGGAACGGGTGACTTTAGGAGAATATTGCAGTAACCAAGGCATGAGATATTGGTGGCTCCGACCAGGACAGTCAGTCACAACATAGATGGGGAGAAGTAGTCTGATTCTGGATATATTTTGAAGATAGGGGAAGCATAATTTCCTGATAGATTGGAAAGATTGTGATAGATTGAATAGATGGTGTGAGAAAGAAAAGACAATTCTGGGAAGAATTTTTTTTTTCTTTTTTTTTCCCGCCTGAGCAACTGGGAAGATTGTTTTGTTATCGAGTTAGATGGGAAAGGCTGAAGGAATAGCTTGCTTAGAAGCAGGGCGGGCAATAAGGGAAGGTCAGAAGTTCAGTTTCAAGTATGTTGAGTTTTAAATTCTTATTATAAATCCAAGTAAAGTTGTCAAGTATGAAGTTGGATATATGAATCCTGAATTCAGGGAAGAGATGTTGATGATATTCAAAGTTCTGAGTTTGGATGAGATCAGCAAAGGAGAAAGAAGACTGAGGACTAAACACATGGGTGCTCCACCTTAAGAGGTCAAAGAGAAGAGAAGGAAGCAGACAAGGGGAATGAGGAGGAGAAGCCAGTGAGAATAGAAAGACATAAAGAAGAGACTGTAGTATCTTGGAAACCAAATGAAGAAAGTGTATGAAGGAAGAGGGGTGATCAGCTGTGTCCAGTACTACTGATTAGCAAGTAAAATGAGAACTGAGAATTAATCCCTTATTTAACAATATGGAGATCATTCATTCTTTCCAAGAAAAATTTCCGACAAGAGTAGGACAAAATCTGACTAAAAAAGGTTTAAGTGTAAATGAAAGGACAAGAACTGCAGACAGTGAGAATAGGCAACATTTTCTAGATTTGCTGCAAATATGAATAAAGAAATGGGTGCAGAAATTTATATACAGAAACATATATACCACATGAATGAAGGCTGCGTTGCATCAGTACGGAGAAATGTAGTCTCTACCCAGAAGCTGTCTAAATAACGATGATTCATTAGACAAATCTTGTGGGGTGGGGGGAGTGTCTTTTGTTTGTTTGTTTCCTTAGAACTATCTTGGCAGAAAGAAAGGCCACATGGAGAGATGTCTGTATTTGATGTACTAAAGTAGATTATTTTTTGAAATGGAAATAAATCACACAAACTATTGGCTTAACAGAGGGTGGCAGTGGTCTGTAAGAAGGGTGGGGTGCAGATAGGGCACCTAGAGGCTAAGAATGTGTAAATACACGCAGATAGTAAAGTTAAACAAAAAGGAAAACTCACCAAAACCTTAGGAACTAGCTTGTGTGTGTGTGTTTTCTTTTCTTCATATGTGTGCTTAGCACTTCAGTAGTTCTCAGACAAAATTAAAGAGCCACTTTTAGGGTGAACTTGATTACTTCTGTGCTGTAAAATGAGATCCAGAGCAGTGGAAGCGTGCCTTCTGTGGCTTGTTAAGATTGTGGTGTTCCAGGCTTAACATTATTTTGTAGATTCTGGCTTAACAGTTCTGTGTTGGAGCCTAGAAATATTTATTTTTGACGCTTTCCCTAGGTGATTCTGATGGAGTTGGTCCATGAACCAACTGTAGCAATGGTAAATATAAGTGAAATTTTCTTTTTTTTTTTTTTCTTCCCATTTCCCTTACTAATAGCACTGTTTTGATTGTCAGCAGAAGATATACTCCTACTTTGGGCAATGGCATTGTGGAGGAAGAGCAACTCTGTACCAGCTGAACTGATCTGAGTACTGACTGGAGCACAGTCAGGGGTGTAATTACCACAGTGACTGTGACGCCAATGAACTAGCAAGAAATGGACCTGAAAATTCTCATAGTTAGATTCAATGAATTCAGATGGTCTCCGGGTGGGTCAGATGGTGAACGTCTTAAAGTTCATGAAGGCTAAATAGTTTTGCACTTTCTATTCATAATTATTAGCCAGTATACTGGAAATAGGAAACCCTGGTGGCGTCGTGGTTAAGTGCTACGACTCCTAACCAAAAAGGTAGGCAGTTGATATCCACCAGGCCTCCTTGGAAACTCTAGGAGTTCTGCTCTGTCCTGTAGGGTCGCTAGGAGTCGGAATCGACTCGAGGGCAACGGAAATGAAGACTGCCATTGTAAATGAATGAAAACTGAGGAAAAATTGTTCCTTTATAGCATAAAATGGAATTTGCTTAGATTTGATCAGCCAAAATTCTGTTTTTCTCTCCCTTGGTCTCGAAAACATTTATAACGCTACACTGCAATTTTCTATGTTGTTGTAGGAATTGTGACAATCGGAGAGGAAAAGAAAATTTGCACGGCCTCTGAGAACTTCCTGAGGATGTGTGAATCCACTGAGGTGAGTGTTTTTGCAGCCTTTAATTTGGTCTGAGTTTTAGCATTCTGTTTGGCGTTTGAAGACTATGTAATTAAATCTATATTGCATTTTCCATTTTTCCTTTCAGAGTCAATTTTTACTTGCAGAAGTGTTATACAGGGGGAGTGCAGAATAAATATGCATGAAATAATGTGCATATTTCAGTAAAAATTATGATAATAAATATCTTTATGTTTTCTAGAAACTTCCACATTTTAATGAGCTGGAAAAAATGATAAAATTATCCTTAACAATAGATAACATAGGTTTATATTGCTATAATATTATTGAAAACTGTCGTCAGTCATGATATCATCTTTATGGTGAAATTAGAGTAAAGTGATGCAACTGCAAGGGTTTAAAAGTTTGCAGGAGAAAAGATCATGTAATAATACTTTTTGATTAAGCGATTTACTCTATCACTTTTGTTGAAGATGTAAAACGTTCTTGTTCATAAGATACCAGTAGCTGTAATCCTGACACGTTTTAGTTTTCTATGGTTTTCTTTTCAGCTGAACATGACCTTCCACTTGTTTATTGTGGCGCTTGCTGGAGCTGGGGCAGCAGTTATTGCTATGGTAAGACTTCAAAGCTCTGATGCTTTATTATTCAATTTCCACTACAAACCAATTTGCTGGTAGAGATGATAAGTCTCCCCAAGTATCCGAAGTTCATAACGATCACATTTCTATTAATACCCATAGAAACAGAATGAAAACAGTGGGTAAATAACTGAAAAACAAGGCTTAACATAAGGAAATATTGTCTTTACGAAAGAGAGATTTGGTAATCTTCTTAAGGATGAAAACATTCTGTGATATTGCTAATGCTAACAAAAAAGTTCGTTAGCATTTTAGACATTAAAACAAAAAATCCAAATCCGTTGCTGTCGAGTCAATTCTGACTCATAGCGACCCTATGACAGAGTAGAACTGCCCCAAGGAGTGCCTGGTAGATTTGAACTGCTGACTTTCTTGTTAGCACCTGTAGCTCTTATCTACTACTCCAACAGGGTTTTTTTAGACTTTAGGTTGCTATTAATAGAAACAAATTACCTTTGTGGCATATATGTATGTCAACATGATATTCTGAGCCACCTAATCAAATCCTTAACTTCCATTATCCTTGTTTTTCCCCTTAACAAAGAATGTAGAAAATACCATATTGATTTGTTTATAAAAATAGAATGAATTTATTTTTCTTAAAATAAATCTCCGTAGTTTCAAGTCCTATCCTATAGGGCCGCTATGAGTCAGAATCGACTCGACGGCAGTAGGTTTTTTAGGTTTAGTTTCAAGTCATGTCTTCTATATCTAATTTTCTTCAGAAATTTTAAGAACAAGTCCTACTTCAACCTATCAGGTTTTTACAGGTCTTTGCGGACCTATCATGTGCCAGACCCTGCCTGTCCCTCGTAACCCACCCTGAGTTCCATGTTTCTCATGAGGGTACCAACCATCGACGGTGAGCAAGCCTTCTGAGCATCTGTAGTAACTTTTGCAACTAAGACCTTCAGTTCCTGTTTTTTTTTTTTTATCCTAGAAGACAAGTAATACAGGACTCCAGAAGATCCTCAGTAACCTTAGAGCGCTTATAGACAACTCAGTATGTAAAAAATGAAGAACTTTGAATTTATTTAGTAACTTTTCTCATGGTGCCCATACATTGTCTAATATATTGGTGAAAGGGACAGTTTTAAAAAAAGGGGGTGTTTTTATCTTTAGTCTAATACTAAATATAGAAAAGATGAGACAATGCTAACATGCTAATGAGCCAAATCAGACCGGTTATTTTTAGTGATTTCATAAACACTTTTTTTTTTTAATTAGGCTCTGTTCTATTTTATTAAAAACATTTAAAAAATATCTAACAACACTATGTGAATGCAAAAATCAGTTTTCAAAATGTTTTGCTGATTTAAACATTGCTCAGCGTTTTAAACGTAGTGGCTATGAATCTCTACATAGGTGTTTAGTTTCAGAATATCAGATACATACTAAAATCCTGTTGGCTGATTAACTGGAGGGATCAAAACAGGACGTTAAGCAAGGACCTTGTATTCTTAGCCTAAAATTAAAATGTGCCCTTGGGAGACATCAACCTGTCCTGGCCAGTGGTGCTTCAAACAGTCATGGTCTGAACAGCACACAGCTGGGCTGGGAGCTCAGAGGAAACATCTATAAGTGTGTCTTCACACACATGTCGCATACACTGGAGAATTTTTAAGAGCTTGTGTATCTACAACCGATATACCCCCATATCCAAAGGATTTTGAAAGCACCTTTTGAAAAGAGCTACATAATAAAGCATTTGTTTGCATTTGCTATATACATATATACATATACACATATGTATATGTAAGAGTCTGTTTAAAAAGGTACCCGTCCAGGCATGCACCAGTGAAAAATACCTGTTTAATCAAATAATGTGATTGAAATGTCCCTGAAAAATGCTGACTTTGAAATGATTCTATCATCAAAAGATTTTAAGATAATAGATTACTTGGATATTTTGCATCTGTTAAGGAAACTATGCTTTGCATATCCTTAAAGTTATAAATAAAAACATTTTTATTTCAAATAGCAGAAGTTTGGAAGATTATTATTATTTTTTTTCTAAGTATTCAGCTTTCCTTTTGGGGTTCTCTCTGGACAGAGCCATCACCAATCATTAACTCCCTTGACATCCAACCCCATACTAGCTTAAATAATTTGGCATCGGTACTTCTAGTTTATTAGCTCTGGTAATCGTTTAAGTCTTAGGAGGCAGGGACGCTACAACTGTTACTACAGTTACTGAAAACCTACTTTGTTGACAGCATTGTTAAATGCTCTATGTTTGTGATCACATTTGATTCTCAGAATATAGCAAGTGTCATTAACTTCAATGGTGGCTCCCTTTGTATATGGATTTTTCCACTTTAAGTAGATGTTTGAATATTTCTTTCCTGAAAACACGCTGCGGTAAAGATCCTGAACAGACCGTCAGTGTAAATTATTTTTGTCTTTGCTCAGGTTCACTACCTTATGGTTCTGTCTGCCAACTGGGCCTATGTGAAAGATGCCTGCCGGATGCAGAAATACGAGGACATCAAGTCGAAGGAGGAGCAAGAACTTCACGACATCCACTCTACCCGCTCCAAAGAGCGGCTCAATGCATACACATAAAGCCTGGCTCTCCTCCCTACCATTCCAATGCTTTGGTGTTTAACTAAAGGCCATCCAACCTCCAACCACTGAAAAACAAGACGAAAGTGCTTCTCAGCAGTGATGTGTAGGGTGACTTATGAATCACCTGAATACGAGTCTTTGTTGATTAGCACTGAATTTGCTAATTTGTTAAGTTGGTGTAATCAGATCTCTTCTACAAGCTCCTATCCAGCGCCCCCCCTTTTTTCTGATTTTTCAAACTCACTTAATAGTTCTGTAAAATCAAAGATACTAACATCATCAAAGGCAAAGATTTGTTTGATTTTTAACCACTTCCAATGTGTTATACAGAACACCTTTTGCATTACTTCTTATGTTTTTGAAAAGAAAACAATAGCTTTTTATACACTTTAGTTTTTATTTCGGTAACTAGCTTAACTACAGGTAACCTTCAAAGGGACCATTGTACGTTATGAACAATAGACAGGGATGACATGAGGACACCTCTTGAAACATGGATATCTTGTCTAAAGATCAGAGGCCGTATTACTATAGGCCCCGGTTAAGGTTTTCATCAACTAAGGTGCAATTTCTAAATTTGTAAGAGTAGGTAAAAAAACAAAAAACAAAAAAAAGTGCTTCTTATCTTTGTTACCATTGTATTTTTCTTGGTGTACTTTAAAGGTGTTTCTCTCTGATTACTCATGTTTATGTTGTGAGCACGTAGAACATCGATGCTAACGCATGGCTCCTTGGCTTTTTAAGATTGTGACACCAGGCTTACGTTTTAAAGTTGAGTGTAGAGACGAATGGATGGAGATAACTCCTAGTGGTCTGCAGAAGGTCGATCTCTTTGTGATGTCAGCAGTGGCTGGATTGGAACTTTTATGCTAATGTGGAAGATTGATTGCCTTTATGAAGGTGACATATTAAAAATAAGCACACTAACCCCCGAGAAGTTGTTTTACCTGCTTTAGAAGTTTTAATGGATTGCACCTCTGTAAACTGCCCTAAAGCGTGTATGATATATTTGAAAAGGCTTCCATGAATATAATAGCTTTGCTTGCAGCCTTCCAATCTACGTCGGTTTACCTGTAGTGTTTTTAAAAGCGTGGTCGGAGGAGGCCACAATAGAATGTATCCTTTGAAAGTGTAGTGATATATTTGTGTTTTT
This sequence comes from Loxodonta africana, assembly GCF_030014295.1. NCBI lineage: Eukaryota > Metazoa > Chordata > Mammalia > Proboscidea > Elephantidae > Loxodonta > Loxodonta africana. Next base: position 11,341,472 of record NC_087362.1, read on the forward strand.
ATTTCAAGTAAGCCATTTTAACAACAAATGTTCATTCATATTCATTTATAAGAAGTTCCTGTATCAAAGGAATTAAAAAAAAAAAAAAGCAATCAGTATTATTGGACCAAATCCGCTGTTTGTTTCAACCTCGACTTTCTTCTTTTCGATTCTTTCTAATGCTACAAGAATGCTGTAAAGTGTCTTTTAAAACGATGTAGCCTGACAAGACATTTTTGTCAGTTATAAAACTAGGTGGTGGCGCGCACTGATTTGACCATTGTGAAATCCTTTCTCGATATAAGTGCATTTCTAATAAAATTTATTGAGTGAAACAATCTTTGTACAATGACCAATCATGCATCCAGTAATTTTACAAGTTCTTGTAGTAGGTAGGGGGTATTACTAGACTTCTCTGTGGCATGATTATGCATTCTGTAGAATTATTTAATTAATTTGGGGATGGTTTCGCTTCTTTTTTTTTACACTTAGCTTATCTTACTGGTTGAACATTTTTCTGATATACGCAGTATTACATATATTCAGCAAAAGTATTAATGGGCTTCCTTCAATGCTATATTATAGTGTTTCAGTTCTGTGTCTTAACAGTTTGTGATGATTTTTAAAAACTGTCTTTGAAACTTATGTAATGATGTTGACGCTTTGAGCTTTTTTTTCTGGTATTAGAGTTTGTATTTTCACAAAGAGTGCTTTGTAGCAGGCATTACAATTAATCTGTTTTGTACATAAATGTGCCAACAGCTTGATGGTGGCGTTTTTGAAATGTAGAACAAGGTGCTTGCAAAATGTAATAAACACACTTGTGTAATTTGTGTACTTATTATTAGTTTCTGCGGTGTTTTTTATTTTGTTGTTTTGTTTCTCTTTCTTATGTGTATGCATTCCTTTCAAATGAAAAAGACTCCATCTCCTTAGTATTCTTATTTCAGTTATACTGAGCTAAAATTCAAGTTTCTGTGTATGGACATGCAGTTCAGGAACGCTAGGCAGCCTGAGTGGGGAGCTGGAAGGGGTAATGACTTTCGAGGTCATTTCATTTGGCAAGTGGCAACTATTCTCAAGCTACTCTATTTCTCTGCCTAATTTCTTTCTGTTATTTTATGTTTTCCTTCGTGCTTCACAAACTAACAGAGAAACAAAAAGACTAACGTAGATCAGAAAGAAAGATTTCTTTGTTCACCTCAAAATATCAAGTTGAGCGCAATGAAATGAAAAAGAAAAATATATATATATATATATGCATGTATGTATGCTTTGAGTCTAATTTCTTCAGGCCAAACTACAAGTGATAGCAATTTAAAATAATAAAATAATTTTCAAGAAAAATACTAATTTTCATAAGGCTTAAAGAATGCTATTCATCTTCAATTATCTGTGTATTATGAATGGCAGCTTGGAATGGAATTTTCTTGGGTTTAGGTTAGAAATAGCTATAATAATCCTAAGTAGATCTGGACAAAATGTCTGCATTTTATTTTAAATCGGCATTTTGAAGGTAATAAGAAATTTATTTTCCTATCTAAATCTGCTTATAGTTACTACTGTTTCTAATTTTTTATGAAATTCTTAGCATAGTAAGAAAAGAACAAAAAATGTGTTAAAGAATACCACACACAAAAAAATTCATAGTATATGCTTTTAAAAATCTGATTATTATAAGATTATCATAACTTTTGAAAACTGAAAAATCTGCTCCTCTTTGTAAAAATGCACATTTCATCTTTAAGGGGAGTGATTTCCGTTTGGGAAGAGTAAAGCTAACGTAGGGATAAAGAAATTATGCACTTTTGAGAATAAAATGTATATTGACCAGCTCTGACTTAGAGGTGCAGTCATTTTACTTTTTAATATTAAAATTAAGAAATAGCAGATTGTCATTTGTGCACTGAAAGAGCAGGTGAACTTGACTTTTTGTCACATATTTTCATTGCTGCCTTTTAGACAAAACAGAGGCATCTCATTTTCAGGTATACTTAACTAATTTGATAGCTGATATATGCTGACAATGTTAAAATGTGACTTAAACCATCATACCTTGAAGAAGAAATACTCAAGTTTCCTAAAAGGCTTTCAGATCACAGATCATTTTATATCAATGGGATGGCAAGTTGGTGTAAAATGCTTCTAGCTGAAATGTAAACATCTTTCTACTGGTCTATATAAGTCTACCTCTTGTTTTTTTTCCTCATGAAAGTACACTTTACCTTTTTTGGTCATTTTAGGTTCTCTTGCTATTTTCCATAAAAATTCATGAAACTTGGATATTGAAAAAGAACTTAGGCCATTTATTGGAATGGAATAAATTTTCTCAACCATTGTGTTTCTAACCTGTATTATTTCCTATAGTTGAAAACACAATACAAAACAAACAAAAAAATGGAAGAATAAAATCTAAGAGTAACTGTGAAATGTAAATCCAAGTAATTCTGCTGTTACTGTTTGATTAAGAGGGAGAAATACATGAACAATGTTATTGAAAGATTTATCTCATAGTGGGGAAAATGTAAAAAATATAAAAGTCAAAAACACACACAAAAAGACCAAGAAATAACAACCTACTAGGTGAAAAAACTGGAGCCTTATTGGCGCTGTGGTTACGAGTTCGGCTGCTAACCAAAACATCAGAAGTTTGAATCCACCAGCCACTCTTTGGAAACTCTATGGGGCAGTTCTACTCGGTCCCATAGGGTCACTATGAATTGTACTGGTTTGGTTCTGTTGTGTGAAAAAAATGTGAAAGACACCTGAAGCCACAGGTTCTGTTTTCATCAGAATTTTTGCCCTCCACTCAAGGCATTTCAGAACAAAGCTAAAGCTCTAGGTGCTGCAGAGGCTGGAACTTTCTTGTCTCCGAGAAGCGGGGGCAAGGCAGAAGAGCTCTTCTTTGGCTGCCTGTTATAGGCTCTGATTCGACTCCTGGCAACCCCATGTGTGCAGAGTAGAACTGCCCTCTAGGGTTTTCGAGGCCGTGACCTTGCAGAATCAGATCACCAGGCAGTCTTCTAAGCTGCCTCGAGGAGGCTTTGAGCCTTCAACCTTCCTCCAGGTAGTCTAGTGCTTAAGCGTTTGTTCCACCCCAGGACTCTGATTAGACAGTGGGGACATCTTTTGACTTTTAGAGAAGTGGTGCAGTTTATTTGTTTCAATAATTATGGTTTTCTGTTTGGAGCATTCTGATGGGAATGTGACAGCCCCAGACAAATCCAACTCTGAGTCCACGTCCTGTGCCATTTTGTGTAGACTGAAAAGAGAAATAATTCAGGACCCGCATCAAAAGATGGAGCAGGGGTGCATTTTGTGTGTCACTTAGGATTCTGCATACAGAACACCAGATTTGTTCAACTGTGTGTGTGTGTGTGTTTGGGGGAGGGGAGCTGGTGTCGATATGTCTAGAAGGCACTGGTACTTTTTTCTTAAAACGGTTTATGCAAGTTGTCGTAAATAAATTAGCATTCCCGTCTTGACTGATTCATTTGTTAATTTGCAGGCCAGCAAAGACCCACCAATATGACCCACTAAAAAAACATGAAAGTACTTCTGTACGCGTAAATGCTTTTGTGCTTTCTACTAACGAGCATGGAGGATTGCTGAATTTCCCTCTTTTGAAAAAATAAGTTTTTAAAATGTTCTATTAATCAGCCTATAAAATCTTATTAATCTACATTTGGAATATATTGAAAAAATATATAATATCAATCTAGCCTTTTTAATAAATAAAGGGAAAAGATTTCCAGAAGATATGACTTTTAGAATACACATATATACTTTATTAAGAAAGGAATACTAACATCATTTGAAGGAAAACTTGAATAATCCAGCAGATTAACACAAACTGTCCCCAGAATAATCCAGATTCATCACAAAGTTCCCCAGCCTATGGGGTTATAAACTAGATTTGGCTTTTTCTCTATACATAATACTCACAATAACTACTGTATATATAACCCTTCTTAGTATTTTTTTTTTTTTTTTAGATGGGAGGGAATCAGTTCTTTCAGAGAAGAAGCAACAATCTAAATGAGAACTGGGTGTTCTTGGCTAGTGAATGATGTTTAACAAGACAATAATTTTCCTAAAACTATCAACAACAGCATCATGGTTTTAAAATAATTAAGCTTCCCAAGCCACCTAAATCACACCTTGTAAATAAACATGGTAAGTTGAGACAACAATAAATGCAAATGATATAAAAATCACAAGATTTTAAAGATATAGGGATACTATTTATACAAAGAGACTGGATTAATTTTAAGATTTTTTTCTCCTGAGCTTTTTAATATTCATTCTTTAAAATCCAAGATGAGCCCTGGGTAGTGCAAACAATTAATGTGCTAGGCTGCTAACCAAAAGATTGGAGGTTCGACCCCGCCTAGAACGTCCTTGGAAGAAAGGCCTGGCACTCTACTTCCTAAAAATCAGCCGCTGAAAACCCTATGGAGTGCTACTCGGACACACGTGGTCGCCATGGGTCAGAATCAACTTGATGGCAACTGTTTTTGTTTCGTTTTGCTTTAATATCCAAGAATCATCTTACCTTCCACACTTTCATGAATATAACACCTATTGATTTATGTAATAAGTATCAATTTACTGCTTGAAGTAACAATGAAAAGGAGTTTCTGTCAAGCCAAGTGGAGACTTCAGACAATAATTTAAATACTCTGACATCAGTTACTGAGGTCAGTGCTTGTGTTCTCTCTTCCTATAGTTTTGTCCCACACCCTGCCTCAGCCACCCAGTCCCTGAAACTCATAATTTCCAGTAACTGTACACTGGGTATAGTCTAAACTACATGAATTCCAGCTGTATTTTCCATCCCCTACCTTTCCAGCTTTTTTGCTCCACCGGCATGACATACCTATTAGACGCCTGTATTTTACAGCCCTTTGATCTCTTTGGAAATCCTGACAGCTTAGAGGTGAAGTGCTACCGCTGTTAACCAAAAGATCAGCAGTTCAAATCCACCAGGCGCTCCTTGGAAACTCTAAGGGGCAGTTCTATTCTGCCCTTAGGGTCGCTATGAGTCGGAATTGACTCAATGGAGGTGGGTTTGGCTTTTTTTTTTTTTTTTTTATCTCATTATATTTACAATTCCATGGTCCAATGTTATAATCAGTCTTGGCAAAAATTCAGCTCCTTTGACCCTCTCTCTTCCTTGAACTTACGGTGAGAAGATGCCAACCCTGGTTAAATACATCTATTTGTCTACTGCTCTACACCTGAACTTGCATAACTAAATGCTGGCTGGAGAAAAATAGATCTCTAGACTGACAAAACTCACCTAAGTTTAGGTAAACTTTTAGGACTGCCAACTAAGCTACTCCATTTTCATAAGGCAGGGGTTGGCAAATTTTTTTTGTAAAAGGCCAGATACAGAATATTTTAGTTCCATAGTATTTTAGGACCATAAGGTCTCCGTTGCAATGACTCAACACTGCCACTGTAGTACAAAAGCAGCCATAGGCAATAAGCAAGTAAATAAGCACAGCTGTGTTCCAATAAAACTTTATTTATAGAAGCAGATGGTGGCCCAAATTTGGCCTGAGGGCCAGAGTTTGCTAATCTCTGTTCTAGAACAATCACTGTTCTATATCCACTGGTTGGTTACTGTGCCATAACTTTTACCAAACTTCCAACACTTTCTTTCCATCTGCAGAATCAAACGCCGATTCCTTTTTCAGGGAGAAATGAGAAGCAATCAGAGGCACATTTCCATGAGTTCCCACCACTGTATCTCCCAACCTTTCTGCATCGTGGCGCATCATCTCTGCCTCTCCTCCTTTTATTGTGGGTAAAGGGCCCGTATTTCTCAGTGTTCTCTAGAACCCCTCCCCTCTCACCTACTTGGTGATATCACTCCAGCAAATTTACCATCTCTAGTCTGTCCTGAATCACCATTTTTGCACTCTCTAATGGCTTTTATTTCCATCTTAAAACAAGTGAATAATAAGAAAACCAGAAACTTTCTCTTGCCTTCTCATTCCTCTACACCCAGCCACGGGTCTACGTCTCAGCTCTCCTTTACAGCATAATTCTTTAAATGAGGTGCATAATCACCTCCAGTTATTCTTCTCTCATTTTCTCTTCAACTCTTGTCAGGGTTACAAATGTTCTACGATTGCTAAATCTAATGCTTTGTTTTCATGTATTTATTAATTTTTCCTCAAGAATTTATTTAGACCCTGCTACCGCAGAGTCTCTGAAAGTAATTCCCTTGTCTATTGTAGCCACTCTGGGAATTGTGTGTGTGTGTGTGTGTGTGTGTGTGTGTGTCTGTTATCCTCCATGGGCATATCTGAAGTGGCCGATGGAGTAGATGTCCTCATTGGATTCTGCTCACCTTCCAAGGATTACGTAATGCTGCTGCCAAGCCTGGGAATCAAGTGTTGTTTATGTCTTCAATAGTTAAAGGGTTTTTGTTGTTGTTGTCCTTGTTTTTTAATCCAGGATCTTTTTTTTTTTTTTTTAACAATGCAATGTCCTCCAAAGTTTAGGGTCCATGTTCCAGTATCCACATCAAAAGTTCTTTCTAAAATACTGTTCTTCTTTTTCCTGACACCCACGCTTTTCTCTCTCAATTTAATAGCAGCTACCTTAATGCTACTTGAAACAGGTAAGAAGCTAACAAGCTTAGTCTGATCTTTACCACAAGATTGAGTCTTCAAAGGTATTTTATTTCTCAAAACCTGCCTCATTCTTATTTCTTTCCATTTAAGATCTAGAAGCAGTCAGCTTTCCCAACCTGGCAAGACTGCACATTTTTGGCCTCTCTGTGTTTCTCTTTATTCCTTCTTAATTCTTTACTAATTTCAATTCTGTGTGATACATTCTAGCCAAACCTACTCAATAGTAGTCAAAGCACGCTGTTAATATTTTGTTTTCTAACTTTTTTCCCTGGGAGTAACCGATCACTAAGTTATAGCAGATCAGTAAATCATAATGTCAGTTTTACCAAATATTTTAATCCTGTGTTAAAAAAAAAAAGTCACCATTAGAAAAAAAAAAAACTCTATTAACAGTTTTCTCCCTTTTGGCTGCAAAGACATTTTTTAGGGTTTGTTTTTTGTTTCATTTTGTTTTACAGAAAGACCACATTTTCAGTTCCAATTTCTTTATTAGGCAGAGTAAGCTAACAGCTGTAAAAACAATCCCGAAGTCTCAGTAGCTTTACGTAATGAACGCTAGTTTGTCACTTATGTCATAGCACAATGGGAATCAACAGGGGAAGCTCTGCTTCCTGCAGTCACTGGGGACACAAGCCCCTACCTCAAAGTCCCTCTCCCTCAGGGACCCCTGGGCATCTTCTTCACCCAGCAGGCTGGGAATGGAAGAGGAAGTGAGCCTGGAGGATTGAGTGGCCGTGTTTAAGAACCAGGCTGCAGCTCACATTCCAGAACTCAGCCACACTGCTTCACCCAGCTGCATAAAACCCGGAGAAATGGAGTCAGCCCTGTGCCCAGAAAGAAAAGAGAAGTGATTAATCAGTTCGCTGCCCCTTTGTGCCTCACTGTCTGCTCAACGTCTTCCCTCACAGGTTTTGGAGTCCCTGAGTCAATTAAACCCGGATCTTATCTCCATTCCCCCATATTCTCTATCTTAATGAACATCATCGATATGTATCCACTTGTACCAGCCAGAAACTTTTTTTCCTCTTGACATTTTCTTTTTAACACAATCATACTTACTCAATCGTTAAGTCCTATCAATTTTACCGTCTAAATATCTCTCAAAATTGTCTACTACACCGCATCTCCACACTCTCAATCTGTTTCAAGGCACCAACTTTCTCTTCCTTGGATTTCTATGATAGCTTCCTATCTGTGGCTTCCTCACTAATCTATTGTCTGCACTGCAGCCAGAGGGATTAGAAAGTACCAATAGTGCCTAAAGGATCCTGCCACTCCTCTGTTGAAAACTATCCAGTGGCTTTCCTTTGTTCTTAGGAGAAAGATAAATTTTAATAGTGTACGCATGATCTTGTCCTACCTCAACTCCAGCCCTATTTCTACAAATTTTGGAGCTCCAGCCACACTGGGGTACTTTTGTTCTTCAAGTTCAAATTCAAGGGGTGAGAAAGAGTTTCTTCCTCACCGCTTGGCCATAACTTAAACACTTTGTCTCTGTTTGGAATAAGCCTTCCCACTTTGTCTTAATTCTTCTCTGTGGATCCTTCAGATTTGTGCACAAACCTTTTGGTCTCAAGAAACATTTTTAGTTCTCCACCCCAAAACAAATCCTTTGCCATGGAACTGATTACAACTCATAGTGAGCCTATAACCAAACCCAGTGCCGTCGAGTCGATTCCGACTCATATCGACCCTATAGGACAGTTGAACTGCCCCAAGGCTGTAATCTTTATGGAAGTAGACTGCCACATTTTTCTCCAGTGGAGCAGGCGGTGGGTTCCTATCACCGACCTTTATGTTAGCAGCCGAGCACTTAACCACTCACCACCAGGGCTTCTTCATCTATGCTCAAAAAAAAAAAAAAATTTAGGACCCTGTAATTTCCCTTTATAGCAATTATCATAGTTGTAATTAAATTACTTACTGGAAAATGAGTTGATTATATCTGTCTCCTTCAAATAGCATATAAGCCTAAAAAGTCAGGCATCTTGTTCTGATTTCTGTTCCCAGCATTTTGAACTTTGTTTGGCAGACAGTAGATTTCCAATAAATAATTACTGAATAAGTGAATTAATTGACTGGGAATAGAAGAATTGTATGAACCACGATGTTTTTAGTGTGGTAAAACAGAATATCGGTTTTATGGGATTGAATTTGAGCTTTGCAGTTAAGAGAAAATAAATACTTTTCTTAGGAGACTTTCAATCTCCAGATTAAGGTAATGGCATAAATCTTCTTAAACTCAAAAGTATTCATCCTTTTTTCATATTACCTTTGATTTAATAATTGTTAAATAACTGATTAGCTTGGCATCTGTAAAAGGTTTTGTATTTTGTATTGTCATTTTTTACACAGAGGCACTTTGAATCCAAATGATCGACTGAATTTAATATAATACTCAGCATACAGGTAACATTTGAAAAACAAGAACAAAATTTAGCTTAATAAAATAAGTTTCTGCAATATTTCTTTGGGGGTATCTAACTTACACATAAGGAACCCTGGTTAAGAGCTCGGTTGCTAACTGAAAAGTTGGGGTTTCAAACCCACCAGTGGCTTTATGGGACAAAAGACCTGGTGATCTGCTCCCACAGAGGAAACTCTATGGGCCAGTTTTACTTTGTCATATAGGGTAGCTATGAGTTGGAATCAACAAAGTGACACACAACAGCAACAGACTTACATATGTTTGTACTTTTTATTTAAGGATAACAGATGCAGAAAAGTGCACAGATGGTAAGTACACACTCCATGATTTTTCACAAACTGAATATACGAAAAACAAAAATATTACCAGCACCTCTGAAGACTCTCCTGTGCCACTTTCCAGGGTAACCACTATCCTGAGCTCTACACCAGAGACTAATTTCGTCTATTTTTTAACTTTATGTGAATTGAACCATATGTATTCTTTTAGTCTGGCATCATCTTTGTGAGATCCATTTATACTTTTGCAAACATTTGTAGTTTATTTTTTTCTCTTTGCTTTCTAGACTTTCAGTGCATTTTTTTCTCTTTGCTTTCTAGACTTCGCTTGTTTGGTTGGTTTTAACCCATCCTATTTTAGTTGTTTTCACTTGGTGGCTAATATGGACAGTGCTGCCGTCAATGTTCTTGTGTCTGCCTTTTATAACACGTGTTATATTCATTTCTACTGAGTATATATCTGAAGTGAAATTTCTAGAGCAGAGGTTATGCAAATGTTGAACTGTACTAGATACTGCCAAACTGTTTTCCCAAATGGTTGTACCAATTTACACTCCTAACAGCTCTGGTTGCTCAAAATACTTAACAATAGTGTTGTTTGTCTTCTTCGTTTTAGCCATTTTGGTCAGTGCGTACTGCTATCACACTGTGATTTTAACTTCTGTCTCCTTAATAACTAATGAAATGGAATGCTACATCACGTATTTGTTGGCCATGTGAATATACCCTTCCAAAGTGGGTATTCAAACATATTCCTTGTTTTTTTCTCTCTAATCATAATTTACTATAATTTTTTTTTTTTTTTTTAAATCACAAACATGTTAAATAAGCATATGCCTTTTCTGAGCCCTTGGAGAAGATCATATGTTTTTTTTTTCTTTTTTAATCTATTAATATGGAGAATTACATTTGTTGAAATTTTTAATGTTAAACCACCTTTCCCTACATGGGATAAAGGAAAAAGCCCCACTTAATCATAACATAGCATAACATAGGGTCACTATGAATTGAAATCCACTCAGTGGCAATGAGAAACCCTGGTGGTGTAGCGGTTAAGGGTTACAGCTGCTAACCAGAAGGTCGGCAGTTTGAATCCATCAGGCGCTCCTTGGAAACTCTATGGGGCAGTTCTACTCTGTCCTATAGGGTCACCATAAGACAGAAATGACTCCATGGCAACGGGTTTTTTAACAGGTTCAATGGCAATGGGTTTTAGCCATAACATGTACCTTATTTTTATGCAAATAATGCACACCCTTTGCATTTGTTTGTCGGCTGTGGACTCCCCCCACTAGGTACCCTCACAACCGCTGCCATACCAATCCTCTTCCACATGTTGCTGAAAAAAACGTTAGCATAGCACACTGATGAAAATACCAAACAGGGGAGACCCTGGACAGCTCAAACCCAGAAGGTAAGCATTATGTGCACAAAAACAGGGTGATCCTTCCTTATATGTCATTAGATTTAATTTGCCAGCAATTTATTTAATATTTTTGTGTCTATGTTGATGAGAGATGATTGGTCTGTAATCTTTCTTTCTTGTAAAGTTCTTATCAGACGTTGGTATCAAGCTATGAGAGCTAGGAAACATTCTTTTGTTTCTTTTCCTATTCTCTGTAAGAGTTTGTTTCGTGTTATATAAATGACAAGATTGTGTCAATTAATAGCTAAAGGTTTAGAAGACTTTATCAGTGAAGCTATCTGGGCCTAAGTTTGTCTTATGGGAAAGTTTTTAACAGTGGATTTAATTTCTTTTAGATGTAAGTGTACATTTATGTATTAGGTAGTTTCTACAGGGAGACATTGCTGACACAAGGTTAGGATTATTGGAGGTTTACTGGGAATTAAAGGAACCCCAGTGGTGCAGTGGTTAAGTGCTCATTTGCTAACCAAAAGGTCAGCAGTTCAAACCTACTAGCTGCTCCGCTGAAGAAATGACTGGCGGTCTGCTTCTGTAAAGATTACAGCCCTGGAAACCCTATGGGGCAGTTCTGCTCTGTCCTATAGGGTCTCTATGAGTTGGAATCAACTCCAGGGCAACGGGTTTGGCTTTGTGGTTTATTGGGAGTGAACACCTGTGAAAGATAAAATGGGAAGGAAATACAATGGATCAGGGAGGGCCTTGATACAGATATAACACTGTCTCAGACAACCTTGGCTAGTCCAGAGCAATGCTGCCTGTTAGAGGAGTTCCATATTGGGTAGGAAAGTCCAGGCCCTGGCACCCCTTCTATGCTCAGTCATTGGTTGGGGGCTGCTGGGTAAGAGGACGAGCTCGTCTTGAAAGATGAGTTGGATACTTGTTAACACCTAGTTTCAATGCAGCCGAAAGGCAAGAGTTTTCTTAAAGGAAGATCTAAGCAGTACATCTCTATTACTGCCAAAATTAATGTTTGCTGTTTCTTCTTCTACTACTTTTGATAAGTTTTTGGAGAAATTCACATAAATTATAAAATCTTTTTGGCATAATGTTTTTATAATATCTTTTTACTGCCTTTCTTATGTTTGTAGGCACTACATTGGTAAATCTTTTACATTCTTGACTTCATTATTGGTGTTTTCCTTTTTTTTTTCTTGATTCATTGGCCAGTGTTTTTTTTGTTTATCTTAGTCTTTTTCAAAGCTCCAATATTTGGCTTTGTTACTTTCCTCTATTGTACATGGTTTTCTATTTCATTAATTTTTAGTCATATTTATTACTTCCTCCTTTTTACTTTTTAAGCCCTGGTTGTTCAGTGGTTAAGAGCTTGTCTGCAAGCTAAAATGTCAGCAGTTCAAATCCACCTTGGAAACCCCATGGGGCAGTTCTACTCTGTCCTATAGGGTTGCTATAAGTTGGAATTGACTGGAGAGCAATAGGTTTTGGGTTTTATTTTTTATATAATTTAATGTTCTTTTTCTAGTTTCATGAAATAGGAACTTAAATCTTTGATTTTCAGCTTTTTATCTTTTCTATAAATTTTCCTCTGAGCACTACTCTAGCTTCATCTGTCAGGTTTTGATATAATGCGTCCTGGGTATCATTCAGGTGCTTAATTTGTGTTGTGATTTTTTGTTTGTACCATGGATTATAAAGAAGAGCACTATTTAATGTCCAAGCAGTTGAATGAATTTCTGCTTATTAATTTTTAGCTGGATTTCACCATGGCTGGACAACATACTCTAGGATTTTCATTTTTCAAATATTTTGAAATTTTCTTTATGGCCCAGCATACAATCAATCTTAGTAAAAATTCTAGGTGAACTTGAAAAGAATGTGAATTCCATTGATGTTGGATGCAGTACTCTACCTATATCAATTAAGTCAAGTATATCTTATTTTTCCAGTTTTTCTAATTATTCTCAGCATGAATATTGGTCTGCCATAAACTAGTTCATCTTCTCTTGAAGCAAAATTTTTCAAAGCAATAACAATATATTTTCATGATGACTACAATATAGTTAAGAGCAGGAAGCAGGGATGTAAATAGAATAAGTCTGTTATAAGGTTTGGAAGGCTCTTTATATATGTAAGTATATATATATATAAAATGCATAATATTTATCCAAGGTAGATTGTAATACATTAAGAATATATATTGTAATAGGTAGAGCAACTAAAAAAAAAAAAAGACAAAGAATAGTTCAAAAAATTATGAGCCCAAGAGACAGAAAGGGCCACATCAACCAGAGACTCCATCAGCCTGAGACCAGAAGAACTAGATGGCACCCGGCTACCACCAATGACTGCCCCGACAGGGAACTCAACAGAGAGTCCCTGATGGAGCAATAGAAAAGTGGGGTATGGAGCCCAAATTCTAGTAAACAGACCAGACTTAATGGTCTGACTGAGACTGAAAGGACCCCAGAAGACACAGCTGCCAGACTCTCTGTTAACCCAGAACTAAAACCATTCTGGAAACTAACTCTTCAGACAAAGAATAGACATAAAAGACATAAAAAATAAAATGATACTTGTGAAAAGCTCCTTCTTAGCTCAAGTAGACACATGAGACTAAGTGCACAGCTCCAGTCCAGAGTCGAGATGATAAGGCAGAAAGGGACAGAAGCTGGTTGAATGGACATGGGAAATATAGTGTGGGAAGGAGGAGTGTGCTATCATGTTATGGGGGAGCAACTAGGGTCACATAACAATGTCTGTATAAATTTTTGTATGAGAAACTAACAAACTGTAAACTTTCACTTAAACCACAATTAAAAAAAAAAAAAAAACAGAAGGCAGGAAGGGACAGGAAAACTGGATGAACAGACTCAAGGAACCAGGATAAAAAGGGAAAGGGGGACAGTGCTGACACATTCCAGGGATTGCAACCAACGTCACAAAACAATCTGTGAATAATTTTTTGAATGAGAAACTAATTTGCCCTGTAAACTTTTGCCTAAAATAAAAACAAAGAAATAAAACCACAATGAGATATCACTACAAAAAAAAAAAAAAAAAGAGAAAGGCAGGGTTTTACATCATTTTGACGCTTTACTGTCCTCCTGAAATTAAATATAGTGGTAAAACCAGGTCATTTAATCCAGCAGTTTTGTCTGTTTTATGAAGCTATTCCTTGAAAATTAATGGGATTTTCCTCGATCAGCATCTTCGGGCTTTAACATGCCAACCATTTCTGTTCTCCCTTTATCCTTTATTCTGCTCTTATTTAAGAAGACCATTATATGACTTTGCCCACCTTAGGGGAAGAGGGAAAGAAAACCAATTCTTTTAGGAGAGCAGATCTTACCTGGCATTTATGAAGGCTCCATGCATACCATTCGCTCCAAAGTCTTGTTAATAAAAATACCATCTTCTCCCCCTCAAAAAAAGAATAGTTTGAAAAAATAGAAGAAATTACTAAAAATATGAAGTCCAAATAGAAAGAACAAATATAAGAACAAAGAACCTAGGAGAAACACAGAAAATTAATTGTAAGGTGATAAATTTAAACCCAATCTGGTCAACAATTACATTAAAGGTAAATGGACTTTAAACTCCTATTAAAAGGATTGTTAGATGGAAAAACAGCAAAAATCCAATTTAATGCTATGTACAAGATATACATTAAACATAAAGAAAAGTGAAAAATGGAAAAAAGACATACAATGAAAATAAAAATCATAAGAAAGTTGATGCTATGTTAATATGAAAAATACATAGATTTCAAATAAAAAAGTATTATCAGATACATAGAAAAATATTTCATGATGATAAAAGTCAGTTTTTTCAAAACACAAGACACTCCAACATACATGAAGTAAATTTATGAAATTAAAGAGAAAAACAGGCAAATTCACAAATATAAAAAAAAGCCAGGTTATAATACCTCATTCTTGCTGTTATAAAAATTAGAAAAGAAATCATCGAGCATATTGAATATTTGTGTAGCACTATCAACCAAATTGACTAAATTGACATTTATAAAACATAATTGTATAAAATACTTCCTCCAAGACAGACCACTTGCTGGGAATAGGTTTAGGATGTATGCTCTCACTAATTCTGTTAAACACTATACTTGAAAGAGGTCCAATCTTTTGCAATAAGGCAAGGAAAAGATATGAGACACACAGATCAGAAAGAAAGAAGTAAAATGGTCTTTATCCCTAGATGATATGATTACTTACATGGAAAATCTTTAGTAATCTACAAAATATCTCTAATACAATTAATAAATGAGTTTAACAAGGTCACAGTGTATAAGGCTAATATTAAAATAACTATATTGCTATATGATAAACCACAAACATTGGAAAATGAAATTTAAACATAATATCACAGTCAACATATTACAAAATACAAAACATTTCAGAATACATTTAATAAAAAACGTGGCACCTCTATAATAAAAACTACAAAACATTGCAGGGCAAATTTAAGAAGATCTAGATTAGTAAAAGGATATATCCATGTTGGGGAGGGCATTGACCCCCATACCTCACATGGTGAACAAAAGTTAATTTGAAATGGATCATAGAGCTAATCATGAAAGCTAAAATATTAAAGCTTCTAGAAAAAAAAAAAAATAATATCTTCATGATTTTGGTACTGACGAAGATTTTTTAGACCCATTCCAAAACGTCCAAACTAAAAGAGATCATTGATGAATTAAATTTCATCAAAACTAAAATCTTCAGCTTTTTAGGAAACACAAGACAAAGACTGGGAGAAAATAGCCATGATCCATATACTTGACAACAGACAAAAGAAATGTATCCAGGATATATAAACGACTTCTACAAATCAATAAGGAAAAGACAGAAATCCAAAAAATTGGACAAAGGACTCGAAGAGAAATTTAACAGCAGCAGCAACAAGTGTATGAATGGCTATTAGGAACATGAAATCCTGCTGTATATCGTTCATCATCAGGAAAATTCAAACTGAGATTAAAATGAGTTACTACTTTGAAGCCACTAAAGTGGCTAAATTTTAGAAAGAATGGCAACACTCAGTGTTGACGATGTGCAGTATCTGGATTTCTCATAAGTTTCTGGTGAGAAGCAGTTTGGAAATTCTGTTCAAAATTATATATACACCTAGACTATTACCAGCAATTCAGCTGCAAGTGAAATTAACTCATATGTCCCCAAATTGATTTGTACAAGAATGTTCATAATATATTTATGCATTGAGAAGAAGAAAAGCAACCCCTAACTGCTGTCAGCTTGGAGCTAGCTGGTCTGGCTGTTAGATGTGTTCTTTAGTTGAACATAAAGCAATTTCAAAGAAAACCACATCAAAAACAGTCACTCTGCTGATGATGGAGCAAGACGAAAACCAGCTTTTGCCTTAATTATGTTCGGGCATAGAAAATGACAGAAGCACTTTCCTAACCACACAAATAATACGCTATATCCCTCTTGTTGCTAACATGAATGGCCACTACTTCTTTGCCACATGACTCTATCTCCATTTTTTCCTCCTTTTTGATAAAAAGTTATTAAGATACCCAATCATAGAATTGTCCTCACATTCTGATAGCATCCAATCCAGAATCCACTCTACACTTTGGAACACTGCTCCCAAATCACCCAAGAAATCACACTAAAACTTAATGTCTTAAGACTTATTGTCTCTGTTTCTGAAGGTCAGGAATCTGGGCACATCTTAGCTAGGTCCTCTGGCTCTGAAGCTCTTAAAATATTGCTGTTGCCTCAGAGCTTGCCTGGGAAGGATCTGCTTTGCAGCCAACTCATGTGGTTGCAGCCAACTCATTTGGAAACTGAATCCAACTCAGGATTCAGCTTCTTGTGAGTTGTTACACTGAGGCCTCTGTTCCCCACAAGCTGCTGGCTGGAGGCCTCCCTCAGTTCCTCTCATGCAGCCTCTCATAACATGGCAGCTTGCTCCATCAGAATAAGCAAGCAAGAAGGCAAGGGAGAGTATCAGCAAGAAGAAAGTGCTAGCAAGTCAAAAATGACTGACTCTGTAACCCTCACTTTTGACATCTCTCACTTTTCTCATATTCTGTTCATTAGAAGCAAATCACTAAGTTCATCCCACACCCAGGAGAGGACATTACACACAGTGGGGTGAATACCAAGAGAAGGGATCGATGGAAACCATGTCAAAGTTGCCTGGCTACAACCGATGACTGCCCTGACAGGGAACACAACAGAGAAGCCCTGAGGGAGCAGGAGAGCAGTGGGATGCAGACCCCAAATTCTCATAAGACCAGACTTAATGGTCTGACTGAGACTGGAAGGAGCCCGGTGGTCATGGCCCCTAGACCTTTTGTTGCCCCAGGACAGGAACCATTCCCGAAGCTAGCTCTTCAGACATGGATTGGACTGGACAATGGTTTGGAGAAGGATGATGGTGAGGGGTGAGCTTCTCTGATCAGGTGGACACTTGAGACTATGTTGGCGTCTCCTGCCTGGAGAGGAGATGAGAAGGTGGAGGGGGTTAGAAGCTGGCGAAATGGACACGAAAGAGAGAGTGGAGGGAGAGAGCGGGCTGTCTCATTCGGGGGAGAGTAATTGAGAGTGTGTAGCAAGGTGTATGTGGGTTTTTGTGTGAGAGACTGATTTGATTTGTAAACTTTCACTTAAAGCACAATAAAAATTATTATAAAAAAAAAGTTGCCTATGAGAAACACTGTCCTATTAAGACGCTGTAGATCACCCCGTGTTCTTCTGTCTTTCCCACCGCATTAACCTCAACTTTGTTCATTACTGGTTAGTCCCTAAAGGTCTTTGACTGGGAAGTATACCCTGAAAAATAGCCAAAAGCGCGAAACAACTGAAATGTCCACTAACAGGCAAATGGATACAATGGAATACAATTCAGCAATAAAATGGAGTGTACAAACAATGTGTAAAGCAGCATGGATGAATCTGAAAAACGATTGCTAGCAAAAGAATTTCGACATGAAAGAATACATACTTACTGCATTTCTGTAGGACAGAGTAGAACTGACCCATTGGGTCTCCAAGGAGTGGCTGATAGATTCGAACTGCTGACCTTTTGGTTAGCAGCTGAACACTTAACCACTGTGCCACCAGAACCTCATATAAATTCTAGAAGAGAAAAAAACAAAAACTATGGTGTTTGAAAGTACAGTGTTTACATCTGGCAGGAGTTATGAACTGAATGAAAAGGAAAACTCAGGTGATAAGGGAATTCTCTGTGCTGATGAAAATATTTTGTATCTTAATTGGTGTGATAGTTATATGAGTGTATACATCTGTTAAAACTCATAAACCTTTACACTTAATAGCTCTACTCTTTATTTTATATACATAGCGTGTAATGATTATTTAAAAAGAAAACAAAAATACAGGCTTTTGAGACCATTTTCCCTGATTCGTACCCTGTTTTTGCTGTTGTGATCTTGGAGAAGTTACTAATCTCTCTTTGCCTCAGTTTCCCTAATTATAAAACTGAAATTTGGATAAACTGACAGATGGTGAGATCATCATACCATTTTATGCCTTTAATAGTTAATTATGCCAATATAATCATTGGATTTGGTGGTTGAAAACGGCTATGGTGATCATTTTTTCATTTTTCATTTTATAAAGGAACAAACTTAGAGGTCTTGAGTTGCCTAAGAATATACAGTAATTTATCAAGCTTTACTGTATCCAAGGTTTCTGTCATTATGAGTCTACTGGGGAGCGGGGGCTGGAGCAGGTGACCTCATGTTGTCTTTTTTTTTTCCTTCTGTGATTTCTGTAGGGACTTTGAGCTAAGTGTTTCGCAACGAAATGTGGAGCCCGCTGTGATAAAATTAAAGTCACAATATAACTAAATACATTAAACCCAGGACAGCTTGCTTCATATTGCAAGTATTTTCACAGAGATCTGCCAGAATGATAATTTTAGCAATTTACCATTTTCTCATCTTGTTCATGAAAAAAAAGAAAAGAGAGGCATCTATGTGTTTATAATTTCTAATTTTATGTTAACAAGCAAAACATTTGGTTTTTGGTTGTGGTCTTTTTATAAAATCAGATTTTGAAAAATCAATTAGTCATGTTCACATAAAACATAGAACTACCAGTTTCTGAAGGCAAGAATTTCTTTGTTATTCGGGACTTTCAAGGATAAAATTCTGTAAAGGAGTTTGTAGATCACTGTGACAAATTATGACTGACTTATAAATGATTGTATACCAAAGGGTAAAATCTTTATTTTTCTGTTTTATAAACAATATCTTATCTTTTAGCACCTAGGTTCAAAAACACAAAAAGGCTTTGGAAAAGTACAATGCCTTGAATGGAAAACCTTCATGCAGGTAGAGATCTCATAATCTCAGTTTATTTTGTAACAAAGGAATAGGTTTAGCCTCAAAACAAAAATTTCCAAGATGAGTGAGTTAAAATATAAATCTGAGTTAACATGTAATATGATGGCATGAATGTAAACTAACTTTAACTGGAAGTTTATTTTTAAATCTTTTTTTAGTCTTCATACATCATTCTTTATGAAGAATCACCATCAGAACCCAATGACAGAGTAGGCCTGGGAAACCTACTCTGTATTTTCAAAGAAGCCCAGGCTCTCTTCTGGTCCTTTTACTACATGGCTCGGCCTCTTTGTTCAGTAATATATGCATGTTTCTGTGTTATCAACATACCTAACACCTTTATAACAGTTTTCAGTTTAAAGGTACTTAGACTTTTTTTTTTTTTGAGTATTGGTCTGTGTATCTGGGAGAAAGCGTTAACAGAAAAGGAAACCCTGGTGGCTTAATGGTTAAGTGCTATGGTTGCTAACCATAAGGTTGGGCAGTTCAAATCTGCCAGGAGCTCCTTGGAAACTCTATGGGGCAGTTCTACCCTGTCCTATAGGGTCGCTATGAGTCAGAATTGACTCGATGGCACTGGGTTTGGTTTTTTTTTTTTTTTACAGAAGGGCAAAACAATTTGTTTTATTTTCTGTTTAACAATCTGGTGAGCACCCATGCTGCTAACAGATTCACTCACATGATTGGAAGCACTCTGTCTTCTTGTTTTCAAGGAAAGGAAGGCGAGTCTAACAGCCCGTCAGAGTTGAGGCAGCATAACCCAACCTGAGTGAGGTGTGACCTTCCAAGCTCTGTTACCCCGAGGACATCTGGCAATCTGTGGAATTTTCTTTTTTTCAGTGAATCTTTTTTTTTTTTTTAATTGTACTTTAGGTGAAAGTTGACAGCACCAATTAGTTTCTCTTTCAAAAATTTATACACAACTTGTTCTGTGATATTGGTTGTAAATCTCGTGATGTGTCACCACTTTCCCCCTTCCCGCCTCACGTTCACTGTGTCCATTTGTCCACTTTTCCTGTCCCTTCTTGCCTATTCATCCTTGCTTTTGGGCAAGCGTTGTCCAGTACTTAGACATTTTTCATCTCTTTTCTCTGGAGTAATTATTCTATGGAATTTATATCTGAGGAAGATATAAAGTGGCTTTCAATGTCCTGCCTTAGGTTGGTTCCGTAACTGATTTGAGAATGTAAGCCGGGTGTACCACACTAACACATTGTTACTCTATTTACGGTTTTGTCTGTTATTTTCAATTAAAATTTTGCTTGACAGGCTGTTTTCTGTAGCTCGTTATTAGTTTGCTTTAGTGCAGTCTATAGCAGCTACCTGAGGATTGAGAATCAACCAGACTGTCATGCTGTCAGACCAAGTTCACCATCTGATAGAAAGTATTTCTCCTGGGGAACGGTGGATACACTGCCCACTAAAGTGAGTAGCTGTACAGTTCATAACAACAGGGGGATTTAGATAGGTCTGTTATTTGAGTTGGAATCGACTTGACGGCATTGGGTTTGGTTTCTTGGTTTTGTTATTTGGTAGAGCTTCGTACTGGCTAGTGACAGTATGCTATGAGGGAGCATTTGTCTATTCGCTTTCTAAAAGCATGCTGCCTTCCTTGTTTTGCCGTTAAATATGTTACCAGTTTACATGATTATAAAGAAGTCTGTTCTACCAAAAATGTTATTCAGTTTTGTGTACATCGTGAATTTTGCTTTATTACTTTAGAAAAATCTCTAATTAAAAAAAAAAAAAAAAGAAGGCTTAAATAACAACTTTCAGCTTTCATCATGTTAATGACAATTTTTATGAAGAAGACAGAATTCCTTGGTGTGGGCCAATATATCTTACCTTTAAATATATTGTCCATCTAGCATTGTAAAATAATACTAAAAAGATTCTGTAGATTTCCCCCTAACATTTACATTTATTCTCAGTTGTGATGATGAAAATAGATGCAATGGTCCTGGATAGCAGTTATCTTAAGCTCCTGAACTGCAAGAACCTCTCAGAGATGCAGCATAGATCTTGCCAATTATGTTAAGTTTTGCACTGAATAGGTAGGAAAAGATTGAATATAAAAGATCAGCTAACCAATCTTATTTGACTGTATGAGTTATATGAATTGGGGTAATCAGAGAAGTAAATTATGGAAAATGGAGTAAATTATGTATCTCTGTATAACTATGCCTTTATCTATCTATCCATCTATCTCCCTATCTATCTACCTATCATCTACCTAAATTAGGGTTATTGTGGGCACAATATGTGTTGGCTATTAAGAATATGTGTTAGCTGAATAAACTCACTCATTTATTCAGAAAATATTTACTGACATTTTGTATGCACCAAAAACCCATTGCCATCAAGTCCATTCTGACTCGTAACGACCCTATAGGGGAACCCTATACTCCATGGGGAATTTCCCCATGGGGTTTCCAAGGAGACCGTAGTGGGTTTGAACTGCTCACCTTTTGGCTAGCAGCTGTAGCTCTTAACCACTGCAACACCAGGGCTCCTTGTATGTATCAAGTACTATTTAAAGAGCTTATACGTATCAGTGAAGAAAACAGACTGAGATTCTAACCCTTGTGCAGTGTAAATTTCAGCTATAAATGCAGATAACTTTTTTAATCAAGGCAAGTGATGATGATAGCTCTGACCAGTGAAATAGCAGCAGACGTAATGTGAAGTGGCCAGATTTTGCATATATTGCAAATGTAGAGCCAGGAAGGTTTCCTGAAAAATTGAGAAGGGGTCTAAAAGAAAAAGAGATAAGGAAAGGCTGAGTTTATATTTTTTGGCTTGAGAAAGATGACAGATAGTTACTCATCAAATGAGATTGTAAAGATTGCAAAAGAAATACCTTTTGAGACAAATATCAAGAATTAAGTATTAGATATATATTTAAGATGTGTATTAGATATCTAATTGGATTTTTTTAATAAGCATTATTACATAAGACTTGGCAGGTCTAGACTGAAGATAAAAAAATTGGAGTCATTGGCATTTCAAATGCATTTAAAACATGAAACAGAAGGATGTGCTGATTGACGTGGGAGTAAAAGGTGAAGTGGATGAAACATTGATATCTTGGGTGTTCCAACGTTAAAATGACAGGGAGCGGTTCCAGTTTTGGATAAGATGGAGTAACACGTTCCATGAAGCCTCATCCACTGACTGCAGCTATAAAATCAGGACAGAACGCAAGTAGCAGCTATTTGAAAAAAATTTGAGGACGCTGAAAAATAAGTCAGAACAAACAAAAAGCAAACCCATTGCCTTTGAGTGGATTCCAACTCATAGAGACCCTGTAGGACAGAGCAGAACTGCCTCAGAGGGCTTCCAAGGAGCAGCTGGTGGATTCAAACTGCCAACTTTTTGGTTAGCAGCTGAACGCTAGAAGAGTAAATAGTAGAACAGATTTGAAGCACCCCCAAACTAGTGGTGGATTTGCCTTTTTTGTTTTGATTTGTTTTCTATCCATTGTCTCAGACCTCGAGTCAATGCAGACCAAAATCTGGAAATAGGCAGCAGAGTGGACAGAGAGAGCTCCACAGAAAGCCCTCTCTAGTTGTGGTTTAAGGAGCCTGAAAGGATCTTCTCTCAAAGAGAGTAGAGAAAACACCGTGTTTATTTTCTTTCTCTGTGTTCTCATGCCCCAGCCCCCTAGCAATTCTGAGATGGTGGTAATGATGGTGTCAACAGTGACAGAAACAGGCTGCGGAGCCTAAAACTCTAATGGAGGGGAAACTTTCTTTCAGAGCGGAGGAACTACTGTCCGGATAGGGTGGAGGAAGCTCTTGTATTTTTTTTTTTTTTTGTCTTCCTCTGGTCTCCTGCTGCTTGACCTCTCCTATAGATACAGTCACTGAAAGTCATGTGGCAGAGTGGGGGAAATACAGACCTAGCTTTCTGACTAAACAAACAAACAAAAAACCCAAACCCCTTGCCATCGAGTTGATTCCAACTCATAACGACCCTGTAGGAGAGAGTAGAACCGCCCCATAGAGTTTCCAAGGAGTAGCTGGTGGACTGCTGACGGTTTGTTTGGCATTTGTAGCTCACTTACCTCTTAACGGCTGTGCCAACTGGGTTCTGACTAAAGGACCAAAAAAGCGAGCCCCAGGGAACCAGAATGCACCCTGAAGAGCACGCGAGGAAAGACCTGGAGAAATCTACCTCATAAAGTTGTTTATGAACTTCTGGGCTCATCTCCGAGTTGACATTGTAGTGCATTCCAGGGAATTTGGGACTGGTCAAGGAAAAAGATATGACAAGATGGTGGCCTTACACAACAAGCTGTTTATTGGGGCTGAAGTATTGGCAGCTACACTCTGGGGGCAGCTCCCCACAGCAGCAGGTCTTCCAGAGGCAAGCAGCACAGGGAGCCACCGGACGGGAAGAGGCAGAGACATAAAAACTTCCAGGAAGAGGAAAGGGCAGGGGCCTTTCTTAAATCTTTGCTGCAGCAAGATTGGGAGTGTCTGAGTCAGAGAACTCTGAAGGACAGATGCAACCAGGTGGGGGTCCCTGTAATTACAGGATTTATGTTTTTTTAGGACTAGCAGATGTTAGTGTGGTCTCGCAAGATTATGTAAAGTAGGTAAGCACCAAGTAATTAAAAACATGCTCATTTGGGTTATTTTTATACAACTGGCTGTGTAAAAGGTTGAGTATGGCACTGGTGGGCTTTTTTGGACTAATGGGCCTCAGCTTGCTATGAAGAATTAAACAACCTGGGTCAATACACAGTCGCCATTATTGACTCATTTATATAACACAAATGTGTGGATATCACCCAAAAGAATTTACCCATAGAGTTAGAAAACCACTATAGGGTAGACCCTGGAACCCTTGTGGTTAGGAGCTATGACTGCTAAACAAAAGGCCAGCAGTTCGAATCCAACAGTTGCTCCTTGGAAACCCTATGGGGCAGTTCTACTCTGTTCTACAGGATTGCTACAAGTCGGAATGGACTCCATGGCAATGGGTTTGGTTTTTGGATGGAGTAGATCCAGGTCTCAGTCTGGTCCTAGTTTCTGTAGGGTGGATGAAATGCTGCCTATTTACATTCAAACTAGAAAAGTCTTCATATTTAACAAACAAAAGTATGTTCACCAAAAATCTGTATTACTTTTATTACAAAGGTTGCTGTTATTACTTTAAAATGACATTTGATGATATTAAATTTAAAATACTAGTCCCTGTTTTTAAAACAGTTAAGGCACTCAACCACTAACAGTTAAGCATTCTACTTCTAGCCTAAAGGTTGGCAGTTCAAACCCACCCACAGGCACCTCAGAAGGAAGGCCTGGCAATCTGCTTCTGAAAGGCCGAAGACTTGAAAACCCTATGAAGCAGTTCTACTCCGAACACGTGGGGTTGCTACAAGTTAGAGTGGACTCGATGGCAACTAACAACAATTTTAAAAGATGTTGAAGCTTTATCAACCAATAACTTAACTCAAGAAATTGAATTATGAAAGGATTTTGCAAGGGTTAAGCAAACAGGAAATATTTAACAAAAGTTTGAGTGCTCAAAGCTTTTTTAAAAAGCAGAAATCTTGATTTTGACTCTGGGCTACACATGTTTATAGGCTAAATGTTCTATAGGTTCACGGATTTTAGTTTGGTTTATTATCTTAAATAATGTTACAAAAAAGCTGCTATATAGGTTGGCTTCCAAATTATGACATCTCCTTCAATTAGCAGAGTAGAACACTAATTAATATTTTAGGCTATTATCAGAGCGTAAAATCCTAAAATATTTGCCCTATGGCTACAAGCAAGAGCTATTTTGAAACCAAGTTTTTTTTTTAAAAAGTTGGACTCAAGCAGAATATCGAAACCGATGGTTATGTCCATTAGTGGTAGACAGAATAATTCGTGGGGTTGCAAATTTATTAAGGTGGATACAGAATGCCTGTACAAAATGAAGATTCTTCTCAGAAAAAGAGGAATTTTCTCTATTAATATACTCCTTGATAGAATAATTGAGGCACACATTCTGCTACCGTTTTTCTAGGTTCTTAAAAGCTATTTTGTATACCAGTTTAGGTCTTCAGAGAGCCACATATCTGGGCCAGACTTCCCTAACTTTCCATAGAATTGAATGTAAGTGGAGTGTCTTATCATGCCCTGGATTTTCACTGATGGATAAAGAATGGATATTAATGAGAACTAGTCTGTATGTGGTAAACAACTGTCTAAGTACTATCACTGTACAACCAGTGTTCTCCTCGTAAAGGTCCAAGGGAATGGCTCTGTGCCAAGTCAACTAATGAGACATATTCAAATTAAGCTGTGGATAACATCATTTTTTTTTTTTTTATTGATAAGAATTCTTGTTGTTGTTAGGTGCCCTCAAGTCAGGTCCGACTCACAGAGACCCTATGCACAACAGAACAAAATACCGCCTGGTCCTGTAAAAAAAAAAAAAAAAAACTAGTGTCCTGTACCATCTTCAAAATCATTGCTATGTTTGAGCACATTGTACAGCCATTGTGTCAATCCATCTCATTGAGGGTCTTTTTTACTGACCCTCTTCTTTACCAAGCATGATGTCCTTTTCCAGGAATTATAACAATTAAGGACTATTGACTTTGTATAAGAGTTGAACTGGTCAGAGTCTGAAGTAGATGGCCAGGACTGTCTTCTAAGGCACCTCTGGGTGGGTTTAAACAACCAATCTTTTAGCTAGTAGTAGAGTGCTTAAGTGTTTGTACCACTGTATGAAACAAAATTATCATTTTACGGTTAA
This sequence comes from Loxodonta africana, assembly GCF_030014295.1. Lineage (NCBI taxonomy): Eukaryota > Metazoa > Chordata > Mammalia > Proboscidea > Elephantidae > Loxodonta > Loxodonta africana. The sequence continues at coordinate 11,367,300 of NC_087362.1, forward strand.
AATGCAAAAAATATATTCAAAATATTGTGTTTTGGTTCTGTCGACCTCCAATATGATTGTCGATACTATTTTGTGACACGTTGTTGTTAGGTGCCGTGGAGTCAGTTCTGATGCATAGCGGCCCTGTGTACAACAGAGCAAGACACTGTCCAGTCCTGAGCCATCCTCACAATCGTTATGTTTGAGCCCATTGTGGCATAGTCGTGGAAATTTATATCATTTCTATAAAAATGTGCTGTATGTACGGCAAATAAGCTTCACTAAAGCTAAATGGAAGTTATAGTGTTCTTTAATTTCTTTATTTAAGCAAGATTAATTGGACCTTTACTATGTATCAGATATTGGCCAATCCACTGTAGCAGCATTCGAATAAGAATTTAAGAAGTTAATAGAGAAGTTCAATGGCTATGATAAGACTTATGTTAAAAGTGTTGCTTGTGTGTTTTATTTTACACGAGAAATAAAACTAGAGATATTTCTTTTAGTGGGGCCAAAAGAAAACAGCATTTCATCTCCATCTATCATGTCATACCAGGAAGGTGGAAGGGAAACAGTTTCACTAGGTTCTTTTGTTTATTTTTGTTGCATGAGAGGAAAAGGAAAGAAATTGAATTGGTAGAAGGCAGAGAAATAAGTAGCAGAAATTAAGGAGTTGTCTGGTTTTCACTTCTCCTGATCCCTACCATTTGCACTGACTTCAAAACCAGTCTGTCTCCTTTAAAAAACATGAAAATCATCATGTATCTGATGAAGATATCGGAATTTGGACAGAGATGAAGAAGGAGATAAGACAGAGAGGCCAGAAAATGAACAGGGTGGAACTATTTAAATAAGGGAAAAAATGATTTTATTTTACCTGGGCCACTAAATGGGTAAACAAAAGTCTGTTTAAGTGTTCACAGGTTCTTGTTTGGAAAAGGAAGAATACTTGCCCACATTTCTTGCTTTTCTGGTTCAGGACCAGGTGAGCATGTGTTGGTGGACTCGATGGTCTACAAAAATGTTGTGCAGATGATGAAGCCTGGATACGTGAAATTATTAACCTTCTCCCAAACTGTTTTCCCCATATTAAACACATTTAAAAAATCATGCTAGTTCTCAGCAATGGGTAACATGACCTGAAAATGTCACTTGTCTCAAAAGGAAGAGACTAAAAAAAAGACGATATTCTCTTACTGTTGGGGATGCAAATTGTATTCTTTATTTTGACATATGTTTTTCTTTAATGTCTTTTAAATGGTGAGAGTTTTGCAGGGCAACACACTGTTCAGAGGGGTGGAGGCTATAATGATTTTATACTAGACACCAGATTTCTGTGTCAAATACACACATACACAGACATACACATACACACACATACACGTTGTGTGTGTGTATATATATGTAAATATATACAAATATAAAACAAAAACAAAACCCATTGCCTTTGAGTCAATTCTGACTCATAGCCACCCTATAGGACAGTGTAGAATTGCCCCATAGAGTTTCCAAGGAGTGGCTGGTGGATTCGAACTGCCAACCTTTTGGTTAGCAGCTGTAGCTCTCAACTGCCGCATCATGAGAGCTAAAAGCCATCACTGACAGAATATTATTATTCTCATTTTACATATAAAAAAACACACTGAGAGATATCAATTGTTTTAGTTCTACAGCTATTTAAGTGATGGGGATGTATTTAAAACTGCAGCTGTCTATTTCCAAATTCCTTCTAAGAACTATGGCTGAAGAGAATCAATGGAGAAGTAAATTTGGGGTGTAAATTTGGGATAATAAAGATATGATATTATGTTTTAACTCATTTATTGCCCTCTCCACACTTTATTTCTTACTATGTAAAAGAGAAAATTTAATAACAATTCAAAAACTAGGCAGGACCAAGCAAATATAGATGGTGATTGGGAGCCAAAGGGCATTGTAAGAATCGGGAATTCAAAATACTTGTAACTTCAAACACAGGTCACGAACAGATTAAGAATCATAATGGAGTAAATAAGACTCGACTTATTCTCCTGCCTGTAACAATTAAAAAGCTAGACAAAGTGTATGAAATAAAGGAAACAAATAAGGTCAACCATGGAATTGCTCCAGCTTACTGTCTGGAAGTCAAGACACAGGGAGGGGAGAAGCCAAACAATTGTCATTCATTTGAAGAGACAAATATTGTAATTTGAGTCAACCAAGATGGCAAAATTTATGAGGCAGGTTGCCTGAGAGGAGGGAGCTGTACAAAAATAGAGCTGTGTAGATTTGCAGAAGGATCTCCATAAACCTTATACTCAGTACTGATACGCACATATATAAGAGGAAGCTACAAGAGCAAGAGGAATGAGCTGCCAGAAAGCAATTGGCCGAACAATTCCTGAAGCATATTCAGAGCTTGGAATGGTTTATATTCCCACCATTCAAAATAGAAAGACTTTATAATCAATAAACATTGGGTAGAGTCCCCATAAAGATGCCACATTAGCAGTGAGTAGAAATTAGCCCTAGACCAAAGGCTGATTTGAATCCATCCTAAAAAAAAAAAAAAAAATTAAGAAAGAAAGCTTAAAAGCAATCTTGATCAAACAAGGGAATACACCAGTCTTTTCAAGACCATGCAGACCATTCGCCAGGATAGGCTGTATTTTGGGCCAACAACCACATCACCACCTATTTAAAAGCAGTAGAATAAGTCAAACTCTGTTTTTTGGCCATGAGAGAATTAATCTAGAAATAATAGACGAGTTTCTGGAAAACCTCTTATATATGGAAATTAAATAACATACTACTAGTTAACTCATCATAAACGGAGAAAGATTGAAGTTGTGAAGGATTTCATTTTATTCTGGTTCACAGTCAACACTCGTGGAAGTAGCCGTCAAGAAATCAAACAAAGCATTGCATTGGGCAAATCTGCTGCAAAAGACCTCTTTCAAGTGTTGAAATGCAAAGATGTCACCTTGAAGACTAAGGTACACCTGACTCAAGCCATGGTGTTTTCAATTGTCTCATACGTATGTGAAAGCTGCACAATGAATAAGGAAGACTGAAGAAGAATTGATGCCTTTGAATAATGGTGTTGACAAAGAATATTGACTATACCATGGACTGCCAAAAGAATGAACAAATCTGTCTTGGAAGAAGTACAGCCAGAATGCTTTTCAGAAGCAAGGATGGCAAGACTTTGTCTCACATACTTTGGACATGTTATCAAGAGGGATCAATCCCTGGAGAAGGACATCATGCTTGGTAAAGTAGAGGGTCAGGAAAAAAGAGGAAGACCCTGGGTGAGATGGAGTGACACAGTGGCTCCAACGGTGGGCTTAAGCATAACGATTGTAGGGGTGTTGCAGACCTGGGCGGTGTTTGTTCTGTTGTACATAGGGCCGCTGTGCACCTAAAGAGATAGAGAGCACCTAACAACAACAATAACATGCATTTGAATGCATTTTTCCTATAAATGCGATTAACCATTTTCTTCCTATAAATATATTTTCTCCCAGTTGTCTGAAGATACTTGAAGCACTCAGATAAAATGAATAGTGCCACAGGCTCTGTATATCTCCAAATGAATCCCTGGTTAATACGCACTTGGTTAGTTATTTATTTTCTAACATGGAGTTGGTTATTTTTCCAATTATTTTTCTTATTTTTATTGGATTTTCATCTCTATTTTTATTGGATTTTCATCTCCATTTTATTAAGTAATAAATACATAAGTCTATATATACCTACTTTTCATCATATTGCCACTACTCAGAATATGATCAGCCTATTCCAAATCTTGTTAATATCATGCTAAAAAATATGCACAAATGAAGACTAAAATGCTAGCTATGGGAGTCTATTTTTAGGCTTTTGCATACAAGCCCCGGGAGTTTGTGATTTGCTTTTTTTTTTTTTTTCCATGGTGCATGAAGAATCATTGTTTAATTAGGCTGAGAGTTTGTGAGGTCGCTGAATTTAGCTTTCAGTTAAAGAAACTAGACATTTTGACAAAATCGTAAATGCAATATGAAGGCAGATTGAGAACGAAGTCATTGTTGACCATGTTCTCTGCACAGCTCCTGAGGGCCGTCTGTACATAGAAATTTTCTCACTCCATCTGTTCCCTCTGCCTGAGTGACAGATCTATTCCTGCCAGCACTCCATTCACCAGCAAGAAGGAGAAGGTTTTTCCAGGTGCACATGGACACCCAGGATCTCTATCCTCGCCACACTTCAATGTATTTACTGAAGAGTGAATGGATTGAGAGAGGAAACAGATAAAAGTGGAAAAGTGCTTTGGTTTAATAGATATGGAGAAACAGGAGAAATAAATCCTACATATTCTTCTAAAATAAGCTAAAATAAATTCTCTTCCACCAACTATTTGGTGCCCAGGAGCCATCTTGCAGCATTATAATATTCACAGTGATGCTGAATGAAGACATACTTATGAATTCCCATTTTTCTGGTGTACTATTGCTTAACATTGTTTTCGATCGAGATTTTATAGGAGTTAGAAAAGGCTACCAGCAGCATGCTAGTAGAAATGGTTATGTAATTTCAGCTCATTCTATAGCTGGGAACCTGCCATTTCTTCTAAACATTTCAATTACCTTATTTTAAAAAGTCACCTGGTAAGATTTGATTTCTCTATATGTTAAATGCACTAATGAGCATTGTTTGCAAATGATTCAGTGTCCTCTGACTAATTATGCTATATGAATTTCAAGTACTAGTATATTCTGAAACATTGTAACTCTAATATATTGTTATTTAGTTTAGTTGATTCATTTTAAGTTCCTTGGGGCAAAGACTCTATTGAATACATCTTTGTATCCCTCCTGCTGAACCTAGCACAGTGCCTCACAGAAAGTTGGGCTCAATAGGTATTTGTTAAATGAATAGAATTTACAGTCTCAGTATGTAGCTACAGTTTCCCAGGGAAAAGGGGAGACCTTGTTTTAGAATTGACATAGAAAGAACGGTCTCACACCAATGACCCAAAGGATAAAGTACAGCCAAACTGTAGCCAGTCCCCAACAGGAAACCATTGCATCTAATCTTTAGGACCTTTGTGAGTGTCAGATTTCTCCAATTCCATCTGCGCCTTTTTAATTCCCCTACTTCCCCATACCCCCGCCCCCCACATACTCTTTGTTAATGCTTCATTTTCAACTGTTGGCAAAGAATACTAAAGTATTCTTGCTTGTGTCTTTCATAGTTATTTGGTGTTGGGAAAAAGTAAAATAAGGAAAAAGACAGACTATAATTTCTTAGTTGTTGTTTGATTACTGTCTGCACCCAAGAACATTCGATGATACTTATCCTCTAGCATGCCTTCTGCAAAACTCATAACTTGACTTCAGAGACATATCTTGCTTTTTAAAATTACTTCCGTATGTTGCATTTATTAACTCATACATTGATTCGTTCACGAAGTCACTGACTTTACCCTCACAGCTGATGGGCAAGATAACCTCTAGCCCTCCAGAAAATAATAGTTCTGCAGAGGTGCCAGGATATCCAATGATATCCACGCAAAAGGTAGAAAGGGCTAAGTTTACAGTAGCGTAAAAACCAGAAAGAAAATATCAGATGTCTTCATTTTTTCTCTGTGATACAGTAAAGGAAATACTCTTTTGAAAAGAGGAAGGACGGAGATGTTTTTGAGGGCTTAAGGAGGTAAAAAGTATGTTTTAAGCAGTTCCTCCTCATAGCATGGCAATGTGCATATATGTGTAGACAGACTGATGTTTGTATTAGTATCTCCGCTTAAGCTGTCACAAGACCTGTGATTGGAAAAAGTAGTTACATTGAGTGAGTTCCTGATCATCTTACGTGTGCTGTGATGATTTTAAAAAGCCTGTATTTTCTCACTTTTTTTTTTTTTCAGTGGATGGAGAAAATGGCTGAACAGAAAGTCTGTCGCAGAGAGAAATAAAAGGCAGCTTGAGTCTTTTTTTTTTTTTTTTTTTGAGTCCTTTCCAGAGAATTATCGGATGGTGACATCTAGTGGCTCTCAAAACTTATCATTACAGAGGACTTCTAACCACACTACATAACTTCCACTTATATGCCATGCCCTCTGCCTTCAGGTATGAATGTACACACATGCACGCACGCACACACACACACTATAAATATGAAATGAATAATGAATGAATGAAAATTCATAGTGACATGGACATTTTGAGGTCAGCTATACTCCACATTCTGCCCAGAACTGAAGAAAGCTCCCCTCCTTTTTTTTCATTATATTGTTTATTGTGTAGGAGAATGTCTTTGTAAATAGCTGTGCCTACCTGGACTTCAGGACTTTTGTAACTTGATATAAATCTCTCGCATTTTAAATTCTGACATTTTTAAGTGTTCCCCTAAATTTCCCATCTCTGACTCACTTTACCTCATTGACTGAAGGCATACAATTATTACATACATACCTGCAAAGATGTGACCTTGTAATATTTACTTCATTGCTTTTGTATTTGGAATTTTTATTACATTATATAGGTTGGGTTTTTGTTTATAGTTTGTATTCTTAAGTGTATATATTAGGTATATACCTATTCTTCTGTCAAATACATTTTTTTAACTTAATTTCCTTTCTTCCTAAAGTCCCTGGGTGGTGAAAAAGTTACATGCTAGGCTGCTAACTCAAAGCTTAGAGGTTCAAATCCACCCCGACGTGCCTCAGAAGAAAGGTCTGATGATCTATTTCCAAAAAACAGGCTTTGAAAGCCCTATGGAGTGCAGTTCTACTCTCACACAGTTCTACCCTGGATCTCTATGACTCAGAATTAACTTGAAGGCAACTGTTTTTTTATAATGGTTTATTATGTATACACACACACACATATATACACACATATGTATATATATTCTTCTGTCAAATGCATTTTAACTTGGTTTCTTCCCTCCCTCCCTACCTCCACCTTTGTTTCTCTCTCTCTCCCCTTTATTTCCTTCTTTTTTCTCTTCTACGCCTTATGTTTTTTATTTCAGTAGTTAAAACCAAAAAACCAAACTCTTTGTCATGGAGTCTATTCCAACTTATAGCCACCCTGTAGGATGGAATAGAACTGCCTCATAGGGTTTCCAAGGAGAAGGTGGTGGATTCCAACTCCTGACTTTTTGGTAAGCAGTTCAAGCTTAACCACTGCACCAGTTTTTTTTTTTTTTTTTTTTTTTTTCCATTGAAGACTATTCATAGAAAAACCTTATTCTGGAAAGCAGATTATTGAATACCTTCTTGATTTTCTTCTTCTTTTTTTTTTCCAAATCAAGTCTTCCCTCCTTGCTCCCTCTCCAAAAACCATCAGTTTAATGAGTTTGCAATGCGCTTTCCTTTTTTGAGGCACTTATCATTTATTTTTCCAGGAGGCTGCTCAGACAACAGTTCTGTGACAAGAAAATGTGAAGTAATCGGCTTGTGCTCTTATTGATGAGTTCTGTAAAGCTAAACTGTCAGAAACCCAGAGAAGTGAGAGGGGGAAGAAAAAGAGTATAGAGATAGATTGTAGCGCCCATGAACAGTGAAGAGTTTACCTCCTACAGCTTGTTCATATGTAACAAACTGCAAGGGCTGGTTTAGAGGCTCACTAAGAAATCTCAAGTGAGTTTAAGGGTTAATCAGAGGGCATCTGTAGGAGGGAAAGCCTACAACAGCTTCAAGCACTATGTACTTCTCTTCCCACTTCTTCTTCTCTTCTTTGCTCCAATCACATCAAATCTACTCTGTCCTCTGCACTTGTCCCAACCACCACACTCACACACACAGACACTGGGAGTCAATTTCTAGATATAAACAAATTAGAAGAGCATTCTGATTCCTTAACCCAGGCTCTAAGATGGGGCATCTTGGTAGTCTGGACTTGGATTAGGTTTACTGGAACCCTCTAACTGAAGAATTTTCATAACAGTTGTTAAAACCTTTCAGGAAACTTTTTCAACTGAATTTTGCCTAGGGATTTGAGTACCTTTACAGCATTTTCAAAATACCTTTATTCCGTTTAAGCTATTTGTTTTAGAAAATTGCTTCTATTATGTCAGTGAAAGTATTTTTGCTTTTACAGACTTTATTTCCAATGTAGAATCTAACAGAATTTAAGAGACAGTTGTCTCTGAATGTCTGTTACTCAGTATTCTACCCCCGAACTGGAAATCTAGCTTTGTGGCGGAAAACATCATCCTTCTCTCCCTGACAATGAATCCCGTATTTCTGGTAAATCAAGGTGTATTGGTTACCAGTTAGCCAAGTTTCTGCCTATTTCTCAAAGGAGGCATCCCCATAGAGGTGCTTTCAATGCTGTGGTGGCTCTAGGTCCACCCCTCTTTACATCACGGTGTGTGTGAATGGTGGGCAGTGTCCAGTCTGGGTGGTGGTTCCTGGCTGCACCTACTTAGATGTTGCTTTTCCTCCTCTTCTACTCCCTCAATCCAGTCTTAACATTCAGGGTTCTGGTGTTGCTGGGACCCAATTCTCTTAACTCTCAAGTCTCCTGGAGCCCAAAATTGGTTTCACGAGTCCCTGCCAATCTTATTTGGGAGCTGAAGCATAGTGTGCCACCATCATTTGTTCACATTCCTTATTTTAGTTGGGACGACAAATCACGGCTTTATCAGTGAATGAGATCATTTCTACTTTTAGGTGCATAATTTCAATTTTGTAAATTCGTGTTTGTTTTATTTAGGTTAGAATATAGAGAAAAGTACAGATAAATTTATAGTAAATATTCATGTGACTATCTGCCAGACTTGTCAAATCCTAATATGCCATCCATATTTCTTATTTTTTCAAGAAATAAAATATTACTAAATCAGTTGGGGCTGTCTATATGCCCTGTCCATCCCAGAGTTAGCTCTTCTCTTCCCCTCCCCAGAATTAACTGCTAGCATGAGTAAATTTTACATCATTCTTATGTGTATTTTATTTTTTACTACATATTATGTATCTTAACACTGTACATAAGTTTATACAGACTGTTTTTTTCTTTCAACATTGTTTTAAGATATAACCATGTTTATATATGGTTTTATATAATTAACCAGACATAGCTTTAACTTTCATTGTGGTCGAGCTGATTCCGACTCATAGCGACCCTGTAGGACAGAGTAGAATTGCCCCATAGGGTTTTCAAGGCTGTAATCTTTACGGGAGTAGACTGCCACATCTTTCTCCTGTGGAGCAGCTAGTGGGTTTGAACCACCCACATTTCAGTTAGCAGCTAAGTGCTTAATGACTGCACACCAGGGAAGAACGTGCTTGTCATTTCTCAAGCTGAAAGAAATGAAGAAAAAATTCAAGCCTTGAGTTGCAATAGTGAAGGATTCTATGAACAAAATGCTGAAAGATGCAGGAAGCATCAAAAGAAGATGGAAGAATACACAGAGTCACTGAACCAAAAAGAATTGGTCAAAGTCTTCATTTCAGGAGGCAGCGTGAGATAAAGAACCAATGGTAATGAAGGAAGCCCAAGCTGCACTGAAGACACTGGTGAAAAACAACCCTCCAAGAATTGATGAAATACCAACTGAGATGTTTCAACAAATGAATGCAACACTAGAAGTGCTCACGTGTCTACACCAAGAAATTCGGAAGACAGCTACCCAGCCAACTGACTGGAAGAGATACATATTTATGCCTATTCCAAAGAAAGGTGACCCAACCAAATGTAAAAATTATTGAATGATGTCATTAATATTACAAGCAAGTAAAATTTTGCTGAAGATCATTCAAAAGTGGTTGCAGCAGTACATCAACAGGGAACCGCCAGGAATTCAAGCCAGATTCAGAAGGGGATGTGGAATAGGGATACCACTGCTGACGTCAGATGGATCCTGGCTGAAAACAGAGAATACCAGAAAGGTATTTCCCTGTGTTTTATTGGCTGTGCAAAGACATTCAACTGTGTGGATCAAAACAAATTATGGATAACATTAGGAAGAATGGGAATTCCCCAAAACATAGTTGTGCTCATGAGGAACCTGTACATAGATCAAGAGGCAGTCATTCAAACAGAACAAGGGGTTACTGTGTAGTTTAAAGACAGGAAATATGTGTGTCATTGTTGTATCCTGTCACCATACTTATTCAATATGTATGGTGAGCAAATAATCTGAGAAGCTAGACTATATAAAGAAGAACAGGCCATCGGGGTTGGAGGACTCACTAACAACCTGCATTATGCAGATGACACAACCTTGCTGAAAGGGAAGAAGTGAAGCACTTACTGATGAAGATCAAAGACCACAGCCTTCAGTATGGATTACACCTCAACATAAAGAAAGCAAAAATCCTCACAACTGGGCCAATAAGTAACCATGAAAAACAGAGGAAAGATTGAGGTTGTCAAGGATTTCATTTTAATTGGATCTACAATCAACACCCATGGGAGCAGCAGTCAAGAATTCAAAGGATGCACTGCTTTGGGTAAATATGCTGTGAAAGACCTCTTTAAAGTGTTAAAAAGCAAAGATGTCACTTTAAGGGCTGAGGTACACCTGACCCAAGCCATGGTGTTTTCAGTAGCCTCATATGTATCTGAAAGCTGGATGATAAATAAGGAAGATCTAAGAAGAATTGACACCTTTGAATAATGGTGTTGGTGAAGAATATTGAATATACCATGGACTGCCAAAAGAACGAACAAGTCTGTCTTGGAAAAAGTACAGTCAGAATGTTCTTTAGAAGCGAGGATGGCAAGACTTTGACTCGCATATTTTGGACATATAATCAGTAGGGACCAGTCCATGGAGAAGAACATCATGCTTGGTAAAGTACAGGGTCAGCAAAAAAGAGGAAGACCCTCATGGAGATGGATTGACACAGTGGCTTCAACAATGGACTCAAGCATAACAATGATCAAGAGGACAGCACAGGACAGAGTTCTGTTTCATTTTATTATACACAGGTTTGCTATGAGTCAGAACTGACTTGATGGCACCTAACAACAGCAACTGCTTTAACTAGCTTATTAAATTTCTATTAATTATTGTATAATGTATCATGGTTATAAGTATATTACTGTATACTTATCCATATCTTCCTCATTGATAAAGTTTTAGGTATTCAAATTTTTCTGTAATGGACAATGAACAGTAGTTTACATGCCCAATTGCAGAATTCTTGTCATTACATTGTGAAAATCTTCAAATTTACTAGCTTTTCTATTGATTGAAATTCCTAATAGTATGGTATAGGAGTTCTCTTTTTTCCACTTTCTTGGTTTGTCAGACTTCTTAACCTTTGCCAGTATGATAGGAATAACATGGTATCTAATTATGGATTAAATTTACATTTCTCTAATAACTATGGAGGTGGATCATTTTTCAAGTTTATTCATTCTTCTGGATTCTTTTTCCAGGAGTAGTCTGTTTTTATATTATGTCCATTTTGCTATGGGTAAGAAAATGAGATAGGTAAGAGGACAAGTTCTATCTTTCCTAAAAACAGAAAAAAAAACTTTGTTTATTTAAATGAAATAGAAAATGCTTTGAGATTTAATAATCAACACGGCAAGTTCAATAAATTAATAAGATGAAGCATTATAGAAACATTTATGTTAAACTCAACAGGTATATTATCGGTCTTTTAAATGAACTAATATTTTAAATAATTTTATCAGCCTTAATGGCTATACAGTGAATATAATAATTGGTTTATCCTACATAAACAAAAGCTCTTTGGGGTCCTCAATGCTTTTTATGAGTGCAATTTTTTTTTTTTTTTTAAATAATGCAGTGAAGTTCTGAGACCAAAATGTTTATGAACTGCTTGTCACTACCATAGTGAGAAGTGTTTATAGTTTTCCTCAAGAGGAGATTTGGTAAGAAAAGAGGGGACAATAGAGACTGTGAAGTCACTGTAGCCTGATAAGGACAGGATTGGGAAAGGCAAACATCATAAAAATGGGGATTTGGGAACAATTAAGTACTAAATTTACTATCAAATTATAGATGTGAGCAACTTTGTTTAATGATGTGAAAACACGGGAGTAAAGATGTTATCACCCATATAAAGTTTGAGCTTGTGGGATGGAGGCCAAAAAAAAGTCTAAAAAACTGGCTATTGCACATTTATAAAGTCAAATTCACTTTATTGAACTATACCCTATGGTCTACTGGCCCATTAATTCATATATTTGTATTGGATATAACAAAATTAGGCAATAAATCATCCACTTTGTATCTGTCACTAGAAGAATTGTACAGCCAATTTGTGTTTCTAAAAGTATTCATTCTCAACAGCCTTAATAAGCACTGGATTGCTTTTTAAAGGACATTTCTTTCTTTTTTTTTTTAATAATTTTTATTGAGTTTTAAGTGAACGTTTACAAATCAAGTCAGTCTGTCACATATAAGCCTATGTACACCTTACTCCATACTCCCACTTACTCTCCCCCTAATGAGTCAGCCCTTCCAGTCTCTCCTTTCATGGCAATTTTGCCAGTTTCTAACCCTCTTTACCCTCCTATCTCCCCTCCAGACAGGAGATGCCAACACAGTCTCAAGTGTCCACCTGATACAAGTAGCTCACTCTTCATCAGCATCTCTCTCCAACCCATTGTCCAGTCCCTTCCTTGTCTGATGAGTTGTCTTCGGGAATGGTTCCTGTCCTGGGCCAACAGAAGGTTTGGGGACCATGACCACCGGGATTCCTCTAGTCTCAGTCAGACCATTAAGTCTGTTCTTTTTAGGAGAATTTGGGGTCTGCATCCCACTGATCTCCTGCTCCCTCAGGGGTTCTCTGTTGTGCTCCCTGTCAGGGCAGTCATCGCTTGTGGCCAGGCACCATCTAGTTCTTCTGGTCTCAGGATGATGTAAGTCTCTGGTTCATGTGGCCCTTTCTGTCTCTTGGGCTCATAGTTATCGTGTGACCTTGGTGTTCTTCATTCTCCTTTGCTCCAGGTGGGTTGAGACCAATTGATGCATCTTAGATGGCCGCTTGTTAGCATTTAAGACCCCAGATGCCACATTTCAAAGTGGGATGCAGAATGTTTTCATAATAGAATTATTTTGCCAATTGACTTAGAAGTCCCCTTAAGCCATAGTCCCCAAACCCCCGCCCTTGCTCCACTGACCTTTGAAGCATTCAGTTTATCCCGGAAACTTCTTTGCATTTGGTCCAGTCCAGTTGAGCTGACCTTCCGTGTATTCAGTATTGTCCATCTCTTCACCTAAAGTAGTTCTTATCTACTAACTAATCAGTAAATAACCCTCTCCCACACTCCCTCCCTCCCTACCTCGTAACCACAAAAAAATGTGTTCTTCTCAGTTTAAACTATTTCTCAAGATCTTATAATAGTGGTCTTATACAATATTTGTCCTTTTGCTTCTGACTAATTTCACTCAGCATAATGCCTTCCAGGTTCCTCCATGTTATGAAATGTTTCACAGATTCCTCACTGTTCTTTATCCATGCGTAGTATTCCATTGTGTGAATATACCACAATTTATTTAACCATTCATCCGTTGATGGACACCTTGGTTGCTTCCAGCTTTTTGCTATTGCAAACAGAGCTGCAATAAACATGGGTGTACATATATCTGTTTGTGTGAAGGCTCTTATTTCTCTAGGGTGTATTCCGAGGAGTGGGATTTCTGGGTTGTATGGTAGTTCTATTTCTAACTTTTTAAGAAAACACCAGACAGATTTCCAAAGTGGTTGTACCATTTGACATTCCCACCAGCAGTGTGTAAGAGTTCCAATCTCTCCGCAGCCTCTCCAACATTTATTCTTTTGTGTTTTTTGGATTAATGCCAGCCTTGTTGGGGTGAGATGGAATATCTTCGTAGTTTTAATTTGCATTTCTCTAATGGCTAATGATCGAGAGCATTTTCTCATGTATCTGTAAGCTGCCTGAATATCTTCTTTAGTGAAGTGCATGTTCATATCCTTTGCCCACTTCTTGATTGGGTTGTTTGTCTTTTTGTGGTTGAGTTTTGACAGAATCATATAGATTTTAGAGATCAGGTGCTGGTCGGAGATGTCATAGCTGAAAATTCTTTCCCAATCTGTAGGTGGTCTTTTTACTCTTTTGGTGAAGTCTTTAGATGAGCATAGGTGTTTGATTTTTAGGAGCTCCCAGTTATCTGGTTTCTCTTCGTCATTTTTGGTAATGTTTTGTATTCTGTTTATGCCTTGTATTAGGGCTCCTAAGGTTGTCCCTATTTTTTCTTCCATGATCTTTATCGTTTTAGTCTTTATGTTTAGGTCTTTGATCCACTTGAAGTTAGTTTTTGTGCATGGTGTGAGGTATGGGTCCTGTTTCATTTTTTTGCAAATGGATATCCAGTTATGCCAGCACCATTTGTTAAAGATTCTATCTTTTCCCCAATTAACTGACACTGGGCCTTTGTCAAATATCAGCTGCTCATATGTGGATGGATTTAAAGGACATTTCTTAATTTACAGAAATGACTCCTAATCAATGCTGTGTTAGAAGATACTGCAGTATGTGAGATAGATCATCTTTTAGGTATGAATCATAACTGGTACCAGTTATTTGCCTCCTTCTAAGGCGTTGCAGGAGGAGGCCACATAGCTTAATCCACCCAGTGGCTTTTGTGGAAGAAAAGGCCTGGTGATCCACTTCTGTAAATGTTACCAAAAAAAACCTTTGCCATCAAGTTGATTCCAACTCAACGCTACTCTATAGGACAGAGTAGAACTGTGCCATAGGGTTTCCGTGGAGCAGTTGGTAGGCTCCAACTGCTCACCTTTTGGTTAGCTCCTGAGCTCTTAACCACTCTGACACCAGGGCCAAGAAAATCTTATGGAGAAGTTCTACTCGGTCACACCTGGAGGTGTCACGAGTTGGGGGCCGACTCAAAGGCAGTTCATCACAACAGTATATTGCAGAGTGCTGGAGATACATGGGAGAGTCACGCTGCCTAATTCTCTGTGCTTGGAGTAGCAGCAGGAGAGCAGAGAGGTAAGAAACAGTCTACTGGAGGACCTCAGCACATTCCTGTCCAGATAAAAACAAGGAAAACATACCTAGGCCTCTTAAAGTACTGAAAACTAAAGATAATGAGAAAACTTTAGAAGCAAGCAAGGTTTAAGTAATGGGGAGTGTAACATTGTCAAAGAAGCAAAAATAAGACTTTCACCTTCCTTTGCACACAAACAATACAAACTGGAAAACAATACAATGACCATTTTACTTTTTTGAAAAAAGTCAACCTAGCATTTTACTCAGCAAAAATATCTTCAAAATAAAGATAAAATGAAGGTTGGTTGATTGGTTTTCCAGATCAACACAAGCTGAATTTTAGGTGTTACAGGTTGCACACAATTTTTGTGGCTATGTGTACGGGATGGAGGGATATTAACTTGACCTGCCATGTTTTTAGAGCCCTACACACAGCCAGTGATTCAAGAAGAGGTGCAAGATGCTTTGCACGCATGGATATTCTGGAAGGAAAGTGGAGTAAGGTAAAATGTATGGCAGCCCCATAGGACAGAGTAGAACTGCCCCATAGGGTTATCAAAGAGCAGCTGATGGTTTTGAACTGCCGACCTTTTGGTTAGCGGCCAAGCTCTTAACCACTGCACCACCAGCGCTCCCAGGTGAAGCCAATAGGCTGAGGAAAGATTATAGTAGCACTTATGCAAAAAAAAAAATTATACAGATTTATGAATGTTAAGAATTAATCCTGTTTATATTACCAAGTATCCTGATACCATACAGACTGAAAGGAATTTTGAATGTTTTAGGAAAAGTTAATGATTGAGAATAAAATAAGGTAAAAGGAAGCAGGTAACAAAGTTCTTAGTGGTGGATAGTTAAGGTTATATCTGAGCCAAAGCTCGCAGGACAGCACAGAGTACAACCCATGTTGAAAGCTGGCTTTGGGCCAGTGTTTTCCCTAGAAAAGTGCAGCGTTCTGCGGGTACTTTTGGAAGGCGGCTATTGAACTGACTAAACGCCCACTGTTTAAACAGTTACCACTAAGCTGTGAGGATGTCCTGTGACCAGACAGATGTTCATGACATAAATTGCTTATGGAGGAAGTGGATATCAGGACCTCAGCTAAATGGTTTACCTGTGTTTAGATGAGTGGATTCAACCTGATGAACCCACAAAGTTATGAATCAGTCACAGTTATCCTCAAAACCTATATAATAATTTTGGAGTGCCCTCACAATTCTGTCAGGCGGAAATATTCATCACCATCATTGGATTAATACCTCAAGAAACATACTGTATTGATCACCATAAAATACATTTTTTTAAATCTTGGTGAATCTGGTTTCAAAAATAAAGGACTATTGAGTTGCAGAAATTGATAGAGTTCTTAAAAGAGTTTTTTCTTCAATGAATAAAGTCTCTACTTTTTCAATGTTCTCTGTTACCACTAGGATATTAAGTTTCATCTCAGAAAATAAACAATTTAACTATCAAATGATAAAGGTAGTCTGCATCCTTACTAAATATTAATTTTATTATAATTCTCCGAGCTTCTCTAGTTTTAGCTTATTTATATTCAAAATCAAGGTAAAAAAATGCTCAGAATAGTTGCTCTACCACTATTGATAGATGTCGCTCTATATAACAAAAAAAACCCATTGCCCTCGAGTTGATTCCAACTCACAGTGCCCCTATAAGACAGAGTTGAACTGCCCCATAGAGTTTCCAAGGAGCCTCTGGCAGATTTGAACTGCCAACCTCTTGGTTAGCTGCTGTAGCACTTAACCACTACGCCACCAGGGTTTCCTTTGCATAATGGGATACCAGTAAGTATTGCTTGGACAATTTGCCTGATTTCAAATCCCAGAAGTCAGAACGTTACTCATTTTTATTTATTTGGTGCCTTTAAATGCACGGCCAACATAGAGAACTAGAGCTAAGGGCTAATTTCTTCTCTTGGTAACATGTTTAGGAGTGACAGTATTTCCTCCTCAGATGCCTAATTACTGTCAGAACTAATAAGTCATAAATGTTGTTAAGATATAAATATCTGCTTATGTAATAAAAGGCAGTGCTCCTTAAACATCAGAGAAGCAAATGTATCATTTGGCAAACATTTTATTTCTTTTATCAAAAATCTGTCAAGTATGAACATCACGTCTTCCCTAAATAATAAGAACACATGCATTGCCACTAATCAGTCATTTGTATGAAATCAAGTTAGGCCTCTTTCCATCAAATTTGTTAGCCCTATTATGCATTGTTTTTATTTAGAAGCACAAAGCTTACATGAAAATGCTGGAACTCCTTTGTTGCACTTTTAGTATTCAAATTTGTACTGTCATATCCTGGACTACAAAGACAGCTCAAATAATCTAATAGACCTCAGTACTGAAATAAATAGAATTTTCTGTTAAAGAATGATTTCACTAGTATAGAAAAAGCAAAAGCCAGTTTTCAAAGGAGGAGAAAACCAACGGAGACAAGAGTGGCAAGATGTAATTGTTCAATTGTCTATGGACTACTGCAGGGTTTCCTTATTCTCTTTACTCCAAGGTCAACAACCAAGCTATCTTTTCCTTTCTTGCATTCACTCACTACAAAATGTCTTGAAACACCAGCTTCAACTTCTTTTAATTACATCTTGAAATCTGACTTTCAGGTATCACCTGAATCTGCACTCTTAAAAAGTCATGAAAGCTCTCCTAGATTCCACATGTAATGGCGAGCTCATCTTCCTTGACCTCTCTGCAGAACTGGTCGTTTTTGTTCCAGCAACCTTCACCACACCTTCTCTCATCTACTATGACCCATGAAATTACTTCTTTGCACCAACTTCCCTGACATCATCCTTCTTCCTCCCAACCCATACATATAGACATTCTGCAATTATCTTTCACTTGGTCTCTTTTCCTTATACCTAATTTTGTTCAGGTATCTTAACTACATGAATTCCTTTCACCATCTATTCAGTTGTAGCCTGTAGCTAAATATTTCCTCAGTGCTATTTTTTTTTAAATGTGTGCCCTCAAAATTTCACAGTATAATGAGTAATTGATACATATCTTTGTGCATATACCATTATGTCTTTTTTTTAAATCACTTTCTTAGAACATTTACTTAGATATGGATTCAAAAATATCTTCCAGCATACTGTCTGTGTGAAACTGAGTACACTATTTAATTACCTTAAACTACATTTTCCTCACTCAAGAGAATATATTCAATAGAATATAATCAATATATTATTATATTCAAGAAAACGATAATCATATCTAACTCATAGACTTCATGATTAAATAAGATGGTGAATGTAAGGCATTTTGTATGGTGCCTGATATATGATAAGAGATAAAGTTTAGCTGTAAGTATTACGGTATTCATGGTGTAAATTATTTATAGTATGCTTTCAATGGTGTTATTTAATTTTCTTCAACAAAATTGAAGCAATTTATATTTTTACTAGCAGTGTATGAGAGTGTCTGCTTTTTGACACTTTGGTAGGACATGACACAATCAGAATGTTTCTTATCATTGTCTCCTTTATTTGTTGAAGAAAATCAGAGTTAGAAGCCCTTAGCATGCTTCAACTTATGGTTCATAGGTGGAATTGTGAATAGTTTTGTGCCTAATCCAGCACTGGCAGAGAGAGGGAGACACTCATGATTTTATGAGATCAATTAGGATTCAGCCCTCTCCATTTCCTACCCACCCAACCTGGGCCTGGAGTCTGTCTCTGCCAGGACTTATGGCCACTCAGAGGAAGGTGGAGGAGCTGCATGGTTAAATATGCCAGCCAGGAGGGCTGTGAAACAGCTTTGTAGTTGTCCAGATGGGAAATAAAATAAGGCAGTGGCAGTGAGAGTAGTAATTAAAGAATCATGAGCGACTGTAGACATGGAGTCAACTGTGTTTGGAGACTGAGTGGACCTGAAAAAGGACCTGAAGAGAGGCTGAAAAGAAGGAAAGCCAGATGATGCCAGGTCTCTGACTTTTTTTGGTAATCTGGAAGTTGTTTATGTTGTTGTTGGTCTCCAATACAAAGGAAAGAGAGTTTTGGGAGAATGAGATTAGGTTAGTTTGGGTCATGTAAAGTTAGAGTTGTTTTGGGTGTCCAAATGGATAAGTTCAAGACAGTCTTGTACATCAGTTTACTGCATAGGTGTGAAGTCACGTTTTCTGAAGAGAGCTAGCTCTCTTTATGTTTTATATAAAACATAAATGACACCATTAAAGTGGGTGAGCTTGTTCAGGAAAACACTTCATAAGAAAGAATAAAGTTTGGTGGTAGAAATTGTGGTAATAGACATAAAACAGTGGCCATCCTTTCTTATTAAACAACTGGACATTTTTAGAAATTTAGTAGCTTAAACAGCTTGAATCTGGTATATCGCAAATTTTTTGTAGTTCGACCCTCCTATATAAATGTAATGTTTCGTTTTTTTCTTCCTCTTTTGCTAAATAAAGCTTGTCATAGTCTTTGAGCAAAGCATGTCGAATTTATCCTGTTTATGCCTTTCCCGTGATTCTTTCGTATCACACATAAATTTTCAATGATTTTAACGAAATACTATCATACTTGTTGGAGGGATATTGGTGGTTCAGTGGTCAAATTCTTGTCTTCCAGAGGGAGACCTGGGTTTGAATCCTGGCAAATGCACCTCATGCCCAGCCATGACCGATCTGTCCGTGGAGGCTTGCATGTTGCTATGATGCTGGGCAGGTTTCAGCAGAGCTTCCAGACTAAGAAAGGGTGAGAAAAAAGGCCTGACAATCTACTTTAGAAATTAAGCCAATGGAAAAACCTGTGCATCACAGTGTCCCCCAACCAGTCATGGGGATGGCACAGAACCAGGCAGTCTTTCCTTGCATTGGGCATGACATCTCCATGCGTTGGGAGCTGATTGGATGACAGCTAACAAAGATCATAGTTCTTGGCCTTCTTGGTGTTTCTGGAACATGCCAGGCTCACCTCTGAGGGACTTTGAATGCCATTAGATACTTTTCCTCCAGATATTTTGATAGAGCCCTGCTGAGCCAGTTCCTGGTGCAGTACCAAGGGTGGGGGCCAGGGTCACAGGCAGTGAAACAGCCCTGAATCACTATTGGGATGGTCTCATTTGAATCTCAAAAAAAAGAGGTGGTACGAACAGATATATGCACACTAATGTTTATTGCAGCACTGTTTACCATAGCAAAAAATGGAAGCAACCAAGGTGGCCATCAACGGATGAATGGTTAAATAAATTATGGTATATTCACACAATGGAATACTACGCATTGATAAAGAACAGTGAGGAATCTGTGAAACATTTCATAACATGGAGGAACCTGGAAGGCATTATGCTGAGTGAAGTTAGTTGCAAAAGGACAAGTATTGTATAAGACCACTATTATAAGAACTTGAGAAATAGTTTAAACTGAGGAGAATACTTTTTTTTTGTGGTTTTGAGAGAGGGGAGGGAGGCAGGATGGGAGAGAGGCAATCACTAATTAGATAAAAAAATAAGAATTACTTTAGGTGAAGGGAAAGACAACACACAATACAGGGGAGGTCAGCACACCTGGACTAAACGAAAAGCAAAGAAGTTTCCTGAATAAACTGAATGCTTCGGAGGCCAGTATAGCAGGGGCAGGGTTTTGAGGACCATGGTTTCAGGGGACATCTAAGTCAATTGGCATAATAAAATCTATTAAGAAAACATTCTGCATTCCACTTTGAAGAGTGGCGCCTGGGGTCTTAAATGCTAGCAAGCAGCCATCTAAGATGCATCAATTGGTCTCAACCCACCTGGATCAAAGGAGAATGAAGAACACCAAGGACACAAGGCAATTACTAGCCCAAGAGACAGAAAGGGCCACATGAACCAGAGACTACATCATCCTGAGACCAGGAGAACTAAATGGTGCCTGGCTACAACCAATGACTACCCTGACAGAGAACACAAGAGAGAACCCCTGAGGGAGCAGGAGAGCAGTGGGATGCAGACCCCAAATTCTCATAAAAAGACCAGACTCAATGGTCTGCCTGAGACTAGAAGGTCCCTGGTGGTCATGGCCCCCAGACCCTCTGTTGGCCCAGGACAGGAACCATTTCCGAAGCCAACTCTTCAGACATGGATTGGACTGGACAATGGGTTGGAGAGGGATGCTGGTGAGGAGTGAGCTTCTCTGATCAGGTGGACACTTGAGACTATGTTGGCATCTCCTGCCTGGAGCGGAGATGAGAGGGTGGAGAGGGTTAGGAGCTGGTGAAATGGACACGAAAAGAGAGAGTGGAAGGAGAGAGCGGGCTGTCTCATTAGGGAGAGAGTAATTGGGAGTATGTAGCAAGGTGTATATAAGTTTTTGTGTGAGAAACTGACTTGATTTGTAAACTTTCACTTAAAGCACAATAAGAATTATATTAAAAAAAAAAGAGGTGGTAAAAGCCAGGCTGATGAGGCCAAATCCTTTATTAATGAGAAACTTAAGACAGGGAGCAGTGCCACGAAGCTCAGGGTGAACAGTGAAGTGCCAATAATTATCTAGGCCATAATATCAGCCCTGGGAGTTTTTGTTTTAAATCTTATATACTTTCAAAGTGGGTGCATTACAACTCATTTAAAACTCTTTTGGGTCCTTAGAACCAGCTCTAGATGGTGTCTCCCATGCGGATTAATGAGTGTGTTTACCTTTAAGGGCAGTTAATCTATAGCTTTGCAGAGCGAGGAGCGAGGAGGTGAGGGGAGCCTGGTTAAAGTACTATATGGCAAGATTAGTGCCCACCAGTCGATGACTCTGGCTCAGTCACGGAGTTCTTCATGGGAGGATCCATGTTGGCTAGGCAAAAGAGCCCCACATATTTGCATCCTTAGTTCTTCTCCCTTCTTCAATCCTTTGCTCAAAGGATACCTTTCAATCAGGATTTTATGATAAACTACTTAATATAGCAACGCTCTGACTCCTCTCCACATGCACTCCAAATTCTAATCCAAGTCTTAGCCAGCTGTAATATTTTCTTTTTTTCCATTGCATTTGTCACCTTATAACAAATGAGAACATTTATTTATTATTTATGTTCTGCACACCACCACAACATAAGCTTCGGTAGAGTTTTTGTCTACTTTATTCACTGATGCACTCCAAGGACAATCAATTCAATAAATAAATACAATAAATGACTTAATAAAATATGTCAAAATGTTCAGCACATTGCCTGTGACATTGCCTGTGACATAAACCTGAAATATAGTAAATCTTTGTCACAAGCTCCGGAATGAAGCACTGGCAAAAGTCATTTATGAGATTATCTAAAAAAATCTCCACTTGCCACTGAGTCAATTCTGACTCGTGGAGACCTCATATGTGTCAGAGAAAAACTCGTGTTCAACAAGGTTTTCAATAGCAAATTTTTCAAAAGTAGATACCCAAGCCTTTCTTCTGAAATGCCTCTGGGTAGACTTGAACCGCCAACCTTTCAGCCAGCAGCTGAGCTCATTAACCATTTGCGCTACCCAAGGGTTCCATGAGACAATCTAGTGGTCTGATAATTTACTCTGAAATTAGGGTTAAATGTTTTAGTGGAATAACAGAGCTGTGGTGTTGTTTAATAAAAGAGCTCTTATCTTTTTTTTTTTTTATCTTTTGGAAATATATACTGAGATATTTATAGATTGAGTAACAATCTCTGGGATTTGCTTCACAATAATCATGTAGGGAAAAGGTAGTAGGTAGGGGTATAGATGATGGAAGAGTGGCCGAGAGTTGATGACTGTTGTTGGCTGATAGCTGTATGGGGGTTTCGTCGTAGTACTCTCACTACTTCTGTGGATATTCGAAATTCCACCCCCCCCCCGCAAAAGAGTGGGATAATAAAATAAATCCCTATTTTTTTCATATGATGAATAAAAAGATGTTCTTAGTAATGTAAATTTAGTCTATTTTCAACTATTCAGAAACTTTTTCTCTAAAAATGATCATGAATGCTACTTATTTTTACTCCATGTATGAATGTAGATTAACACAGTTCTACTTGCTAAAAAGCGGTGCCAGAAATTCTATAAGAAATAAGAAAGGAAAATCCTAGATTATGCAAGACACTAATTTTTCTATTTTGACTAATAAATAGGTCCTGAAAAGATTCCTGTCTTTGAAGAGTTCAATTTTGCATTTAAAATTATTTGAGCATGATTAAATAAATAAGCATTTTTTTCTCCAAAACTTGATGAATATATTTGCCAAATTACAATGACTTTTCATAGATGTCTATGCAAAGAACTGAAATTAGTATATTCTTCCCATCTATACTAAAACTTGGACAATATTATTTTATTCATCAAAAATGATTCACCATCACTGTACTGTACTGCATTAGTATTTAGAGTTTTAAGTCTAGTTGAACATAAAAAACAAATAAATTCAATGAAAATGAAGAAAATAGATAATAAAAAGTGAACTTGAGTTATGGTCAGAGGGAATTGACTTTCATAGAAAAAATGTGTATATTATCCTGACTGAAGAGTACAAGAAAGTGAAAATGTACTGGAAAAGGACCACATTCTTCCTGAAAAGAACTGGAAACCAGCAACTCTATACAGCATAGTGAAAAGTCAGCAGACCTGGTTTTGGACCTGGCTCTTGTCTGGGGTTTCTAAGATGTTCTCTCTTATTCTGTCACATGGCGGTCTCTTCATGAGGAACCCAAGAACTAATTTGTGGACAGTATTGTTGTTGTTTTGGGGTGCCAATGAGTTGATTGTGACTCATAGCAACCCCATGTGACAGACTAGAACTGCCCCAAAGATTTTCTTGGCTGTAATCTTTACAGGAGCAGGTTTGTCTCCCACAGAGCCACTGGGTGGGTTAGAAATGCCAATCTTTCGGTTACTAGTCGAGCACTTAATCATTGAGCCACCAGGGCTCTTTTGTCTAGTATTAGTGTCCAAAATATCTGGACTTCTCCTGAATAGTTGGTTAAATTTGTTGTTTAAAATGTACATGTAACACATTTTTCTTTGTCATTTGGCTTCTAGAAAGTATATAGCCAAAGTTGTGCTTTGAGCATGATTTTATTTCTCTTTATGATATTGCAGTTTTTGCTTTTATTCCTCAACCTTTTATGATTTTGTTCTCGCTTTACAATCTGCGTTGTTTTGATTTTTATCTTGTATTCCATCTCACCTTATAATACACCAAAAATCTTTAGTCAGGAGTCTTAGTTTGTTAGGTTTTTGGTTTCTTAGCCTATAAAATGACATTTAGAAAGCCTATATTTTCAAGGGAAACCCTGGT
The DNA here is from genome assembly GCF_030014295.1 of Loxodonta africana. Taxonomy (NCBI): domain Eukaryota; kingdom Metazoa; phylum Chordata; class Mammalia; order Proboscidea; family Elephantidae; genus Loxodonta; species Loxodonta africana. The sequence goes on from NC_087362.1 coordinate 11,391,455, forward strand.
GGTGTACTGGTTAAGAGCTACAGCTGCTAACCAAAAGGTCAGCAGTTCAAATCTACCAGATGCTCCTTGGAAACCCCGTGGGGCAGTTCTGCTCTGTCCTATAGGGTTGCTATGAGTCGGAATCAGATTTCGGGTATTTCAAGATATTTATATAGTAATGTCAGACCACCACTGTTTTCCTCAGTATTGTTCAAAAGGAAATGCTAACAAGGGTTATACTTATATTCTGTAATGGTACTTCTTACATAGGCAAGATAGTGAAAAATTACACTTGTGTTGAATGATTTTTTTTTTGCCCAGATTTATTTAAACTATTTCCCTAAACTCTAAAAAGGCAAAACAACTAGTATCATTCAGATATTCAATGAATAGAAATGAGTACATTTTAAATAGTGATTCAATTACAAATGAAAAGGCCCTCTGAGAAATCATTATCAAAATGTTTTAGACATAAAAAACGAAAACTGTGTTTGGAAGAAGTTCCAAGTATATTAACAGAAAAAGGAGCCCTGGTGGTGCAACAATTAAGCACTCAGCTGTTAACCATAAGGTTGGCAGTTTAAACCCACCCGGTGGGTCCACTGGAGAAAGACCTAGAAATCTGTTTCTATAAAGATTAAATTACAGCCAAGAAAACCCAGTGGGGCAGTTCTTCTCTGCCACATGGGATTCACTGTGAGTCAGAATCAACTTGATGGCTCCCAACAACAACAACAACGTATTAATAGAAAGATGTAACTTTAACATAAACTGACCTTGTCTAGAATTAACATCTTACCTTCCTCATTATGTTCAACTGGTTGAGGAGCTAATTAGGCCCGCTGATAGCTCCTATACTCTGAGCATAGACACTGGCCAGTTTGTAATGTGTTGGCATGTACCACAGTATGCTTTCTGATTTATAGAAGCAATTGCTCTATTCTTAACCATTCCTTGGCAATGTAAGAACCCATCGAAAGGAACTGTGCAGGTCTTTTGAAAAATATTAGACTATCAAATGTGCAGTTACGCAGGAGTCATGATTTTCAGAAATGTCAGTTAACAAACAGATGAAAGTGTGGTGGGAGAAGGGGGGCTAATTTGTTCTAATTTAATGGCATTATCCCACAATCTACTGAACACTTCAGAAAAGCAGAACCAACAGCAGCTGAGGAAATGAGACTATTTAAAACCAGCAGAGGGAGCACATTTACGCCCAGGGTCAGAGCCTGAATATTGCTCTCGAAGTGCTGCTTGGATAACCCGTCTGGTGTTTGGATAGGGGAGAGAGGAAAATTGTGTGAAATTCAACAAGGACAACGCATATGAGGTTCCAAATGATTATAGTTCTGTCACATTTGCAAAATTCCACGGATCCATATTTGCAGCTGATGACAGTAACACCAGGACCGGAGATGGAAACCCGGCAACCCAATTATCCTAAAGAAAGTTACGCAGCGAGTGATAAATTAGACCCAGAATATAACGGGAGGATAATAGCAAAGTGGGTAAAAGCATGGATGACAAGGAATAGTTCTGTTTAGCAGAAGCATGTGGGTTTGATATAGGGCTGCCAGATTTAGTGAAATAAAAAATTAAAGAAGTAAATAAACAAGCAGAAAAAAACTGGATGCTCAGTTAAATTTGAATTTCAGATGGATGTAATGAACACTTTTTATTATAAGTATGTGCCAAATATTGCACACATTTACACTAAAGAAAAGTCTTTTCTATTCAAATTTTAAATTTATCTGTGCTTTTTGTATTTCATCTGGCAACCCTAAGTAGAAAGGGATATTCACTGGAGACTTGCATAAACTGGAATGAATCTCCCTATATGTAAGGCTCACATCACTATGTAAAATCCCCTCAGTTTTTTCCTTTGGTTTTCTATGACCGCCGTAACACATAACTGCAAATTTAGTGTCTTAAAATAAGACAAATTTATTATGTCACAGTTCTGTAGGTGAGAAGTTCATCAAGAGTTTTAATGAGCTAAAATCAAGGTGTCGGCAGGGCTGTGTTACTTCTGGAAGTTCTTGGGGGAAATTCATTTCTTGCCTTTTCTAGCTTTTGGAGGCTATTCATAGTCTTTGGCTCTTGATCCTCCCTTTGTCTTTTAAGCCAGCAGTGGCGGGTCGATCCCTTTTCACAACACATGGTCACATTTCCTCTGAGTTTCTTGTTCTCCCTCTCTTATCCACTTATAAAAGGACCCTCATGATTACACTGCGTACCCCCAGCCCCTGCAGCACGTAATCTAGGATAATGTTCTCATCTCAGGTCAGTTGGTTAGCAATCTTAATTCAGTCTGCAGCCTCAATTGTCATTTACCACGTAACCTAACATACTCACAGGTTCAGAGAATTAGGATGTTGACACCTCTGGGGCGGACATTATTCTGCCTGCCATAATATTTAGAACATATTTCTTGTGAATTATGCACATAAAGTTAATTTTAAAGCTACTTTACCCTAGGCACCAGCCCTTTGACTCTTCTGATTTTTATTCTAATAAGTTGCGTATAAAGCAGTTTGTGTTTGAGGAAGCAGTTATTCTATCCTGCTGGGTTTGGAAGAAGGCAGTACAATTTTAGACAAAAATATTAGTGGGATGAGTCACCACACACCAAAACCAAGTAATTTCATTCCTTCTCTTATTATCCTTTTAACTGTATATTTTGGATCCCTGTACTGCCTAACTTTGTGAAGACTAGTATATGAAAATTAAGCAACAATTCTACAAATATGAGGCTTTAGGAAGAAAGTATCAGTGGGGAAAAGTTTTGAGTTTCTATAGATTTATTATTATCATAAATATTTGTTTTTGTATAGAGATACACACACACACACAAATACATTCTGGGGCCAAATATAATTTTAGAGTCTCGAATGGAAAGTTACCTGGAGAAATTCTATATTAATTAATATGACATGCTAGCTAAAACTGTTGTTGTATATCGGGATATTTTCCATTAAAGTCTGGAAAGGCCTTCAACTGTTTGATGTGGAGATCGAGATTTTATTAGTGTCTTGTTTAGACAGTGTGATCAATGTGTGTGGGGGGGTGGGGGGAGCTGTTTTCATTTCCAGAGTCTTTAATCTAGGTTGGGGTATTTATCAGGCAATTACATTTTTATCTAGGTCCTCTTTATTGTTTTTAGGTGCCATCGAGTTCATTTTCAACTCATAGTGACCCTTATGTGACACAGAACTGCCCCATAGGGTTTTTTAGGCTGTAATCTTCAGGGAGCAGATCACTAGGTCTCTCTCCTGCAGAGCTGCTGGGTGGGTTGCAACTGTCATCTTTTCCGTTAGCAGCTGAGCGCTTAACCATTGCACTACCAGGGCTCCTTGGGTCCTCCTTTAAGAAATACAAATTTAGGCTATCAAGACATCTTTTAAATGATTCGTTCCTTTCTTACACTTTCTTTTCATAAGTCTAATGATAAGTTCCAATGGTATATGATCTTCGTTAGATTACGACTAAAAATGATAATAAAAAATGCTGCCTTTTATTGAATATTTAGACATTTACACACAGTGTTCTAAGTTCTCTCTCTATATATGCTTCATGCAAATTTCACTGAGACAGGTATTTCCCACAATTCATTGATGAGGAAACTGAGACAGGTTTTATAACTTCTTGATTCCAAAGTCTGAGGCAAAATTTGAAATCAATTCTATCTGAAGTCAGAACTCATTGCCATAATTTTAACAATCTTTTGCCTCCGACAGTTACTGTTGTGCTTTGTTTGTACGGTCATAATTTGCTAGCCGTGCCGTTACTATTGATATTATAACATTGCTTTTTATTCCCTTCTACTGGGTTGCTAAGCCAAATTTAAGAAATATTCTTTGTTTTTCTTAGAGATCCCCCATATACTTATTCCACACTTCATGAACATATATGGTTTGCAAATCCCTGAGGTCAGGGATTATGACCCATGATTTTCTTTTATAGTTCACAGCACCTATTGTAACAGGAGATTTTCAATAAAGATATGGTAATGTGTTAGAAATGTGTAGTCAAACCGAACAAAAAACTCTGGGCCTCCATTCACTCATCTGTAAAACGAGGGTGTTTAAGTCAAAGCTCCTACGGAGGCAGAGTAATTGCTTCCCAAAAATGTCCACTTTCTAATCCCTGAGCAAGTTAGGTTATATGGCAAAGGGAAATTAAGGTTACAGATGCAATCAATGTTTCTAATTAGCTGACTTTAAGATAGGGAGATTATTGTGGGTTATCCTGGTGAGCCCAATATAACCGTTCTTGTTAGCTGCCCTTGAGTTGGCCTCCAGCTCATAGTGACCCCGTGTATAATAGGATTTGACCTTTGTGAGCCATGAGATTTTCACTGGCTAATTTTTCGGACATAGGTAGCCATGTCTGGAAGCTCCTCTGATTCAGCATCACAGTGACATGCAAGCCTCCACTTACAGAGAGGTAGTTGCTGTGCTTGAGATGCATTGGCCAGGAACTGAACCTGGGTCTCCCACATGGAACACGAGGATTCTGCCAATGGCCACCATTGCCCCTAATGTAATTTCAAGTGTTCTTATTAGTGCAAAGGGGAGGTAGACAAGAAAGTCAGAGTGAAATGTGACCATTGAAGGTCAGAATGATGCAATGTGAGAAGTTCTTGAGTCACCATTGCTAATTTAGAAGCTGGAGAAACGGGGCCATAAGACAAGGACTGAAGGCAGCCTCTAGACGCTCGAGAAAGCCAAGAAATGGATTCTTTCCTCGAGCCTCCGGAATGGACACAGCTGTGCCAGCAACTTGATTTTCGCCAGTTCAGGCCCATATTGGACTTCTAAGCTACAGAAGTGTAAGATAATAAATTTGTGTTGTTTTAAGCCACAAAGTGTGTGGTAATTTGTTACAGCAGCAGTATGAAATTATACAGCCCTCAAATGATGTTATTCAGCAATCTTGAATTTGAAGCCTAATTATGTTTTATAACTTCTGAGGTTGGTAGCTAGGTTGCAAATGTTTGCATACAAACTAAGTGAAATTCAGTAATAACGTGCGCTTGAATCAATGCTAATTTACTGTAATACTAGATAAACAAGTTGAAACAGGTGCGTTTTTGTTATTTCACTGGTTGGTACCTACAGCACCAAGGGCTGGCAAAGCAGGTAGTTGTGACTGTAGTGGGATTTGAAGAGCACTGGAGATTCCCCTTTTCTGCCTTATCAAACACAGCATGTGCAGGTAAATTTGAATTTCACATAAACAGTGAATTTTTTTTTTAGTATAAGGACGTCTCGAATATTGCACGGAACATATATTTACACATGACATATTTACACTTAAATAACTGTTGTGTGCTGGTTAAGGTTGCGTGTCAACTTTGGTGGGCCATGATTCTCAGTGGTTTGGCAGTTACAATGTAGTTTGTATACAATAATGCAATCACCTCCATGATGAGATCTGTTATGAACACCCAGTCAGTTGAAAGGGGTTTCCTTGGGAGCGTGGCCTGTATCCAATATAGGTGGACTTTCTGGCAAAGTTCGTTGGCTCTTGCTCACTCTGGATCCTGCAGCTAGCTCCTGTTCATTTAGTCACCGATTCTCGGGGTTTGAGCTAGCAGTTTACGTGCCAGTCTCGGGTTCTTTAGCCTCCACAGCCTGTGAGCAAGAGACCTGCCGATCTTGGGTTCACCAGCCCCTCCAGTTACGTGAGTCAGGGGAAACCGCCAGCCTGACCCACAGACCCGTAACTTTCCATCCAGCCTCTACAACTGCGTGGGCCGTTTCCTTGATGTGAATCTCTCTCTTTACATATATTCATATTCTTCACTGGTTTTGCTTCTCTACAGAACCCAGCCTAAGACAATTATTTATGTGATATTTCAATTTAACTGGGCATCTTGTATTTTTAGGAGTGCCTGGGTGGTACAAATGATTAAGCACTTGACTACTAGTTGGAAGGTGGGCAGTTCAAACTCACCCAGAGGAACTTCAGGAGACAGGCTTGGTGATCTGCTTCCAAAAGGGCACAGCCTTGAAAACCCCATGGAACAGTTCTATTCTGCATACATGAGTCGGATTCAACTCAACTGCAACCAACGACAACTGTATTTTTATTTGCTACATCTTGTAACCTTAGGCCATTGACCTCCAGAACCTAAGATCCTAATTCGAGTTATTAATATGTGTAACGTCCAACACAAAATAGCATCATGAGGCAACTGCTCAAATGATTAGACAATTACTTCTGTGGGCCTGGAGGGAATGTGATCCAGGGCTTTAGGATTTTCCTCAGAGTAACTATGAGAAACTCTGGGGATTAAGGGCCAGGTTTAGGGTGAGGTGAGAGGGTTACCAAGGACGAGGTTTGAGGACTCTGGATGGAAGGATTAAATGTTTATAGTGAAGAATGGCAGCATTGAGGAGGAACCTGACTGCTTCACAGTCTAGCCTCTGGCTGGTCCCTGACAACATGTCAGCACAGTTGTCTGTTCATAATGAGGCAGTTTTCTCATTTAAATTGAGAATTAAAAAAAACAATTCCCCAGGTAAGACTTGAGTGTTTCAAGCATTGGGGACCTTTATTGTAGGTTTATCCCTTCCCTGTCTTTGAAAGTTGTTTCTCTCTTCTAATTTCTAGATCCCTGGTGGCACAGTGGTTAAGAGCTCAGCAGCTAACCAAAAGGTTGGCAGTTTGAATCCACCACCTGCTCCTTGGAAACCCTATGAGGCAGTTTTGCTTTGTACTATAGGGTTGCCATGAGTCGGAATCAACTTGATGGCAAAGAGTTTGTTTTTTTTTTTTTTTTTCTTGGTATTCTAATTACTACACACAAGATTCCCTTTGGGTCAGCACTCTTGAGATAGGGATGAGTTAATGTAACTTCTCTACCTGAAGGAAAGTGAAGTTAGAATCGTCTACTCTGGTAAGAAATTCCAAAGAGTTTATCCATCTCCTAGCTACTCTAAGCCATTTAATCCATTAATTAGTGTACCAAATCCTACATGCTTATTCTCAAGAATTTGTAAAGCACATTAACTTTTTTTTTTGTTTGTTTAACTCCAGGCACAAAATTGCTCAGTTAATCTTGAATTTTCCTGGCTCTGGTGAGTAAATATACTTCTTTATGGGATTTGTGACTCCCTAAAAGGTTTTTTCAAAAAGGTTAGATGAATTATATTTGTTTTTAAAAATCAAACACTTTAAATGAAAATTCCTTAGAAAATATTTTGGGAGTTTAGTGACACACCTTGGAGTCGTAAAAGACATACCGGTATACCAAAAAAATTAGACTGTAATTTTCTGGCTTATGTCTCAGAAGTTGTAGTTTGTAAGTGATCATAATATCTGGAGAATCAAAACACAGTTGATCCCTACTAGCTTAAAGATATCAAGTGAACTATGAGGACTAAACATAATTATTCCTTCCCTCGTCCAACATTTTATTAGCATTTGAGTGATGGGCACCCGGGCAAATGCTTTAAATGAAAGAGCTTGTTGAATCTCTAGAATACTCTGTGGCTTTGAAGGTCCCTGGGTGGTACGAACAGTTTACACTAGACTACTAACCAAAAAGTTGGAAGTTCGACCCCACCCGGTGGTACTGCAGAAGTAGCCCTGGTGATCTACTTCTGTAAAGACTATAGCCAAGAAAACCCTATGGCGTAGTTCTACCCTGCAACACAGGTGGCCATGAGTCAAAATCGACTAGATGGCAACTTTTTTGTTTGTTTAAATACGGCTTTGAACCCGGTGGAGACTAGGAGATGCTGGTCCGCTGTCTGAGGTCTCCGGTGTGAGCCAGGACTGGCGTGCATCTCCTCAGGGTCTCCAGGTACAGACAGCAGTAGCATTTCTTCCGAATCTTCAGTCATGGTAGTGCTCTTCAGACACTGCCGGGGTGCGAGTCCTGGCCCTGTCACATGGTAGTTCTGCAACCTTTCCGAACATGTGCTGTGTGTCTCGGTGTCCTCATCTGTAAAATGGGGATAGTAACAACCACCAAGGGTCTCATGGAGAAAAAATGTAGTTAATTCATGCAAAGCACTTAGAACACTGCCTTCCAGAAAGTAAGTTCTCCGTGTGAGTTATAATTACTCATCTCATCTTTTGCTTCATTATGTTTATTTTTTTCTAACCTGATTCTTCCACCAAAGATTTGAGGTGGCTTACAGTAAAGCCACAGATACCGTGGACTGAGAAAAAACTCCGGTAGTAAAAAGGTGACAGAACTGTTTTCAGCCAGAAGTCCTAAGAGGAGTTCATATGATCTTAACTGGAAACATTCTCAGAAGGCTAAAATGGAATTTAAGTGAGCCTACAAAAAACTACGTGGCTCTCATTTAACCCCCAGCTACTTCTAGCTACAAAATACAATGAATGCTTTTGAAACTATTTCTTTTAAATATTTCCTATATGAAAATGATGATCTTTAACAGACCTCTAAATAACAAATTTACATAAAAGATGTTTTAAATCCAGGTTGAGAAGTTCATGAGGATTCCTGGAGAAATATGCCTTTCTCTTTCTTTAAACTTTTAGTGTTTTCAGGAAATGTGATAGGCTGATGAGTATTTATGAAGGAATGATACAGCTGTTTGAGGTAAAGTTAAGAATCACATTATTTTTCTATTCTTTTCTCTTTTGTGGTTGAACCTTGGTCAAGTAAGTATGGCTTGGAATTATTGTTTGCAGCTGCAGCAAATATGGGCATTGCAATAATGATTTCTATTAGCTGATTTATGAAGCTGTAGAAGGAAGGTACCTGGTGTTGTCAATTTACCAATTTACCATATACATGATTAGAATTTAAGATCTCCATTTATATTTTCATTATTTTATAGGTCATCAGTTTTGAATCACATTAAATGTTAGATTTTCTAGCAAAGGTATTTGGAGCTATCTAAATAGTTTTGGTTTTAAAATAGTTTTATATTTATATCTCCCAATTCCATTATTATGCAAAATGATTGTGTATTTTCAATTTTATTACGTAATTTCAGTTCTTAAATCTAAAGCTGTGTATTCATCTAGAAAAGCTACAACTTCTTTGCTGTCCTGGAAACTAAACATCATATAAAATGGAAAATGTTTTTCAGCCACAAGATGTCATTGTTTGTCTTTTCTTTAGTGAAGTACTTACACCAGGTTTGGGTTCTCTCAATCCTTCTAGAATTAGGAGGTAGAGTCTGTTTTATTGAGCCTGCTAAAATAACTTAGTCTGTTTACTCCTATAGTCTTACCTCCTCCCATTCCATATGTGATAAATTCCCAAAATGTTTGCCAACGCTGGGCTTAACGAGCACAAAATTCTAACATAATGCAATTTTTTTCCTGGGGTGAGCTGTATCATATTTAAAAGAGATTTTAAAAACCGGGTGGTGATTTGTTTTGCAAACTTAATGCAATGACAGTATGAATTAAATATATCTCAAAAGGAACAGATTGGTTTGAATTATTTAAATCAAATATGGTGCTCATTAACAGGACTCATTCTTTATTAAATTTTTCTATTTGGATTGAACTAGATTTGTATGGGAAAGAGACAAATTGTTTTTAAAAAATTGACAAAAAAGAAGATTCACTTCAAAACATCACTTTTAGACATTTCTATAATTACCAATTTGTGTTTTTAACCTTTGACATTTATCTCTACTCCTCTTAGAATGTAACCGGTGTTCAGGATTATAAACGACAGTCTTTGGTTACAGAAGATATTTTAACAATGATGACTAATCAAAATTTTACAAAAATATTAATATTCCTAATAAAAATGAATCCAGAATATTGTAGATATTTCATTATTAAAATATCAGCATCTGTTAATTTTGTTATACAAGCATGTTTTGATATATCTGAATTAGGTCAAACTTGATTTAAAGTAAAAGCAAGAAAGATTGGCTGTTTACTAGAATGCCAAAAAGTCAGCTTATTATTATATGCAATTAACAAACGAAATAGATCAACACCTAAATGTATTAGACATCTTTCCAGTTTCAGCTTCCGTCAAGTTGATTCTGATTCATGGAGATCCTGTGTGTGTCAGAGTAGAACTGTGCTCCATAGAATTTTCAGGGGCTAATTTTTTCAGCTGTAGGTTGCCAGGCCTTTCTTCCAAAGTGCCTCTGAGTGAACTCAAACCTCCAACCTTTCAGCTGGCAGCCAAGTGCTTGAGCCTTTTGCACCACACAGGGAAACCATTAGATATCTAAATACATTAAATTATGATATCATAGAAACTTTTTTTTTTTTTTCTATGTTTATCAAGTGCTAAAGGTAGTGGTTAAGTGCTACGGCTGCTGAGAGGTCGGCAGTTCAAATCCACCAGGCGCTCCTTGGAAACTGTATGGGACAGTTCTACCCTGTCCTGTAGGGTCACTAGGAGTAAGAATCGACTCGATGGCAGAGGGTTTGGGTTTTTGGGGGGTTAAACTTACTAGATATGTTCAAACCAGGTACTCCCAAAATATATTCTACGCAAAACTAGTACTTTTAGGTGTTAATAGATGTTTCATGGGGGGAGAAAATACCTGCAGTCACTCCCTTTTTTTTAAACTCCTTTCTTCACTTGGCTTCCAATGCACCCCAGTTTTTTTTCTTCTCAGTCACCTTCGCTGAATCCTTTTTGTCTTTTCGACCCCTAAATGAGGTAATGTTCTGGAGTTCAGTTGACAGGCTTCTGGTCTGTTCTACTGACTCTGTAAGTAATCCCATCTAGTATAATATCTTTTAAATACCCACTTTCTCCCAGTGCTGGCCTCTCTCCTAAATCCAAACTTGTGCATGTGTGTATATATAAAACTAAGAGTTCCACTTGTATGCCGACGGACATCTCATATTTAACTCACAGAGTTTGTGATCTACAAAGCAATTTCAAATGAGGTCATGTCTACACCTGTGGTTGGGTTGCTTGGGCCAAAAGACTTGGGAGTCGTCCTGAATTTCTCTCTTCCTCTTACAACCCTCTTCCAATTAATTGGGAAATTTTGTCACTTTGCCTTCAAAATATATTGTATATCCTATCTATTTTCAACACCTCTTCTACTATGGTCCAAGCTTCTATTGACTCTCTGATTAAATTGCCCCACCCCCTCAGTCCATTGTCCACACAGCAGCCAGCGTAATCCTTGTATAATATGTATCTAATCAGCCACCCTGCCCCTCAAATCCCTCCAGTGGTTTTCCATTACATTCCAAATAAAATTCAAAGTCCTAACTGTGTCCTACAAAGCCCGACTTGATCTTACCTTGATTATCTCTCTGACCATATTTTTTACTACTTGGTCGCTTGCTGGCTCTGCTCCAACCATTTTGACCTCTTTCCAATCCTTAAACACAGAAGTACCTCAGGACCATTCCTGCTCTTCCCTTAGACATTTGCATGGTTCAATCCTTTACTCCATTCAAGGCTCCACTCAAGGTCAGCTTCTTGGAAACCCCGCCCAGAGACTGTACATGAGAATAACACTCCTAGCTCCTTTGAAACCCTATGGGACAGTTCTACTCGGTCCTATAGGGTCGCTACGAGTCAGAATTGACTCGAGGGTAATAGGTTTTTTGGTTTATTCATGTACAGCTGTTTAAACAGTTTTGTTTTTCTTTGCAGCACTTATCATTGACACTAGTTGTGTAGGCTTAGTTGATCATTAGTTCAATATCCATCTATCCCACAAGTACGCAAATTTCATACGAGCAGAAAATCAGTATTATTTGCTTCTGAATTTTCACAGGGTCTGCAAACTGTTTTAAAGCCCTAGAGCAAAGAAATTTTTCCCCAAAGGGTTATGAAGCAAACAATGGAAAAACAAAGAAAAACACGTAATAGAGACTGTATATGGCCAACAAACCAAAAATATTTATTATCTATCTGAACTTTTGCAGAAAAAATTTGCCAACCTCAGGACCTATTAAATGCTCAATAAACATATAGTGAATTAATTCAGGAGTTCTTAGAGCATTTAATAAGCTGGTTTTAATTGTGCATTTCCAAAATGTGGATTTTGGTATTAAGTGGTTCTCAAATGTACATAACCATCATCTGTGTTTCCTGTTTTACTAATTCACATCTCCTGTGGTTGTTAGTTGCCTTCAATTTGTCTCCAACTCATGGTGACCCTACATCCTCCCCCACCCCAAGGCACCCTCAGAAGTGCAGCCATGCCAATCCTCTTCCGCAAGTTGCTGTAAAAAAAAATTAGCATAGCACACTTATAAAAATACCTCCCAGGGAGAGGCATGGACAACAAACAAACCTAGAAGGCACATGTTATTTGCATAAAAATATGGTAAGCATTGCCTTGTCCTGTACCATGATAACAATTCTTGCTGTGCTCGACTTCATTGTTGTGGCCACTGTGCATTTTGGGTGCCTTCTAAACTAATAAAAAAAAAATTTTTTTTTTTTTTTTTTTCCTAACCTAGGAAGCTCATCTTCCAGCAGAAAACACCCTGTTGTGTTCCCTAGGGTTTTCATTGGCTTATTTTTGGAAGTAGATAACCAGGTCTTTCTCCTAGTATGTCTTAGTCTGGAAGCTCTGCTGAAACCTGTCCACAGTGAGTGACCCTGCTGGCATTTGATGCTTCCAGCATCAAAGCATCAATATCACAAAAGCCACCAGAGTACTATAACCGTCAGAAAGGTGGTGGTAACTTCTTCTAAAACCTTAATATTCATCAGAAAATAACTTAGGAAATGCTGTCTAAAACACTAACTAGCAGTGTAAACAAAAGATTTAAAACGATACACAAACCAAGAAGATAATTCACCAGAACTCTCCTAGCAACTTGAAAGGAACTTATTGGTGAGGGTCAGATTGGGCCCCTGGGCAGAGGGATTTCAGCCCAGGCTCCCTGAGCAGTCAGAGGGAAAGCATCATTCTACCACGGTCTCATACTGTGCAAAACATTTGTTCTTGCTTGAGGAATTTTTTTTCTGCCAATGGGTACACAATTCCTACAGGGTCAGAGGAAATTTTTTCTTTGTAAGCTACCGTGAGAGTCTGTCTCCAGTGGCCATTGTTTCTTCTCTGCCCAGGAACTTCGAAACTCCCTCTGCTGACTTGGGCCGTATTCATAGTATGTCACTTTAGGCTTGTTTGATGTTGTTGTTGATACCTGCTGTTGAGTTGCCATCTGACTCATGGCAACCACATGCACAACTGAACAAAATGTTGCCTGGTCCAGTGCCATACCCATGATTTGTTGGAGATGGGACCACCTGGTCTGCTTACTCTGTACCAAATCAAAGCCCACCTTCTCTGGGTCATTAGTAACACGCAAGAGATAAGTTATAATAAATCGTATATGGCAACAATAAAAATATAAACTTATTGTCAATTTATGTTCATTATCTCATGGGTTTATTAATTCAACAACTTCTGGTAACTGAAAGTTTGATAAGCTGCAAATACAAAGAATAATAAGACATAATTCTTGTCCTCAAGGTGCTTATGATCTTGAGGGAATAGTGTCTGCTAAAAAAATAAGTATGTAAAAAAAAACAAACCTAAGTAGTTGTTTCCAAACTGTGTGAAAATGGGTCTCAGGGCTCCATAGTGAAATTACAAGGTTGCCATGAGATATTTTACATTTTCAAGGGGAAGACAGCGATGTTCAACATTTGTTGGACATTGCGAGAGCAATGATATTTCACGTTGTAAGGCAGTTCACAATTTCAATATAAGATGCTGCTATGTTTCCTTCAGTGACATCACACCTTGGTCAGCAGTGTTCACTGAGTGCTGTGATATAAAGGAAGAGACATAACAGGAAATCAATGTGGGGCAGGAAATATCCAATCCATTTCCAACGTTGAGAAGTTGTTCAATGCCCAGTAGGTATACACATACCACTAATAAGTAATTTAGATTAAAAATATAATTTTAAAAATATTAATTTTTCTTTCAATTTAAGTACATTATTTTTTCAAATGGTTACTGTGTTGTTAGGGCATAGAGACTTTGTAAGTTATTTGAATCTAATTACTTGAACAGAACTATTAGGCATTTCTTTTGGCCTAGGGGTGCCATAAAAATAATTATGAGACATTAATGGCTCCATAAATCAAGAAAGTTGGGGAACCTCTGAACTAAATCAAAATCACTGAGTACTTCAGTGAAAGCATATGCAAGTATGTATAGAAACACAAAGGAGAGAGAGATTGGTTTGGTTTTTTGAAATGGATTTGAAGAATATATTAGTCAGGGTTCTCCAGAGAAACAGAACTAACTGGACATACACATACATATATACACACAGGAGTTGTATTAGTTAACATGCTAGGCTGCTAACCAAAATGTTGATGTTTCGAGTTCCATCTAGAGATGCCTTGAAAGAAGGGCCTAATGATCCACTTCTGAAAAACCAACCATTGAAAACCCTAAGGAGTGCAACTGTACTCCGACACACGTGGGATTGCCAAGGGTCAGAATAAACTTGATGGCAACTGGTTTGTTTCTTTTCTGGAGATTTATATATTTATTTAACGGTAACTGGTTTTTTAAATCTCTATTTCTTTATCTACCTACCTACCTACCTATCTACCTATCTACCTATCATCTATCTATCTATCTATCATCTATCTATCTATCTATCTATCATCTATCTATCTATCTATCTATCTATCTATCTATCTATCTATCTATCTATCTATCTATCTATCTATCTATCTATCTATCATCTATCATCTATCATCTATCTATCTATCTATCATCTATCTATCTATCTATCAATCATCTATCAATCTATTCATCTATCTATCATCTATCTACCAATATGGAGAGAGAGAGAGAGAAAGAAAAATATTAATTTTAAGAAATTGGCTCACGAGATTGTGGGGACAATTGTAGGGCAGGCAGGGTTTCTGTTATAGTCTTTTTTTTAATTGTAATTTAGATGAAGGTTTACAGAGCAAACTAGTTTCTCATTAAACAGTTAGTACACATATTGTTCTATGACATTGATTAACAAGCCTTCAACATGTCAACACTCTCCCTTCTCGGCCCTGGGCTCCCTAATTTCAGCTTTCCTGTCCCCTCCTGCCTTCTAGTCCTTGCCCCTGAGCTGGTTTGCCCTTTTAATCTCGTTTTGTTTTATGCACCTGTCTAATCTTTGGCTGAAGGGTGAACCTCAAGAATGACTTCATTACTGAGCTAAAAGAGTGCCTGGGCGCCATGCTCTCTGAGTTTCTCCAGTCTCTGTCAGACCAGTAAGTCTGGTCTTTTTATGTGGTTAGAATTTTGTTCTGCATTTTTCTCCTGCTCTGTCCAGGACTCTCTATTGTAATCCCTGTCAGACAGTCAGCGGTGGTAGCTAGGCACCATCTAGTCATTCCGGACTGAGACTAGTGAAGGCCATGGTAGATGTGGTCCACTAGTCCTTTGAACTAATCTTTCCCTTGTATCTTTAGTTTTCTTCACTCTCCCTTGCTCCTGAAGGGGTGGGGCCGGTGGAGTATCTTAGATGGCCACTGTCAGGACTTTAAGACCCCAGGCGCTGCTCACCAAGGAAGAAAGTAGAACTTTTTCTTTATAAAGTATATTATGCCAATTGAGCTAGATGTTCCCTGAGACTACGGTCTCCATAGCCCTCAGCCCAGCAATTCAGCCACTCAGGAAGTTTGGATGTGTCTATGGAACTGCTGTGACCTTGCCTTGTACAAGTTGTGCCGGCTTCCCCAGTATTGTGTACTGTCTTACCCTTCACCGAAGTTACCACTTGTTTATTGTCTATTTAGTGTTTTTCCACCCCCACCCCTCCCCTCTCTTGTAGCCATCAAAGATTATTTCTTTTTGTATGTAAAAGTTTTCATGAGTTTTTACAGTAGTGGTCTCATACAATGTTTGTCCTCTTGTGATTGACTTATTTCATTCAGCATAATGCCCTCCAGATTCATCCATGTTGTGAAATGCTTCATAGATTCATCATCGTTCTTTATCGTTGTGTAATACTCCATTATGTGTATGTACCGTAGTTTGTTTATCGATTCATCTGTTGGTGGGCATCTAGATTGTTTCCATCTTTTTGCTATTGTGAACAATGCTGCAATGAACACGGGTTTGTATATGTCTATTCATGTGACAGCTCTTATTTCTCTAGAATATAGTCCTAGAAGTGGAATTGCTGGATCATATGGTATTTCTATTTCTAGCTTTCTAAGGAAGCACCATATTGTTTTCCAAAATGATTGCATCATTTTCCATTCTCTCTAGCAGTACATAAGAGTTCCGATCTCCTTGCAATCTCTCCAACATTTGTTATTCCCTGTTTTTTTTTTTTTTTATTTGTGCCAGTGATGCTGGGGTGAGATGGTATCTCACTGTGGTTTTAATTTCCACTTCTCTAATGGCTAGTGTTACTTGACAATCAAGAGCAAGTTTCAGAGTCTCTTCTGACATCCATTTAGGTCTTTTCTTTCTTTATTTTCTTTTTAATGACGTCTTGCTTTCTTCATGTACGATGTCCGTGATGTCATTCCAAAACTCATCTGGTCTTTGGTCATTATTGTTCAACACATCAAATCTATTCTTAAGTTGGTCTCTAAATTCAGGTGGGATATACTCAAGGTTGTACTTTGGCTCTCGTTGATTTGTTCTAATTTTCTTCAGTTTCAACTTGAACTTGCATATAGGTAATTGATGATCTGATCTGCAATGCGCTGCTGGCCTTGTTCTGACTGATGATATTGAGCTTTTCCATCGTCTCTTTCCACAGATGTAGATTTGATTTCTGTGTATTCCATCTGCTGAGGTCCAGGTGAATAATTGCCGTTTATGTTGGTAAAAAAAGGTATTTGCAATGAAGAAGTCATTGGTCTTGCAAAATTCTATCATGTGATCTCCAGCATCATTTCTATCACTAAGGCCATATTTTCCAACTACCGATCCTCCTTCTTTGTTTCCAACTTTCACATTCCAATCACCAGTAACTATCAGTGCATCCTGATTGCATGTTTGATTAATTTCAGGCTGTAGAAATTGGTAAAAATCTTTAGTTTCTTCATCTTTGACCTTAGTGGTTGGTGCATAAATTTGAATAATAGTCATATTAACTGGTCTTTTTTGTAGACATATGGATATTATCTTATCACTGAGAGCATTGTACTTCAGCATAAACCTTGAAATGTTCTTTTTGACAACGAATACAAAGCCATTCCTCCTCAAGTTGTCATTCCTGGCATAGTAAAAAAAAAAAAAAAAAATTCCTGGCATAGTAGACCATATAATTGCCCGATACAAAATGACCAATACTAGTCCATTTCAGCTCACGAATGCCTAGGATATCGATCGTTATGCATTCCATTTCATTTTTGACGATTTCCAATTTTACTAGAGTCATACTTCATGCATCAGACCATCAATTACTCCTATGCAAGTTCAAGTTGAAACTGAAGAAAATCAGAGCAAGTCCGTGAGAGCCAAAATACAACCTTGAGTATATCCCACCTGAGTTTAGAGACTATATCAAGAATAGATTTGATGCATTGAACACTAATGACTAAAGACCAGATGAGTTGTGGAATATCAGGGACAGCATACATGAAGAAAGCAGGAGGTCATTGAAAAGACAGGAAAGACAAAAAGACCAAGATGGATATCGGAGGAGACTCTGAAACTTGCTCTTGAACTTCAAGCAGCTAAAGCAAAAGGAAGAAATAATGAAGTAAAAGAACTGAACAGAAGATTTCAAAGGGCGGCCCGAGAAGACAAAGAAAAATATAATGACATGTACAAAGAGCTGGAGATAGAAAACCAAAAGAGAAGAACAAGCTAGGCATTTCTCAAACTGAAATTACTGAAGGAAAAATTCAACCCTTGAGTTGCAATAGTGAAGAATTCTATGGGGAAAATATTAAATGATGTAGGAAGCATCAAAAGAAGGTGGAATAAATACACAGAGTCATTATGACAAAAACATTTAGTAGACATTCAGCCATTTCAAGAGTTGGCATATGATCAGGAATTGATGGTACTGAAAGAAGAAGTTCAATTTGCACTGAAGGCATTGGCGAAAAACAAGCCTACAGGAATTGATGAAATATCAGTTGAGATGTCTCAACAAACTGATGCAACCCTGGAAGTGCTCACTCATCTATGCCAAGAAATTTGGAGGTCAGCTACCTGGTCAACCGACTGGAAGAGATCCATATATATGCCTACTCCCAGGAAAGGCAGAAATTATTGAAGAATATCATTAATATCACACGCAAGCAAAATTTGCTGAAGATCATGCGAAAGTGGCTGCTGCACTATATTGACAGGCAACTGCCAGAAATTCAGGTTGGATTCAGAAGAGGACGTGGAACCAGGTATACCATTACTGATATCAGATGGATCCTGTCTGGAAGCAGAGAACACCAGAAAGATATTTACCTGTGTTTTATTGACTATGAAAAGGCATTCAAGTGAGTAAATTATAACAAATTATGGGTAACTTTGGGAAGAATGAGAATTCCAGAACACTTAATTGTGCTCATGAGGAACCTGTATACAGATCAAGAGGCAGTTGTTCGGACAGAACGAGGGGATACTGAGTGGTTTAAAGTCGGGAAAGTTGTGTGTCAGGGTTGTATCTTTTCACCATACTTATTCAATCTGTATGCTGAACAAATAATCTCAGAAGCTGGACTATACGAAGAAGAACGGGGTATCACGGTTGGAGGAAGACTCAGTAACAACCTATGATATGCAGATGATAAACCTTGCTTGCTGAAAGTGAAGAGGACTTGAAGCACTTACGGATGAAGATCAAAGACCACAGACTTCAGTATGGATTACACCTCAACCTAAAGAAAACAAAAATCCTCACAACTGGACCAATAAGCCACATCATGATAAACAGAGAAAAAGTCGAAGTTGTCAAGGATTTCACTTTACTTGGATCCACAATCAACAGCCATGGAAGCAGCAGTCAAGAAATCAAAAGATGTACTGCATTGGGCAAAGCTGCTGCAAAGGACCTCTTTAAGGTGTTGAAAGGACCTCCAAAGATGTCACCCTGAAGACTAAGGTGTGCCTGACCCAAGCCATGGTATTTTCAATTGCATCATATGCATATGAAAGCTGGACATGAATAAGAAAGACCGAAGAAGAGGTGAAGCCTTTGAATTGTGGTGTTGGCGAAGAATATTGAATATACCATGGACTGCCAAAAGAAGGAACAAACCTGTCTTGGAAGAAGTACAACCAGAATGCTCCTTAAATGCAAGGATGTTGAGACTGTGTCTTATATTGTTTGGACATGTTGTCAGGAGGGATCAGTCCCTGGAGAAGGACATCATGCTTGGTACAGTACAGGGTCAGTGGAAAGAGGACGACCCTCAACGAGATGGATTGACACAGTAGCTGCAGCAATGGGCTCAAGCACAACAATGTTCATAAGGACGGTGCAGGAACCGGCAATGCTCCGTTCTTTGGTACATAGGGTCGCTACGAGTCAGAACCGACTTGACGGCAGTGGGCTATCATCATAGAAAGTTGTATTGGACATCGCTGCTTTAGAGCCTAGAGCTGATGCCTTCCAGTCTACTTTTACTGATATTCACTGACACTCCATCCAATACGTATTGAATGATGGACTAGCCAACTATTAGTTTAACATATATGAACATACCAGTGGGGGATAACAACCTATTAAGTTATCTCCCAGAAAACATTTTTGAGTTTTCATACAATTTTTAATGTCTTACCCCTAAAGAGTGTCTAGTGTAAATAACTTCTCACTCTGTTTGTATCCCTAGCTAGGTCTGTAAGCGTGGCCAGGTTGTGATGATATGTCACTGTTTATTTTGGCAATCAGGCATTTCAAACGATGCCTCCACTAGGTCTAACCCAGACAAGGGAAGTTGCTGTTCAGTGCTTCTGAACTGAAATAGAAAAGACGCCTTGAAGTATCATTAATGTTCCAGTAAAAACGCTGTTGATAAAATTATACTGGCTTCAACTATGGCTTATTTAATTGCAGTTCTATTTTTCTATGTTTAGCAATTTCTAGATTGCATTTGGTATATTTTGCCAGTTTTGAAACCAATAATTACTATGTGCATTAGTGACTATACACCTGGCAATATTTTAAGTAATAATAAATTAAAGACACGAGGGGAAAGCTTGAAAATCTCTACACAGTCTCAAGGTCAGAAAGAACAGAAAATAATTGAGGTGTTGGGAGAAATTATTTCCCTGAGATGCTAATCACCCATCACACCATTAATAAAGTACCAATTCTAACACCCTTTGTCATCTAACAAAATAAAACTCTTCCCCTCATTTTACTTTGTTACTTACTTTCGTCCAAGACGTCATCAGACGGGATTGTCAGATGCTAATGAAATGCCAGTTTCAGCTTTACTATCAGTCGTAATGAAAGACCCTTTTAATGTTTTTTTTTTTTTTTCTAACCTGCTTATTTAATTTCAGCCAGGAGGCCATGAGACATATTTATTAAATTAATAAATCTTTGAAGATTAAAAGATAGTAGTAGTCATTTCAAATAAAAATATAGTAAACTTTTAAGGTAAGGTGTGCTATGGCTACGTCTCAAGTATCAAAGAAATAGTTGCCTTTCCTGTTTTTCCAACAATAAATAGTTCTTTGCCATATATTTTTTGACTATAAAGTATAATATATTGTGTTTTATTTACTTTTTTTTAAATTGTACTTCAGGTGAAAGTTTACAGCTCCAGTTAATCTTTCATACAAAACTTTATACACATATTGTCATGTGACACTACTAGCAACCTGTATAATGTCACAGTACACTCCGCCTTTCCACCCCGAGGTTCCTGTGTCCTTCCTACCAGCTCCTGATCCTTTCTGCCTTCTCATCCTGCCTCTGTACCGGAGCGGCCCGTTTGGTCTCGTGTATCTGCTTGAACTAAGAAGCACACTCTTCACGAGTATTATTTTATGTTTTATAGTCCTGTCTGATCTTTGTCTGAAGAGTGGTCTTTGGGAATGGTTGTAGCTCTGGGTTAACATAGCACCCAGGGTTCATGGCTTCAGGGGTTCCTCCAGTCTCAGGCAGACCATTAAGTCTGGTCTTTTATACGAATTTGAGTTCTGCTCTGCACAATTCTATTGCTCTGTCAGGGACTCTCTCTTGTGCTCCCTGTCAGGGCAGTCATTGCTGGTAGCTATGCACGGTCTAGTCCCTATGGTCTCAGGCTGAAGGAGTCTCTGGTTTATGTGGCCCTTTTGTCTCTTGGGCTAATATTTTCCTTGTGTCTTTTGTACTCTTCATTCTCCTTTGCTCCAGGTGGGCTGGGACCACTTGAAGGATCTTACATGGATACTCACAAGCCTTGAAGACCCTGGATGCCACTCACCAAAGTGGGATGCAGAACATTTTCTTAATGAACTTTTTGTTATACCAATTGACCTAGATGTCCACCAAAATCATGGCCCCTAGACCCCAGTCCCAGCTACTCTGTCCCTCAAAGTGTTTGGTTGTATTCAGGAAACTTCTTAGCTTTTGGTTTAGTGCAGTTGTACTGACTTACCCGTATTGTGTGTTGTCCTTCTCTTCGCCTAAGATAATTCTTATATATTATCTAGTTAGTGGATTCTCCACTCCTTCCCTTACCATCCTTGTAACAGTCAAATAATGTTTTTTTCTGTATTTAACCTTGTCTTGAGTTCTTATAACAGTGCTCTCATATAATATTTGGGTGAATTTACTTCTGGATTGTCAATTCTGTTCCATTGGTCTATGTATCTGTTGTTGTACCAGTACCAGGCTTTTTTGACTACTGCGATGGTATATTAGATTCTAAAATCAGGTAGTGTGAGGCCTCCCACTTTGTTCTTCTATTTCGGTAATGCTTTACTTACCTGGGGCCTCTTCCTTTTCCATATGAATTTGGTGATTTGTTTCTCCATCTCATTTTAAAAAAGTCACTGGAATTTGGATAGGGATTGCTTTGTACCTGTAGATTGCTTGGGTAGAATAGACATTTTCACAATTTTGAGTCTTCCTATCCATGAGCATGGTATATTTGTCCACTTATATACATCTGCTTTGGTTTCTTGCAGTAGTGGCTTGTAGTTTTCTTTGTATAGGTCTTTTATGTCTCTGGCTAGATTTATTCCTAAGTGTTTTACCTTCTTGAGGGCTATTGTAATTGGTATTAATTTGGTGATTTCCTTTTCCAAGTTCTCTTTGATGGTGTAGAGTAATTCAACTGATTTTTGTATGTTTATCTTAAGAATTCTGATACTTTGAAGAAATCTTCTATTATTTCCAGTAGTTTCTTGTGAATTCTTTAGGATTTGCTGTGTATAAGGTTGTATCATCTGCAAATAGGGATACTTTTACTTCTTCCTCACCAATTTAGATGCCCTTTATTTCTTTTTTAAGTCTGATTGCTCTGGCTAGGACCTCCAGCACAATGTTGAATAAGAGTGGTGATAAAGGGCTTCCTTGTCTTATTCCCTTCTCAAGGAGAATGCTTTCAGACTTTTCCATTTAGGATGGTGTTGGCTACTGGCTTTGTATAAGTGCTGTTTATTATGTTGAGGAATTTCCCTTCTATTCCTATTTGTCTGATAGATTTTTTAAATCGTGAGTAGGTATTAGACTTTGTCAAATGCCTTTTCTGCATCATTTGGTAAGATCATGTGATTCTCATCTTTTGTTTTATTTATGTGATGGATCACATTGATTGTTTTTATAATGTTGAACCATTCCTGCATACCTTGTGTGAATTCCATTTCCCAAAAAAAAAAAAAAAACCAAATCCTTTGCCATGGAGTCAATTCTGACTCTTAGCAACCCTGTAGGACAGAGTAGAACTGCCCCATAGAGTTTCCAGCAAGGGTCTGGCAGATTCAAACTACTGAGCTTTGGGTTAGCAGCTATAGCACTTAACTATTATGCCACGAGGGTTTCCAAATCCCACTTAGTCATGACAAATTTTTTTTTGATATGTTGTTGAATTCTAATGGCTACAATTTAGTTGAGGATTTTTGCATCTATGTTCATGGTGAATATTTGTCTGTAATTTTTTTTTTTTTTATAATGTTTTACCTGGCTGGTATCAAGGTTATGCTGGCTTCATAGAACGAGTTTGGGAGTATTCCATCCATTTCTATGCTCTGAGATACCTTTAGTAGTAGTGGTGTTAACTTTTCTCTGAAAGTTTGGTAGAACTCTCCAGTGAAGCCATCAGGGCCAGGGTTTTATTTGTTGGGAGTTTGTTTTATTGCCTCTTCAGTTGTATTTTATTTACTTTTACACTGGTAATCTATACGTTATGTAGTAAAGAGACTGTCTGCCTAAATATAAGGATCTACTCCTCAACTGCATTTAAGCAGCAAGAGACCAATATCAGACTAACAGCTGGCTTTGCCTGGATTTCACCATGTCTGCATCAAATGCTTTGTAGATGATCTCTTTTAATCCTCATGACAAGCCCAGGAGTAAAATGTTTGTATTTTCCTCGTTTATTGAATAAAATTTAAGGCATATGAAGGTTAAGTAAATAGCCCAAAGCCATATGACTAGTATGTGAAGGAACCAGGGCTTTAACTTAAATATGTCTGACTTCAGGACTCATGCTTCTAAATACAATGTGTTTTGAAACTGGTGACATGCTGGGCATACATACATGAAGAAAACAATTATGATTCTTGCACTCAAATAATTTACAGGGTGGTGGAAAACTGATATCCTCATAAATAATAGAATTATAACGAAAACCAAACCCATTGCCATTGACTCAATTCCAACTCATAGCAAACCTCTAGGACAGAACAGAACTGCCCCATAGGGTTTCTAGGGAGTGGCTGGTGGATTTGAACTTCTTACCTTATGGTTAGCAGCCACGGTCTTAACCACTGCACCACCAGGGCTCCAACTGAAATATAAATCTTAAGAATTACTTCCCGAGACCAGAAGAACTAGATGGTGCCTGGCTACAACCGATGACTGCCCTGACAAGGAACAAAACAGAGAACCCCTGAGGGAGCAGGAGAGCAGTGGGATGCAGACCTCATATGCCTGTAGAAAGACCAGACTTAATGTTCTGACTGAGACTAGAAGGACCCCAGAGGTCATGGTCCCCAGATCTTCTGTAAGCCCAAGACAGGAAACATTCCCAATAGCCAACTCTTCAGACAGGGATTGGGCTGGACTATGGGATAGAAAATGATACTGGTGAGGAATGAGCTTCTTGGATCAAGTAGACACATAAGACTATGTTGGCAGCTCCTGTCTGGAGGGGAGATGAGAGGGCGGAGGGGGCCAGAAGCTGATCGAATAGACTCGAAAATGAAGAGTGGAGGAAAGGAGTGTGCTGTCTCATTGGGGGGCGGAGAGCAATTAGGAGTATATATCAAGGTGTATATAGATTTTTGTATTTGAAACTGACTTGATTTGTAAACTTTCACTTAAAGCATAACACAGATTAATTTAAAAAATTACTTCTGAGATTCTCTAATACTAATGTAGCTATTTTTATTTGAACACTGTCACTTCTCTCTATCTCAGTAGGTACTTTTGGAGTGATTTGCAGTGTCAGAAGGTTGGTAGAGGATGAGAAAGAAACATGACACAGTTAGGCAGGCCAAATCTGCTTTTCAGTATAATCTGGGCACAGAAGCTGCAGGCAGATTAATTTGAGGTACGATACATTGTACTAGGGTGACTTCTAAGGAACAGAGGCATTGCAGAGAAGGGAACAAGGGAAGACCTTACAAGAAAGGTCATTGTATTTGCATTTAGCAATACTGACAGGAAAATTTGAGGTTAAAAAATTGTTTTCCTTATTTTTATCCCTTTTATGTATTATCTTTATGAAGCATACTTCATCAACAAATTTGAAACCAGTCTCAATCTAACAGTTTTGAGATATTTCACTTAATTTCCATAGTCTGACATGTAATTTTTTTTTGCTATCTTAAAACGTTAAGCCCAATTTTATTTCTGAAGAATTCTGCCAATGTATTATACTTTTATAAATCTTTTCTACTAATTATTGGACTATTTCACCATGGGCAATTTTGTGTGTGTGTTACAATTTCTTCATCTAAGAGGAAGGTGAAGACCTTTCCTACACTAACTTTCCCACACTAACTTTTTTCTATACAGGTAGTCTCTGACTTGATGTATTCAAATTATGATGAACCGCACTTACTATGTCTGTTTTTGTTTTTTTGTAAATCTTAACCTTAGTAATACGCACTATACACAATGTTGCAGTGTGTAATTTGCTGATACTATCATTCTCAGATGTTCACTCACGATGTTCAAAGATCAGATTTATAAGGATACTAATAATAAAAGGCAAAAATAAAGAAAACAAACAAAAAAGAGGTATTCGACTTAGGTCAGAACTTTCTTAGGATGGAGTCGTTGGAATGGAACCCTGTCATAAGTCGGTGGACTACATGTACTACCTTTCCTTTTAAGTCTATGAGAACAGAAAAAGGAAATAATTCCATAAATATTATGAATCCA
Organism: Loxodonta africana; assembly: GCF_030014295.1. Classification (NCBI taxonomy): domain Eukaryota; kingdom Metazoa; phylum Chordata; class Mammalia; order Proboscidea; family Elephantidae; genus Loxodonta; species Loxodonta africana. The sequence continues at coordinate 11,416,862 of NC_087362.1, forward strand.
GCACTACACTAAGAATGGCGGAAAGGTAAAAAGAAGGCACATACATAAGTAACACAGTGAAGATTTAAAATCAAATTAGTAAGATAAACCATAGATGAATCAAATATAATAATTCAGTAAGGGAAAGGCTTTAGAGAGGGAAGAGATAAGGGCAAAACTGAATTATTTTGTAGAACTCTGGGCTTGGTTTATATATTTAATTAATGATTGAAGGGTGTGTAGAATTTAAATAGATTTTGTCACAGAAAAGATGAGAAGAAATGAGAATGCAGAAAGGAAGAATAGACAGATATCGGGTTTTTGGAACTACGCTCTATTTGAACTCAATTACGTATCTTTTTTTATGCTATTAATCACATAAATTATTCTGTACTACAGAATCGATACTGTTATAAATATGTATTCTGGTAGAAAGAAAAATAAGGCTAGCAAACTTGAAAATACCATTGAGAAACTAAAAAGAAATGTACCTATTTTAAGTTTTAAAACAATATAAAATTTAATTCAAGAAATAAGGAAAGAAAATTAATGTTTACTAAGTTAACAAATATGGGCTTTCAGCTATATCATCTCATTTAATCACGAATGCCATGTATAAATGGAAACAATAACACCTGTCTCATGGAGTAATTTTTAGAATTAAGTGAAGTATATAAGAATTTAATCAAGTTATATCACATACCAAAACTCTAAACCCATTGTCATTGAGTCAGTTCTGACTAATGGCAACCCTACTGGACAAAGTAGAACTGCACCAGAAGGTTTCCAAGGCTGTAATCTTTACAGAAGCAGACCGCCATACCTTTCTCCCATGGAGTGGCTGGTGGGTTCAAACTGCCGACCTTTTGGTTAGCAGCTAAGTGCTTAACCACTGCACCACCAGGGGTTCTCTCTATCGCATAACATGTTGGTGTCCAGTGGATTCTGACTCATAGCAACCCTATAGGACAGAGTAGAACTGCCCCATAGAGTTTCCAAGAAGCATTTGGTGGATTTGAACTGCTGACCTTTTGTTTAGCATCCGTACCACTTAACCACTACACCACCAGGTGTGTCTTCCACTTATTTATCTATTATCACCACAGGCACATATACACACCCATAAAAATGCACAGTAATTCTTTGAGAGACGAGGATGCAGAGAGGCTTAAGAGATGCAGAGATACATACAGGTTAAAAACTTACCTTTCATCTCACTTGTTGTTGTTAGGTACCTTTGAGTTGGTTCCGACTCATAGGGACCCTATGCACAACAGAACGAAATACTGCCCAGTCCTGCGTCATCCTTACAATTGTTGTTGTGCTTGAACTCATTGTTGCAGCCACTGTGTCAATCCACCTCGCTGAGGGTCTTCCTCTTTTCCACTGACCCTGTACTCTGCCAAGCATGATGTCCTTCTCCAGGGACTGATCCCTCCTGACTACATGTCCAAAGTATGTAAGATGCAGTCTCTGCCATCCTTGCTTCTGAGGAGCATTCTGGTAGTACTTCTTCCAAGACAGATTTCTTCCTTCTTTTGGCAGTCCGTGGTGTATTCAATATCTTCCACCAACACAACAATTCAAAGGAGTCAATTCTTCTGCAGTCTTCCTAATTCATTGTCCAGCTTTCACATGCCTGTGATGCGATTGAAAATACCATGGCTTACTCTTCAAGGTGACATCTTTGCCTTTCAACACCTTAAAGAGGTCCTTTGCTGCAAACTTGCCCAATGCAATAAATACTTCTTTCCATTTCTTGACTGCTGCTTTCATAGGTGTTGATTGTGAATCCAAATAAAATGAAATACTTGACAACTTCAATCTTTTCTCCATTTATCATGATTTTGCTTATTGGTCCAGTTGTGAGGATTTTGGTTTTCTTTATGTTGAGATGTAATCCGTACTGAAGGCTATGGTCTTTGATCTTCATCGGTAAGTACTTCAGGTCCTCTTCACTTTCAGCAAGCAAGTGTTACAGGGCACGGCTTCCCAGCTCGGAACTAAGCCCTGCCTAAGATCTTACCTTTTCCTGACCAAGAATGACCAGGAGAGGCTCAGAGGTTCCACGTGAACAAAGGTTTATTAGGGACAGAAAGAAAATAAAAGGGCTCAAGAGGGAGAGATGGAGAGGGGCTTCCACCTACGCTAGCCTCTAGTCTGTCTCTGAACCAGGGATTTCCTAGGGTTTATAGACGATTTTTTTTTCATTCATTAGATGGGTAGAGATTTCCAGGGGAAGGTGAGGGATTATGAAAACCAAATGTGTGTGCAGTTGGAATACAAGATGGATTTCCTCACAGAGATTGCTAGAACTAAGAAGAAGTCTGTCACAAAAGCCACGGGGATGTCGAAAAGGACTTACTCTGGGATGTTTTGCAGACGTGATGTCTCTGGATCCTGGTTCAAGTCCCGGCAAAGGGTCTTTGTTCAAGATTATCTCATGTCGAAGGTCATTCATAGGTTATCTTGATTTTTACTGCACATGCTCTGCACCTGGTACGGGACTTGAAAAGCAACTCGGGAGAGTTATCAGTAGTTTATAGCTGGCCAAGCATGTAAGGGTAGGAAATATGGCCCCTTAACTTGTCTAAGCACCTGGTTAGTCACAAGTAGTCCTCAAGTGTCAGCAGTAAAAGTTATATGGTGGTCTGCGCTTAGGTTTAGATTCCAAGAATTATTGAATCAGAGGTTATTTAATTATAGCCAGTCCGATCTCTTGCCTGTCTCACAAGGTTGTGTCATCTGCATAATGCAGGTTGTTGATGAGTCTTTTTCCAATCTTGATGCCCCGTTCTTCTTCATATAGTCCAGCTTTTCAGATTATTTGCTCAGCATACAGATTGAATAGGTATGATGAAAGGATATAACCCTGACTCACACCTTTCCTGACTTTAAACCACTCGGTATCCATAACTTTGTCTGAAAAATTGCCTCTTGATCTATGTACAGGTTCCTCATAAGCACAATTAAGCGTTCTGGAATTTCCATCCTTCACAATGTTATCCATAGTTTGTTATGATTCACCATCGAATGCCTTTGCATAGTCAATAAAACACAGGTAAACATCCTTCTGGTATTCTCTCCTTTCATCCAGGATCCATCTGACATCAGCAGTGATATCCCTGGTTCCATATCCTCTTCTGAATCCCACCTGAGTTTCTGGCAGTTCCCTGTTGATATACTGCTGCAGCCATTTTTGAATGATCTTCAGCAAAATTTTGCTTGCGTGTGATTTTAATGATATTGTTCTATATTTTCCACATTTTGTTGGATCACCTTTCCTGGGAATAGGCATAAATATGGATCTCTTCCAGTCAGTTAGCCAGGTAGCTGTCTTCCAAATTTCTTGGCATAGGCGAGTGAGCACTTCCAGGGCCGCATCCATTTGTTGAGACATCTCAGTTGATATTCCGTCAATTCCTGGAGCCTTGTTTTCCCTAGTGCCTTCAGAGCAGCTTGGACTTCCTCCCTCAGCACCACTGATTCTTGACCATACGCTACCTCTTGAAATGGTTGGATGTTGACTAATTCTTTTTGGTATAATGGCTCTGTGTATTCCTTCCATCTTCTTTGGATGCTTTGTGCATCTTTTAATATTTTCCCCATAGAATTCTTCACTGTTGCAACTCAAGGCTTGAATTTTTTCTTCAGCTCTTTCAGCTTGAGAAATGCCAAGTGTGTTCTTGTCTTTTGGTTTTCTATTTCCAGCTCTTTGCATATATCATTATAATACTTTGTCTTCTTGAGCTGCTGTTTTGAAATTTTCTGTTTAGTTCTTTTACTTTGTCATTTCTTCCTTTTGTTTTAGCTGCTCGACATTTGAGAACAAGTGTCTGAGTCTCCTCTGACTTCCATATTAGTCTTTTCTTCCTTTCTTGTCTTTTCAACGATCTCTTGCTTTCTTCATGTATGATGTTCTCGATATCATCCCACAACTCATCTGGTCTTTGGTCTTTAGTGTTCAACGTGTCAAGTCTATTCTTGGGATGGTCTCTAAATTCAGGTGGGATATGCTTAATGTCATATTTTGGCTCTTGTGGACTTGCTCAGATTTTCTTCATTTTCAACTTGAACTTGCATATGAGCAATTGATGGTGTGTTCCACAGTCAGCCCCTGGCCTTGTTTTGACTGATGATACTGAGTTTTTCCATCATCTCTTTCCACAGATGTAGTCAATTTGATTCCTCTGTATTCCATCTGGTGAGGTCAGTGTGTTAGTCGCCACTTATGCTGGTGAATAAAGGTATTTGCAATGAAGAAGTCATGTATCATTCAATCTCTAACATTGTTTCTATCATCAAGGCTGTATTTTCCAACTACCGATCCTTCTTCTCTGTTTCCAACTTTCTCATTTCAATCACCAGTAATTATCAATGTATCCCAATTACATGTTCGATCAATTTCAGACTGTAGCAGCTGATAAAAATCTTCTATTTCTTCATCTTTGGCCTTAGTGGTTGGTGTGTAAATTTGAATAATAGTCATATTAACTGGTCTTCCTTGTAGGCATATAGATATTATCCTATCACTGACAGCTTTGTGCTTCAGGATACATCTTGAAATGTTCTTTTTGACAATGAATGCAATACCATTCTTCTTCAAGTTGTCATTCCCAGTAAAGCAGACCACATGATTGTCCAATTCAAAATGGTCAATTCCACTTCATTTCAGATAATAATCAGAAAAATGATAATAGTAATAAAGAGCATTGTCACATATATTTTTCAATCTGAAATATATCATAAAAATAAGCAAAGGAAATATTTTTAAAATGGACTGTAAAATTAAAATCCTAACAGAAACATATAGCATATTCCCTACAAGTATAAAATTTCTTATATAACAGAGAGGGGTGGGGCTTTCTGAATGGCAAAGTAAAATTATTATTAGTGCACACATGCACGCATGCACGCACACACACAAAATCCAAAATTACAACCCAGAATTACTTAGGCTCAGAAAATTGCCCTAAGGGCATAAAGCAAATAAGCCATCATTTATTCAAGGAAATCTACTAAATCTTGGTATGGATGGCAAAAATCTGTGTCATTAGACCTCAGCCCATCCCCTTATCCCTCTGCCTACAGCTCCAGGTTACAGACACTGTACACTGGGCACCCTACTCTGGACAGGAAATCAAATGATGCATTGCATTGGGTAAATCTGCTGCAAAAGATCACTTTAAAGTGTTGAAAAGCAAAGATGTCACCTTGAAGACTAAGGTGCACCTAACCCAAGCCATGGTATTTTCAATCACATCGTATGCATGTGAAAGCTGAATAATGAATAAGGAAGACTGAAGAAGAGTTGATGCCTTTGAATTGTGGTGTTGGTGAAGAATATTGAATATACCATGGACTGCCAAAAGAACAAACAAATCTGTCTTGGACAAAGTACGACCAGAATGCTCCTTAGAGGCAAGGATGGTGAGACTGCATCTTACATACTTTCTACATGTTGTCAAGAGGGATGAGTCCCTGGAGAAGGACATCATGCTTGGCAGAGTACAGGGTCAGCGGAAAAGAGGAAGGCCCTCAACAAGGTGGATTGACACAGTGGCTGCAACAATGACCTCAAGCATAACAACGATTGTAAGGATGGCACACGACCGGACGGTGTTTCGTTCTGTTGTGCATAGGGTCATTATGGGTCTGAACTGACTAGACGACATGGAACAACAACAATGACAACACTCCAAGCAGGAGCTCTGTCCTTCCCTGGCTCTCAGTCTGGTTCTACTTTCACCTCAGGAAGGTAGGCTGCCAGTACCATTTTCCATTCCTCCCACAATCCTGTGTCACAGAAGCTCTATTGCAGGCAAGTGTACTAGAGTGAACAATTTCTTATCCAGCCTCTACTTATAGGGCAGAGCCCTGGTGGAGCCATGACGAGCAGCTAGGCTGCAAACCAAAGGGTCAGCAGTTCAAATCCCCCAGCCTCTCCTTGGAAAACTTATGGGGCAGTTCTACTGTGTCCTGTAGGGTCACTATGAGTTGTAATCGACTGGACAGTAAATAGTTTTTTTTTTTTTTTTTTTTACTTATAGGGCAAAAGCTTTACTACAGGTGCAGCAGATGCAAATAATGGGACTCAGAAATGAAAGTGAGAACATTACTACCAATCTTACAGAAATATAAAGGATCGTAAGTGAATACTATGAACAATTGTGTGCCAACAAATTAGATAACCAAAACTGTGCTCTTCTGTAAGCTATCTGCAGAAATAGGATTGTGCTTGCAACTTGAAAAGGTTGATCAAGTCCATGAGACAATTAAAAATATCTAGGAGGTAGTTTAAGGAGGATTATCTAAAAGCAAGATGTCAGCTCAGTCTAAATAACTGTAATTTGTATATAAAAGTATTTAGATTTGAAGTCACTGATTAATGAGTTTACCCATAAAATTTACTTTGGAAAACATTGCTTTAGAACACTGGATCAGTTAAACAACAGCTATAAATATTCAGCACAGATTATCTGCTGTTGTTGTGTGACATCAAGTTGATTCTGACTCATAGAAACCATATATGACAGACTAGAACTGCCCCATAGGGTTTTCTAGGCTGTAACATTTATGGAAATCCTGTTGGCAGAGTGGAAACCCTGGTGGTGTAGTGGTTAAGAGCTCAGCTGATAACCAAAAGGATGGCAGTTCGAATCCACTAGGTGTTCCTTGGAAACCCTATAGGGCAGTTCTACTGTGTCTGAGTGGGTCGCTATGAGTCAAAATTGACTCGATGACAATGGGTTTTTTAACCTTTATGAGAGCAAATCACCAGGCCTTACTCCCATGGAGCAGCTGGTGGGTTTGAACATCTGACCTTTTGGTTAGTGGCAGAGTGCTTAATAACTGTGCCACCAAGTCTCTGCTGGATACTATAATCCAGATATAAAAACATGATCTACATCCATTGTTAACTCACGGATTTGATGAAGAGATGAAAGTAAAACAGCTAAACTATTAGAAGGCAATGTAAAACTCTGTATAACTAACGTTCTATAACATTTCAGATAATGGTGATATACCTAAGCTTCTAAACAGGAATCAAACAAGAACATTTTGCCTGAAGAAACGGCCCATGCGATTTGATTGTAGTGTTTTGTACAACCGTTGGTACCAAAGTTCTCTGGCAGTTCCATCAATAAAGGTGACCATGTTATGGTTATTATTCCAGGTCAGTTTGTTTTAAAGCCTTCCTGAACAGAAAATGCTTTGTTAACTGAAATAATTTAAATAAGTCATTTTACCATATCAGCATCATTAATAATAGAAAATGCCTTTTCTGGTTTTTTTTTTTTTTCATTTAATTAAAACGATCACATCTCTCATTTTTATATATTGGCATATTGGGACTCCCAAAGTTAAAACTAAATCACTTGAGGCTTAAATGTTCTTTTTTAAAAATTATATTCAAGGACTTTGTAACTTTAATTTTAAGTGATTTTATTTTTTTGTATCACACTTTTCAGAGAACATTCTTAATCTCACTGGGAGTCCCTTAATGTAGGCTATACTGGCCTGTAGATTTTCAGCTTTTCCAGCCAGAAAAGGATCCTTCTGACATTGGGAAAAGTTTACAAATCAAAACTCAAGGGTATAATATTCTAGAGCCAAAATGCAAGTTAGATGCTGCCTTAGGCTTTAATTCTCTTTTAAGTGGTTGAAATCTGACAAATTCTAAAATTGCAATATGTATTTGATTGCATATAATTTATATATCATGATCTTGTACTCCCAGAAACATATAGGTGATTTTAATTTATTTCATTTTTTGGAGGCTCTATTGTTGCAGGATCGTGCAGTGTTTCATTCTGTTCTACATAGGGTCGCCATGACTAGGAGCTGGCTCGATGACACCTAACAGCATTTGCTCATAGTTGTGTAAATTTTAAGGAAAATTTCTTTTTTCTCTTTTGTATGTTTACTGTGCATTGCAGGACACATATTCTTTATATCATTTGGAATAAAAATAGGAAGATATGAAATTAAATTCTTCCTTTTACCCTGGTGGAAAATGTTCTTGATAGGAAGATTTGTACACTGCTGATAGATTCGGTAATTACTCCTAGGGAGTATGCCAATGAGTGGAGAGAAATTTTTTTTAACAGTTTTCTTATGGCCACTGTAAAGCAGCACTTAAAGGACTTAGAGACACTAAAGAGCAGGTTATATTTTGCAGTATTTTCTTTTTTTTAAATATGATGAATATTATTTTATTATATATAGCTATTTGGAATATTTTGGATTATTTTGCATCTTAGACATATTACACCAATTGGGATGAGGGTAGATAGACATGCATACATTTTCATTTCAGGGTCACTCATTCATTTATTCTCTAACATTTTCCGAATTCAGCTATATGTCAGATAGCCTATTAGAAACTTTGGGTAACATAAAAACAATGTAGGAATAGTATCTGTCTTCAAATTTACTTCTTAGAAAGGAAAGAAAGGTGTAACAGAAGTTGTAGTACTTGCACAAAATAGTGAATCAGTTTATGCATCACACAAGAAGGAGAAAATGCACTGTGGGACCAGCTGTGTAATAAGGTTGGCTTGAAAGAGCAGTCATTTGTGATGCAGCTCCTTCCACTGCTAAATCCAAAATTGAGAGGGACACAACACTAATTTCCTGCTCACATGTCACCTGATGAGGTCTTATCATTTCTTGAGAAACTGGAATTTCTGCAGATTGGCTAAAAACTCAGTAGCCTGGGCAGATGATGTTATCACTTGGAAAATACTAAGGCAAACAAAATAAAAATGTTTAGTATAAATGGAATTAAGGATTCAGAATAAGAATTAAGTCAACCTGATATACAAGAATTAAAAACTTGAACTAAGATAGTTGGGGGGCGGGGCCAAGATGGTGGAATAGCCAGACGCTTCCTGTGATACCTCTTGCAACAAAGACCTGAAAAAATAAGTGAAATAATTATATTTATGACAAGCTAGAAAAAAAAAAAAAAAAAAAAGGAGCCCTGAACATCAAAGGCAAACTTAGAAAACAGACTGAGCTGCAGGAGGAGGGAGGGATGGTTCAGAAGTGGAGAGGAGTTACCAGACCTGAATCACCAGGATGCCTCAGGCACCATTCCCAGGAGAGGCTGCAGTGGGCTGCTGGTAGAGTTCAGCCTCAGTTTCCTCAGGGAGAAGCAACAAGCGCACAGCCTATTCACACCTCAGGAACCAGAGAAGAATGACACTCTCAAAAAAAGCTAAGTACTTGCATAAATTTTACCACACTCCCAGCCCCCAAGCCAGCTTTGGTGACTCTTGATTCCCCTGGTCCTGAGATAGGTCATGTTGAGCACCCATAGTCATCCACCTGATCTTGGAGTAAGAATAAATTCACAGTTGCGGGAACAGATAATTTGCCAGCTCCACTAACCAGGCGAGCTCAGGACAGAAGTGGCTCCTGTCCAGGCATGAACAGTCCATGGACTTTGAATACCCTTCCCCCCTGCATGGACCTGTGTGGGCCTATTTCAGGAGAATAGGCTCTTGCTGGCAGACTGTAACCATTTCAGCTGTGCAGTGAAGAGGTGGGTGTTTGATATTTGACACCACTTTGCCTATTAAGCAGGGTCTAAAAAAAAAAAACAAAAAAAAAACCATGGCACTAGTTTTTTTTTTTTCACCTACCCACATTAAGGGCATAAGCACTGGTGGCTCCACTCAGGTCACCCAGCCACCTGCGACAGGGGTCCAAGGATAACTGGTACCTCCCAGTACTTTCAAACAAAAGCATTGAGTGCCCATAGTCTGTCTGCAGAACCCACCCACCTGTACGCTTTAGGGAACAGGGACACGCTTCCCTCAGACATTTGGGGGGAAGTTCTCAGCCCCCTGCCTTGTTCAGAGCGTGACCCCCCTGCTGCAATCAGATACCGGTATATACGCCAATCACTCCTGCCCCTCTAAGACTGAAGGACAGAGCCTGTACCACATACTTGATGATCAGCTACCTGGAAACCTGAGCTGAATTCATACAAGAAAAGTAAATGGACTCCTAGACCTGATAACAGCTCTAGCCAGCTGGGGACAGGACATGAGAGCTCCAAAGGTGAAAATAATCAAGCTAGCTCACTCAAGCAACCCATGTGGGCATAGCAAAATAAAACAAAGCAAGACGGATCAGTCCCTGGAGAAGGACATCACGCTTGGTAAAGTAGAGGGTCAGTGAAAAAGAGGAAGACCCTTAATGAGATGGACTGACACAGTGGCTGCAACAATGGTCTCAAGCATAGCAACAATTGTGAAGATGGCTCAGAACCGTGCAGCGTTTTGTTCTGTTGTGTATGGGGTCTCTATGAGTTGGAACCAACTCAACAGCACCTAACAATGACACAACATAGTAATTATCATTGCCAGTTCTTTGCATTTTCTGAAGCTCCTTACCCTTCTATAGACATAAAATATTAGTCAACTTGGTTATTTGTGTGTTTGGTAATGATAGAGTATATTTAAGTTGGAATAATAATTTGTACTGTGCTAAATTCTGCTATTTCTCTCTTGATTTTGATTTGAATAATTTCACCTGCTTCTAAGGACACGCAGCTCTAGCTGTCTTCCTTACTGCTATGTCAGTATCATCTCTGTCAGGGTTCGGCAGGGCATTGGTGGGTTTTATGCATTAGAATGGTTTGTTTTGCAGTATTGGTACTACCTGTAACTCAGAACTTGGAGTTCTAATGCTGGTAAAAATAAAATGCGGTGATTTTACAAACCCAGAAAAAGACATGATGTAATTTGGACACTGCCATGATGCTGAAAGCAGGACATTAACATATTTACACTAAATATCAGATACTGAAAAATGGCCTTCTATATAAAATTTAAAATAATTAAAATGGAGAAATTGAAAATATGCTAAATTAAATATCAAATGATTAGAGAATTTTCTTTTTAAACTAGAGTTGGCAACCTCCATTTAAGATGATAATGTCAATGTTTGAAATTCACGCGTGTGAAAAATCACATTTATATAATCTAATCCTTTTTCACAGGAAGTAGAATATTAACCAAGAGTTTTAGCTGTCAGAGAAAATTTCACTATGATAACTTGTTATCTCTAGGAGCACAAAGAGATGTGGGAATAAGGCATGAAGAAAATTTATTAGTTGAAAAATCCGAACTTTTGAGTTATAAAAAAATGACAGAAATGTACTAAAATTTCCTTGATATTATTTAAATATGCTGATGTATTATTATCTGAAAAACATTCATGTGTAAACCCATCAGAGGCACAATTTGCCTTTTCAGTGCCCATATGTAGAGTCAATTGCCCAAACAGCCTTATGTTGAAGTAAAAGATGACCTTTTATTTCCCTGATAGTCGTAAAAGCTCACCGATGACAAATCATTTGTGTAAGTTTGTAATTTTGCAAATAAAATAATTCTAAATAATCTATCCTTATTCTTTGAAGAACAAACCCATTTAATTTATGAATGGCAAAGAACCAGTTAATTACAGTTAGAAGAAAGTCTTATTTTACCATACTTACAGAAAATGCTGACTATTGGATCTGAAAATCTTGATCAAAGATCTTATGACAGTTTTTTTGAGGGGGGGAGGGAGAGGAGGATTTGATCATCATTTTTATCAGTATAGAGTTTTAGAAATTCTTGAAATCATAATAGCATATTACAATGTTTGTTATTCTTTTGTTGCAAGTGAAGAAGAAAGATCTAAAAATGAGTTCTATAGCATTTCTACCTTCTAAGACTATGAAGCATTTTTTTAAATCGTGTTTTTCTTTGTAAATAGGTATCTTATACTAAAACAAAAAAATTAATATTCTATCAAAATAAAAAAACAAGTTATGAAAACCGACAATATTCAAACGTATATATCGAATGCTACTGAACATATGTTGTTGTTAGTTGTCATCAAGTCATGACAACCCCAAGTGTGCAGAGTGGAATTGCTCCATAAGGTTTTCAGAGCTGTGACCTTTCAGAAGCATATTGTCGAGCCTGTCTTCTAAGGCACCTCTGGGTTGGTTTGAACCACCAACCTTTCAGTTAGTAGTCCAGTGCTTAAGCATTTGTGCTATCTTAACATATAATGTTAAGGGATTCCACCTAACATATAATGGCACAGAAGTGCAATTAAAGCTATTAAAAATAAGTCAGTTAATTAAGTACAGCAATTCACTTATCATTGAGGTTCTCCAAATTGAAGGTAAAACAGCACCAGTATCACTATAAATTTTTTTTCCTCTCAAAAAACTCCACATTGGTTTACCACATTTTATGAGCTAATGATGAACCCTTATGAATGGCAAATGACATTTTTTCCAACTCAGAGGTTCACTATTGAGGAAAGAAGCTTGACACAAATGAATCATTGTCTTGAAGGATATTTAAAAATAAATAAAAAAAAAAATTCTCAGGTTCTCATGTTTATTGCAAGGTACTCACGACAAGGCATGCAAGTCCTCAAGACATTTATTTAGAACTAGGCAATCAGAATTAATAATTATAATACTAGTTTAATGACTGGAGTCCAAGTCTTTAGACTTCCGGTTTTTATCTTTAACAAGTGGTCTCAGGAAGAAACGTTGACTACCTCTTGAATTTGGAGGAGGTCCCTGTAGCCAGGGTCAGAGGTCAGTGGTGGTAGGCAGTATCTTAGAAGGCTCTCAGTCTTCAGAAACAGAGCCAGAGACCTTTTGCTGATGCAAAAGAGTGAGCAGAAGCTCAGGGTTTATATACAATATTCACACTTTGACCTTGCAAGGTAAGGTTCAGGTGCTGTGATGTTTGACATACCTTGGTATGTTTTATTGCTTCTTCAGGGTCTGAAACTAGCTACATATCACATGCTTTCTTCAAGATTAGAGATCAAGGTAGTCATTTATGACATTTTAATGCTTCAAAGCCAATTAAGGGAATTTTATGACCTATTTATGCCCCAAGGCCAATTTATAGAGATTTTATTAAATAAAAATTAAGGGGACGGACTGTTTTGTGGCATATTTGTCTCCCGGCCAATTTATAGAGATTTAATTAATGTTACATTTCTTTATCACAGCATGCAGGTGTATGGCCCAATTTAGGGAAGCTATTTGGTGACATAATTCTCATAGTTCCATTGCCCATTTCTAAAGTTAGAATAACTTTCTAATGATTTTTAACTATAGTTTCTAATCACTTATAGTTAATGGTTAGAGAGCATAGAAGTACATGTGTGTCTACTTATTTCTAAGTTCAGAAATTCTCTATTTCCAACTCAATAGTGTCAGCAAAGATGAAATTAAAAAAACAAAAACACTTTTCCATGCCAAGATTGGCCATGACCCAAGATCTCCGCCTATTTCTGTATGACTAGTGAAAAATTGGGTATTCAGACTTAGGTCCCTTCCCATAAGGTTAAAAAAGAGAGTTTTAGTAATGGTGAGGGACCTCACATCCCCAGCTATTATTTTTGGGACAAAAATTGCAAGCTGGAATTGCCATCAGACGTGCATAAGAAACAGAAAAAAATATACTAACTCAGATATCTCAAAGGAATCCACAGGATAAAGGAAAGAAACATACAACAAAAAGACGTTTTAAAAAAATCTCTAGAGAAAAGAAACCAAAAAAAAAAAAAAGGTCTTGACATCTGTTTTTAATTGTCAGGAAATTAAATTTTTCAGAAAATATAAAGTCTGAAAAATTCTATAAAAGACAAAAAAATCTGGATTAAGAAAAAAGAAAAAATTATAATTCCATAACAGAGTTTAAAGCCATAAGAAAAAAATAATAACACTGCATACAGTATAGTTATTTTGTGGACAATCTTTGACTACTAAGGGAAGCAACAAAGGTATATCTTTAGGTTCCTTGTGTTGTAAGAAAGAGGCTCTCTAAGGTTACCCAAATGATTGGTAAGGTAATATTATGAAACGACATATGCAAATAAGGAAACCAGGTATGCTGTAGACACCAAATCAGCCCTAATGAGAAAAGGAAAACCTCAAGTCAAGTTGCTTTCACAAAAACTAGAATGTAGCTTTTCCAATCAACAAGATTTATTTAATTCTTAATGTGTAATGAACTTTGCTTATATAACAAAATGGGAAAATGCATGCAAGACAAAAACGTTCTCTAAATGGACTTTCAACATGCACCTCCATAAAAGGCAGTAGCGTAATAATAGTCTCTGGTATTTGCTAGGTATTTACTTACAAGAAGCGTTCATGGCTCATTGAAGTCCATCTGAACTCCAGGCCTTTATACAATTTGCTTTGGCTAAGTTAAAACTCAAGTCTCACTGTAATCTATGATGTAGGTGTTATCCGTATCTTGGAGATTAAAACCCAACAAGGATAACATAGTTAACCAAGACCAAACATGATCTTTCTGATTTCAGAGTTAACGAACTTGCCAATATATGGCCCTACTAACTGGCTTGGATAAATTCAGATCAGTTTCATCAATGCAGACATGGAGCTATAGTAATTCTATAATAGGGGTGTGAGTATAATATAATTTTGTAATTCCCCCAAATATCTTTAAAATAATTTTTATTGCAACATACTCATAATCATTGTCTTTATGAATTAGAAATGAGAATATCCTAAAGGGGAAAATCTTGGAATTGGTAATCTAATCATTTTTCTGTTAGTAGCTAGCTCTGTGACCTTGGCAAAGTCTAATCATTCTTATTAGACTTTTTACTTTTTGATCATTTTGTAAGTTGTAAATTACATGCTAATGGTAACTGTTATTATCTCTATTATTTTTAAATAAAGATAATATAAAATCTGACCTTCCAACCTTCCATAATTGTATTAAAGGTAAATGGTGACTATATTGAAGAAATATTTATTGAATGTATAGTTTGTTCAAGGCACTATGCTAAGTGTTGTTCAGCAAAGAAAAACACATTGAATTCCTTTCTGAAAGATAAATACACTAATTCAGTTATCTAGTGCTGCATAACAAACCACCTTAGTTTTAAACTTAGTTTCAAGCTCTAGTATTAAAACAACACTGACTTTTTATATTTGAAAATTTCCTGAACTGACTAGATTGTTCCTTTGCCCCGCATGGTAGGCAGCTGTTGAATGGGCTGGGCCAAAAGGTTTAACTCTGTCACATGTCTGGGGCTTGACTATGACTTTAAGCTAGAGCACCTCGTTTCTCCTTTATGTGGTCTCTTTCCACAATTTGTGTTTAATCCTCCAAGGCCTCTCACGTGGGCTTTCTTTCCAGCAAGAAAGCCTAGATGTTTGTTTGGTGGCTGTTTCCACAAGTGACTTTTCCAAGAAGACAAGCCTCAATGTTCAAGGACTTATCAAGCCTCTGCATGCATCACTTCAGCTAATGTCCTATTTCCCAAGCAGTAATATTTTGAAGTAAGTCCACTGTAAATATAGGAGGAGACTACACAAAGGCTGGGACACTAAGAAGCGGCATTAATTGGACCACCATACACCTGTTACTACAGTAAAAGGTGGAATGGATCACTGTTTCGGGAATGGGAGTAAAAAGACAGGAGTAATTACCCCCAAGTGAGGAAGTGTGTAAGACTCTTATGAACACGACATTTGAAATTAGTAAGATTTCAGAATATAGGTTTGACGAATAACATTCCAAGTGTTGATAACATTCCAAGTGGAAACACTGTACATAGAAACATGAAAATGTGGGCCCTGATTGCTGGTTCCTGAGCAGTCTGATTTGAATACAATGTTGACAATGGAGAAAAAAGGTACAAGAATCCAGAGGTAGATTGGAACAGATTACTGAAGAACAAGAATGTTATGGATAGGAGCTATAGATTTTATTGTGAATGCTTTTTGAGTATAGTCAGACTTATGAACTGAGATTATCCTAAAAAAGGGTATATGGCTGGCTGAATGGTATTAATGGGTTGTGGGAGAGCTGGAGGAAGAAGCATTCAAAAGGCAGAGAAAAGAACTGAGAACTATTGCATATTGCCTACATCACATTCAAACATAATCAAGATTTTTAAATTTGATCTGGGAAGAATAAGATGCAAAATTTTCTGGGAGAGGTGGGTTTGGAAAGAAGGGAAGTCACAAGAAGTTGAGTCCACAGCCCCAGTCACGGGACTGCTCAGTACTTGTCCAGAACACAGGTTATGGACTGTGCATCTTAACTTCTTCTAAATATGATCATAGGGATAACTGTAAGCTTAAACCCAGGACTTTGTGAGGTAGAAACGACTCTTAATTTTTTTTCTTTTTTCAGATACAGCAAAGAAGAACAGGGGACATCTTATGGTGGAATGCATTCATGTGGGAGGAAGGGGATGAAAATGCCTGAATGTGGAGTCATTTTCCCTTTAGCATAAGAGAAAAAACCCACAGACAAAGGTTAAACTTGCAGGGAACATACCCAAGGCTGGTTTTCTCTAAGAAATACAGTGGTAGTGGTCTGGAGCTGGGTACTTCAGGGAGAAGCAATGTGATAACTGGCTTATAAGCCTGATTTCCTTAGATATCCAAGGTTGATGTTTATATTTTCAACATAGCTACAAGTCTAATTCCTAGGTTTACTCAAGATTTTAATGAAAGGAATTAGGCTGAGCTGGACAAAAACATTCTACAGGCTTCAGAGTTGAGTCATGCCCAGCCCTCGAAGAGAAAGAGTTAAGGGAGAGGGTTGTTTCATATTCCTCAGGACACTAGAGAAGTCATGAGGTAAATAGTGCTTCTTTCTTTGTGTAGGATCGTCACTTATTTTACTAGTGGAATAATGTAAAAATGAAACTGTTGCTGTGCAGTTGACTCTGATTCATGGCAACTTCATGTGGGAGAATGTTGTTGTTGTTTGTTACCATCAAGTTGATTCCAACTCATGGTGACCCCATGTATGAAGAGAAGACATGCTCCATAGGGTTTTCAAGGCTGTCACCTTTCAAAAGCAGATCACCAGGCCTGTCCTTCCAGGTGCTTTGGGTGGTTCAAACCATCAAATTTCCAGCTAGTAGTCAAGTACTTAACTGCTTGCTACACCAAGAGACTCACATACACCTACCAATCCTTGTTAGGAGGATTAATTCTCTCAAATTCTTTGATTTGCTAACTGTGGTGATGAGTGGAGATTAGGGCAGGTGACAGAGGAAAAATTTCTTTATTAAATAACTGGGAGGCACAGATCCATAACTGCTGTTGGGAAGAGAATGAGAGTAAACCTGAATAGGGGAGAAGCAGAGGAAAATAAGGGGAAGGGAGAAGAAAGGCAATGAGAGTTGAAAGGAAAGGAACTTGAGAGAAGACAAAGGAGCAAGGGAAGATATTTATATTGTTAGAAAGTAAAAGGAGAAAGTGAAATTGCAGTAAGTAAATATAATTATCTGGAAACCCTGGTGGTGTAGTGGTTAAATGCTATGGCTGCGAACCAAAGGGAAGGCAGTTAGAATCCACCAGGCGCTCCTTGGAAACTGTATGGGGCAGTTCTACTTTGTCCTATAGGGTCATTATGAGTCAGAATCAACTCGACAGCAACAATATAATTTAGCCTACAAGGAAGACCAATTAACATAACTATTGATCAAATTTATGCACCAACTGCTAATGCCAAAGATGAAGCAATCGAAGATTTTTACCAACTTCTGCACTCTGAAACTTATCAGACATGTAATCAAGAGGCAGTGATACTTATTGGTTATTGGAATGAGAAAATTGGAAACAAAGAAGAAGAAGGATGGGTAGGTGGAAAATATAGCCTTGGCAGCAGAAACAACACAGGAGATCGCATGACAGAATTTTGCAAGACTACTTATTCCTTGCAAATACTTTTTTCAACAACATAAATGGTGATTACACAGGTGGACCTTGCCAAATGGAATACTCAGGTATCAAATTGACTACATTTGTGGAAAGAGAAGATGGAGAAGCTCAGTATCATCAGTCTGAACATGGCCAGGGGCTACAGTGGAACAGATCATCAATTGCTCATATGGAAATTCAAGTTGAAGCTGAAGAAAATTAAAACAAGTCCATGAAAGCAACTTGAGAATATTCCATCTGAATTTAGAGACCATCTCAAGAATAGGTTTGACATATTGAACACTGATGACTGAAGACCAGACAAGTTGTCGGATGACATCAAGGACATCATACATGAGGAAAGTGAAAGGTCCTAAAAAGACAGGAAAGAAAAAAAGACCAAAATGGATGTCAGAAGAGATTCTGAAACTTGCTTTTCAACTTAGAGTAGCTAAAGCAAAAGGAAGAAATAATCACATTAAAGAGCTGAACAGAGGATTTCGAATGGCAGCTCAAGAAGACAAAGTATAATAATGAAATGTGCAAAGACCCAAAGTTATAAAACCAAAAGAGAAATACACACTCAGCATTTTTCAAGCTGAAAGGACTGACTGAAAAATTCAAGCTTCAAGTTGCAATATTTAAGGATTCTACAGGCAAAATATTGAACAACTCAGGAAGCATCAAAAGAAGATGGAAGGAATGCACAGAGTCACTGTACCAAAAAGAATTGGCCGAGGTTCAACCATTTCGGGAGGTAGAATATGATCAGTAACTGATGGTGCTGAAGGAAGAAGTCCAAGCTACACTGAAGGCATTGTTGAAAAACAGGGCTGCAAGAATTGATGGAATGCCCGTTGAGATATTTCAACAAACGGATGCAATGCTGGAAGTACTCACTTGTCTATGCTGAGAAATTTGGAAGACAGGTACATGGCCAACTGACTGGAAGAGACTCAGATTTATTCCCATTCCAAAGAAAGGTGATCCAACAGAATATGGATTATCAAACAATGTCATTAATATCACATACAAGTAAAACTTTGCTGAAGCTAGTTCAAAAATGGTTGCAGCAGTACATGGACAGGGAACTGTCAGAAATTCAAGCCAGATTCAAAAGAGGACATGGAATGAGGGATATCATTGCTAATGTCTGACGGATCATGACTGAAAGCAGAGAATAGCGGAAAGATGTTTACTTGTGTTTTATTGACTATGCAAAAGCAGTCAGCTGTGTGGATCGTAACAAATTATGGATAGCATGGCGAAGAATGGGAATTCCAGAACACTTAGTTGTGCTCATGCTCACCCTGTACATAGACCAAGAGGCAGTCATTCTAACAGAACAAGAGGATCCTGAGTGGTTTAAAATCAGAAAAGGTGTGAGTCAGGGCTGTAACTTTTCATCACACTTATTCAATCTGTATGCTGACCAAATAATCTGAGAAGCCATACTATATGAAGAACATGGAGGAAGGACTGGAGGAAAACTTACTAATAACCTGCAATATGCAGATGACAAAACCTTACTTGCTGAAAGCAAAGCAGACTTGAGGCGCTTACTGAGGAAGATCAAAGACTAGAGCCCTCAGAATGGATTATACCTCAACATAAAGAAAAGAAAAATTCCTGCAACTGGACCAATAAAGAACATCATGATAAATGGAGAAAACATTGAAATTGTCAAGAATTTCATTTTACTTGAATCCGCAATCAGTGCTCATGGAAGCGGCAGTCAAGAAATCAAAAGACATACTGCATTGGGTAAATCTGCTGCAAAAGATCTCTTTAAAGTGTTAAAAAGCAAAGATGTCAAGTCACTTTGAGGACTAAGGTGTGCCTGACCTGAGTCTTGGTGTTTACAATCATTTCACATGCGTATAAATGCTGGACTATGAATAAGAAAGATCAAAGAATAATTCATGCATTCGAATTATGGTGTTGTTCAAGAATATCGAATATACCATGGACTGCCAGAAGAATAAACAAATTTGCCTTGGAAGAAGTACAGCCAGAATGCTCCTTAGAAGCGAGAATGGCAAGACATCATCTCATGGATTTTGGACATGTTATCAGGAGGGTTCAATCCCTGGAGTAGGCCATCATGCTTGGTAAAGTAGAAAGTTAGAGGAAAAGTGGAAGATCCTCAAGAAGGTGGATTGACACAGCGGTTTCAACAATGATCTTAAACATAGCAACGATTGTGAGGACTGCGCAGGATCAGGCCGTGTTATGTTCTGTTGTACATGGGGTTGCTATGAGTCTGAAGCGAAGCAATGGTGCCTAACAATGACAATTTAGCAGGAAAAATACAAGCATAACCATTTCCATTATTATCTGTTTCCTGAAAATATGATTAATAGTATAAAATATATAAAAAAGTACAAGAGAAAATAATATATATATATATATCTCACCAGTGCCACCATGCCAAACATCTTCCACATATTGCCGTAAGAGAAAAAAAATTAACACGTCCAGAAAATTTGCCAGAGCTGGGCACGGCCAACAAACAAACTCAAATTACTGTAAAAATACTGGTAATTCAATACTTGAAAACACAAGAGAATCAAGTAAACAGTATTAAAACCCTTAAAATAATTCTATAGTTGACTCAATACCAAAATAAAAAATTTCAAGTACTTTGAATAATTGTGTATGAACTGTGTGGAAAAAAACGTGAAAATTATAAAGAATATTAGAGAACTATTTTTGCTATGACAATGTCCATCATACAGACATGTATTTTCCTGAAAGTGATTTCTAAGTATAATTGTATTTTTAAACCTCTCCCTAAATGAAGGAAATACTTTAAACTGAACAAAATGATCTATGGTACATTTCGAGGATTTTATTTTGTTAAGTATAATACTTTCCCAGAACCTAAGTGCCTAGAAATGATAGAAAATAAATATTTATAAAAAAAGTAAAACAAAACCTGTAACAAGCATGATAATCTAGAAGAGCTTACAATGGGAACCAGAAAATAGGAATAATCCCTTGAGTATAAGAAGGCAAATGAAATGTTTGAAAAAAAAAAATCAACTCAAAATGTCTACAAGAGTTAACTGCAAAAATTATAGCAGCGGCACCAGCGTTGTCCCACGTTTGGATGTGGAAGATGTTAGAGCCGTATGGAAGTTGGGAACATTGACCGGATGATTTCGGGGGGTAGCGTGATATGAACTCACTCCCTTTTTATCACTGCCATTGATCAAGGCTCTGAACTGAAATGATTTTTGCACCGTATGCTTCATAGCCCAAGAGCAGTAACGTGTATCTGTAATTTAAGTGAACGCAGAGCTATTTGCCAAGAATCCAGAGACGCTCATGGAATGGGACCTTCCATGGTCAGATCAGCTTCGATCTGATCTTTTCCAGGAGGACATAACATCTCTCCTCAACATCACAGATTCTACAGACTTCATAGTTGGCTTGAATGCAAATTAAAATTTAAAGATAAGAACATCACTAAGAATCACACAGACATAAGAAAAATGAAAAAGAAGCATCAAATTCATTAATTGGAATAATTTATACCTATTTTTTTTTACAGTAACATTATGGATAGAACAAACAGAAAAAAAAGATACTAAAGTACTTAAGATTAATATCAATAGGTAAAGATGAATGAGTACTGCATCAATTTAAAAACAACAACAGTGTGATGGTTAAGATTGTATGGCCACTTGGCTGGACGGTGATTCTCAGTGGTTTGGTGTTTTTTTTTTTTTTAATGATGTAGTTTGGCAGCTATGTCATGATATAATCTGGCCGTTATGTAATGATATAATTATCCTCCATTTAGTGATCTGTTGTAGTCATCCCTGATTTTGTGATCCTATGTGAGCAGCAAATCAGTTGAAAAGGGAGTTTCCTAGGGGTTGTGGCCTGCATCCAGTATATATGGATGTTCTGGCAAAGCTCACACACTGTGGATCCTGCATCTGACTGGTCATCCTCTGACCTCTGGTTCTTGGGACATGAGCCAGCAACCTTCCAGCTCCTGCAGCCCCTTGAGCCAGCAGCCTTTCACCTGACCTGCTGATCTTGAGTTCATCAGCCCCTGCAACCAGGTGGTTTAGGAGAAGCCTCCAGCCAGATGCCTGACCCTGGATTTGGGACTTGCCAATCTCCACAACTGCATGAGCCATTTCCCTGAGACAACTCTTTGTCTCTCTCTCTCTCTCTATGTATATATGCTTCACTGGTTTTGCTTCTCTAGAAAACCCAGCCTAAGGCAAAGAGAAAGTAAAAACTGATTAGTAAGAATTGATCGTTGATTTGAAATTGAAGGATGAACAGAAGACCAGAAGGGATAAGGATGAAGAATAATTTGGTGAACTAGACTATTAAGCCAAACCCTGTGGCAGACGGTATTACAGCAGGACAAAAACCTGGGTAGTATTAAAGAAACCTGAGAGTTAGGAGGTTCAGAAGCAGAAAAGGAAGGAAAGAGGGCGAGGGTGGAGTCAAAATCATAGTAGATATCTCTCAGACCTGGAAGAAATGCTTGGAATCAAAAAGTGCTTTCAGGGTCAGTTCTTGTTTACTGACTTTTGTTTTCTGTAAAGAATGTACTTAGTTCTACACGGAAAAAAGCAAACCAAAAGCAATGCACTTGGGGAAGGAGTAGTCTGCTCTCTTTGACACCTTTACACTTTATTTTGAAGTACAAAAACAGAGGCTAGTTTGAAATAGTGCATTATGCATCATGGCTAAACTAGTGAGTGGTTCCTTTCCCATTACAGGATTCAGATCTGACATTTAAAGGAGATCTACGCCGCCGATCCCTGGGAGCTGCATCATAAATGTTTGGTATCCTTGGTGTATCCTGTGCAGAGAATGCCCTTCTTTCCTGGAATAACAACCAGCCGAAAAAAGAGTTGTGGCCATAGACATTCTCCTGCTGATTGTAAAGGAACAGATACTCTGGTGGCGTTCCAGCTGTTACAATAAGGATTTGTTTCCTTCAAATATGCAGGGCAGAAGACTATTCTTTAGTGGCGTATGTTTCTGCAGGTAAGAGCAGAGTAAAAGAAAATATAAATACCACTCATACGTGATCATATAGAAATAGTTTTAAATTTAGTAGGATGATTAAAAGGGAGCACTTTTGCTATTTCACATTAAGAAAAGGAGAAACAATGTGTTCTAAATAGTGAGGCCGAGTTCCATAAAAGAGTTCTGTTAAAGTGGAACTTAATAGATCCTTCTTTGAAAAATTAACTGATATGCAAACTTTTTAGTGATTATTTTAAAAATTATATAATTTTCAAAACTAGAGAACACATGAAAAGGGATTTTTAGAGTTGGAAATGGCATTTGAGAAGGATTTTCCTGACCCCCACCCCGTTTGGTCATCAAAGTAACACCAATATATTTTAGTGAATTGATACAAAAATGTTCATGGATATTATTAATAAAACTGTATCATTTCATCTCTGAACATTTTGATATAATCACACATTTGCTTCTACTTGGCACTTCTATTAAGATAGTTCAGAATTTTTATACAAGTCTTGTGGGTTTCCCTACTTCACCAAAACCAGCCTACTCGTGCACCTGGATTCTGGTGCTGTGAGCAGTCAAGTCGATTTCCCCTGAACTTGCTCCCTTATTCAGATCTTCAACCTCCACCTGGCTCTAAGCATCTGTCTTGAACAATCCTGGTCATCACTTTGCATATTTCATGGAAAGTGACCTTCAGGCAGGGTGTGCTGTAGGCCTCAAAGCATAAAACATTATTCTGCCCTTGTAAGAAACTTCAATTCAATTGCTCACGAATTCTTGGTTATAGATCTTACTGTGGGGCCTAAAGAAAGGTAAAACAATGTAAAAGACCAGGAGAAGTAACACTGGAAACAACAAAGCTGAGAATATAGTCTTCAAAGTCATAAACAGAATAATCATGGCAGTGCTCAACAACCCTCTGTTTTTGCATTCCTTGAAAGTTCAGAGAAACAAATGAATTAATATTTTACATGTCTATCTGATCCATTTGTTGTTAGTTGCTGTCACGTGGGCTCTGACTCATGGCGACCCTGTGTACATAGTCATCTTCAAGATTGTTGATATGCTTAAGACCATTGTTGCAGTCATTGTGCATTTTGAATATCTTCCAACCTAGAGGGCTCATCTTCCAGCACTATATTGGGCAATATTGTGTTGTGCTCCACAGGGTTTTCTTTGGCTAATTTTCAGAAGTTCATTTCTGGGCCTTTCTTCCTAGTCTGCTTTATTTTGGAAGCTCTGCTGAAACCTGTCCACCCTGGGTGACCCTGCTGGTATTTGAGAAACAGGTGGCATGGCTTCCAGCATCGTAATAACACTCAAGCTACCACAGTAAGACAAATTGACAGACAGGTGGTGGATCATATCTATAATTAGTTATTAAATTAAGCTAGGGATATTTGCAGAGCATAGTTAATATGTTAGGGTAACCTCACAAGGGACAGTTATGTCATGCACGGAATATTGGGTTGTTAGATGCCATGGAATCGGCTCCAACTCATTGCAACCTTATATATAACAAAATGATTCATAACAATGTTAGGCATGACGGAAAGAATTTTTGCCTGGTCCTGTGTTATCCTCACAATCTTTGCTACATTTGAGCCCATTGCTTCAGCCACTGTGTCAATCCATTTCTTTGAGGTTTGCCCTCTTTTTTGCCGATTTTACCAAGCATGATGTCTTTTTCCAGAGATTGGTCCCTTCTGGTGACATGTCCAAAGTAAGCTAGGCAAAGTCTTACCATCCTTGCTTCTAAGGAGCATTTTGGTTGTATTTCTTCTAAGACTGATTTGTTCATACTTCCGGAAGTCCATGGGATATTCAGTATTCTTTGCCAACACTATAATTTGAATGCATCCATTCTTCTTCAGTCATCCTTATTTACTGTCCAGCTTCTTCATGCATATGAAAAAAAAAAAAAAAAAACCCATTACCATCAAGTCGGTTCCAGCTCATAGCGACCATACAGGATGGAGTAGAACTGGCACATGGAGTTTCCTAGGAGGGCCTGGTGGATTTGAACTGCCAATTATTTGGTTAGCAACTGTAGCATTTAACCACTACACCACCAGGGTTTTCACATGTATAGGAGGGGATTGAAAATACCATGGCTTGAGTCCAGCTTACCTTAGTCATCAAAGTGACATCTTTGTTTTCAATACTTTAATGAGGCCTTTTGCACAAGTTTTACACAATGCAAATGCACAGAATGGTTCCTGGGAATCTCTGTCAATGAGATAATTCTTGGGCTGAGTGATCGTGTGTTAACCCTGCAACGCAGTTTCTAGAGTAAGACAGGAGGACATGAAGATTTCTTACATTTTATGGGAAGCTTAGTTGCTTTTTGACAAACAAGCAATACGCTCAATCTTCATATTTTTTAATCCAGAAATCTAAATAATCATTTTAAAGGTAACATATTTTATTACTAAGTATTTTCAAAAATTATTTTTACAGGATCCTTTTTCATTTTATTAAAGATTAGTTAGCAGTCTCAAAAACATTGTGTTAATTGGGATGCAGATTTGGCTGCTGTAACAAAGACCCAAATAACAAGACACTTGTTACTTCTCTCTCACAGTACAGTCCCAGCATAAATAGAAGCTTTGGGACATTGGGGAGCCAGGGCCCATCTATTATATTGCTCTACCTTTCCCAGAAGGTTGCCTTCATGTGTGTGATCCAATATGGCTAGCCCTCCCTCTCCCCCAGGGCCACATTCCATGCAGCAAGTCAGGGAAAGAGATGTAGAAGGAGAACACATCCTTTCCGTGAGGGCCTGGAGATTTTACACTGCTCTTTTGCTCAGAAATTACCCTATGACTACTCCTAATTGTAGAGAGGTTGCATGAGAAACCCAGCTAAAGGCAGGGTCCTTGTAGTAAGAGAAGGTAGGGAAGAGGGACATGGGGGGATGAATAAAATGTGGAAAGCACGGAAGACATAGAAAAGTGTAGGAAGGTAAATAAAAGTCATACATCGTTTCCCTGCCCAGGAGGGAAATTCTAGCACATTTTCTTCTATTTTTATGTTTCTGTATATGTATTAATTATTCATTGCATACATTTTATATAAAAATATTATACTGTATATAGAACTTTATAGCATAGTTTTTCAAGAACTCTTGAGCATATTCATGACAGTATTTTTGGTAAAGATTAACTTTGACAGCTACTTATAATATTTCCTCATGCGTATATACCACGATTTACTGGAACATCGTTCCACTGTTGGATGTTTAAATTTCTTTCAGCTTTTCCCTATTATAATCAACGCCACAATTAATTTTTCATTTGTAAGTCTGTATTTGAATTTGAGATTATTTAATAGTACAGCTCCCTGGAAGTAGACTTACTAGCTAAGAGTGTGGAGAATTTTATGGCTCAAGGTTTATATTGGCAATTAGCTGTTTTGAAGTTTGCGGCAGCTTACACATCCACCAGAGCCGAGCTTGCTATATTTGTCACAATCATTGAATTTTACAGTATTTTAAGAATTTATTGTTTGAAAATCTGAAGTGGCTTCAATCCTTGGCTAGTTTAGATTTTCTAATCCTTTGTGAGCCTACTTGAAAATTTATACTTCTTTGGAGAATAGTACAATTGTAGAAGATTCTTATATATTTTTTTAACTACCCCTGAATCTGTTCTTATTATGTTTTTATCAAGATGGCTTACTAAGTTTAATCTAAAAAGAGAATAGCTAATAGTATAAGAAAATA
The DNA here is from genome assembly GCF_030014295.1 of Loxodonta africana. Lineage (NCBI taxonomy): Eukaryota > Metazoa > Chordata > Mammalia > Proboscidea > Elephantidae > Loxodonta > Loxodonta africana. Next base: position 11,443,315 of record NC_087362.1, read on the forward strand.
AAACAGATATTTATTTGGCTACAGTTGAGGAAAGGAATTTTAACTATAAATGAAGAAAATAAACTGCAAAGGAAAATCCATATGCATGATGGAAAAACTAACTATAAGGTAAATAATGTTTGGGGTAAGGTCATTAATATGGTTACTTATAAATGGATATGTATGTATGTAATCAATAAGGTGTGCAAAAACACATGCATGCAACCAACCTAACTAAACCATTGCCGTCCAGCCGATTCCAACTCATAACAACCATCTAGGACAGAGTAGAACTCAGAGTAGAACTGCCTCATAGGGTTTTCAAGGAGCGGCAGGTGGATTCGAACTGCTGACCTTTTTGTTAGCAGCCAAGCTCTTAGCCACTGTGCCACCAGGGCTCCCACACATGGGCACACACATCCTAATGGTAGGATCTATTTGACACTCTGGTTGTTAGCATTTTCTAGTGTTCTCACTTCCACTTTTATCTTTGTTATTTCTTCCTTTCTGCTTTCCTTAAGATTATATATAATACCTTTCACATAATATCATGTATTATAAATATATTTCCCTTTTAAATTGGGTGGATTTTCCTTAATTTGAAATAATGGTTTCAACCTCTTACAGCATTTCATTTTCCAAATTAAAGCATATTAACTTTATTCAGAGATTTGGTCCTCTCAATATGATGTATCATTCCTTAGTTTTACAAGTAGAAAAATTCATATTGGAGCCTTGGTGGCACAGTGGTTAAGAGCTCAGCTGTTAACCTAAATTTCGGCAATTTGAATCCACCAGCCACTCCGTAGAAACCTTATGAGGGTGTTCTACTCTGCCCTATATTGTAGCTGTGGGTTGTTTATATCTTTCTGAAAAGCCTGTACCAATGAAAATGATTCTTCACTATTTTTAATTCACTTAAATTAAATGTGACAAATATATAATTATAATAAAAGTTAACCTCAGTTATTCTCAAAATATTTTTTGTTACCAAGAAAAAAGATCTTCAGAGTTGGATAAAAATGACATGTAAAATAAAATACAGTGATGCCTTGAAACTTGCAGAATAGAAGGAGTTAATATATATGTTTTTCAATTTTATATTTATCACCATTTTCCTTAAAAGTTCAGTGCCAGCTGTCACTTGTCTGAAGAAGATAAAATGCATAAACAAGTAGCAAATGCAAATTAGTAGCAAATCTAGGGAAAAAGATAATTGCACTCCTTTTGGAAGACATGCTTATCATTATGATTGCATACTAAAATATATATATGAAATCATTTTAAACTAGTAAAATTTTCTACTGTAATATAGAAATAAAAGTAGCAGTATTTTCTTACATTTTTAAAAGGGTACCAAGATATTAAGGTGCTGTAACCTATGTGGACAATTTTAAAAAGTGAAGATGCAGTTTGTAAAATATAGTTCATTTGACATTGGTTTTCAAAGAGTATAATTACTCTACTCTGATGAGCTATAAATCTTTGACAGCTTTAACTGAATCTCTGTCGAATAACAGGGAAACAGTAAAAATGAATCTCGAAGACTTATAAAGCTTTTAAAACTCCTGATTGAGTTATTACATTTTTTTTTCCTGCTGGCAATGTTATATTTAACTATTCTATGGTAAAAATCTCATGGATTGTTTAAAGATAGTTAACATTTTTAATTCCATACTAAAAGATTAAATTCTAACTATAGGTTTTATAGTATTTTGCCATACATCTCTCATTAACATACTAAATGGTCCAGAGAGTTAATGAGAATTTAACAAGTTAAATGAGAAAGACATAGGTTATAACACAACTGACTTAGACATAACACAATGATAGAGTTGAAAGATATTTTGGAAATAATCTATTTCAGTCTTGGGAAAAAAGACTACACGGCTGATCCACAACCAGTCCTTCCCACCATCGTGATGGGTGGAAAGAAACAAACTGATCAAAGGAATTAGCAAATATGCCCAGTAGTAGTGGAAGGATAATGGAGTATACTTATCTACAGAACACTTTAAGCAGGATGTATGTGAGCTGTCTGGGTTACTTATGGTGAACAAACTAGGAATATATGAATTTAAGCAGCATGATTCACTGGAAAATGTCAATGTGAGCTATGTAATTACATGGATATAAAATAGAGTATTTCATAATTAAAGTAGTTTTTACTGTGTAAGCGATGCCCTATATGACTCACTTGTTAGGTGTCGCCAAGTTGGTTTCGAATCAGCGATGTCACGTACAACAGAACGAAACACACCGCCTGTTCCTGTGCCATCCTCGCAGTTGCTGCTCTGTTTGAGCCCATTGTTGCAGCCACTGTGTCAGTCCATCTGGTCGAGGGTCTTCCTTTTTTTCACTGACCCACTACCTTACCAAGCATGATGTCCTTCTCCAGGGAGTGGGCCCTCCTGATAGCATGTCCAATCTACATGAGATGTAGGTTGCTATCCTTGCTTCTGAGAGGCATTCTGGCTGTGCTTCTTCCTGGATAGATTTGTTCATGCTTCTGGCAGTTCAATATTCTTTGCCAGCATCATAATTCAAAGGCATTTTCATTATTCATTTGTTCAGCTTTCTCCTGCCTATGAGGTGATTGAAAATACCATTCATGGCTTAGGTCAGGCACGCCATGGTCCTTAAAGTGGCATTTTTGCTTTTCAACACTGTGAATAGGTCTTTTGCAGTGGATTTGCCCAATGCGAGGCATGGTTTAATTTCTTGACTGCTGCTTTCATGGGCATTGATTGTGAATCTAAGAAAAATGAAATCTTTGACAGCTTCAATCTTTTCTCTCTTTATCATGATATTGCTTATAGGTCCAGTTGTGAGGATCTTTGTTTTCATTATGTTGAGGTGTAATTTATATGAAGGCCGTAGTCTTTAATCTTCATCAGTAAGTGCTTTAAGTCCTCATAACTTTCTCAAGCAAGGTTCTATAATCTGCATATCACAGGTTATAAATGAGTCTTCCTCCAATCCTTCGAAATCTCATGTATTAAATCTGGGCCAGGATAGGTTCTAATACAATGAAAGAATAGGCAACTGCTTTAGCAATCCCACAAGTTTCCATACTTTGCCTATGTCTCACAAGACCAGCAACCTTTGAATTATTAGTAAATACTGACACTAAGTGAGAGCTGTGATTCATAAAAGTCTGATTGAACAGGTCCATCTTTTTTGTTATCCTAAAACCCTTCATTTCACAATTGAGAAAAGAGGCCCAGATAAGTAACTTTCCTAGGAGTATTCTCTTTGTATAGCTCTAATACTTATTAGATATGCAATTTTGCACAAGTTACTTAACCTTTCTATGACTCAATTGCCTCATCTGTAAAATAGAAATAATAACAACAAGTTTCATAGGTTATTGTCCCGGTAAAATGAGTTAAAATATACTGATATACTTAGAACACATCTTGGCACTATATTAGGAAAAAAGGGGTTGACTTCATGATTATTTTCCAGCATATTGAAATTGTATGAAATGGAACTTAAATCTGGGAATCCTGGCCCAGCATTCTGTGTTTTTGTTCTTATGCTTTATGAAGTTCTCTATTGCTGAAAGAGGAAATCTTAGACAAGAGAAATACCTTAAAATATCCCTTCAGTTTTAAAATACAAACAATTCTGTAGAATTATTCTTTCTAGGGCTGTGCAAGCAATGCTTTTGAAGGTCAAATTATTAGTGCATAGAAAAGGCATGGGAATTTACTAAGAGGAGATGTAATGAAGAGACGTCTTTCATAGGTGTTCGTAACTTTGGGAATTTATTTTATATGGGTGAGTTGTTTTGGGAGTATCCTGTGTCTAAATAATCAGCTTTGATTGCTTATTATATGGCAAGCACTCTGCTGAAAGTGTAAAAATAAACTTATCCCACTTAAGAAGCATGATGACTCCGTGAAATAAGTATTATGATTATCTCCATTGTACCGGGAAGGAAATTGAACAAGACACGTTAAATTGCTCAGCTGCCTATATCTGAGTACTGGTTGCCCTGCCATTCAGAGGCTGGCAGTCTTATGTGTTCCAATCTCATATTTCTTGCTCACCATAAGATATTGGACAAGTGACTTCTTTTCTGAGCTTCAATTTTCTCCTCAGTGAAATAAAATAAAAATCATAATTTATTTAAAGCACTTAAATAAATAATAATTAATTAAATAATAAATTAATTTTTAAAAAGTAGTCACATGGACACTGAATGACAGGATTCTATTCTGATCTACTGGACATCATCATTGCTTACAGAATTGAAGTGAATATTTAGAAAATATGGTAATTCAGCTTAGAAAGAATAAAGCAACAAAAGAGCGAAAAAAAGAAAATATGGTAATTATTTAGCTAATGATTTATTTATTTGATTGACCTATTTTGTCTTAAGTCTTTTTGAATGGTTCTTTAAAAAAAAAAAAAAAGCCCTGTTATCACAGTATTAATCATTTTTCTTTTATCTCAAAATTTGAATTGTGAATGTGGGAAAGGTAGGATATATAAAGGAGGAAATAAGAAAAGGGAGCAGAGAAATTTACAAGGCTTTCCAGTTATTTTGCTCCATTTAGTTTTACAATAAAAAAATAATTCTACTGAAAATGATAAAAATAATACACTGTCCTACAAAAGAAGATATCATTTCATATACCGTACATAAAAAAAAAAAAAAAACCCATTGCCATCAAGTCGATTCTGGCTCATAGTGACAGTATAGGTAGATGATATTTGTTCGTAAATGAGTTCTACAAAAGACAACATTCCATGCTATTAGCGCTTTTATTAGGAATATGTTTCTGTGTGTGAGGTAGAGATGGGGAGATTGAAGTATAATTGCTAAAAAATAAATTTTTGTTCACCAATGTAAATAACCCTTAATAGCTGATACTGGCTTATTTTGTCTGCAGGTGTTATATCATTCATTGCTTTGAACATTTTATCTTCTTAGCATACATGTTAAATAGGAAAATACATCCTTAACGTATTTTAATCCATGTGACCCCAATATTGAGAAGAACAGTTCTTTGCATTTCAAGTACACATTCCGCTCCAATGTTTTCAGCTCACAGCAGAAGATGTATCTTTTCCTGTCCTGTATATTTATTAAGGAATCTCATAGATGAGCTGTGCACACAGGAGATAGTCTCCGTCTTCACAGAACTTCACTTTAGTGAAGTAGAACAGCCATAACACAGCTACATGAACACTCAGGTTTATAGATGCCTCAGAGCTCACAGGTCATTTTGATGAGACTATAATCTATTTGGAAACCCTGGTGGCGTAGTGGTTAAATGCTACAGCTGCTAACTAAGAGGTTGGCAGTTCAAATCCTCCAGGAGCTCCTTGGAAACTCTATGGGGCAGTTCTACTCTGTCCTCTAGGGTCGCTATGAGTTGGAATTGACTATGAGTCGGAATTGACTCGACAGCAGAGGGTTTGGTTTGGTTGGGTATCATCTATTTAGTTCTTGAAAAAAATATTTTCAGTTTATATGGGAAAACATAAAGGATTATAAAACTTGACTCGAGTCAGCAAGTATATGTTGCTAGTAAATGGCAGTCAAAACTTAAAATCTGATCATGTATTAAATCCTACTTTCTTTCCATTATATGATATTGTCTTTTTGCCAATAAATGCTAATTTAGAAGTAATATAAACAAAACATGAAGTGTGTTACTTTCTTTGATATTTTCAAACAAATGACAATTTCTGTTTTTTTTTTTAACATTATTTTGTGTGTTTAAAAATTTATAGATCCACATTACATTAGATTTCTGATGGTAGATGTTACTTTGGAAGGATTTCATATTAGGAGTTCAAGAAAAGTCTCAGGTGAAATGATTCATATAGATTATCACAGGGAAGTAACTAACTAGGATCAGATAGAAAAATTAAAACTGCATTTCACTCAATCCATTATGTACCCTTGGATTCCTGTGGTTTTTAATCTGTTTATTCTTGGATTAGTCTTTAACATTAAAAAATTTGAGAGCACTTTGAAAAATTAAGTATTAACAGAATATAAAATAGAAGCAACACTTACATCAATCAATTACTATTATAGCAATTAAAAAAATTATAGCAATTAAATATCTATAAAAACAGTTGCCATCAACTCGATCCTGACTCATGGTGCCTCCACGTGTGACAGAATAGAACTGTGCTCATTAAGATTTTCAATGGCTGATTCTTCAGAAGTAGATCATCAGACCTTCCTTTCAAGGCATCTCTGGGTGAAACTCGAACCTTAATCATTTTGTACCACTCAGGAGCTCTGTGAGCATCTCTAACTAAAAAAACAAAAACCAAACCTATTGCCATTGAGTCGATTCCGGCTCATAGTGATGCTATAGGACAGAGTAGAACTGCCCCACAGGGTTTCTAAGAAGCAGCTAGTGAATTCAAACTGCTAACCTTTTGGTTAGCAGCCGAATGCTTAACCACTATGCCACCAGGGCTCCATGAGTACTTCTAGGTCATACAAAACCAATACAGCATTATTAACTTGGGTGCTTAATTTTCCTCACAGTACGTTCAAGATTTTCTCTTTCTCTCTGTCTTTCAGCATTTTTACTATTATGTGTCTGGATGTGCAAATCTTTCTGTTTATCCTACTCAGAATTTGTTGAGCTTCTTTAACGTGTGGATTAATATTTTTCATCAAATCTAGGAAGTTTTCAGCCACTATTTCTTCAAATATTTATTCTGTACCTTTTTCTTTCCTCTTTTTTGGCTGCTCCCATTTTGCATATTTTGGTGCACTTAATGATGTCCCACATTACTCTGAAGCTCTTTTTATTTTTCTTCAACCTTTTTTCTCTGTTTTTTCAAGTGTATATTCCATGCCAATCTATCTTCAAGTTTCCTCATCTTTATTCTGCCAGTTTAAATCTACTGTTAATTCCCCCTACCAATGAATTTTTCTTTTTAGCTATTGTACTTTTTAACTGCAAAATTTCCGTTTGGTTCACTTTTATAATTTATATCTCTTGGTCATCAATCCTTTTACTTCTTAAAGCATTAAAAGCACAACTTTAGTTCTTTGAACTTATTTATAATGGCTGCTTTGAAGGCTTTGTTTATTAAGTCTGACATCTAGGCCCTCTCATGGGCAGTTTCTGTTGCCTGCTTTTTTTTTTTCCTGTGTATGGGTCACACTTTCCATTTCTTTCAATGTCTCATAAATTTTTGTTGAAAACTAGACATTTTAGAGTACATATTATAGCCAATTCCTCCTAACAGGGCTTGTCGTTATTAATGTTTATTTGTTTATTAACTTGACTGGACTATTTTAGTGAAGTCTATTTATCTGACACTGTGAAGCCTCTGATGTCACTCCTCAAAGGTTACAGCCTTGGCCATGTACAAGAATGTCACTGAGATGACAGTGATTAGAAGGCTGTCTTTGGCTGTATCTTTTCCTGATAATCTCTATTAAGTTGTGTACTTCTACTAGTATCATCAGATAGTTAACCTCTCACTAAGTACTCTATCGTTTTCAACAATGTCCTGGGGCATAGATTGCACAACATTGATCTAGTCAATTCAGACTTCTTAGTAGAGGTAGTTTTTGATGCCAATCATTAAGGTTTTTTTCTGACCCCAGGGGGGCTATTTTTAGTTCTCTCTTTCCTTGGTTCTCTCACATAAGCTAACTGGACTTTCATTTAACTTCTTGTTTTCATAGAGCTACCAGCCTCTTCTTAATTGCTTACCAGCAAAACGCATTGTTCTTGAGTAGGTCCTTAGTTTGAAATTCCCCACAATCTATCCAAAATAAAGTCAGTTCTTTTGGAGAGAGCTTCAGAGCTCTCCATTTTTAAGGCTTTCTTCTCCCCTTATGCAAAATCCTTGAAGCATGGCTCCAAAGTTGAGGGCAGGGGAGGTATCCCATTTCTCTTGGAGTGACATCTAGGCTTGATTAGCACAGTGCTTGGCAAAGTCATAGCCTTTGGGCTTCTCATGTTGCCTCTTCTGGTGTGGAACCTCACATTATGAGCAACGTGGGCTAACATGGTCCCAGTGCTCTTAACCTGCCATGTCTGAGGTAGATCCTCTTACCTACTAGGGGAGCTGGGTGGAGGAAGGGAGCACCTGTCCACTTGGCGACACTTGCCTGGAATTTAGTGTCTGCAACACATTGGGAGATGAGTTATGTTGCTGACCTGCTCCTTTCAGGAGATACTGTAGATCTTGACTGAGAACTCAGGAGAGATAGAACCCTGTCTTGGTCTCACCCACCTGTAGTGCAGCTTTTACCACACTGAATTGGAGGTCCAAAGAGAGTGGGTCATGGCTTAAATGCCATAGACTCTTACTGTTCTTACCAAGTCTTAGTTGAATTTCTTGAGTAAATGCATGCTTATTGAGACAATTACTAGAGATTTAAGAAAAAATAACAATTTTTACCAGTTATGTTTGTTTTGCTGAGGGGGGGGACATTTTAATTTGCTGCCATCCCAGAAGTGAAAACCGCGGATGCTTGATTTTTGAGAATTTTTTACTTCTTTTGCTTCGAATACTCAAGAGAAGCAAGTTTCTATCAGTAAATCTTCACACTTTCTTTTATTCATACATAGCTTTTCAATATTCCTGTAATAAAATTTTACCATATTTCTGACTATGATACACTTTGGTCCTCCTGCTCTGTCAACTCAACTTTCTGTCTGAAAGTATGTAACTAAAGACAAATTCCACATCGATGAAATATGGTAGGTGACAGGATTTTGTCACACTACAGTATGTGGGATTACTGTAATTTACAGATTGAGAACCACTAGATTAAGCTGCCAGCCACTGTGGGCTTTTGAACAGTGATTTTTTGCACATCTCCAAAGGGTAAATAGTCTATACTAAATGAACAGATTCTAGATAAATATCAATATCACTTAGCAAATACGAGAGTATAAATGCAAAATGTGAAACATCTATCTTAAAGGTAGGGTATTAGAAACACATAAGTAAATAAACTGAAACATGCATACAAACGAAGCTAAAGAACACACTGAGAACATAAATCATACAAAGAACATAAAAATGTTCAAGTATTCTTGCCAATATTTTCATGTTTTAACTTTTGAAGGAGGATTATTGGCCATCTGTATTTCTTCTGTTGCAAGTTGAATGTTTCTTTTGATTGCCTGTGATATGGGATATAAAATCAAGAGAGGCATTTGACCTAAAGTAAAACGGCTGAACTGATGCTAAGGCTCAGTATAACCTTTTACACAGACAGATTCAAGCCCTTTTGGCTTAGGAACCAATGGTGTCATTAAGGAAATGCTTTTCTCTGGGGTCAGGCTAAGAACGTGGATACTGTGTGTCCTGGGGTCTGTAACCAAACCTTATCAAAACTCTGCGTAAGGTCTCTCCAGGAGAAATTAGCTCTGAGTGAAGTAATGTTTAATGACCTGTTCCAGACAGTGTCCCTCATTGCATCATCATGACATTGCTTTGTGACAGTCATGAGATCCCTCTGTGACCACATACCTTGCAATTATATCCTTTATCAATCAATGTATTCCAGCTGTGTTAAAGTAACCAATATATGAAAAATTAGACTTTGTTTTATTCTGCCTTTGATTGATCTCAATCACTGTAAACCAGTCAGAATATTGTGTTTTATACTTCCTCCTGTGACACTATAACTGTGTGATTTGCACACCCTCTCTTGGATCTGTGAGCTCCAGGCTGCCATTTTTCTAAAATTCCCGTTCAAAAGATATTAGCTTCAATAAACCTCTTTGATTTTCCTTTAACAGAGTTAGAGAGTCTGTTCTCTACAACAAATGGTGTAGTCTTGGCAGATTCAAAGATGTCTTTCTCTGGCAGACCCTGAGGAACTGAAAAGCCAGAGTCAGGTGCCAACAAGGGCCCCTTGTGCCCTACTGCTTTTTCTGAACCCTCGGGACCTGTTCAGAGGTGAGCACTCTTGAAATTGAGCCCTGAACATTTCAGCCTGGCTCTTTGGGCTTTTTTGAAGTCATTCTCCATTTTCAGTTTCTCATTCACGGCTGAAGGAGTTTGTTGAAAATTTGTGGTTTCAGCTGCAGTTTGAGTGTTAGGAGATTCCCACCTACTGGCTGTACCCTGTTAAGTGTGTTCACACTCATCTTTCTTTTATGTTTGTGGTCTGCTGAATAGCTGTCTACTGAAGTGCTTTTGTGTCTTACAAACCTCAAAAATAAAGGGCAAAACACAGCCCCACCCAGTGGCAAAACCCACGGTAAAAACCCAGGTTTTTATCAGAACATGACAGTGCTGAAATTTCCAGTTCTTTCTTGAGTTTTCGGTCTTTTGTTCCTGTTTGTGGTTTGAATATTTTGTAGAAATTTTGATTGTGACAAATCTGCCACCTAGTGGATGAAAAGTATAACTCCCCTTGCAAACCTTTTTGTTTCTCAGGGTGCATCAGGCTTAGCACACTCTGGTTGCTGGCATGTACAAATCTTTGGTAAGATGGGGAATGCTGCCTCAAAAGACCATAGCAGACTCCCCTCTGGAACTCCTGGTGTTATATAACTAAAAATTATGACCCCCGTAGAGTTAAATATATTGAATGGTAGTATACACTTGCCAGAGAAAGCCTCAAGTATCAGTGCCCAATTTGGGGGAGTTTTAACCTCATTAAGTTAATCTTTTTGTGTAGCAAACTAGAGGTTACAGTCTCCCAGACTAGTCAGAACAAGTGGGTAGCCTATTTTAGTTGGTTTTTGGAAGCTTCCAAGAGTCTTAATGATAGTAGATTTGCCTCATTCAAGGATGTGTTGTCCCGGTAAGCAAAAAAAAATTAAAGAATTACAATGCCAAAACTCTACTGTCACTACAGCATCTCCTCTTCCTGCTGCTTCTCTGGAGGCTGCTTCTCTGTATCCATCTCTACCTTCTTGTCCTGACAATACTTTGTGTGAGCTTCCTTGTCACCCTAGGGAATCCTCAAAAGAAACCAAACTAGTAGCTACAGGACAGACTAAACCAGTAATTGAGATGCCTTTTAAAATGAAATATCGAAAGAGCAGAGGAGATCACCCCAAAGTCACCTTTACCCCAAGTTCTAAAGAGAAGTTTTGAGCTATCATAAAGGAGTTGTAGCCCTTGCAAAAATCCTTATAAGTTCTGTCAGGAACTTAAAATCCTGTCAGAAACTTATGAGCCGAGGCCAGCAGAATTGTATAACCTCTTACACATGCTGTTGGGACCTGATGCTCAAAGGTAGACTTAAAAAAAAAAAAAAAAAGCTATTGCTATAAGAAAGAGCAGAACTGCCCCATAGCGTTTCCAAGGAGTGGTTGGTGGATTCGAACTGCTGACCTTTTGGTTAGCAACCGAGTCTTAACCACTGAGCCACCAGGGCTGAAAAATAGCCCTTCTGCCTTTTGACTTTGAAAAATCACCTTTTAAATGAGAACTTTTGGTGCCGTTATATTAGAGGAATGCATAAACCAAGGCTATCATCTTTTTTTTTTTTTTAAATGAAACAGACTGCCACATCAATACTCCAGCTATAGTATATTGAAATCACACACTGAAGCCAGACTTAAGAACCCTCAATCCAAGGTCCTGGGATTTTGCTATTATTGCAAAAGCCAGGACACTTCAAGAAACACTGCCTTAGATTGAAGAAGGAGCTTGGTGCTTTGCCATCAGCACCAGCCAAGCCTGAATGAAGGGGATCTAGGAATATATTAGAGGCTTTTCCATAGTAGCTCTGGACATGCAAGGAGAAGCAACCCTTCCGATTAATGGAGAACCGCATAAATTTTTAATTGACATAAGGGTTACTGTTTCTGCTGCTGGCCCCACAAGTTTGTAAAAGCCTCTACCGCGAAGTACAAGAACATCAAAAGTAGTGGGGGTTTCAAATCAGTTACAAACTTTACTTCATTCCCAACCAATAACCGTTTCTTTGGGACCAATTGAAGATATTCACCCCTTTTTATTAAGCTCAGATATTCCTGTTAATTCTTTAGGTAGCGATTTCTTATCAAAGTGGAATTGTTATTTGCAACTTATTGAACAAGAAGAGGTACTTTTAGAGATACCTGATGCTTCTCAATAAGAGGTAAAAGAACCCACAGTTGATGAGGACATCCTACGTTTCTTCCAAGGGCATAAAATCCCCTTGCAGGAGGACACTTCTACCCCAACCACTGCTTCCGATTCCCTCTCTGTGGTACCAAAATTACTGTGGCCTACATCCTCCACTGATGTTGGTCGGGTCCAATCAGCTGAACCTGCTTGAAACCAAATAGGTGGTTCTAAACCTTTGCCTAAGGTTCCCCAACATCCTTTACAGCAAGAGGCTGGGAAAGGATTGAAGCCTGTAACTATGGCCATCTTAGCCAAAGGGCTTATCACTTGTACTGGCTATTGTAACACTTCCATATTTCCTGTGAGGAAATGTAAGAATTGGGGATGGCAATTTGTGAAAGACCTACATGCATTGTTATCCCACGTTTTTCCGTGGTTTCTAACTCTCGTCTGCTCCTTTCTAATATTTCCCCCCTGAGACCACTTGCTTTACATACTAGACCTTTGCAGTGCTTTTTTCAGTATCCCTGTGCATCCCAAAAGTCAACATTTATTTGCCTTTACCTGCAGTGACCACCAACAATACACCTGGATGGTAATACATCAAAGGTATACTGAAAGTCCTACATATTTTCCCCAAGTCTTACATGCTGATTTACAGTCTTTACAATTTACCCTGATTCTACCTTGCTTCAATACATGGATGACTTTTTAATCTGTTCTACTACATTAGAAGCTTGCTTATAAGAGGGTCTTGTTATTACAACATTTAGCTGCCAGAGGGAACAAAATGTGCAAAGAAAAGTTAAAAATTGGCGCTGCCAGCAGTGAGATATTTGGGGCATATTATCTTTGCACAAGGGGTTTCTTTAGATCGAAAGACAAAGAATGATATTTTGACCTTTCCTATTCCAACTACTAAGTAATATTTAAGAGGATTTTTAGGTGTTTGTGGCTATTGCAACCCATGAATTCCTAATTTTTAATTAATTTCCTTACACTTACTTATTGGTTTATAATGGGCCTGCACCTGGCCCTTTCCAGCTGTCGGAAGAAGGCCTTCAAGCCGTTTCAAAACTAAAACAGTGCCTATTTAATACTCTGACTTTGGATTTCCCCATCTTAATCTTGAATTTTCCTTGTACATCCTTGAAACAGCCAGAAATGCTTTAAGGGTCCTCACACAGATTCATGGAAGCCAACAAAAACCCGAGGGGTATTACAGCCTGCAGTTGGACTAAGTAGCCAGGGGACACCCCACCCCCCACTCCTGCCTCAGGGCAGTTGCAGCAACTACCCAATTGGTAGAAGCCACAGCAGACATTGTACTTGGAAAATTTTTAAATCTGTATGTTCCCCATGCTAATGCTGCCATTCCGAATTCCACATTAACCCAATACCTACCATCTAGTAGAAAAACATCTTATGAGATTCTCCTGGTCACATCTAACATTCAGCTTCACACAGTGAATTCTTTAAACCCAGCCACTCTTCTACCTCTACCCAATGACATGGATACTGTCCCTCATGATTGCCTTGATTTAACAGGCCAACTACTTACCCCCAGATTGGACTTTCAGGAAAATCTCCTCCCTAACACTGATGTAATTCTTTGTATAAATGGGGCGTATTGAAAGCCAAATCCCTCTAGTTCTCATTATCAGAGAGTATACACTGTCACGACATCCACTGAAATTTTGGAGAGTGACGCCCTTCCTGCAGACACTTCAGCCCAGCAAGCTGAATTGATTGAACTCACCAGGGCTTGCAAACTGGCTTCCGAACAGTCACTAACCATTTATATGGATTCCAGGTATAGTTTCTAAGGAATATTGTGGAAACAAAAGGGGTTCCTGACATTCTCCAGAACCCAGATCAAAAATGGCCCCTTGGCCCAGGTCCATCAAATGGGGAAAAGGCAACCTTTTTAACAAATGGTACTGGAAAAACTGGATGTCCAACTGCAAAAAAATGAAACAGGACCCATACCTCACACCATATACAAAAGCTAACTCAAAATAGATCAAAGACCTAAATATAAAACCAAAAAATATGTAGTTCATGGAAGAAAAAAAAAGGATCAATGCTAGAGGCCCTAAGACATGGCATTAACAGAATACAAACCACAGCCAACAACACAAAAGCTCCAGAGGATAAGCTACATAAGTGAGATCTTCTAAAAATTAAACACTTACGCTCATCAAAAGACTTCGCCAAAAGAGTAAAAAGAGAATGTACAGACTGGGAAAAAATTTTTGGCTATTACAAATCAGACAAAGTTCTAATCTCTAAAATCTACAGGAAAATACAACACCTCTACAACAAAAAGACAAATAATCCAATTAAAAATGGGCAAAGGATATGAACAGACACTTCACCAAAGAAGATATTCAAGTGGCCAACAGACACATGAGGAAATGCTAGAGATCGCTAGCCATTAGAGAAATGCAAATCAAAACCACAATGAGATACCATCTCACCCTGGCATTACTAGTATGAATCAAAAAAAAAACAGGAAATAACAAATGTTGGAGAGGCTGTGGGGAGATCGGAACTCTTATGCACTGCTAGTGAAATGCAAAATGATACAACCATTTAGGAAAATGATATGGCACTCCCTTAAAAAGCTAGAAATAGAAATACCACATGATCCAGCAATCCCACTCCTAGGAATATATCCTAGAAAAATTAAGTCGTCACACAAATAGACATGAACACCCATGTTCATTACAGCATTGTTCACAACAGCAAAAAAATGGAAATAACTTAGATGCCCATCGACTGATGAATGGATAAACAAACTGTGGTACATACATACAATGGAGTATCACACAACGATAAAGAACAACAATGAATCTGTGAAGCATCTCATCATGGATGAATCTGGAGAGCATTATACTGAGTGAAATAAGTCAATCACAAAAGGACAAATAATGTATGAAATGACTACTGTAAAAACTCATGAAAACATTTACACAAAAAAAGAAACAATCTTTGATGGTTATGAGCGAGGGGAGGGGTGGGGATGGAAAAACATTTAATAGACAATATATGAGTAGTAACTTTGGTGAAAGGTAAGACAGTACACAATACTGGGGAAGCCAGCACAACCTGTACAAGTCAAGGCCATGGAAGCTCCATAGACTCATCCAAACTCCCTGAGGGACTGAATTGCTGGGCTGAGGCCTGTCTCAGGGAACATCTAGCTCAATTGGCATAACACGGTTTGTAAAGAAAATGTTCTACATTCTACTTTGGTAAGTAGCGTCTGGGGTCTTAAAAGTCTGTGAGCGGCCATCTAGGATACTCCACTGGTCTCACTCCTTCGGGAGCAAGGAAGAATGAAGAAAGCTAAAGATACAAGGGAAAGGTTAGTCCCAAGGACTGATGGACCACTTCTACTACAGCCTCCACCAGACTGAGTCCAGTACAACTAGATGGTGCCCAGCTACCACCATGACTGCTCTGACAGGGATCACAATAGAAAGTCCCAGACAGATCTGAAGAAAAATACAGAACAAAATTCTAACTCAAAAAGAAAGACCAGAACTGCTGGCCTGACGGAGACTGGAGAAACCCTGAGAATATGGCCCTTGGACAACCTTTCAGCTCAGTAATGAAGTTACTCCTGAGAGTCACCCTTCAGCCAAAGAATGAACAGGTCCATAAAACAAAAAGAGACTAAAGGGGCACACCAGCCCAGTGGCAAGGACTAGAAGGCAGGAGGGAACAGGAAAGCTGATAATAGGTAACCCAAGATTGAGAAGGGAGAGTGTTGACATGTTCATGGGGTTGTTAACTAGTGTCATAAAACAAAATGTACACTAACTGTTTAATGAGAAACTAGTTTGTTCTGTAAACCTTCTTCTAAAGCACAACTAAAAAAAAAAAAAAAAGGCCCCTTGGTAGCTGACCTCCTGATAGCTCTCCTGCTCCTTTCAGAAACTGCAGCAGTCAAAATCTAGGCACACCAATCTAAAAATGTTTCCCAGGATGAAGAAATTAAAGGAAATATTCTAGCTGACATAGCCGCCAATTACCTCCTGCTCGCAACAGCCTCAGCCATAATCACGATGAAAAGGAGTAAATAAAGAAAATAGTGGAATCAAATTAGGATCTTCCTCCAGTTTTTCAGTGTCCAATTTCTTTCTTTCTTTACTGTGGTTTCAGTGAAAGTTTACAGCTCAAGTTAATTTCTCATACAAAAATTTATACACATATTGTTATGTGACCCTAGCTGCAATCCTTATAATGTGACAACACACTCTCCCTTTCCACCCGGGGTTTCCTGTGTCCGTTAAGCCAACTCCTGTCCCTTTCTGCTTTCTTCCTGCCTCCGGACGGGGGCTGCCCATTTAGTCTCATGTATCTACTTGAACTAAGAAGCATACTTTTTATGAGTATTATTTTATGTTTTATAGTCCAGCCTTTGTCTGAAGAGTTGGCTTCCAGAATGATTTTGGCCTGGGGGCCCTGTCTTTGGGGGCTTCTCCAGACTCAGTCGGACCATTAAGTCTGGTCTTTTTATGCAAATTGGAGTTCTGCACCCCCCTTTTCTCCTGCTCCATCAGGGGCTCTCTGTTGTGTTCCCTGTCAGGGCGGTCATTGGTGGTAGCTGGGCACCATCTGGTTCTTCTGGTCTCAGACTGATGGAGTCTCTGGTTTATGTGGCCCTTTCTGTCTCTTGGGCTAATATTTTCCTTCTGTCTTTGGTGTTCTTCATTGCTTCAGGAGGTTGGGACCAATTGATCATCTTAGATGGCCACTCACAAGTTTTTAAGACCCCAGACACCACTCACCAAAGTGGGATGCAGAACTTTTTCCTCAATAAACTTTGTTATGCCAATTGACCTAGGTGTCTCCTGAAACCATGATCCCCAGAACCCCATCCCTGCTACTCTGTCCCTCAAAATGTTCTGTTGTATTAGGAAACTTCTTAGCTTTCGGTTTAGTTCAATTGTGCTGACTTCCCCTGTATCGTGTGTTGTCCTTCCCCTTCACCTAAGATAATTCTTGTCTACTACCTAGTTGGTGAATAACCTTCTCCCTCTCTTCCCACCCTTGGAATCATCAAAGAATGTTTTCTTCTGTTTGAGCCTTTTCTTGAGTTCTTATAATAGTGGTCTCACACAATGTTTGTCCATTTGGCACTGACTAGTTTTGCTCCGCATAATGCCTTCCAGATTCATCCATGTTTTAAGATGTTTAGTGGATTCATTGTTGTTGTCGTTGCATAGCATTCCATTGTAAGTATATACCATAATTTGTTTATTCATTCGTCTGTTGATGGGTACCTAGATTGTTTCCATCTTTTTGCTATTGTGGACAGCGTTGCAATGAACACGGATGTGCATATATCTATTCGTGTGATGGCTCTTATTTCTCTAAGACATATCCCAAGGAGTGGGATTGCTGTATGATATGGCAGTTCTATTTCTAGCTTTTTAAGGAAGCACCAAATCAATTTCAAAAGTTGTACCATTTTACATTCCCACCAGCAGTGCATAAGTGTCCCAGTCTCTACAACCTCTCCAACATTTATTATTCTGTGTTTTTTTGATTAATGCCAGCCTCATTGGGGGTAAGATGGTATCTCATTGAAGTGTTGATTTGTATTTCTCTAATGGCTAATGATCATGAACATTGGCTCATGTGTTTGTTAGCCACCTGAATGTCTTCTTTGATGAAGTGCCTGTTCATATCCTTTGCCCATTTTTTAATTGGGTTATTTGCCTTTTTTTTTTGGTGAAGTTTTGCAGTATCTTGTAGATTTTAGAGATTAGACTCTGATCAGGTATGTCATTGCCAAAAATTCTTTCCCAGAGTATAGGTTGTTTTTTACTATTTTGGTAAAGTCTTTGGATGAGCATAAGTGTTTGACTTTTAGGAGCTCTGTTATCTAGCTCTCTTTTGGTGTTTGTGCATTGTTAGTTATGTTTAGTATTCTGTTTTTGCCATGAACTAGGGCTCCTAGTGTTGTCCCTAATTTTTCTTCCATGATCTTTATCATTTTAGATTTTATATTTAAGTCTTTGATTCATTTTGAGTTAGTTTTTGTGCATGGTGTGAGGTATGGGTCTTGTTTCATTTTTTTGCAGATGGATAGCCAGCTATGCCAGTACCATTTGTTAAAGAGACTGCCTTTTCCCCATTTAATGACATTGGGTCTTTGTCAAATATCAGCTGCTCATGAGTGTATGAACTTAAGTCTGGATTCTCAATTCTGCTCCATTGGTCTATATATCTGTCGTACCAGTTCCAGGCTGTTTTGACTACTGCGGCAGTATAATAGTGTGTGGCCTCCTACTTTGTTGTTCTTCCTCAGTAATGCTTTACTTATCTGGGCCTCTTTCCTTTCCGAATGAAGTTGGTGATTTGTTCATCTCATTAAAAAATATCATTGGAATTTGGATCGGGGTTGCATTGTATCTGTAGATCATTTCGGGTAGAATTGACATTTCCACAATGTTGAGTCTTCCTAACAATGAGCAAGGTATATTTTTCCACTTAAGTAGGCCTCTTGGTTTCTTGCAGTAGTATCTTGTAGTTTTCTTTGTATAGGTCTTTTTCATCTCTGGTTAGACTTATTCCCAAGTATTTTATTTTTGGGGGGGGTTAATGTAAATGGTATCAATTCGGTGACTTCCTCTTTGAAGTCCTCTTTATTGGTTCAGTGGAATCCAACTGATTTTTGTGTGTTCATCCTGAATCCTGATACTTTGCTGAAATCTTCTATTAGTTCAGGTAGTTTTCTTGAGGATTCCTCGGGGTTTTCTGTTTATAAGATCCTATCATCTGCAAATAGGGATACTTCCTCCTAAAAATATGGATGCCCTTTATTTCTTTTTCTAGCTTAATTTCTCTAGCTAAGACCTCTAGCACAATGTTGAATAAGAGCGGTGAGAAAGGGCATCCTTGTCTGGTTCCCATTCTCAAGGGGAATGCTTTCAGACTTTCTCCATTTAGGGTGATATTGACTATTGTCTTTGTATAAATGCCCTTTATTATGTTGAGGAATTTCTCTTCTATTCCTACTTTGTTGAGAGTTTTTATCATGAAAGGGTGTTGGACTTTGTCAAATACCTTTTCTGCATCAGTTGATAAGATGATATGGTTCTTGCCTTTTGTTTTATTTATGTGATGGATTACATTGATTGTTTTTCTAATGCTCAACCATTCCCACATACCTGGTATGAATTCCACTTGGTCATGGTGCATTAATTTTTTGAAATTTTTTTGAAATTCTGTTGAATTCTATTGGCTAGAATTTAGTTGAGGATTTTTGCACCTGTGTTCATGAGGGATATATGTCTGTAATTTTCTTTTTTTGTGGTGTCTTTATTTGGTCCTGGTATCAGGGCTATTCTGGCTTCATAGAATGAGTTTGGGAGTATTCCATCCTTTTGTACGCTCTGAAATACCCTTGGTAGTAGTGGTGTTAACTCTTTGAGCATTTAGTAGAATTCTCCAGTGAAGCCGTCCTGGGCAGGACTTTTCTTTGTTGGGAGAGTTTTAAATTACCTTTTCAATCTCTTCTTTTGTTATAGGTTTATTTAGTTGTTCTTTCTCTGTTTGTGTTAGTTTAGGTAGGTAGTGTGTTTCTAGAAATTTGTCCATTTCCTCTAGGTTTTTAAATTTGTTGGACTACAATTTTTACTAGTATTCTCTTTTGATTCTTTTAATTCCAGTTGAGTGTGTTGTGATAGCACCCATCTCATTTCTTATTTCAGTTATTTGCTTCCTCTCCTGTTTTTCTTTTGTTATTTTGACCAATGGCTTATTGATTTTGTTGATTTTTTCAAAGAACCACATTTTGGTCTTGTTAACTCTTTCAATTGCTTTTCTATTCTCTATTTCACTTAATTCTGCTCTGATTTTTATTATTTCCTTTCTTCTCGTGCCCATGAGCTTCTTTTGCTGCTCTCTTTCTATTTGTTTGAGTTATAGGGTGAATGTTTTAATTTTGGCTCTTTCTTCCTTTTGAATGTGTGCATTTATTGATATAAATTGACCTCTAAACACTGCTTTTGCTGTGAACCAAAAGTTCAGATAGAATGTGTTTTCATTATCATTTGATTCTGTGAAATTCTTTCACTTCGTCCTTGATTTCTTCTATAACCCAGTATTTTTGGATCAAGGTGTTTTTCGGTTCCATGTATTTGCTTTTTTTTTTTCCTTGTTTTTTCTGTTATTGATTTCTACTTTTATGGCTTTATGGTCAGAAACGATGCTTTGTAATATTTCGATGTTTGGAATTCTGTTTATGTTTGCTTTGTGGCCAATGCATGTTCTATTTTGGAGAATACTCCATGTGCATTGGAAAAGAATGTATACTTGGCTGCTGTTGGGTGGAGTGTTAGGTATATGTCTGTTAGATCAAGTTGTTTGATTGTGACATTTAGAGCTTCCTTATTTTTATTAAACTTCTTTCTGGATGTTCTTCACTGAAAGTGGTATGTTGAAGTCTCTTCTATTTTTGTAGTGATATTTCTCTTTTCAATGCTGTTAAAGTTTTTTTTTTTTAGGTATTTTAGAGCCCTGCTTTTGCGTGTGTTAATATTTCTTATGGTTATGTCCTTTTGATGTATTGACCCTTTAATCATTATATAGTGTCCATCCTTATCCTTTGTGGTGGATTTTGTTTTAAAGTCTAGTTTTTCAGAGATTCATATTGCCACTCCTCTTTTTTCACTGTTTTTGCTTGATATACTTTTTTCCATTCTTTGAGCTTTAGTTTGTATCTTTGAGTGAGTCTAAGGTGTGTGTCTTCTTGGCATATAGATGGATTGTGTTTTTTTTTTTTATCCATTCTGCCACTCTCTGTCTCTTTATTGGTGCATTTTGTCCATTTGCATTCAATGTAATTATTGGTAGGTATTTTTTTTAATGAGTTTAGCACTGTCATTTTGATGTATTTTTTTTTTATGTGTGTTGCTGACAGCTTCATTGTTCCACTAAATTTTCTGTGCTGAGTTATTTTTCTTTATGTATTTTCTTTTCATTTTTGCTGATTTTGTATTTGCTGAGTCTTGTGTTTTTGTTGCTTTTTTTTAATTTTGCTGCATAAGATTGTTAGTTTCCTTTGCAATTGCCTTAATATTTACCTCTATTTTTCTAAGTTTAAACCTATCTTTTATTTCTTTATATTGCCTTGGCTTCCTCTCCATATGAAAGTCCTATGGCTGCATTATTTTGTCCCCCTTTTTCTTTTTTAATGTTGTCATCTTTTACATATTACTGTCTCTATTTCCCTATTTTCAGTGTTTTACCTTTGATTCATTTTTGTGACTTCACTATGTGAGTTGATATCTGGTTGCTCTGTCCTGTGTCCTAGTCTTGGGTTGTTATCTGATGTTGTTGAATCTCTAAGAACAGGACTCCCTTTAGTATTTCTTGTATGTTTGTTTGGGTTTTTATAAACTCCCTAAACTTCTGTTTATCTGGAAATGCCCTAATTTCACTATTATATTTTAGAGACAGTTTTGCTGGATATATAATTCTTAGCTGGCAATTTTTTTTCCTTCAAGGCTTTATATATGTCATTCCATTGCCTTCTTGCCTGCATGATTTCTGCTGAGAAGTCAGAGCTTAGTCTTATTGACTCTCTTTTGTAGATGACTTTCTGTTTATCCTTAGCCATTCTTAAAATTCTCTCTTTATCTTTGGTTTTGACAGGTTTGATTATAATATGTTTTGATGGATTTCTTTTGGGATCTGCCCTGTGTGGGATTTGATGAGCTTCTTGGATAGATATTTTCTTGTTTTTCACGATACCAGGGAAGTTTTCTGCCGATAAATCCTCAACAATTCTCTCTGTATTTTCTGTTATACTCCCCTATTCTGGTTGTCCAATCACTCCTAGGTTATTCCTCTTGATAGAGTCACACGTATTTCTTAGGGTATTTTCATTCTTTAAAATTCTTTTATCTGATTTTTCTTCAAATAATTTGGTGTCAAGTGCTTTATCTTCAGTCTCACTAATGCTGACTTCCATTGCCTCAATTCCACTCCTGTGACTGTCTTTTGAGTTGTCTAATTCTGAAATTTTGTTGCTAATCTTTTGGATTTCTGTTTGCTGTCTCTCTACGCATTCTTGCAGCCTGTTAAATTTGTCCTTATGCTCTTGTATAACCTTCTTAACCTCCTCTGTTGCTTTGTCTGTGTGTTCCTTTGCTTAGTCTGCATTTTGCCTGATCTCCTTCCTGATCTCTTGAAGAGCTCTGTATATTAATCTTTTGAATTCTACCTCTGGTAATTCCAACATCTTCTCTTCCTTCAGTACATTTCTTGGTTTTTTGTTTTGGTGACTTGCTGAAGCCATCCTGGTCTGCCTCTTTATGTGATTTGATATTGTCTGTTGTCTCCAAGCCATCAATAAGTTATTATACTCATTTATTTTATGTTTGCTTGCTGTGTCCTAGCTTCTTGTTTTGTTTTGATATGCTCAGATAGACTGGCTGCATGAGCTAGTTTGATTATTGGCATCTTTGAAGTGCTCATGTCCTGTTACCATGTGGTTAAAGCTGCTACTAGGTACGTGAGCTGAGGAGTTTGCTTACTTTTCTTTTGTGGATTCAGCTCAGTTGTCCATGTTTTTGGTCACTGTGTGTGTGGTTCAGGCTCTCATCTACAGTCCTAGAGGGCAGGGTTACTTAGGAGTGATTGGAGCAGGCACAGATACTGGATGGTTTAGGGGGTTATGTGCTGAGCAAGGTAGAGGGCTGACGGCTGCCCGAGTGCCTGGTTGGAAGGTGAGTCCCTATTCCCTAGAGTGCATAGGTGGGTGGGTTTTGCACCTGTACTTTAGGCACCAAATTCTGTTGGCTGTGAGGACTGGGACCTCTGTAAGGACTCGGACCTCTGTCTTGGGTGGCTAGGTGGAGTGGGTGGAGCCATCAGGCATCAGGCCCCTGATGTACATAGGTGAGGACCCTGCTTAATGGGTAGGGAGGTATCAAAAGTTACAAAGCTACCACTCCCCCTTAGCTGTTGCAGTTGAAAAATTGGTTTCAGGTATGTACCCTGTTGTATGATGGTAATGAGGCCCTGTGCTGTTGAAATAGGTCCACACAGGTTTAGGCAGTGGTGAAAGGCAGTCAATGTCCATGGATCCCTTATGTCTGTGACTAGGCAAAGGGGCTGTGCCTGCTCTGAGGTCCTGGTTTAGGGGGGCTGGCAAATTATTTTTTTCTGTTATTTTTTTTTGTGTGTGTGTGCATTAATTTGTTTCTTCTCCAAAGCCGGGAGGATGGCTCGCTGTGTGCCATAAGTCCCACTTCAGTCCCAGCAGGTGAGGCAATCACTGAAGCCAGACCGGGACTGTAGCAGAGTAGGGGAGGTGACAGGGGAAGGGTTTTTTTGATCCCACACAATAGGTTAGATGCTTGCAGTTTACTTTCACAGCTTCAACATCATTTTTCCCTCTTTCCGTGGGCTTGTGCAGACTCTCTGATGCTCGGCTTCTACTGATGTGGAAAATGCCTCCCAAGCACTACTGCTTGCCTCAGCCTATGTGCACTGTCCAATTCAGCCTGTAGGGTGCCAGCCAGCTCAGGTCTGGAAAATTCTTGCTGCTTCTAAACTGTCTCTTCCTCTCTCTGCAGCTCAGTCCAGCTCCTCAACTTTGTCTTTGAAGTTCAGGACCCCTAGGTTGTTGTATATAATTGATTCACTTGCTTTCTGGGGTCTTTGTTGTCAGAGGGACCACAGAAAGCATCTGACTACTCCGCCATCTTGGCCCCCTCCTCAATGTCCAATTTCTTGGGGAAGATAAACCAAATTTGGACTTGGCAAAAATTAACCCAAACCTGTTTGACCTTTCTCATTTTCCTGATTTCTTGGGCATCTTCAGTAAGTATCAGCAGTTGCCATCTGAGGAAGAGATTAAAGACTGGGCATGTAATGAATGTTATCAGGGTCCCACTGTACACTTGTGCGTTGGTCCTGGGGACATACTTGTTTTATCTACTTGCCTTCATTTCCTATTTCTCTGAGTCTGTTTAACTGAGATGTTCAGTATGCCTGGTGAAATCCTAATTTATTTCTTGAAATGACTTTTTTTTGTGGAAATTTTGTGTCTTTTGCCAACTACATATCATCTTTTAGATCCATGGCTCCCAACAGTACAAGAGTCTTTATGATGATAAGCACTTCTAGCTCAGACTTTTATAACACTTCTTACCAACTTTGTCCCCAAAACCCCTTGATTCATAATGAATGTTACCTTTGTGGCAACAGCCCTCCAGATATGGCCACCAGCCTACTACTTGAAGATTCTAAACAAAAAACTGCTGTTTGGCATGGCTTGGCTGGTCATTAGACTAAGGTACCAGATGATGAGAGGGAACAATGAAAAATGAGCATTGTAAAATTAATGAGAATTAATCCTTTTGTGAAGGATCAGATTCAAAACCAGTAATTCTGAAGGACTTACAAATCCCTTTGGTCATGTGAAGTATTATTTGGGCAGGGATAAGACTATGGGAATTTTATGTAAATATTTTTGGGGTCACTTTTGGAAGGCTGCATATTAGGTAGTAAGGCAGTGTTCTGTCTTGAATATAACCCAGGAAAATCCTACCAACCCTCCCTGGAATGTACCCTGTGCCAACCAAACCTAAATTTGAGTGGCAAATGGATTTTATTCCGCTGACTCCCTCCAGTGGTTATTAGTTTGTTTTAATTATGATTTGCTAATATTCAGTTTGGGTAGGAGCTTTTTCAAGAAGCTAAGTAAGCCACAGCAACTTTAGGGGCTCCAACCATCCTTTGCTGTGATTCAGATACTCACTTTGCTGAACAAGTAGTCACAGCTATTTGTAAAATATTTCCCATTTTCCACTGGCTCCATTGTCCCTACCATACTAAGTCCTCTGGACTTATAGGACGCACCAAGAAAGACATAAACTACTAAGTTTGAGCAGCATATTCACAAACCCATGCAGAAGGCAGTATGCCCATAAGTGTGATCAAAGTATGTTATTTGAAATCCTTGCATAAAAGGAGGAAAAGATACGATATAAAATTAGAAAAAGCATCTGGTCTAAAGTAAAATGGTTGAACTAACACTAAGGTTCAGTATAAACTTTCACACAGATTCAAACACTGTTGCTTAGGAACCAACCCTGTCATCAAGGAATTGCTTTTCTTTGTGGTCAGGCGAAGAATGTGGATATTATGTATTCTGCGGTCTGTAACCAAACCTTATCAAAACTCTATGTCATATCTACACAGGAGACCTTATGCTCTGAGTGAGGTAATGTTTAACAACCTGTTCCAGAGAGTATTCCTTATGCCATTGTTGTGCCATTGTTTTGTGACCATCATGAGACTTCCTCCATGACCACATGCTTTGCAATTATGTTCTTTAGTCAATCAATGTGTTCAGTGGTATTAATGAAACCAATGATATTAAAAATTATGTTTTGCTTTGTTCCACCTTTGATTGACCCCAATCACTGTAAACCAGACAGAATATTGTATTTTGTAGTTCCTCTTATGGCACTATAACTGTGTGTGATTTTCACCCCCACCCTTGGATCTGAGAGCTTCAGACTGCCATTTCTTCACAATTCCCATTCGAATGATATTGGCTTCAATAAATCTCTGTGATTTTACTTTAATAGAGTTAGAGGGTCTGTTCTCTACAATACCTGATCTATTTATAAGTCATGTAATATAGTTGTGGTCTTGCTAGAACAACTATGAGTGCTGTAAATAAAATATTTAGATTATTTTTGTCTTATTAACTATGTTTGTGTTTTTGTTCTCTATCAGGGATTAAAATGTTAATAACTATAAGTCTCTATGTATTTCCTGAATTTGGTTTTTTTTTTTTTTTTTTTTTTTTTTAACTTAAGAGGCCCTGGTTGTTCAGTGGTTTAAGTGCTAGGCTGGTAAACAGAAGGTTAGTGATTTGAACCCACCAGATGCTCTGTGGGAAAAAGATGTGACTGTTTGCTTTCATAAAGATTTACAGCCTTAGAAACCGTATGGAGCAATTCTAGTCTGTCCTACAGGGTCACTGTGAGTCAGAATCAACTTGATGACCATGGGTTTGGTTTTTGGTTTTTATTTAGAAAACTAAATAGATATTTCTGAGTGCTATTCAGACAGATGATTATAAAATTGTGCTGCTACTTTTCTATCTACCTATATTGATCCAGCTTCATAATTGGAAAGAATACATTCAATTTTTTTACTTTAAATATTGGGTGGTTCAATGACTGTGTTGACAAGGGAGACAAGGGCAGAGATGCAGCTAAGAACAATGTTCGAATTCACCATAGAGGCTGTTCTAGCAAAAACACAACTATATTACTTGTCTTTCTGCCAACTCCATCGCTGCAGCTTGAACAATAACAGCAAAAAGTTGATTATGTTGCTCAGATGGATTTTGTTGCACTTTTCCAAATTGCTATTGCACTAGGTTCATTTGGTTGGCCACATACATGTGCTGTAACAGCAATAGACGTTTATGAGGATGAATCCTGACTTAGAAAAGTAGAACCTATAATGTGGGAAACTTACAAACATCACAAAACTTACAAGGATCTTTCAAGAATTTTTTGTCAGCAAACGAGATATCTACAAATACAGTTAATATACTTATTTGGATGGTGACTGGAAGATGTTGATTATCTCTGCTAGCAATAATAATTAAAAAATACAGATTGCCTAAGATATTCAGGGACTAGGTTTAAGTATACTCACACAAATGCATGTTTTTCTCAGAAGTTGCCTTTGGAATGTCTAAAAAAAATCCATGCTTAATAAATGGAATGATAGAGCAAAACCCTTATATATCATCATTTAAATAAAGTATTCTAAAGGAACATTTAAAATATGGTAGTAGACACTTTTTTATAAAGAATGAAGGCAGACTTCATTCTATCATGGATTTTAATTAAGTTCCATACATATTAGTAATCAAATATTAACAAATCTAATATTCTAGCCAATATGTCAGTTTTGTAGACAATACTGTAACTGTTGATGTCTTTGCTTTATTTAATTCCCCTATTTATCATTGGAGCCCTGATGGTACAGTGGTTAAGAGTTCGGCTGCCAACCAGAAGTTCAGCAGTTTGGATCCACTAGCCACTCTTTGGAAACCACATGGAGAAATTCTGCTCTGTTCTATAAGGTCGTTATGAGTGCAAATTGACTTGAGGGCAACAGTTTTTTTTTTTTTTTTTTTAATCATAAATGAAAAGAGCAAGGTAAACAAATGATCATAAAATTAAAAGTTACAGATGTAAATAGAATCCGTGAATGTGGATTAAAAATATGTCATTAATAGCCATAGGACAAATTTCTATATTTAGCTAAATTTTTAACCACAGTCATTTATCTAAGACTTACTGGGCTGAATTCCAGGTTAAGCTGAAGTATAAGAAGTAGGTTCAATTATGTAGAGGGTTATAAGCTGAAGTGCTTAACACCAAAACATTAGAAGATGGCCTGAAAGGCACAGGTACAGATTTCTGAGATGGAGGTCTGTTCTCACTATGCTTTGTCAAGGCGATGAAGAGCAAACATCTAAAATCTGACAGAAATGTTATGCCTTTCTCTTTTTCCCCCTTCTTTTGCTAGTCTTTGCAATGTTAGGAAGCCTCTTTCTCAAGGACTGGCTTCTTGTGTAGGTCTTTGCTATTTTCTTTCTCACTGGTCTGGAATCAATAATTAATATTAGTTTCTTTTATGAGTGTCCTTTGACTATGAATGTAGTATAAATTTGAGCCAAAAAAGTCATACAAGGCACAAGACTTAACATAGATTTCTGAGGGGAATATCTATATTTACACAGCTCTCTCTTTTAATATATAATGTAAAATATAGATCTAGAATATAAACTATGTATCAAAAATATATATTCCCTTAAAAATAAAATCCGGCCATCCACCCACCCACCACTCATCCGTCCATCCGTCCACCCGCCCACCCACCCATCCATCATCCATCCATCCATCCATCCATCCATCCATCCATCCATCCATCCATCCATCCATCATCCATCCATCCATCCATCCATCCATCCATCCATCCATCCATCCATCCATCCATCCATCCATCCATCCATCCATCATTTGTTTGTTTCCCTTCCTGAAGCCCATAGAAGGTGTTCACAATGTGTAAACGTGAACAGATGCTTTTTTGTAGTCCACTTCTGAATTTTTCAAGGTCTCTGGATGCATGCAGGCATCTTAGTTTCAATCCCCCATCTCAGGTGAGCCCAAGGTCACATCTCCTATCTATTTCCACAGAGACATTAAAACTCAAGCCCTCAGTTGCTGCTGTCAAGAGACAGAAGATCTACAGTGAGCCTGCCCTTCTGGCATCTTACTGGCTCATTTCCACAAGAGAAAGGCATCAGTTCTCTGACACTGGCAAATTTGCCACATTGGATAAGAATTTTGAAAATGGTAGAAATTGTCATTGATTTGATTTTTATACCATATCTACCAGTTTGTTGAATAATAAAAATTAGAATATTTGTAATAAAATAATAAAATCTATTGTCAATTTTTAGGAGCCTTTTTTTTTGGTGGCACAATGTTTGAGTGCTCAGCTGCTAGCTGAAAGGTCGACTGTTCAAACCCACCAGCTACTCTGCGAGAGAAAGATGTGATAGTCTGCTTCTGTAAAGATTACAGCCTTGGAAACCCAATGGGGGCAGCTTCACTTTGTCCTATAGCGTTGCTATGAGTCAGAATCGACTCAATGGCAATGGGTTATTGTTAATTTTTAATGTTTCTGCATGACACAGATAGTATGTTATTGGCTACCAACTGGAAGGTTTCAATCTATAGCAGTACTGTGGAAGAAAGGGCTGGTAATCTACTTTTGTAAGATTACAGCCATTGAAAGCCCTATGGAATGCTGTTCTACTCTGCAACACGTGAGGGCACCA
This sequence comes from Loxodonta africana, assembly GCF_030014295.1. NCBI lineage: Eukaryota > Metazoa > Chordata > Mammalia > Proboscidea > Elephantidae > Loxodonta > Loxodonta africana. The sequence continues at coordinate 11,472,230 of NC_087362.1, forward strand.
TTAGTCAGAGTCCAATGGCAACAGGTTTAGTTTTTTGGAATTGTTAATTTTCAGTAAGATTATACAAGTTATATCAGTAATATGTGTATTTTTATTTCTATCAAAGGGAATTAAAAAAAATTATTTCATATTTTACTTTACATTTATAAGAGAAGTAACAAAAAAGAACACAGCAAATTTTTCATAATTTTAATCTACATAAAACTTGAAAGCATTAATAAGGATGTGATAATATTTTAAAAGAGAACATGTAATTGCTATTGGCAAACAGTATGGTTTTCAGTGATTATATTCATTTTTTAAGAAATGTTATAGGCACAAACACAGAATAGATTTCCAAAACATAATTACTGTGAAAATTCTATTTGGTTTTTAAAATTTGCTGTTACCTTATCCATATTATTGTTTTTATCCTTCTACTAAATCCTTTCTGCTCCTAATTAGTAGTTCTAAATCCTGAATATTACTTATATAACTGTAAACAAAAAGTTGCAAATCTCAGTCAAGTACAGATATCCACAAAACCCAAGAGAAAAATCGTGAAAGTAGAAATACTAAATATATTAATGTCTTTGATCCGAAATTATATTAATCTTCATTTATAAGGATCAGAGCCCTAGGGGAAGTGTTTCCAGATTCATCGTAAACCTAACTCTTGCACTAGCTATCGAATTTGAATTTCAATATCTGTATTTGTGAATTGTGGAAACACAGTCCTTTTCTCTCAAGGTTATTGTGAAGATTGTTGTTGTTGTGTGCTGTCCAGTCGATTCTGACTCATCGTGACCCTAAAGAACAGAGAACTGCCACATAGAATTTACTAGGCTGTAAGCTTTACAAGAGCACATCGCCAGGCCTTTTCTCCCTCAGAGCTGCTGGTGGGTTTGAACTGCCAACTTTTCAGTTAGCAGCTGAGTGCTTTAGCCACTGTGTCACCAGGGCTCCTTTATTGTGAAGATTAGAGAAGACAATTCACATGAGTATTTATTGTTTTTTTAATTAGGATAGTGTATTTCTTTTGGTTTTAAAAAACTTGGAAGCACTGCTCAGTCTTACACTTATATTTTGGCCTCCTGATAGGATACTTGTGAGGTGACATTGTTAAGAAAACATGATTTATGGAACTTACAGGATGTAAGGGCTTAAAAATAACTTTGAGTCTTAATAACAAGCCATTCACAGACCTAAGGGAGAAAAAATCCTTTCCATAAAGTGGATGTTTCTGTTCATATTTCACTTTAGGAGAACTGGTTCAGACAGATGTAGCATTGTTGCCTATAGCTAGAAGCGATGTTTTCAGTTTCTAGACACCGGATAGTAAAATTTATCAATCATGTGAAATATGTGGCATATCTCTGAAGAAACAGTTTCTGTATTTGGGCAAAGCATATCTCTATAGGACCTTATCTTACTGTGCAAGAAATGAATGACAAATAAATCTACCTATGCTTGTTCTAATCTGAAATATTCATGTCTATATGTTTGCTTTCCTATTAACTTATAGAAAGAAAATTAAGATTCCAAAACTATTATTCAAAAATAGATATCACATGAAGAGCAATAAGTGTCTACTCAGGTTAATGATTTCATTAATCACACATTGAGTAATAAAAACGTTTATAAGCCAAATTAAATAGATTTGCCAAAGCAAGCTAAAAAAACAAAAGCAAAAAGTATATGATTCACTAAATTAGATCGTGCCATAAAAGGGGAAGGCCCAGCCATGATTCTTAATAAAAACCTTGAGACACATCCTTCCTCATTCCAGAAGACCTTAAAATCACAAATAAAAATCTGCTGCCGTTGAGTTGATTCTGACTCATAGCAACCCTATGGGACAGAATAGAACTGCCCCATAGTGTTTCTTAGGAGTGGCTGGTGGATCCAAATTACTGACCTTTTGGTTAGCAGCTGAGCTCCTAACCACTTCACCACAATGGCTTCAAAATCACAAATATCTACTGCAAGCTAGTGCTGTAATTCACAGCCACCAGAGAGGCTTTGGAAGTTGTTTTCTTTTGAAGTGCAAGTCACACAGCTCTTCTTACCTATGCCAGTCTTTCTGTACCTTCCTTATTTTATTTTTGATTCTCTGCTACAGTTTATTTTGAGCAGACTCACCATGTCCCAGAAACTATCACCATAATTTACCCAGCTTAATCAAAACTCATATGAAACATTCTATGAGAAGGTGTGGGCTCGATGCCAATATAATGTAAAAGAAGTTCTGATTTAGTGAGGTGTGATGGTTAAGATTGTGTGTCAACTTGGTTGGGCCATGATTCTTGGTGTTCATATGTGATCACCCCCATAATGGGATCTTCTATGAGTAGCCAATCAGTTGAAAGAGAGTTTCCTTGGGTATGTGACCTGCATCCGAATATAACTGGACGTTTTGGATTTCGTCTTCTTTGGATCCTGCAGCTGGTTCATGCTCTCTGACCTGGATTTCACCAGCCCTACACAGCTATGTGAATCAGGAGAAGCCTTGCAGTCTTACTTGCTGATCTTGGGATTCAACAATCTTCATAGCCTGTGAGCAAGAGCCCTCCTTTCCAATCTGCTGATCTTGGCTTCTCTAGTCCCTGAGGCTACATGAATCTGGAGAAGCCTCTATTCTGATCCACAGACTTGGGACGTTCCAGCCTCTACAGCCCCGTGAGCCGTTTCCTCTCTTTGCTGGTTTTGCTTCTTTGCAGAACCCAGCCTAAGATATTTGGTACTGAGGGTGGTCCTTGAGAAACAAAATTGTAAGCATGAGTTTTCTAGACCAGTTCTCAAGTCTGGTTAGTCTCAAAGATGTTGATGACTCTGCTTCCAGCAAAAAAGAGGGCACTGCTAATTCGTGGTGTGAGGTGGTGATACAAATACACCAAAGATCACCACCAATAGATTAGGTATTGGTGAAAGGCGAGGATCTGGGTGAACATATGCGTGATATCTTTTTACAGCTTTGTCAGAATGAGAAGTACAAGGAAACTGGTTCGTTGGTCTTACTTTCACTAGACAAACTGGTGAAAGAAAGAGATGTGTTCAGGGCTTCAGAGTCAAAGTTAAAGTGCCACATAAATGGCCTCAAAGCTTCCACTTGTGCTTTGAAAGAAAGCCTTATTTCCTGTATTAACAGAGCTGATATTGCCAAAAATCAAACCCAGAGTCTTATTGTAAGAGTGGCTGAATTACAGTGCTAGCTCAGTTGCCAACCTCGAGAGGAGTCTCAAGTTAAAGTGAGGATATTGATTGGGAAGAAATGGGATCCTGAAACTTGGGGTGGGGACATATGGGCAAATAATCAGGAAGCTGGAAACACCGAGCCCCTAAATTCAGTTGAATCACTCCTGCCAACACAACCACTCCTATCTGAAGTGTACTTCATGTTTGTCTGCTACACCACCCTGCCCAGAAAAACCATTAGCCCCTCCACACCCATCTAATGAGATTAGTCCTAGCCCAGCTGCCTCTAAAGAGCCTTTGCCTGAGTCATTGCCTGGGGCATCTCCTGAGGCAGATACTATACAAGACAATGCTGAATGTTCTCAAAACAATTCCACACTAGGGATTTTGGTTTCTAGACCTATAAAAAAGTAGGCTTAAGTCCCAGTGAGCCCCAAAAGGTGAAGCACAAAGTGTGACCCAGGAGGACGTACACTACATTTGAAAAGAACTGCTTGACTTTTCTTATACATACAAACAGAAACCTGGGAAATATGTGTGGGAATGGGATAATGGTACAAGGAACCTAAATAAGGATCAGTCTGAGTTTATTGATATGGGTTCACTAAGCACAGATTCTTAATTCAATGTTTCAACTTGAGAAGTTAGGAAAGGATCTAATAGTTTATTTAGTTGGGTTACTGAAGCATGGATTATGCAGTGGCTTTTTTTTTACACTAAATCAAGTTGAAGTACCAGACCTGCCTTGGTATACTGTAGAAGAAGGTATCCAAAGGCTTAGGGAAATTGGCATGCTAGCCTGGATTTATCAGGTTAGACCCATAGATTCATACATGGAATGCCCAGAGGACACACCTTTTAGCACAACTGTGAGGAACAAATTTGTGAAGGGAGGGCCAGCAGCCTTGAAAACTGCTGTGATTGCTATTTTATGTAAATTGGACTTGACAATGGGAACTGCCTTAACTGAATTAAGACACCTTGCTACAATGGGGCTGATTGGAGATCATGGTGGTAGGGGCCAAGTGCCAGCACTCAATCAACAAAGACAAAGAGGGCATGGTTACACTAGTGGATAGCAGTGATTAGAATAACCTGACTTGTGTGGATTTATGGCATTGGCTACTTAGTCATGGTGTCCCTAGGAGTGAAATAGGTAGGAAATCTACTAAATATTTACTTGATCTGTACAAACGGATGAATTCTAGGTCAGGTATACAGCAGTCTAACTCAAATCACCAGAATAGAGAGTCACAGTCTCTCAATCAATTCCCAGATTTGAGTGGGTTTAAAGACCCATAACCCCTTAAATGAAGGGAAGTCTGGGTCCCCTTGAGAAAGTACTACAACACACTGCCAAAAATTTATACCATTCATCCCTCTCCCAGACTTTCTTAAAGGGATCTACGACCTTTTACGAGAGTGATTGTTCATTGCGGAAAAAGAAATAATCAGACTTTTTGGGGAATACTGGATACTGGCTCTAAATTTACACTAATTCCATAAGACTCAAAACTTCACTGCGACCCACCAGTTAGAGTGGGGGCATAAGGAGATCAGGTTATTAATGGAGACTTACCTCATGCCTGTCTCACAGTAAGTCCAATGGGTCCCTGAACTCATCCTGTAGTGATTTCCTCAGTTCCAGAATGCATAATTGGACTAGATATACTCAACAACTGGCAGAACCCCCACATTGGACCTCTGACAAATGCAGTAAGGGCTATTATGGTAGGAAAAGCCAAGTGGAAGCCATTAGAACCTCCTCTACCTAGGAAAACAGTAAACCAAAAGCAATACCTCATTCCTGGAGGAATTGCAGAGATTACTGCCACCATCAAGGACTTGAAGGATGCAGGGGTGGTGATTCCCATCACATCCCCATTCAACTTCCTATTTGGCCTGTGGAAAAAACAGATGAATCTTGGAGAATGACAGTGGATTATAAAAAATATAACCAGGAGGTGACTCCAATTGCAGCTGCTGTTCCAGATATAGTTTTATTGCTTGAGCAGATTAATACATCTCCTGGCATCTGGTATGCAGCTATTGATCTGATTAATGCCTTTTTCCCCATACCTGTTTCAAAGTACCATCTGAAGCAGTTTGCCTTCAACTGGAAAGGTCAGCAATACACTTCTATTTGCCTACCTTCAGAGCTGCATCAACTCTCCAGCCCTACGTCATAATTTAATTTGCAGGGACATGATTGCCTTTACTTTCCACAAAATGTTACACTGGTCTATTACATTGATGACATTATGCTGATTGGATCTAGTAAGGAAGAAGTTTCAATGACTCTGGACTTATTGGTAAAACATTTGTTTGCTAGAGGGTGGGAAATCGATCTCACAAAAATTCAGGCATCACAGCGCAGACCCTTAGGATTTTGAAGCAAAGCCCAACCATCCTCTGCAGATAACTACTCTCCCTTTGAGAAACAGCTTTTGGCTTGTTACTGAGCCTTAGCAGAGACTGAATGCTTAACCATGGGACACCAAGTCACCATGTGGCCTGAGCTGTCCATCATGTTGTCTGACTCACAGAGTCATAAAGTTGGATGTGCACAGCAGCACTCCATCATTAAATGGAAATAGAAATGAGATCAGGCCCAAGCAGGACCTGAAGGCATAAGTTACAAAGAGAAGTGGTCCAAATACCCATGGTCTCTTCTGTCACATCTTCCATCTCACAGTCTTCACCTATGACCTCATGGGGAGTTCCTTATGATCAGTTGACTGAAGAAGAGAAAACTTGTGCTTGGTTTATAGATGGTTCTGCAAGATATGCAGGCACATTCAAAAGTGGACAGCAGCAACACCATAGCCCCTTTTTAGGACCTCCCTGAAGGACAATGGTGAAGAAAAATCCTCCCAATGGGCAGAACTTCCAGCAGTACACCTGGTTGTTCACTTTGCTTGGAAAGAGCAATGGCCGGATGTGTGATTGTATACCAATTCATGGGCTGTGGCCAATGGTTTGGCTGGATGGTCAAGGACTTGGATAGGAACATAATTGGAAAATTGGGGACAAGGATTTATGGGGAAGAGGTGTGTAGGTAGGCCTTCCTGAATGGAGCAAAGAAGTGAAAATATTTGTGTTTCATGTGAAAGCTCACTGTGATGGTTAAGATTGTGTGGGCCATGATTCTCAATGTTTATATGTGATCACTCCCATGACTGAATCGGTGTGAGTAGCCAATCAATTAAAAGGGAGTTTCCTTGAAGGTGTGGCCTGCATCTAAATATAAGCAGATATTCTTTTTTTTTGCTCACTCTGGATCCTGCAGCTGTCTCCTGTTCATCTGACCTCTGGTTCTTGGGACTTGAGCTATCAGCTCATGTGCAGATTTTGGGATTCATTGATCTTCAAGGCCTGTGAGCAAGAGCCCTGCTTGCCGACCTGCCAATCTTGGGTTTGCCAGACTCTGCAGCTACATGAATCGGGAGAAGCCTCTATCCTAACCCATGGATTTGGGGTATTCTAGCCTCTACAATTGCGTGTGCCTTTTCCTTGGTATAAATCTCTCTCTATATGTATTTATATGCTTTACTGGTTTTGCTTCTCTAGAGAACCCAGCCTAAGGCACTCAAAGGGTGAACTCAGCAGAGGATGATTTTAACAATCAAGGTGATACAATAATGTGTTCTGTGGGAACCACTCTTCCTCTATCCTGAGCTACTCCTGTCTTTGCTCTGTGGGCTCATAAACATAGCGGCCATAGTGGCAGGGGTGGAGATTATGCATGGGCCCAGGAACAGGGACTTTCACTTACCAATGGCTACAGCCACTGCTGTGTGCCCAATTCTCCAGCAGCAGAGATCAACACTGAGTCCTCAATATGGCACCATCCCTGGTGGCAAGTTGATTACATTGGACCACTTTCATCAAGGAAAGGGCACTGTTTTGTCCTTACTGGCATAGACACTTACTCTGGATATGGATTTGCCTTCCCTGCATGCCATGCTTCTGCCAAAACTACCATCTGTGGGCCTACAGAATGCCTTATCCACTGGCTGGCATCCCACACCATTACCTCGGATCAAGGGACTCACTTCACAGCAAATGAAGTGTGGCAGTGGGCCCATGCTCATGGAATTCACTGGTCTTATCAGGTTTCCCATCATCCTGAAGCAACTGGCTTGATAGAATGATGGAATGGTCTCCTAAAGACACAATTAAGGCACCAGCTAAGTGGCAATACCTTGCAGGGTTCAGGCAATGTTCTCCAGGAGGCTGTATATGCTCTACACCAGAGTCCAATATATGGTGCTGTTTCTCCCATAGCAAGGATTCATGGGTCCAGGAATCAAGGAGTGAAAATGGGTGTGGCACTACTCACTATTACCCCTAGTGACCCACTCACAAGATTTTTGCTTCCTGTCCCTGTAACCTTACGCTCCACAGGTGTAAAGATCTTAGTTCCAAAGGAAGGAATGTTCCCACCTGGAGACAAGTCAATGGAAAACTACAGCAAACCAATTCTGACATGACTACTAATGGCCCTACCCATCTGGAATGAATGTTTTTGTCAGCCCACCATGCAAAGAACAATGGCCAGCTGAGGTGCTTGCTGAGAGCAAAGGGAATACCGAATGGGTGGTGGAAGAAGATAGTTCTAAATAACAGTTACAGCCACATGACCAGTTGCAGAAACAAGGACTGTAATTGTTATGAGTATTTCTGCTTGTATGTGTGCATCAAATATTTTTATTTTTTTCATTTATGAAATATAAGATGCAAACAGGGCTATTGCATTTTCGGTTGTATGTGTATTTGTTGTATCATGTTAGATGCAAATAAAGCTTTAATAATTGTCTTTGTTCTGAGATTATATATGGTTTAAGGAGAAGTGTACAGGTGAGAAGTTGACAAGGGGTAGACTGTGATGGTCAAGATTGTGTGTCAACTTGGCTGGGTCATGATCCTCAGTGTTTGTATGTGATCACCCCCACGATGGGATCTGCCGTGAATAGCCAACCAGTTGAAAGGGAGTTTCCTTGGGTGTTTGGCTTACATCCTGTACTGGCTTTTGCCTGCTCTGGGTCCTGCAGCTGGCTCCTGCTCTTCGACCTGCTGATCTTGGGTTCACCAGCCCCTGTAGCTATGTGAATCAGAAGAAGCCTTACGGTCTTGCCTGCCAATCTTGGGATTCATCCATCTTCACAGCCTGTGAGCAAGAGCCCTGCTCTCTGAACTGCTGATGTTGGGTTCACGAGCCCCTGAGACTACATGAATCAGGAGACACCTCTATTCTGATCCACAGACTTGGGACATTCCAGCCTCTACAATCCCATGAGGTGTTTCCTTGATATAAATCACTCTCTCTCCCCCTATATTTGCATGCTTTACTGGTTTTGCTTCTCTAGAGAACCAAGCCTAAGACAGGAGGGAATAGTCAATTTTATATTTCTTACATTACCATTTTACATTTCAGCTCCATAATATTCTTTTCAACTTCTCCAAGCATTCAGAGGATTTCAGGAAGATTTGCTGGTGAGGATCTGAAATCATGACCCAGTGATATACAGTCCTTGCTAAAACAATTGAATAATGCTTCATTTTAGTTTAAAAATAGAAGCCATTGGGAATACCCATCTGCAAAAGATACAAGTTCTCATTTTCTCTGCTTCAGAAACCCTAAAATGAATTGCTTATTAAATGTGATATAAAAAATAATGAACTTTGCAGCACTGTAATTTTGTGCTATAAAAAAAGGCTATCCAATTGGTATAGCTAACGCTGGTGCCTTGAACAATGCAAGCTATTACGTAAAATTTGAAGGAAATGTATACTAAATTATGCTCTATGCACTTGTACTTGCTAGTGGCAGAATCTCTCTTGCTCTCCTTTTGAAGTAAACTTTTGTGTGGCTACAGTTTTCCTGTATGCAATTTCCTTTCCAAATGTGTATAATCTCAAACTGTGCATGTGTATAGATAGATGGGTAGTAAGAAACCACCAAATATAAGAATAAAAGTCTAGAAATCATGCCACCACAACTAAATGATATGCCAAATTAAAAAGTATACATTCTTAGAGCAGAATCCTATAAAAGTGCTTGTGAATGCTTTAGGACATTAATTTTTTTGTCTAATTACATTTAGTGAGGGTCTTACCAATTTATATTGCCACCAACATTACATGAGAGTGCCTGACTCACAGATTCATTTTCAAAGGTTTTAAAACTTTGACATTTTGATAACATGCAAATAGTACTTTGTTGTTTTATTTTGTGTTTCTTTGTTAATGGAGGAGCCCTGGTGGCCCAGTGGTTAAAGGCTCAGCTGCTACCCAGAACGTCGGCAGTTCAAAGCCACGAACCGCTCCTTGGAAACTCTATGGGGTAGTTCTACTTTGTCCTACAGGGTCACTCTGAGTTTAATCGACTCGACAGCAATGGGTTTGGTTTTTTTTTGAATTTGTTAATTAGGTTCAAAATTTTATTGCATGTTCGTTAGTCATTTGTGTTTCTTTATTTCAGATCAGAATTGTTATTCACCTTTTTTTTTTAATTGGGGTTTTTATTATTTTACTTAATTTATTTGGTAGAGTCATCTTTCATTTCTTATTGCACAAAAGCTATGCTTTTTGAATTTCATAGGAGTATAAATTCATTCTTTAGCAAATATTTTTGTTTCTAAAATGTGTGTATTTCTCCTGAAAGTTAAATCATGTATTTTCACCTTAAAAAAAAACAAATTCACCCTCTACTTTCATAAGCCTTTGAATTCATCTGATTAATAAAAGATCTATCCACAACTACCTTTTGATTGAACACAGGGTGGGAAGTGTCATCCTAGTTTCTCTGAGTGCATATCTTTTCCACCATTTATGTTATCTTCTAAGGCATTAAACCTAATGCTTGGCTGATATGACCCCAATCAGTTCCCTGGTATTTCATTGCTATATAGTAACTACTTGTCTGAAAATATATCTCTCAATCTACTAATTAATTTTCTTGCTGTGAATTGTAAAATTTATTCCTACAAGGTTTGAAGTTTTCAGTGTTTTCTTCACCAGAAAGAGTGATGAAAGATAAAAAGCTCCCTTGATGATTTTCCTAGGTATTGTTTCTTCTATTGCCAACGTTTTTTTTTTTCCTGTAACATAATCACCCCAGTCTTAGTGTGTAAAGATTATTGAAAATGCAGCCCTAGAATGAATACACAAATGTAAGACATCAGTGGAGAAGAGAGAGTGACCCCTGGCTTCTGGGAAATCAGCTCCAGCGTGGATGGTAGATTTCTTTCTTCTGGTTTGAGAAAAGATTGGTCACTGTGATGCATGGGTTGCGTACATTGTATGGTAGATACTTTCAGTGACCCACTCACATACCCATTTCACATCTGTCTTGTGATAAACTTCAGCCCCATGCCAGAGTTCATGATCTATTTAAGCCTATCATAACTATCTTGTTCCCTTTTGCCAGATACTTAATTCTCTCCTCTTTTGAAGTTGACAGACCCTGCAGCCAGTCTGGTGACATTCGCTTAAGTGTGATTGTGGGCTACTGGGAAGGTTTATGCTTACCCCATCTCCTGATTTTTCCTTGAATTCAGACATGATATTGTGCTGCAGCAGCCTTCTGGTGACCATGAGAAAACAAGCACTAGGATGAATGGACAATGTAACCAGAAATACTCGATGCTTCTGGCCCTGAGTCTTAATAGCGTGGTTGGGCACTGAACTATAGCACCTGTCTGTCAGCATCAGATTTCACTTGGTATGAGAAAAGTAAACAGTTATTCAATCCACTGAAAACTGGACTTTTTACTTGAATTTGAAAGCAGTCCTGCTGAGACACATATCTTCTACTGTTTTCTCCTTTATTTTATATGAAAGTTACATTCCCACCCTATTGCTGTAGAGTCAATTCCGAATCATAGCAACCCTTTGAACAGATAATAACTGCCCCATAGGTGTTCCAAGACTATAATTTTAACAGAAACTGACTGCCTCATCGTTCTCCCATGGAGTGGCTAGTGTGTTTGAATCATTGACCTTCCAGTTAGCGGCCTAGTGCTTAACCACTGCTCCACCAGGACTCCTGAAGGTTACATTCATCTTGGGCTCTAGCAAATTACTGTCTAATGTTATACCCCAGTTTTGGCAAAAATAGATTTTGTAATTTAAAAGCAAAAGAAGGAAAATTAGTTGTTCATAGATTGTAAGCATTCTTTCAAAGTTAGGGTAGAAGCACTCATGTGACTAAAATTTCCATTTTGCAAGGGTATCACAGTTTAGCAGTTTAATCTGCATAGAGGTGTTTAATTTTCTTTTTCCACTCCCTATTACCACTTCTGTTAGGAGCAGAACACTTTACCAGAGATGTATGTATAGAAAAGCCTATAGTCAACATACACACGTCACTCTACATTTAACTATCGGATGTGATATTTCCCTTTCATAGAGAGGGAAATTTTCAAAGGACTATTGCAGAAATAGAAAAACGATATCCCTGGATTCAACCACATCGCTTTGCATCTTAAAAAAAAAAATTAGAAATTTTGTAGACTGTCTTTTGTAGAAGAATATCTCACCGTATGTTTCTATTAAAACAAACTACCATGCCTCATCACACAGAGTTTATTTTTTTTCCCGCACTAGACTATTAATTCCTTAAACACAAGGAATATTATTACAGCCAGCATATAGTAGGTTCTCTACAAATGCTTGTTGAATGAATAAGTAAGCTAGGCTGTTTTCACATAGTATGTTTTTAATCTTTGAGTGTGTAATAGTGAATATCACCTGAGGACAAAATTTTTAATTCTCATGGAGTCCAGACTTTCTGGAGCCACGGAGGTTGGAACAACTGACTGAAAACAATCACTATGAGGTAATCTTTGAATCTTAAAGCTTGAGCTAAACTGATCTCCTGAAAGCCATCTTTTAGTCAAACGATTTGAAGAACACTTGCCTTGAGGCATTTTGCTCTTTTGAAGAATTATCTAATTTAGTCAGTTTCAACAATCAGCAATTCCAAAGGTCAGACTAGAAACTGTGTTTTAATATCAATTATTAGTTATTTCAATTATTCTTCAAGAAAATGTTGTATGGAATCTTGCATGTCCACAAGTTATTCTGTAAACACTATTTCCCCCCACCCCCTCCAATCTCCATGGCAATGTAGAAATAAACTGGGGCATAAAAATTTATAAATGGTCTTTCTTTTTTGGAATGATTTTGACCCTTTGGTTAGAAATATTGCCCTAATTTGAAAATCACATACTAAATAAACTTTATTTAATTTTTACTAGTGGTTTAATAATACTTTTAATACACAAAAGTTCTTTCTTTACTTTTCTATAGAACTTGAAGATAGAAGACGAAATTTTTAAATTTCTCTCTTTTTTTTTTTTACTCTAGGGTATGTATAAAAAACATAAAGAGGAAGTTGATCTTTGCATGTAACTTTTCCTATTCTGAATCTGCTTATCGTATTTACTCACCTTAATAAACAAACATATTGAACATATTTTGATCAAAAGGAATCATGAATTAAAAGGTAACTGTCTCAGGCCTGATAGCTTTTAATATCTATTTTTACTTATATTACCCTGACAGCAAACATGAGATATTCTGGATAAGAGACTTAATATTACTTAAAGCAATAAGTACAGGGGTTTGTACTACAGGAGAGAAACAATGGACTTATGAATCTGGGAATTTCTATAGGTTACGTGTTGCTCTCTCCCCTTCTGAGAGAAGGAGGTAAAGCTTTGCTTTGCAGTCATTTAAAATCCACTGAAATGTAAATAACCAGTTCCATGGATAAATATTCCATTCCCCTTCAAAATGTAAAGAAGTAGGGAAATACAATTCTATATCTCTCCAATTGTCTTTGACTATTCAATCACCCTTAATTATCAAGACTTGTCATTTAACCCAGATTCCAGTGTTCTTTCCTTGGAAAGCCCTGTACATTCAGAGAGACGAAAATATTTTCTCTAGAGTTCCACAAGGTCAACAGCCAAAAAAGTTATGATTAATTCAAGTTTTTGTTCGCCTTTTCTTTCCTAATAAAGAAAAGAAAATTGATTTGAAAATAATTAGAGTGCCAATGTTCTGCCTGGGTTTTCAGAGAAAACAAGTCAGTGACTCCCCCAAACTTGAAGTGGCATTGTGTAAGTAAGGGATGAGTTAGGAGCTGGGTTTGTTTGGGTAGACACAACTGGTGGGAAGCAGCAAGCAGCACAGGGAGTCATCTGAAGCCAATCGAAACAGAGCTTTACCTTTACCTTAAACTCCTGACCCATAACTCCTTTAGCCATGATATCGTGACAGTCATGAAAACATCAGTACTATACACTGACGTACCCTTTAAGAAAAGCAACCAAACTCATCAAAGCGGAATCTGGATCCAGGATGACAAAACGGAAAGTTTAGGTCAACTATACCATTTTATATTTTAATGTTTTGATCCCAGAACCCAGTATAGAATTAAAAAAAAAAAAAAAAAAATGGTCCTTAACAGTACTGGTTGGGTTCAGTCGGATTGGTAGATTAGGAAAATTTGAAATAGTCTTTTAGTAAGTTACTGATACGAGCTCAGGAGCCATTCTTTAACAGAAATCTCACCCATTTGTACTGTGTTTTGTGGTTCTGCCTTAACAGATCTCTTTTGGCCCTCAGATTATAATTTTGGGCTCAGAAAACTCAGTCTTGTGAAATGAGTGAGAAAGTGTGGATTATTTTTTTTCAGGCAGATTTATTATTAAAAAGTAAGCTCCGTTCTCTCTCCAAAAAACCTGAGGAACTGAGAAAGATTGTTATGGCAGGACAAATAGTAAATATAGTAATGATTGGAAGTAAAAATATAAGCATGGAGTAGAGAGGAAGTAAAAATGAGAAACAGTAAAAGGCAAGGCTCCATCTATTGAGTCCAGAGCTTCCCGTTTTGAGCTTGCCACATACAGGGAGACTAAATCCTAAAGTAAAACAGGCGATAAATAAAATTAAAAAAAAAAAAAGACTCAGAGGCACACTCCTTAGGAGAGAATGTCAATGAAAGAAATGATCCGGGCAAGCTAATGAAGTTTCATAGTTTAATGTGATACTTCTGCCATAAGTTTATTTTAAAATGACAAAATAAAAAGTCAAGGTTCTCTCCAAGGGTGAATTTCTTTGCGCATCTTGTATCACGTGGATAGTCACAAGGCCTGTGTTACCAGGCCCAAAGGATGCTTGAGGCACAACAGCCTGAGGCCACTAACAAGGAGCTCTGATCTCAAACCTTCAAGGAATCCTGTCCTCTGAACAGTGTTGCCTGGGGCCATACTTTCATACAACCTCCTCCTCTGACAGTCAGTAGGTGAACAACATCTGAAGATTAGTCTAAGAGTGGCTGCCCTAACAATGCCAGCATGTTGAATGAAAACGATGGTAAGAAGTACAGCAATAGGCAATTTCTCTACCACTTCATTAAGACATTTCAAAAGCTATATTTTGTATACCGTTTGTTTTCTCTTAGTCATTCATTAAGGTCACAGATACTCAGAAATTGCTTTCGACAAACTAAAAGAGCAAGAGAAATGGAAACAAGGACAATAAACAAACAGAAAACAAGACAGTACATTTTTGAATCTATAATACCTTCAACCACTACACGGAAGGAATCTAGAAGAACTAAGATGAGTTTTTTAGACCATACCAGTCCTGGGATAGAAAGAACTCTAAAAACGTGTTCCTTAGAGTTTCTGAGTGTTCTGGAAAAATAATCATAGAAGGATTGCAAGAAATAGAGTACTATTACACGAATCTATTACCATATAATAGTGCCAACAACTAAAAACAAGTGTTAATTTGTCCTTTTATATATAGTATATGTTCAGATTGCTGGTAGAGGCACACAGCCTAGACATGTTTCTTATAATATTTTAGAAATATTTTATAAAACTTTAAGTTAAGAACATGGTAAATTATTTTTTTGAGTTATAACCTGACTCTTGATTTTCTTTTTATGGCTGATGTGGGTTAAAAGAAAACAAGAAGAATAGGTGTTTTTTATTTTTATTGTGGTGGTCTTTCAGTTATTTTTTCCACAAATGAAATATGGCAGAAGACTACCACAACATTTGGTAAAGCTCTTATGTTCTCCTACTTTTAAAAATTTGACACTTTCAAAGATTCTTTTTAAGTCCATTTCTGACCAATATTTATATAAACAATTGGATAGCTCTCAAAAGTAAGGAAGGTTTCACAGAGTAAAACATTGTGTAGGGATCTTTTAGGTCAAGAATAAGGGTATTAGAAGCGCTTTGGATTTCAGAAGTTAGCTAATTTGTGTAAAACAGATGCAGGTTGGGGTGGGTGGTATATTGATTGTTGTGTTTTTTTGTTGTTGTTGTTTCTTATTTTTATACAATGATCAGCAACTGGAAAAGGAAATTGACATCGGTTTTTTTGGTCTCAAAGAAAATAGCTACATTAGGAATATCAGCATGATATTGAACTTTTTTTTATCACTTCTTAAGAAGAATGAATTATTTCACTCTAAACTACACTTCTGGGCTCGAGATCTTTTTTCCTTCAGCTGTAGGAGAATACTGCTTTGGAACAACCCAAGCCAAACTTACATTAAATGATTCTTGGCTGGAGTCATTTGTAAGTGGAGGCAGTGATTGATTTCCTACTTCGATTCCAGGAATTTAAGGGATAATTAACAGAATAGGTAGTGGGAGGAGAGTGATCTTTGAAGTTAGCAACGCTGGGAAAAAAAAAAAAAAAAACAAGTTGAGAGTCTACTCGTTTTATGACCTCATATTTCTGAGCCTTGGTTTCCTGTTTCTTCAAAACTGGAATAAATATAACATTAGTATATTAAATGAGATAGCACGTACAAAGCACCTGACACAATGTAATTGCACAACCGACATTTTTTCTCTTCTACCTGTGATGGTTGAGATTGTGTGTCAACTTGGCTGGGCCATGATTCTCAGTGTTTTGGCAGTTGTATAATGCAGTGATCACCTCCTTGTTGAAATTTGATATGTGATCACCCCCATGATGGAATCTACTCAGTGGTATGGGGGGGAGGAGAGGGGTGGGGAGGTCTGTGGTAGCTCACTGCCCCCTCAGCCTTCATTTCTCTGCCTTCTGCTGCCTACTTCCTTCCTGCTTGCCTTGCCAAGGTTGTTGGCTCATTCTGGATCCAGCAGCTGCCTCTTATCTGACCTCTGGTTCTTGGGACTTCAGCTACCAGCTTACTTGTCCATCTTGGGATTCACTGATCTTCATGGCCTGTGAGCAAGAGTCCTCCTCCCCAACCTACCTATCTCGGGTTCACCAGCCCCTGCAGCTACATGAATTGGGAGAAACCTTGGGGTCTTGCCTGCCAACATTGGGGATTCCTCGACCTTCACAGCCTGTGAGCTCTCCGACCTGCTCATCTTGGGTTCACCAGCTTTCATGGCTCTGTGAATTGGGAAGGGCCTCAGTTCTGATCCAAGGACTTGGGATGTTCCAACACCTACAATTGTGTGAGCTGTTTCCTTGATATAAGTCTCTCTGTATATATTTATAAGCTTTACTGGTTTTGCTTCTCTAGAGAACCCAGCCTAAGACATTAACCAAATCTCTTCTCCTTCTACATGCTTCAGTGTTTCACAGTTATGCATTTTATAAAATACAAAAACTTCCTAGGAAAGTATTATTAAGTCGCTAGATCTATATCATGGACTTATAAACAGTATTTATTAGTTAGGGATATAAAAGCCTCTAGGGGACTTAAGCACTCTTCGAATTCCACTCCTATCATCTAAAAATATTATTTACATGTTCCCTCTTACCCATGGAGAACCTGCTCCTCCTTCCTAAGAGTCACCTTCTATTGATGATTTGGATTTCACCTACTCTTGCCTCCGAAAACTATACCCAGTCTCTGCTGAATTTTGAACTCAGAGTTTCCATTAAGTCATTTACAAGGAACACATACTCCAGTTTCTGCCATCCAAATAACGATCCCTTATTGCTACTTTATGGTCTCTTTCCTTTTCCCTCCAGGGAAGCTTCTTGAAAATGTTAATCATACAGGCTTACCCGACTGTTTCATTGACCATTCATTCATTCCATGTTCTACCAAATTACTCTTTATAAAACAGTCATCATTCACTTCCATATTGCCAAAATCAATACACGTTTTTGCATCTAATTGAATCTCTTGGTAGATTGTGTTGTTTTGATCAAATTCTCTTTCTTCAAATTCTTTCTCAACTGTGGCTTACCCAAGAGCACACTTTTGGTTTTATGCCTAACTCGGTGGGGTCTTTCTCAATACTCTTGATGAGTTCCACTTCTCTGCTTGACCTACAAATATTTATGATGTTTAAGGGTATATCTGAGGAGCCCTGATGGTGCAGTGGTTAAGCACTCAGATGCTAATTGATAAATCCATGGTTCAAACCCACTGAATGCTCTGCAGAAGAAAGATGTGGCAGTCTGCTTCTGTAAAGTTTACAGCTTTGGAAACTCTATGGGGCGGTTCTACTCTGTCCTATAGGGTCGCTATGAGTCGGAATCAGCTGACGGCAATAGGTAAGGCTATATCCTTGGATACAATGATCTTAGATACATAACCTTACCAAAGATTAAAAAAATGGCCCAGGACCAGGAAATATTTCATTCTGTTACACATGAAGTCTCCATGAGTCAGAGTCGACTCAGTAGCAATGAGAAACAACAAAAGCAACAATCTTTAGCCTTTTACCGCCCTCCTACTTTATGTTGTCCTAAGATTACCTCATCTGAATCTAAGGCTTTTGCTACAAATTTTATCTGACATATATATTTACTGTCCCAATTTCTCTCATAATTTCCATCTATATAACTGCCTACTAGAAATCTCTGCTTTGAGTCTCATAACCTTAAAGTTATTATGAACAAAAACAATTTTTAACAGTCCTCTATGATTTAGCTTTTAATATTTCCAATCTTGAAAAACTTAACGATTGTCTACTTGATTTCCTAAGGCAGCAGCTGGTGATCGATATCGACTCATATCCCTCTTTCTCACCTCTTCTCCATCATCATCACCCTTTAATCTTCTTTTTTTTTTCAAATTCTGTTTTCTCAAATTCTCCCTCCAATCCTTTTTCTCCGTTGCCAATGTTACTACCCTCTTTGAACTTACATTATTATTATTATTTTTCAGATTAGAGCAATGGCAAATGTGACTCTGCCCTTAGAATCTAAGTTACCTTAGAGTGGATTCCGACTCCCGGTGTTCCCGTGGGTTTCAGAGCAGAACCCTGCTCTGCGGAGTTTTCAAGGGCTGTGAATTTTCAGAAGCAGATCCGCAGGACTTTCTTCTGAGGTGCCTCTGGGTGGATTTGAACCACCAACTTTTTGGTTAGTAGCTGAGCACACGACTGTGCCACCCAAAGTCTCCAGCAACAGCAATAGCTGCCATTTATTAGTCTCCTCATCCAACTCTGGCAACATGCTAAATATTCCTGGTGTATTTTATCACCCTCGCTACAACTTTAAAGTCAAAAATTACCTACACACAGTTAATGGGTGGCAAACTAAGGCTCAGAAAGATTGTCTTTGACCAAGAAAGTAAACAACAACAACACCTGATTTGAATTAACTTCCTTCTGCTTCCAGTGCCTGTTTTCTTGTTACTCTATCTTGATGCTTTTTTTTTTTTTCTTTATTGCTTTTCTTTTTCACTGCAAATCTTTGAGAAGAGTGGCAGATGAAATGATCTAATACCTGAGAGGCAATTTTACCCCCTGGCAATTAGATTTAATGGGCCAAGGAATAATACATATTAATTACTAATGGTATTAAATCTATGGAGCACATACTATATGCCAGCTCCTCTACTAATTACATAACCTGCATTACCTTAGGTAGTCCTCACAATGGTGAGTTTCAAGCACCTGAAAGTAGAGCTTTGTTGATTTAGGAGAAAATAAAAGTATTCAAATGATGGTGGACAGCTAACAGAATTCCCAGGATGGCTGAAAATTCAGTCCTTGAGGGTACATATGCAGGAATAAAGCTCATGTATCCTTAAATCATACAACACCTGATAACCGGTCCAGTGAGAGAACAGCCGCCACAGCTGCCACTCAGAAGCTGCTGTGACGTGCACTGCTGATGCTCCCCGGCTCTCCTCTGAGCCTCGCACTGCTGCCACCACTGCCGAAGGAACACAGTTTCATTGTAAACGCCTCTACTCTCAGGGATAATTATCTGAGCCCCTTGCATCTTTGAGTCAAAATCTGGAGCCCGTGACTGCCTCTAGCGTTAGACAGGAATGTATCTGTCATTTGAAGTTTCTATTGCGGGAGAAGGCCCTGTCTTCTACCAACATTCATGTAGTGGGGAATTCTATCAAACATAGAAAATTTAGATGCTGATCGGTCTAAAATGACTGCTTCACAGATGAGGAAACTGAACTTCAGAGGGACCATACAATTTCCTAAAAGATAAATCAGAACCAAACCAGTTGCCATTGAGTCAATTCTGAATCATGGTGACTCCATTTGTGACAGAGTAGAAATGTGTTACATAGGGTTTTCAATGGCTGATTTTCTGGGAGTAGATGGCTAGACCTTTTTTTCTTTTTATTGTGCTTTACGTGAAAGTTTACAGCTCAAGTTAGTTTCTCATACAAAAATTTATACACACATTGTTATGTGAACCTCACTGCCATTCCATTCCCCCAATATGGCCACACACTCCTCCCCTCCACCCTGGATCTCCAAATTCTGTTTAACCAGCACCCATCTCCCTCCACCTCTTCGTCTCACCTCCAGACAGGAGCTGCTCATTTAGTCTCATCCGTCTACCTGAACCAAGAAGCACACTCCTCACCAGTATCACGTTATGTCTCATAGTTCAGTCTATTCATTCTCTGAAGAGAAGGCATTGGGAATGGCCCCAGCTCTGGCCAACAGAGAGCCTGGGGCTATGTCTTCTAGGGTTCCTCCAGGCTCAGTCAGACCACCAAGTCTGATCTTTTTCCTAGAGTTTGAGTTCTGCACCCCACTTTTCTCCTGCTCCGTGTCAGGATGGTCATTGGTGGTATCTAGTACTAACCAGACCTTTCTTAACAGGCACTTCTGGGTGAACTTGCACCTCCAACTTTGTGGTTGACAGCTAAGTGAATTAACTGCACCACCCGTGGGCTCCATTCCCAAAAGGCACACAATTAATTGGTAGAGCTGTAATTTGAACCTATCTCTTCACGACTCTAAAATCTCTGTTCCTAATCCTTTATTTGCTGGTATTTTCCTACTGAGCATTTCTTATTTTGCTCAGCTATGCTACACATCTGCATCTCTGTCTCTTAGAAACCACAAGGGTACACTTTTCCTTATTTCACTCTGCCTGACTGATGAGGGCCCTCAGCTATTGCACATTTATTTTGTTGTAAAAATCAAAGGTTGTTGTTGTGAGCCATTTAGTCAATTCCAACTCAGCAAACCCATAAGACAGAGTAGAGCTGCCCCATAGGGTTTCCAAGATCTTTGTGGAAGCAGACCATGACATCTTTCTCCCGTTCAGCAGCTGGTGGGTTTGAACCACCAACCTTTCAGTTAGCAGACAAGTACTTAACCAATGCACTACCAGGACTCTTTAAGAACCAAAAGAAACAGCCATCAATGCTTACACAAATGTAGAAGTAGTCATTTATTCTGATGGCAGCCCCTCTTTGTGCTGCTTCAAGATTTTCACACAGAAAATTTGCATATACTTCAGTTTCAACCGTGTACAACATTACTTGTTAAATATTAGTTTTCAATTAATTGTGCATTACATTCTATGAAGCCACATGCAGGTTTAATGACCTTAAGTCCTAAAGACTTTGGACTCCCAAAACCATAAATGACTTTTTAAAATAACACTTTGCTGGAAGATAAATGTGAAAGAAGCTGAAATATGAGAGAACACATTCACAGACTGCAAACATCTTGAAACAAAGGAAGGGAGTTTTAGGCATTGTCTGTTGCTAGGAAACCGTATCTTGGTTATATAGTTTCAAAATTACTGACTATCTCATGCCTTGCTTTAGGCCCATAAAGTACTAATAGGAATAATGGAAAATCTGATGCAATAAAGTTTTTTCATTTCCAGTATCTAAAGAAAGATGACTGCCAAAATAATTAGTCAAAGAGAATGCTTTAGCAACAATAAGATTCAAATCATACATTGTTCTTTTTTTTGAGAACTGTGCTTAAACTGCCATACAATTTATGAAGCTCTGAGGATTTGAATGAACTATTCAGCTTTTTTTGAATTTTGGGGTCATTATTTTAAAATTAGAGATAACTATTTTGCAGGGCTTTTTTGTGAAATAAATACTGTAAAGGTTTTTGATAGCACCTTGTACAATGTATGATATGTATTTGTAGATAGTATGTCAACCATAAATGCATTTCTTTTGCTTGATAAACTCTCACGTCACACCTTCTCATCTACTCTGTCATCCTTAACCGGCCTATGGCGACAGCCTTTTGACTGGTGTCCTGGTTAACACTCTCTCTCCTAGAGCTAGATATCTTTCCTAAATATTTTATCATCTTCTGGGGATATATGCTGGAGTAAAACAGATCAATAAACTTCCTTCCACAAAATTCAATACGCTGGACAAAAATAAGTCAGAACAGCAATACATAAGCGATGGAATGGGTACAAGTTCATTCAATAAACTTTGAAAATTGTCACCGCAGATGGTATTTTCCATGAATTACTGAGTAGCAACTCTCCAATTCCATCACCAAAAGTGTAGTAGGAGAAAATGAGCGGACACATTTCTTAAAACTGGTAAAATAACAGACATTTAGAAGGAAGTGTCCAGGAGAGGGGAATGGGGTCACAGTAAGTTGGAGAAGTGGTTGAGTTGGGTGATTCAAATTGTCTCTCAGTATGCCACAGTCCACCTCTACAGGCGAATAGCATTTATCTTGGGCTGGGAACTTCAGGGCTTATAAACTTTGTTTTTCCCTGGAAAGGAAAGAAATGGAAGAGGACCTAGTGATCATCAAAGTTCTTGTATCCCACAACAAACAAGGTCTTCAGAGAATCACCCACTGCTGTGGAGTCGATTCTGACTCATAGTGACCCTCTAGGACAGAGTAGAACTGCCCCATAGAGTTTCCAAGGAGTGCCTGGTGGATTTGAACCACTGACCTCTTGGTTAGCAGCTGTAGCACTTAACCATGACACTACCAGGGTTTGCCTTCAGAGAATAGAGAGAGGAAAAACACAGGAAATGAGAAAATTAAGAGCTGGTGGAGATGCTGATGTCACACAAGAAAGATGAACAGAAATCCCAGCTTAATGTTCCTTTTTGCAACTGCAGATAAACCATTCTATACCTGAAGCTAATTCTCATTTTTTTTTTATTTCAACCATTAGTTAATATTGTTTTGGAAGTATTAGCTAATAAATTGCAGTTAGAAAAGAGGATGAAGTGAATAACATGACTATTGGAAATATAGAGAGAAAATATAATTATCAGCAGGTGAGAGAACACTTCAAAACCCAAGAGACTTCAATGAAAAATAGAAAAGCACAGAAATATAATTAATACTGCTGGTTGCCTCCATAATATAAAAAAAAAAATCAATAGCATTCCTAGTACAATATGAACCAGTATGGAAATATAAGGAAATAAATATTATATACACATTAAGCTCACTAAAAATAAAATGCCTAGTGATGAGTGTATGAAGAAATATGTAGGAGCCCTGGTGGTGCTGTGGTTAAGAGCTAGGCTGCTAACCAAAAAGTCAGCAGTTTGAATCCACGAGTTGCTCCTTGGAAACCCTGTGGGGCAGTTCTGCTCTGTACTATAAGGTCGCCATGAGTCCGAATCGACTTGCTGGCAGTGTTTTTTTTTTTTTTGGCTTGTATGTGAATAAAACTTGAAATAAGTTGAGGGGCTTAAAGTAATTACTAAAAGAAACAATCTTGTTCTTGAAGGCTCCATATCTTAAAAATACCAGTCTTTTAAAAAATGAATCTGTAGATGCTGCATAAACCCAGCACCTTCCATAGTCTATGAAGATTTTTCTCCAGAGTAGGGAGCGAAATTTCACAAAATGATTCTGAAGTACCTCAGAAAAATAAAAATAAGTGAATACCCATGGGGAGGGAGGAAGGGTTAGGAGAGCTAACATTGGTTAGACAGGAAGGAACACAGTCTGCTAGTGAAATATATCATGATAGATTTTAATATCCTGGAGAAGAAAAGGAAGCTGCGTCTATATTTCATTCCTTATATGCAAATACATTGAACATGTAATATAAATTTTTAAATCACATAAGTTTGAAAAGAAAATATACATTAATATTTTTATGTTGGGAGGCATTTTTTTATTACATTATGAAACCAAGAAACCTGAAATAAAATGCCTCATGAATTTGAATGCAGAAAAATTTGACCTTTACTATGACAAAATATAAATCTTCTATAATGTCAATACCAAAATAAGAGTAAGCAAAAATGAAATGGAACATGGAACTTCTGACTGCTTTGATCTTCTGGGTGAAAGTACTTGTCATATCTAAGAGGACAAATTTCTTTAACATGTTGCTGTTAGGTGCCATCATGTCAATTCTGACTCATAGCGACACTGTATGCAATAGAAGGAAACTCTGTCCGGTCCTTTGCCAGCCTCACAGTCATCGCTGTGCTTGAGCCCATCATTGTAGCCACTGCCTCAGTCCATCTCGATAAGGGTCTTCCTCTCTTTTGCTGATGCTTTACTTTATCAAGCACAATGTCCTTCTCCAGGGACCGATCCAGTCTGATAACTTGTCCAAAGTACGTGAGGCGAATTCTCACCATCCTCTTTTGCTACGTATCTTTAATATGTAACATGTTCATATGTCATTAGGAAAAAACGACCTTGTAGAAACAGTAGTCATATTATATAAGGCATTCTACGATAAAATAAAAATGACAAAGAACATGTTTTAAAGAGCTTCAATTTAATTTTTAATTAAAAAAAAAAACAATATTAACTTATTTCACCCATCAGATTAATAACCATTTGAAAGAATCAGATAAATGTCTTTGTGGCAATATGGAAAAATACAGATTATACTAAACCAAATTAGCCCAAATTATTAGCAACTCTCTGTTTTATGGTACAGGGCAATGCAGGATAGCAGAGGAGCTTCACATTTTAGGAGGTCCTGGGTGGTGCAAGACTGACAACGGAAATGTTGGAAGTTAGAATCCACCCAGAGGCACCTTTGAAAAAAGGCACGATGACCTACCTCTGAAAAATCAGCCACTGAAAACCCTGTGGAGAGTTCTACTCTGACGCACGTGGGGTAGCCATGAGTTCGAGCTGACTGGATGGCAACTGGTAATTTAGTTCATGCTATATTCACCAACCCTGGTGGCGTAGTGGTTAAGAGCTACAGCTGCTAACCAAAAAGGTCGGTGGTTCAAATCCTCCAGGTGCTCCTTGGAAACCCTAAGGGGCAGTTCCACTCTTTCCTATAGTATAGGGTCCCTGTGAGTTGGCAACTACTCGATGGCCGTGGGTTTGGTTTTGACGTTAACAAAAGCATTAGAGACTTTACCTCAACTCCTCTCCCACTCTGAAGTCTGGTCTTCAGTAGGTATGAATTTCAATTCACAAACTTGAGTGCATAAGAAATACAGCTTTAATTTTCTACATCTCTGTTTTATATTTCAAGCCTCCATTCACATCAATGGAGAGGCTTTTTACCCCTTTGCATTTGAATACAAAACCCTGTGGTGGGCAAGCACCAGATCCTCAGTCTATTTCAGTCCTTGCTGATATCTGCTGAGATGTCCACTCTCCTCTCTGAACATTCGTAAGTGATTTATGAATGTGGAACATTCTGATCTGCAACAGATCACAGGTATAGTGCAGACCAGGCGACACTTTGTTCTTTTGTACATGGAGTCAGCAGAGTTGGGGATGAAAACAGTTAACAACAGTAATAACATCACTCCCCTGAGGATATTTCTTTTTCCAATTCATCGAGTTATCTTTCTGCTTCCTGAGTCCCTTCAGGTCCTAGGTGTGAGTTTTACAACTCATGAGTCTTTTCCCTGCTTTCTTTCTTTCTTTTTTTTTTTTTTTTTATAATTTTTATTGTACTTTAAATGAAAGTTTACAAGTCAGTCTCTCACACAAAAACCCATATACACCTTGCTACACACTCCCAGTTACTCTCCCTCTGATGAGACAGCCCGCTCTCTCCCTCCACTCTCTCTTTTCATGTCCATTTCGCCAGCTTCTAACCCCCTTCACTCTCTCATCTCCCCTCCAGGCAGGAGATTCCAACATAGTCTCAAGTGTCCACCTGATCCAAGAAGCTCACTCCTCACCAGCATCCTTCTCCAACCCACTGTCCAGTCCAATCCATGTCTGAAGAGTTGGCTTTAGGAATGGTTTCTGTCCTGGGGCAACACAAGGTCTGGGAGCCATGACCACCAGGGTCCTTCCAGTCTCAGTCAGACCATTAAGTCTGGTCTTATGAGAATTTGGGGTCTGCATCCCACTGCCCTCCTGCTCCCTGAGGGGTTCTCTGTTGTGTTCCCTGTCAGGGCAGCTATCGGTTTTAGCTGGGCACCATCTAGTTCTTCTGGTCTCAGGATGATGTACTCTGGTTCATTAGGCCCTTTCTGTCTCTTGGGCTCCTAATCTCCTTGTGTTCTTGGTGTTCTTCATTCTCTTTTGATCCAGGTGGGTTGAGACCAATTGATGCATCTTAGATGGCTGCTTGCTAGCATTTAAGACCCCAGATGCCACTCTTCAAAGTGGGATGCAGAATGTTTTCTTAGTAGATTTTATTATGCCAATTGACTTAGATGTCCCCTGAAACCATGGCTCTCAAACCCCTGCCTCAACTACGCTGGCCTTCAAAGCATTCAATTTATTCAGGAAACTTCTTTGCTTTTGGATTAGTCTAATTGTGCTGACCTTCTCTATTTTATGTGCTGTCTTTCCCTTCACCTAAAGTTGCTCTTATCTACTAATTAGAGAATGCCTCTCTCCCACCCCCCTCCCTCCCCCCTCTTGTAACCACAAAAGAATGTTTTCTTCTCAGTTTAAACTATTTCTCAAGTCCTTATAATAGTGGTCTTATACAATATTTTTCTTTTTGCAACTGGCTAATTTCACTCAGCATAATGCCTTCCAGGTTCCTCCATGTTATGAAATGTTTCACAGATTCCTTACTGTTCTTTATAGATGTGTAGTATTCCATTGTGTGAATATACCATAATTTTTTATCCATTCATCCATTGATGGGCACCTTGGTTGCTTCCATCTTTTTGCTATTGTGAACAGTGCTGCAATAAGCATGGGTACTCTTTTGGTGAAGTCATTGGATGAGCAGAGGTGTTTGATTTTTAGGAGCTCCCAGTTATCTAGTTTTTCTTCTGCATTCTTTGCAATGTTTTGTATACTGTTTATGACATGTATTAGGGCTCCTAACATTGTCCCATTTTCTTCCATGATCTTTTTGCTTTAGATTTTATATTTAGGTCTTTGGTCCATTTCGAGTTAGTTTTTGTGCACGGACCGAGGTATGGGTCTTGTTTCATTTTTTTGCAGATGGTTATCCAGTTATGCCAGCACCATTTATTAAAAAGACTGTCTTTTCCCCCATTTAACTGTTTTGGGGCCTTTGTCAAATATCAACTGCTCATATGTGGATGGATTTATGTCTGGATTCTCAATTCTGTTCCATTGGTCCATGTATCTGTTGTTGTACCAGTACCAGGCTGTTTTGACTACTGTGGTGGTATAATAGGTTCTAAAATCAGGTAAAGTAAGGCCTCCCACTTTGTTCTTCTTTTTCAGTAATGCCTTATTTATCCGGGGCTTCTTTCCCTACCATATGAAGTTGGTGATTTGTTTCTCCATCTTATTAAAGAATGTTGTTGGGATTTGGATTGGAATTGCATTAAATCTATAGATCGCTTTTGGTAGAATCGACTTTTTCACAATATTAAGTCTTCCTATCCATGAGCAAGGTATGTTCTTCCACTTATGTACGTATCTTTTGGTTTCTTGCAGAAGTGTACTGTAGTTTCCTTTGTATAAGTCTTTTACATCTCTGGAAAGATTTATTCCTAAGTATTTTATCTTCTTGGGGGCTCCTGTAAATGGCATTGATTTGGTGATTTCCTCTTTAATGTTCTTTTTTTAGTGTAGAGGGATCTAACTGATTTTTTATGTTTATCTTGTATCCCGATACTCTGCTGAACTCTTCTATTAGTTTCAGTAGTTTTCTGGAGGATTCCTTAGGGTTTTCTGTGTATAAGATCATGTCTTCTGTAAATAGAGATACTTTTACTTCTTCCTTGCCAATCTGGGTGCCCTTTATTTCTTTATCTAGCCTAATTGCTCTGGCTAGGACTTCCAGCACAATGTTAAATAAGAGTGGTGATAAACGGCATCCTTGTCTGGTTTGTGATCTCAATGGGAATGTTTTCAGGCTCTCTCCATTTAGGGTGATGTTGGCTGTTGGCTTTGTATAAATGCCCTTTATTATGTTGAGGAATTTTCCTTCTATTCCTATTTTGCTGAGAGTTTTTATCATGAATGAGTGTTGATCTTTGTCAAACGCTTTTTCTGCATCAATTGATAAAATCATGTGATTCTTGTCTTTTATTTATGTGATGGATTACATTAATTGTTTTTCTAATGTTGAACCATCCCTGCATACCTGGTATGAATCCCACTTGGTCATGGTGAATTATTTTTTTGATAAGTTGTTGAATTCTATTGGCTAGGATTTTGTTGAGATTTTTGATTCTTAGTTCATGAAGGGTATATGTCTGTAATTTTCTTTTTTTGTGGTGTCTTTACCTGGTTTTGGTATCAGGGATATGGTGGCTTCAGGGAATGAGTTTGGGAGTATTCTGCCCTTTTCTATGCTCTGAAATACTTTTAGTAGTAGTGGTGTTAACTCTTCTCTGAAAGTTTGGTAGAACTCTGCAGTGAAGCCATCTGGACCAGGGCTTTTTTTTGTTGTTAGGAGTTTTTTGATTACCTTTTCAATATCTTCTTTTGTTATGGGTCTATTTAGTTGTTCTACCTCTGTTTGTGTTAGTTTATGTAGGTAGTGTGTTTTTAGGAATTCATCCATGTCTTCTAGGTTTTCAAATTTGTTTGAGTACAGTTTTTCATAGAATCTGATATGATTCTTTTAACTTCAGTTGGGTCTGTTGTAATATCACCCCTCTCATTTCTTATTCGGGTTATTTGCTTCCTTTCCTATTTTTCTTTTGTCAGTTTGGCCAGTGGTTTATCAATTTTGTTGATTTTTTCAAAAAACTAGCTTTTGGTCTTGTTAATTCTTTCAATTGTTTTTCTGTTTTCTATTTCATTTAGTTCAGCTCTAATTTTTATTATTTGTTTTCTTCCAGTGCCTATGGGTTTCTTTTGCTGCTCTCTTTCTATTTGTTCAACTTGTAGGAATAATTCTTTGACTTTGGCCCTTTCTTCTTTTTGGATGTGTGCATTTAATAGTATAAATTGACCTCTGAGCACCGCTTTTACTGTGCCCCAAAGGTTCTCATAGGAAGTGTTTTCATTCTCATTGAATTCTCTGAATTTCTTTATTCCATCTTAATGTCTTCTATAATCCAGTCTTTTTTGAGCAGGGTATTGTTCAGTTTCCAAGTGTTAGATTTCTTTTCCCTGCTTTTCCTGTTATTGATTTCTACTTTTATGGCCTTATGCTTAGAGAAGATGCTTTGTAATATTTCAATTTTTTGGATTCTGCTAAGGCTCGCTTTATGACCTAATATGTGGTCTGTTCTAGAGAATGTTCTGTGTGCACTAGAAAAGAAAGTATACTGGGTTGCTGTTCGGTGGAGGGTTCTGTACATGTTGGTTGATTGTGGCATTTAGATCTTCCATGTCTTTATTGAGCTTCTTTCTGGATGTCCTGTCCTTCAGAGAAAGTGGTGTGTTGAAGTCTCCTACTATTATTGCGGAGCTGTCTATCTGAATTTTCAGTGCGGATAGAGTTTGTTTTATGTATCTTGCAGGCCTGTCATTGGGTGTATAAATATTTAATATGGTTATATCTTCTTGGTGTATTGTCCCTTTAATCATTATATAGTGTCCTTCCTTATCCTTTCTGATGGATTTAACTTTAAAGTCTATTTTGTCAGAAATTAATATTGCCACTCCTGCTCTTTTTTGATTGTTGTTTGCTTGATATATTTTTTTCCATCCTTTGAGTTTTAGTTTGTGTCTCTAAGGTGTGTCTCTTGTAGGCAGCATATAGAAGGATCTTGTTTTTTAATCCATTCTGCTACTCTCTGTGTCTTTATTGGTGCATTTAGTCCATTTACATTCACAGTAATTATGGATAGGTATGAATTTAGTGCTATCATTTTGATGTCTTTTTTTGTGTGTTGTTGACAGTTTCTTTTTCCCACTTGATTTTATGTGCTGAGTAGATTTTCTTTATGTATTGTCCTTTCCTCATATTTGTTGTTGTTGATTTTGTTTCTGCTGAGTCTCTATTTTTCCCTTGTATTTTATTTTGATGAATAGGATAGTTTGTTTCTTTGTGGTTACCTTATTATTTACCTCTATTTTTCTAAATTTAAAACTAACTGTTATTTCTTTGTATCGCTGTATCTTCCTCTCCATATGGGAGGTGTATGATTACATTTCTTATTCCCTCTTTATTATTTTAATGTTTTCTTCTTTTATATAATAACGGCACTGTTACCCTGTTTTGGCCTTTTTTTTTTTTAAATAATCTTGCTTTGTTCTTTTGGATTTCTCTGTCTAGGTTGACTTCTGTTTGCTCTGCCCAGTGTTCTAGTCTTGGGTTGATACCTGATATTATTGATTTTCTAACTAAAGAACTCCCTGTAGTATTTCTGGTAGTTTTGGTTTGGTTTTTTACGAATTCCCTAAACTTGTGTTTATCTGGAAATGTCTTAATTTCACCTTCATATTTAAGAGACAGTTTTGCTAGATATATGATCCTTGGCAGGCAATTTTTTTCCTTCAATTTTTTAAATATGTCGTCCCATTGCCTTCTTGCCTGCATGGTTTCTGCTGAGTAGTCCAAATTTATTCTTATTGGCTCTCTTCTGTAGGTGAGTTTTCGTTTATCCCTCGCTGCTCTTATAATTCTCTCTTTATCTTTGATTTTGGCAAGTTTGATTATAATATGTCTTGGTGACTTTCTTTTCAGATCTACCTTCTGTGGAATTTGATGGGCATCTTGGCTAGGTATCTTCTCATCTTTAACAATATCAGGGAAGTTTTCTGCCAACAAATCTTCAACAATTTTCTCAGTATTTTCTGTTATCCCTCCCTGTTCTGGTACTCCAATCATTCATAGGTTATTTCTCTTGATAGAGCCCCACATATTCTTAAGGTTTCTTCATTTTTTTAAATTCTTTTATCTGATTTTTCTTCAAACATATTAGTGCCAAGTGATTTATCTTTGAGTTCCGAAATTCTAGCTTCTACTTGCTCAATGCTGCTCCTCTGACTTTCTATTGAGTTGTCTAATTCTGTACTTTTATTGTTAATCTTCTGAATTTCTGATTGCTGTCTATGGATTTTTCCAGCTTATTAAACTTTTCATTATGTTCCTGAATAATCTTTCTAATTTCTTCAGTTGCTTTATCTGTGTGTTTCTTGGCTTGTTCTGTGTATTGCCTCATTTCCTTCCTGACGTCTTGAAGGGCTCTGCATATTAAACTTTTGTATTCTGCATCTGGTAATTCCAGGAATGCACTTTCATCTAGAAGATCCCTGGATTCTTTGTTTTGAGAGCTTGTTAAGGTGATCATGGTCTGTTTCTTTATGTGACTTGATATTGACTGTTGTCTCCAGGCCATCTATAAGTTATTGTATTAGTTTATGCTTGCTTACTGTGTCGTAGCTGCTTGCTTTGTTTTGGTTTGGCATATCCCTATGGGTTGCTTGAGTGAGCTAGCTTGATTATTTTCACCCTTGGAGCTCTGGTGTCCTGTCCCCAGCTGGCTAGAGCTGTTATCAGGTATATCAGTGTAGGAGTCCATTCAGTTTTCTTGTATGAATTCAGCTGAGGTTTCCAGGTAGCTGATCATCAAGTGTGTGTTACAGGCTCTGTCCTACAGTCTTAGAGGGGCAGGAAAAATTGGCGTATATACCTGTATCTGATTGCAGCAGAGGGTCACGCTCTGAACAAGGCAGGGGGCTGAGAACCAACCCCTAAGTGTCTCTGAAGAAAACACATCTCTGTTCCCTATAGTGTGCTGGTGGGTGGGTTCTGCAGAGGGACCAAGGGCACCCAAAGTTTTTAGTTGTAAGGACTGGGAGGTACCAGTTATCTTTGGACCCCTGTCACACGTGGCTGGGTGACCTGAGTGGAGCTACCAGTCCTTAGGTCCCCAATGTGGGTAGGTAAAAAAAAGGACCTTGTTTAATAGGCAAAGCAATGTCAAATATCAAACATCCACCTCTCCACTGCTCAGCTGAAATGGTTGGAGTTTGCCAACAAGAGCCTATTCTCCCAAAATAGGTCCACACAGGTCCATGCAGAAGGGAAAGGTGCTCAAGGTCCATGGACAGTTTATGCCTGGACAGGAGCAGCTTCTGTCCTGAGCTCCCCCAGTTAATGGAGCTAGCAAATTATCTTTTCCCCCCAAGCTGCAAATTTTTTCCTTCCCCAAGGCTGGGAGGATGGCTCTAGGTGCTCACCAGCGTCTATCTCAGGCCTAGGAATTCAGCCACTGAAGCCGGCTTGGGGGTGGGGATGGGGGGAGCACAGTAGAATATATGCTAGTACTTAACTTTTACTGAGAGCACTGTTCTCCTCAGGTTCCAGAGGTGTGAGTGGGCTGTGTGGCTGGCTGCTTCTCCCTGAGGAAACTGCAGCCAAACGCTAGGACCAGCCTGCCGCCACGGCTCCAGGAATGGTGCCTGAGGGATCCCTACGATTCAGGTCTTGTAACTCCTCTCAACTTCTGAATGGTCTCTTCCTCCCCCTACCCCTCAGTTCGTTGTCTAAGCTTGCCTCTGATGCTCAGGGCTCCCAGCTTGTCACAAATATACTTGTTTCACTTGTTTCTTCGGGTCTTTGTTGTAAAGAGGGCTCACCAGAAGGTTGTGTCTATTCCGCCATCTTGGCTCTGCCTCTAAAAACCTCCCTGCTCTTTCTTGAAGTATGAATGACATGTAGACTAATTGCCTTAGTGGGAGAAGGACCAGTAGGTATTTGGAAATACTTGGGGGAAAATGCTGCTAATATTTAAAAATATCTCATGACAGTTCTCACTTGTAATTGAAGTCACCTGCAAAAGTAGCAAAGAGGAAGAGTTGTGTTATGTCATGATGAAAGGGTGTGGAAAGATGGGCTCGGCAGTAAAGTATCTGAGTAGAGGAGCATCTGAACACCTTTTGAAGAATGTGAGTGATGGTTATTGAGGGAGAAAGGAGATTAAAAAAATAATGAAATCACTGAAGTGTAAGTTTCAAGGCAGAGAATACCTTGAGAGGAGGTTAAAAGTATAAGCATGCACCAGATCAAAGAGTTTCTTAGAATGATAGCAGAGAACTTGTACTTTCCTCTGTAGACCATGAGGGGTGCATGACACATTTTAATCACTGGAGTAAAATTGTTTTTGCATTAGAAAAGGTCAATTAAGTGGCAATATATAGCATGAATTTGATGAGGTCAAAACCAGATGCAGACAAATTCATAGGTTATTGCAGTGGTTCAGGCAAGGCTTTGTGAAACCAAACCAAAACCCACTGCCGTCAAGTTGATTCCGACTCATAGCGAACCAACAGGACAGAAACCTCACAGGGTTTCCAAGGAGCGCCTGGCAGATTCGAACTGCCGACCTTTTGGTTAGCAGCCATAGCACTTAGACATTATGCCACCAGGGTTTCTGGGTTTGTGAACGTTGGCACTTAAAAGGGAACTTTGAGAGACTAAAGAGCCTTGTGAGAAATTGGATATGAAGGGTGAGAGTAAGAAAGAAATGAACAATAACTCCTATTTTTGACTTGGGACTCTTGAAGTACGACAAACCAAAAGAGGGAAAGACAGCAGGCCTTTGGAGGACACAAGTCTTGCAATTGGAGCAGAGATTAGTATATTCCGAATTTGGAACTTTGAAATGTGAAGGTAGCCAGAAACTCCATGAATTCTCTTTTCTCTCATTATTTATATCTTTTTAAAATTGAATTCCAATATCTGGAATGTAATAAGAATAATCAATATTTTATTTTTTTTTGAGACAAGATTGCTCGTTTAGGGGTAATTGTAACTTTTATGGCTTTTAAGTGCTGACTTCAAAATAAAAACTATTTGAATATTTCATATATTTTTCCCAGTCTAAATTGATGCACTTTAAAAATGAAAAGAAAGTGTTGGTGATGAGAAAGCTGATCAAAACCAAAGAAGCTAAAAATGACTCCATGCAAAAAAAAAAAGAAAAAGTCCCCCTGTTTCAGTGTATCCACAGCTGGAACACGCTTTGCTGACACTGGCCCACGTCACCGAAGCAGTTTTCTGCTTCCTTCTGCTTTTAGAACGTGCATCATCTGGCCTGCTTGTAAATTCTGTGCTGTGTTTCTTAGGTTTCTACTATTAATTAGTGCTGATTTTCCTTTCTTCAGATCTCCCAAACTGTGAACTCAGAAATATTCTAAGTATGAGGTGTTTAAGTGCTCTAAAGTAGGGTTAGTAAACATTTTTTCTTTTCTTTTCATATAAAGTTAAAATGGGCAACAGTCATGCTAGCTTGCGTTGGCCAACCTAACCAGTGTCCATGACATAGGTAATGAGGATCTGTTGTCTAAAGTGTGTTCTGAGTGAAGTTAATGGAAGCTTGATTGCGAAAGTCAGCTGAGAGAGCCGTCTATGCATGGCTGACTGGAACCAAGTGCACAGAAGCTGGAGAGCTTTTTATATTTATATTTAATGTTATTTGGTAACGTCAAACTTTTCTAAGAAGTTTGAACAAATATGCATTTATGCTAGCGAAGGAAGAGTTCTTATTGTTCCATGTTTAAAGGTGGTTTGTTTTTTTTCATGTTTTGTTATGAGATATTTGTGATTCCTTATTTGCACAAAATGCCATTTTTTGCCCATTTTTATTGGACGTTTGGCAAATACCTTCCCTAAATATGTGGCTTATCTCTTCAGTCTCCTCATGAACAGAATTTCCTCATTTTAATGCCCTAGAATGTGTTAATATTTTGCTTTGTAGTTTGTGTGATATGTCCCATTTACGTTACCTTTCTCTGCCTTTATGTCATAATCTCCCAATTTTCTTCTAAAATTATACTGACTTTTCTTTTTTCATTAATACACCTGGGATTTTTTTGTGTGTGTACAGTAGGATTTGGGATATAACTTAAATAGATTTTTGAGTATGGTGAGCCTAGGGCGATTTTATTCCCTGCCGACACGTATAACCCAGTGTCCTAGCATCAGGGATTGAAAACTTTTATCCTTTCCTCACTGATCTCATATACCAATTCTGACATATACTCTGGCCTTCTTATCTGATTATATTGGTCTGTGTACCATTCTTATATCGGCACCATTCTGTCTTAACTAATATAGATTCTCAATAAACCTTTAACTGAGTACAAGACAACTCCCTTTTTTCTTCAGCCTCAAGTATATGTGGGCCATCTTTGACTTTTAAACTTTTACCTTTTTGAATCAATCATCAAGTTACTGAAAGTATAATTTCAATTTTTATTGGGATTATGTTGAAAGTATTTTATTGGAATTGCACTGCAATGATTTTATTGGAATTGTATTGAATCAATTTGAGAAGTATTGGCCATTTTTCAATTCTGATTTTTCCAATCCATACACATGGGCTGTATCTCCATTTTGTAGATGCTCTTTAATATTTTGTAAAAAAAAAAAAAAAAAAGACATAAAATGCATGACAACAGAAGCATGTCAGTAAGGAAGAAGTAATTTACTTTAACAGTTCTAAGGTCCTTGCAAAAGTGAATCCCAGTTTTGAGGGACCTGAAATCCATACAATTTTGTTTCATTTTTTAATCTTCCTTAAGAAAAGGAATACCATGAATACAAACTTAGGTACAAAATCGAGTATTTCATTCAAACGAGAGTGAAAACAAAACATTACAAATTTTTAGAACAGACATCTGTGGCAAATATTGTAAAATTCAGAGAAATAAATAACACATTTTAATGAATTACCTGCAACATACCTATAACACATTTTCTCCCATACGTGTTTTTGGTCCATACATAATCACTTCCTATTGTAGTAATGCTTTTGCACTAATTTCTACATTAAGAATGGAAAGATGATTTAGTGCTTCTTCTAGAATGGTTGATTGGAATTTCTTTTTTACTATTAATAGTACATAGAAAAGTTTCTTCCTCAACTTTTGTGTCTCATTGTGGGTAAGGTAGTATTGTATAATTTGTAAATTGTAAAATTTGGGAAAATATCTTTGTATATTAGTATGTATTTGTATATACCCGAACCAAACTAAACCCATTACCATCAAGTTGATTCTGACCCATGCGGACCCTATAGGGCAGGGTAGAACTGCACCATAGGATTTCCAGGGAGCAGCTGATGGATTCAAACTGCCAACATTTTGGTTAGCAGGCAAGCTCTTAACCAGGGGTCCTTCACAGGTATAGGAGTTAGGACTTCAACATATCTTTTTGGGAGTCACGATTCTATCCGTAACAGCCCAGCCTCATGAGTTCCAGTTGGTTCTTTCTCCTCCCTACCCACGCCCATCTATCCTTTCCATTGCCTGCCCTGTGGACTCAATTCCAGCACCAGGCGCACAAGCGGCAGCTTCCCGTTGACTTCTTTACCAGCTCCCACTCCTAGGGGATCTGCTTCTCCTATCAAATCTTGCCTGATACACGCTGCAATCTTCTCCTTAGTGATTTCATTTTGTGCTGTTTACTTTGCTCTTTATTCAAACTATTGACCTTTTGATTAGCAGGCTAACTCTTAACCACTGTACCACCAGGGCTCTATGGGTGTATGCATACACACATATATACGTATATACACACACATATATATGCTTTAATTATTCAGCGTCTTTCACATTTTAAGGTTGTTGTTGAGTGGCTAATCTTGCATAGTTTATGAATTGAACACATTCATTAGCCAGTTGGTGGTAATGTTTTCATATTCTAAAGAGTTTCAGTCCTTTTCATTAACTGGATTACCAAAACAAAAAACAAAAAAAACCCAAGAGCCTATTCATGTCTTCTGTTCCGAAAGTATTACTTCCTCTTAATAATGAAATAGAAAAGTTATCATTTGCTTCCTCAAATTAGAAAATCTTAGTCAGCTTTATATTCCATTCATTATTATCTGAATTCTCTTTTATTCTTTTAATAAATTGAAGGGTGACAGAAGCTCCCGTAGAGCTGCTGGTGGTTTCAAACAATTGACTTTTCAGTTAGTGGTTGATCACTTTAATCACTGTACCACCAGAGCTCCCTATATACACATCAGAAGCCTGTAACTATCACTTGTTTTATCAAAACTTCCCAAAAAGGTTTTTTTAAGTGGAGTTAAAATAGTACATTGGAATCACTTGTTGAATAAAATCTTGCATCTGAATGTATTCAAAGGGTGCTTGCTGTCCACAGTTCTTGCCTTTCATCACAGCTGTGGGACATAGGACCGACTGTGAATATTGTTCGTCAGCAGGTTATAACCATCCTGTACTTGTTTCACTGTGTGTGATAAAGTCACATGAAGATGGCTTTCATAAGACAAAAGCAAGCTAAAAACAGCTCAAAATGTTTTATGCTAAAACAGTCATGTACAACAATTACCAACAGACTACCGTTGGTCACATCCAGTTTTGAACTTGTAATGATAAACTAGTATTTTTCTTGGTAATGTGTGGGTGAATGTTTGCCAACCACCTCTTTTTGGGGGTAGGGTGGTTGTGCTGATTTGTACCATTTGCCAATTTTGATTTCAGGCTACCCACTTGACAACACTGAACACAGAACTGGGGAGAAATTCTGAGAATCTGCTCTCCTGAGTGGGTGCCAGATGGCTTCAATACATCACCGATATGTCTGGATAATTTAATTTACCTCTTCTTTTGCTACATGGTTTCTGATTCTTCTGACTCATTTTTTGCAAACTCTTTGAGGTCAGTAAGTCACAATTTTCATTTTGGTCCATAAAATGCATCAAAATCAGCAATAAATTTGATAATTCTTAGGACTTTTCTGTAATTAAAAAAAAAAAGCTATTCATCGTAACTTCTGATAGGCAAATCTCTTAAACTTAAAAACATAATAAATGCAGCTACACTTTTTGGCACTTTAAAATAACATCAAATACCCCTTTCTAGCCTGTTTGACAAGATGTTGACATGGGGTATTTTTATTTGATTTGCATACATTATGAGTAAGCACAAACTTCCTGGGCTCTCTGAACCCCTCATGATGTTTGAGGGATCTCTGAATAATTTGGTCTGAGAACTCTCCTGGTTTAAGAAATAAGTCTTTTATTAAAAACAGTTTAAAAGCAAATGGTAGTATACAACCTTTACTCTTGAAATAGGCTAGCTAGGTTTATCTAACATTTTGAACATTGAATTAAAAAAAGTATCAGTTTTAGAAACATGAATTATGTCAATTGTATGTTCTGCATAATTTTCTATGAAAATTACTGGGTGCGTGATTTTGAAGGAAACAAGCTGTTTGCCATTAACAGGGTCGAATACATTTAGGGCTTATTGCAACAAGTCGTGATGAAAGATCACAGCACGTATCAAGTTAATGTATTCTCCAAATGAAGCTGCTGCTGACCTTCTATGCCTTATTTTTGCACAAATTGTGCATTTTAAAATTGCTGCTATGTTTTATTGGGCTATATAATTGTGTAATCAGGTTACTCATTTAAGCACCTTGAGATATGGTAAGTATGTGTAGAATTTTTCACTTGAACACTGGTTTCCTAAGGCTATTATGCTGTTTTAGCAAAATATCACATGCCATTTCATCCCACATGGTCAGACATTGTCAGGACCAAATGTGTCAGATCTGCTAAGATACAATCCAATACCTTGCATGAATAAAATATGAGTATTCACACAGAGAAATACTCGCTGTTTTATTATTGTTTTATGTTGGTGCCCTACAAGCAAAGGACTTCAGATAAATTTTACTTCGTACGATTCTCATAAAAACGTGTAGCGCATTTATAATTGCATTTATTCTATTAAGCATATCTCCACTTGCATTCTATACCTGCTCTTAGTGTTCCTTAATTTCCTGCTGGCTTTCTGATGCATTCAAGCAGACTTTCTAAGTATCTTATTCAACATGTTTAGGTGATTTCAGAGAGAGGGTTTTCCAGTCACCGAATCCCTGATGACGCTGCAAATTAAAAACAAAAAAACCCAAACTTGTTGCCACTGACTCGATTCCAACTCCTAGTGACCCTATAGGACAGAGCAGAACTGCCCTGTGGGGCTTCCAAGTAGCAGCTGGTAGGTTAGAACTACCAACCTTTGATTAGCAGCCGAGTGCTTAACCACTGCACCGTCAAGTGCTACATTAGGTCATTCCTGTTTGCTTCCTCTTCTTTCTTGCTAATTGATCTCCTTTTCTTTGTTTATGATTTTAGTTTCTCCACAACTGGCTCTTAATGTTATCTATGTAGAAACATGGCAACAAACTCAGATTTTCTCCTAGCAACTGAATATGATGTTTTATTTATCATTCATATAACATTCATTCACATAGTACCTATAAGTGAGGGGTTCAATTAATTTTCTTCCAAAGCTTCCCTAACATTAACCACTGTCTCCCCAAATTATTAGTTTTAATATCACTACCCCTCTTCCCTCTCGTCTTGTATTTAAATGTACTCCTACTAATCTATAAAGATATAAAATAATGATTGTGATCCTTTCAAACCATTGAATTTTTTCCTTTGGCTATGAGTTTGGTATTTTATAGACTCAGTTTTAACTGTGGAAATCAGAAGCTTTTTGAAAAGGTAAAAACTTATTTATTCTTTAAATCATTATAAGAAGCGCCACTGCCTGCATTGACATTTTCGAGTAACCAACGAAATCTGATTGTTAGCAATGCATTATGGAATAATGAGGTCCAAAGAAAACATAAAAACCTCGGTTAGATGTTCATCTTCAAAATGTTGGAATGTCTTTAAAAAATGCACATAAACTTGGGTAATGAAGGAGCACAACTTATTCTCACTAATTAAAAACATTGATTTTAAGGTCACAGTTAAAATATTACTTGCTCTGTGAAATTCTCCTTGATAAGTCTAGACTGGGTTTACCAATTTTATTTTTTCTTCTTCATTTTACTGTTTTCTTCTTTGTATCACAGTTTATTCTTTCACTTGTCACAATTTGTGATATTATCCTTATTGTTGTTTTACTTGTTTGATGTCTTTAGACTCGTTAACTAGATTCTAAACCAATAGCATGGACATATCTTTGTTCTCCTCAGAATATGTTACAATTGGATGACTGAACCAATTTGTTAAGCACCTACTGCTGCCAGGGAATGTACTTGGAAAGTATACAAAGATGAATAAGTTATAGTACCTGATATCACGGGGCTCATACACTAGTGGGAATAAAGGTATTTAAAAGAAACAATAGATTGAGTTTAGAGTTAAAATTGGGGCATGAAATTATGTTATATAAGCAAAGAGGAAGGTAATTCTAATACTAAAAATTCAGAAAGGGTTTATAATGAGAAATATTTAAGCTAAGATTTGAAAGGTAGGTTCACATGGACTAGAAGGGAGGAAGAAATATATATAACAGAACAAATATAATAAGTAGGATTTTCAAAGAATAAGAAAGTAGGAGAGGGCTTAGCTTAACATGTTTTGGGAAATAAATGCAGGTTGTTTTGTGACATTGATTGCAATTTCTGCAATGCGTCAGCGTGCTTCCCCTTTCCCTTTATGCCCTGGGTTCCCAGTATCCATCCAGTTTTCTTGTCCTTTCCTGCCTCCTTGTCTTTGCCTTTGGGCAGGTGTTGCCCATTTAGTCTCGTATACCTGATGAACTAAGAAGCATGTTCCTCACGTGTGTTGTTTGTTTTATAGACCTGTCTAGTCTTTGGCTGAAAGGTGGACTTTGGAGTGGACTCAGTTCTGAATTAGCAGGGTTTCTGGGGGCCATAGTCTCGGGAGTTCCTCCAGTCTCTGTCAGACCAGTAAGTCTGGTCATTTTTTATAAATTTGAATTTTCTTCTACATTTTTCTCCCACTCTGTCTGGAACCCTCTATTGTGAACCCTGTCGGAGTGGTTGTTGGTGGTAGCTGGGCACCATCTAGTTCTCCCTGGCTCAGGTTGGTGAAGGCTATGGTTCATGTAGTCCATTAGTCCGTTGAACTAATATTTTCCTTGTGTCTTTTGTTTTCTTCATTCTCCTGTGCTTCGAACATGCTGGGACTGGTAGATGTACCTTAGATACATGCTCACAAGCTTTTAGGACCCAAGACCAAAGTAGGATGTCTGTTCTGCTTTATCCTACAGCACACTACTTCTCATTTCATCAGGGCAACTTCCAGAGCTCACTGACCAGCTCTCTTCTTCGCAAAGAATATGCACTTCTCTTTTATAGAACCAGGACATATTCGGTTTATTTTTACTTTTGTGTATGTGGTTATTTGATTAATCTACTTCTCCTACTAGACTCAAATTTCCACGAAGGTATAGATTCTGTTTTTGCTCATCAATATATTCTCAAAACATAACATGAAGCAAACACGGAGTAGAAATATAATAAATATTTATTAGATGAAGAATGCATGCATGAATAAAATAATTCAATCCAGTCCATAAAATCCAATCCTAAATTTTATTTCTATCTGGAGAATATATTCTAAATTTCAGAAAGCTAAAATGTTAAATTTAAGAAAGCCAAATGCTTAGTGTAGAAATAAAATATTGTTAGCTTGTATTAAATGATTCTGGCTTAAGAAAAATGTTGTATCATACATAAAACGGTGCCTGACTAAAATAAATTCACCGAAAAGATTGTTCTTTCAAACTCCCCATCAAGATAATTTAGAATAAAAATTCTGTCTTCTGAGCAGTGTCACTTGAGTGCCCCCTCCCCTCCAGCACCTAAATTTTGCCAGGAAGGCAGGTTTAATAGAACGTATTTTTATACTTTTAAGGGGAATGTGGCTTGATCTGCATCTGTGGATCCTAAGAGAGACATAGGAAACTTTTTTTCAGAAAAATTGTCAAAACCCTGATCCCTGTTCTTTTTTGGCTTAATTAGATTCTCGATTATGTCAAAAATTTCCATGAACCCACTTATTTGATATATAACGTGATATTGTGTATGTATATACAATATCATATATATATGATATATTTGACATATTTAAAAAATTTGCTGTAGAGTCAATTCCGACTCATTTGACATAGGAGTTATTGGATATTTATGTATTCTTTGAAATGGTCCTGCACAAGGTCTTTTGGAATGAAATGCACAGAGAAACCAAAGAGAAATGCACTGAAAAGAAAGAGTCCAGACAAGTGTGCGAGGAGCTTCATTGTTCTTGATTAAGCTTTCCTGGCACTTTGGGCTTGCTTAGTGATGCAAAAGGACAGCAGCTTGCACAAAGGTAGACCTGAAGGGAGGACAGGCTTCCTCCTTAGAAGAATGACTATGAGCTGGTCAAGACTGGGATGAGCAAGAACATCATTCTGGAATGGCACAAATAGGCTCAGTGTGTGATGGGCTCTTTTTCAACAGTGATGTCATATGGGAACAGCAGGAATCAATGGCACGCACAAGCTAGGGAACACATGTCAACTGGGAGACCCTCCAGTTTTCCAATCATCTGATATTTAAACATAAGGCTGGGCCTTTAGCCTGAAGGAACACCAGGGGTTCTTGGATGGTTCAGGCACAGTAGAGAAGGGGGACACTAAGTAAAAATGGAAAAAAAAAAAAAAAAAGGACGTCCCTATAATTATGACATGTGAGTGCTTGAGAAAATCAGTGT
Organism: Loxodonta africana; assembly: GCF_030014295.1. Lineage (NCBI taxonomy): Eukaryota > Metazoa > Chordata > Mammalia > Proboscidea > Elephantidae > Loxodonta > Loxodonta africana. The sequence goes on from NC_087362.1 coordinate 11,514,399, forward strand.
GAATTGTAATGAGAGATTTGACATATTTTTACTCTCAGCTGGTGAAAGACACCATGCAAGTTACACATATGTCTGGATTTTATTCTATTGGAAATGGATTATCATCACAGAAAGATGATAAAACATCTTAAAATTTCCTGGAAAAGGTTTTAAAATTTACGTTCTTTAACTTAATTATTGTTAAATGTATCATTACAGCTGTATTTTTCCTTGCAATTTTGTAAATAGAGTGTGTATTATTTAAGCTAATCTATCATTTTTTTTTTTTTTTTATCATGTAGTTATTACTTGCTAAAGAGAATCTGGCTTCTTTATAATAAAAACTTTAGAGCTTAATTACAGCTGTTTGTGTATTTTATATATTCTAAAATGCTGATATAACCCAGTGCCGTGTAAATAAGTAGAAATACACTCTCCAATCCAACTTTAGCTTAAATCACTTAAACTTTCCTTTGATGAAAGAAAACAATGCGTGGTAATGCCCATCACTTAGTAAATGCAAGGTTATTTGATTCTGGGAGAAAATTGGTACTGGCATTTCAGGAGAGTACATGAAGCAGTTGTTGCTAAATGAATGTTTTTATTTTATATGATACGTGTTCACAAAGTAGTAATCTCAAAGCCCATTTGTAAATGAAAATGTGTCATTTGAAAAGCCATTTTATTCCAGACTGAACTAGATTCTCACTTGTGGCAAAAATTTTCTGAAAACCTACTGTTAAAATTTGTTTTTAAGCCATTCCAAGTCAGAGGGTCTTTCCATGCTTCATACAATAATTCAGAGATGTGTGGGAACCATTACACGGGCCAATGTATGTAGAAAACAAAGATTAATCCTATTTATAAACATTCTTTCTTCCTTTCTTCTCTCCTTCCTCCTTTTATCTACTCTCTTTTTTCTTTTTTTCTGGGGGTGGGGTGGATGGGTGATGAAGATCTCAGGAGCAGAATGCTGAGTTAATCATGCTTCTTAGTTCACTGCACTCTACTAATAGTAGTCTGAGGAAGGCCCATCTCTTGGTTACTTTTCAAAATATTTTTATCCCATCCTTCATCTCACATCCACTTCTATTGTCACCTAGTTCTTCTGAACCCATATATGGGATTGATATATATCATTGAATTTTTGGAAAATACATAGCATTATTTTTGTTTGTCTTTATTTTGTGTAAGGAAACCCTGGTGGTTAAGAGTTTGGCTGCTAACCAAAAAGTTGGTAGTTCAAATCCATCAGGTGCTCCTTGGAAACCCAATGGGGCAGTTCTGCTCTGTCTTATAGGGTTATTATGAGTTGAAATTGACTCGACAGCAATGGTTTTGAAGTGTGTGTGTGTGTGTGTGTGTAAATTATATTGTGTAATAGGTTTCATTCTGCTTTTTTTTTGAACTCTGTAAGGTAGATCCATGTACACCTGGGTGGCCACTTCTAACTGCTGCATAGTTTCCTATTGTGTATATCTACTGTGTTTTATTAATCCATTCTCTTCATGATGAACCTCCATTCTCCCTCCTTCAACTCTGCTGCCGTTAGCCTCTTGCATTGCCAACTCAGGATGTGTAAGAATCTTTTGAGAGTAGAGAGTGTAATTGCAGCATTACAGGGTTTATAATTTCCTAATTTTACTATGTACTGGTTTACATTTCACCATATTCCTTTAATACATGTAATCATGCTGTTTTCTATTTTTGCCAACCTAATAAAAAAAAAATAGGAGTAGTATTATCTCAGTTCTGTTTTACTTTTCACTGATGTAAGTTTTGATTTAATTTTAAGGTTTCACTGGTTACAAGTGAGTATAACTAAGTCTTTGTACACTTGATACCATGCCCTTCTCATTTGTGATAGGGCTTACACTTTCATTTTCCCTCCTTTTTCTTCAGAAGTTGCCAATTATGTTACTCCATCTTAGACCGTTTTCTAACAGTGGGATCAGAGTCTTATTTTCTTTAACTTTTCAATACCCATCCTATGTTAAATCATACAATTAATGACCACATATCAACAACCAAGCAAGTATATATTCTGCTTTTGGTTTAGACAATGACTTGTTCTGAGACTTTCCATCATGTATAGCTAATGCAATAAGCTGATTATGCTCTGAATTTTTGTGTACATACGAATTTTGCAATTTAACTGACTTTAACCAATATAGTATAGTTATAGTTGTTATAGTGTCATAGTTATAGTTAGTTATAGTTACAGTTATAGTTGTTATAGTTATAGTTGTTATAGTTATAGTTATAGTTGCTATAGTTATAGTTGTTATAGTTATAGTTGCTATTGTTATAGTTGTTATAGTTATAGTTGTTATAGTTATTGTTATAGTTATAGTTTTTATAGTTATCATTTTTATAGTTATAGTTATGGTTATGGTTATGGTTATAGTTACAGTTACAGTTGTTGTTATAGTTACAGTTACAATTACAGTTACACTTATAGTTATAGTTAGTTATAGTTATAGTTGTTATAGTTATAGTTTATAGTTATAGTTATAGTTATAGTTATAGTTATAGTTTATAGTTATAGTTATAGTTATAGTTATAGTTATAGTTATAGTTATAGTTATAGTTATAGTTATAGTTGTTACAGTTATAGTTGTTACAGTTATAGTTGTTACAGCTATAGTTGTTATAGTTATTGTTATAGTTGTTATAGTTATAGTTATAATTGTTATAGTTATAGTTGTTATAGCTACAGTTTTTATAGTTATAGTTTTTATAGTTATGGTTATGGTTATAGTTACAGTTACAGTTAGAGTTACATTTACGGTTATAGTTGTTATAGTTTTTTAGTGGGATAACCAATATAAAATAGTTAAATCTATATTTTCACACTACTTGGTATACTAAAGTATGATAAAGTTTGGTAAAGTAGAGGGTCAGCGAAAACAAGGGAAACAATAAGATAGGTTGACACAATAGCCATAACAATGGACTCAAACATAATACCAGTCATGAGGATGTGACAGGATCGGGTGACATTTTCCTGTTTCATTTTGATATGCTTAAGGTCTCCGCGAGTCAGGGCCAACTTCACAGCAATTAATAGCAACATCAAAGTAAAGAGTAAATATAAGAGAATAATATTATCGTGCCACAATCAGATTTTAAAGAGTATTCTAACTTTAAAGTGTTCTATTTTTAAGATGTACAGTTGTGGTTGTTAGGTGCCCTCGAGTTTGTTCCAACTCATAGCTATCCTATGTATAACAGAACGACATCTTTGCTTTTCAACACTTTAAAGAGGTCTTTTGCCGCCGATTTGCCCAATGCACTAAGTCCTTTGATTTCTTGACCACTGCTTTCGTGGATGTTGATTGTGGACCCAAGTAAAATGAAATCCTTGACAACTTCAATATTTTCTCTCTTTATTATGATGTTGCTTACTGGCTCAGTTATGAGGATTTTTATTTTCTTTACGTTGAAGTGTAATCCATACTGAAGGCTGTAATCTTTGATCTTCATCATTGAGTGCTTTGAGTTGTTTTCACTTTTAGGAAGCAATGTGATCTCATCTGCAAAATGCAGGCTGTTAATGAGTCTTCCTTCAATCCTGATGCCACGTTCTTCTTCGTATATTTCCGTTCTAGAACTATTTACTTAGCATACAGATTGAATAAGTATGGTGAAAAGATACAACCCTGATACACACCTTTCCTGATTTTAAAACATGCAATATCCTCTTGCTCTGTTCGAATGACTGCCTCTTGCTATGTACAAGTTTCACATTTAAGTTAAATCCCAGAGCACAATTCAGTGTTCTGGAAATCACATTCTTCACAAAGTTCTCCATAATTCGTTATGTTCCACACAGTCAGACACCTGTGCATAGTCAATAAAACACAGGTAAACATCTTTCTGGTATTTTCTTCTTGCAAACAAGATCCATCTGACATCAGTAATGATAGACCTTGTTCCACTTCCTCTTCTGAATCTGGCTTGCATTTCTGGTAGTTCCCTGTTGATGTACTGCTGCAATCGTTTTTGAAGTATCTTCAGCAAAATTTTACTTGTGTGTGATATAATGATATTGTTAGGTAATTTCCACATTCTGTTGGATCACCTTTCTTTGGAATGGGTGCAAATGTGGATCTCTTCCATTCGATTGGGCAGGTAGCTGTCTGCCTTCCAAATTTCTTGGCATAGATGAATGAGCACCTTCAGCGCTGCCCCACTTTGTTGAAATATCTTATTTGGTATTCTGTCAATTTCTGGGGCCTTGTTTTTCGCCACTGCCTTCAGTGGAGCTTGAATATACAGTAAGAAACCATATTTCAACTGAATTTTTTGTTAGTAATTGGTATTTCCCTGAATTTATTAGCATAGGTGCATTTTTTCTTGATTTTTTTCTAGAATTATATAGAAATATACATGTATTTGCATATATATTTGTGTATTACATATAATTAAATTTCTCATAATTATAATTAAGAATTGAATTGTAGATTTTCCACCAAACAAATTTGCTGTGGGAGAACTTTCTTTTCTAAAATACTGTGTTTTAAAATCTCCAACAATCTTTAGCAAATAACTGATTTTAATCTCTGAAACCTTTAAGGATTTTTTGAGTGCTAAGCTCTGTATCTCTATAGTGAAGGGTTAAGTCAAAATGGTCTCTTTCAGTTTAATTTACTTGATTTTTCTCATCAACATCATCTAATTTATCATCTTATATTTTGTTACCTGATTAGGGTCCGTACCCTGGAGCAGTCGAGCCAATGAAACATACTCCAAGTCAGAAAGAGTGAGCAAGTTTATTAAGGAGATGTATACATCACTGGGGACCCAGCAGCAACTCAGGCTGTCTCTATGGAGTCCAAGGTGTGATTTTACATTAGAGCTGAGCTTATGTAGAATCTTACAAGGGTTAGAAGTGTCTTTGTTAAAACGAAGAACAAAGTCGTTAACATTTAGTCAAAACAAAGTCCTTAACAAAGGTATGCAAAGCAGGAGGCAAGCAGAGGAAGGAGAAAAATGTATAGGTTCATCATGGCGTTAGCTATGTCAAGCACTCAGTCACCCATTTTGAAAAAGGAGAAAAGATACTGGGGAGTATTAGGGTCACTTATTTCCTTTGATTGCTGCTTTGTCCCCTTGGCATGTGCTTTCTGGAGCCTTATCCTCTCCCCATTTGTCTGGAGCTTTATTCCTTAATCGTGAGGAATTGTTATTAACAAACTCTATTTCTTTGTCTAAGAAATTTTTTTTTTCTTTCCATCTTTTTTTTAATACTTCCTCAGGCAATAGCACAAATCTAGGACAGATAAAGCATTCTAACCTTTCTTCCTCTGTCTCCTTAGGCAAGTACACCCAGCGGGGATGTTACTGGCAAAGAGAGCCTTTGGAGACCTTGTTGGCGTGTCTTCAAAGAACTGAGAGCTGTTGTGGAGGCAAGCTATATTTTCTTTTCCCTGAAATAGCTGTCACTGTTTCACTTTCAAATTTTGTTGTTTTCAATTAGTGTTTCCTTTTCTGTTTTTCTCATTTCTCTCTCCCAAGGCAGCTATTCCTGCCAGGTACAGTTTAACAAGCACTACTTAATTAATTTTTTTATATAGTTGGATATTGCACTTATTGGTAAAATTTTCATTTTTGTTGTATTATTTCTCTACATTTTGCCCTTGAGTGTGATAAACTTTTCAAGCAAATAATAGTTGCCATAGACAGAAAACCTTAATCGATACTGAAGTACAAACATGGCAATCAAGAATAAGTCAACTATATTTATTTAATTTCTTCTGTATGCATCACAACTGTTATTTCAAATATTTTAAAAAAGAAAACCTTTGAAAGTCACAATTCTTTTCATATAGTACCAATTGAATAAAACATCAGAAGGGTATTATATCAGAGCTATAATTCAAATAAGAATTGAAAAGCATCTTCTTTTCCTAATTGTGCATGAAAATGCCAGGTTTCTTTGTGTGGTAAAATGTTTTTTCCCCCTTTCATACTTGTCCTGGAAGTGGGAGGGCCATTCAGCCACCCACCTCTCTGGGGGTTTCACCCATAAAAGCAATGAGAGCGAAAGTATTGGCTGCTTAAAACAACAACCACTTATTATCTTACCCAGTTTCTGAAGGCCAGGAATCTGGGAACAGCACAGTTGAGTGTTTTGTACTCAGGTTGTAGTCAAGCTGTCAGCCACAGCTGCAGGCATCTCAAGGCTTGACTGAAGCTGGGGAATCTGCTTCCAAGTTCACTCACATGGTTGTTGGTAGATCTCAGTTTCACCCTGATTGCTGGCTGGAAGCTTCAGTTGCTCACCACAAAGGCCTCTCTGTGGGGCTGCTCACAACATGGAAGTTTGAATCTAAGATAGAGCAGATGCTCAAGATGGAAGCCACAGTTGCTTATAAGCTAAACATGGAGGTGATATGCCATCACTTTTGCTGTACGATATTGGTCTTATAGATCAATTCTGGTACAGTGTAGACGGGGATATTCAAGGGCATAAGCACCAGGAGGCGAGGACCACTGGGGGCCCTCTTGGAGGCTACCTACCACAACTAGTGTTTCAATGCCTCCCTAACTACAGGAGAGGTGGAGATACTTCTCATTGTCACCTAGGTGGTGAGTCTCCCTTATTTAAACCTTAAAGTAAATAATACAAAAGACCTATGTAGAATGAATATCCTGAGAACTGTATATTGAAAAGACATGCATGTCTACTTGTAGGAGCTCATCACAAAATCCATCCATTATCTATACTGACCTACGGGTATTTCTGAAGAAATTTCTAACTCTTCTCAGGAAGCTGGTGTGCCCTGTACAATGCTATACACCAGGCTTCTTCAGTCACAAATGGAAGAGGGAGTGGAATTTCCATTACTGGGGGCTTTAGAGAGTGCACTAGCGGGGATATGTGAGGATAAGTTTTCACCTGTTTTTTTAAGCAAACTTACTCAGAATGCTTTGTTCTGATAGAGGCCCAAGCCCAAAACAGTAAAAGAGAAGGTTAGCTAAAGATGCAAAAAGTCAGAAAGTTTGTAAACCTAAAAATTCATTGGTGATAAACTACAAAAACTCATCAATATTAGAGAAACAGGTTCAGAATTTACCTCAGATGTGCAAACATTTTAATTTTAGGGAAATTTTAATTTTCTCTAAAACTGACATTTTGCACTGGCAAAACTATTCCTGCTGATCCGATGACAGGCAAACACCTACAGAATAAAATAGAAAGAAGGAACGAAGACCCCTGTGCTTTCACCTTCCCTATGTTTTCCCTCCTCTCTCTGCCTTCCCGTCTCCACCCTGAGCTGAGTGAGATCTAGGAGGTACTGTCCCCTCCGTATTGCCTCCTGCTCACCCGGTCACTTGCTTCCTGTGAGTCAGGGTCTCCCTGGTGTCAAAACTTTTATATGCTCTGCTTTGGACTCTTAACATTTCCCTAGTTATAAAAGTGATATTTTCTTTGATTTTAGAAAACCCCTTTCTCTTTCAACAAAGGCTGGATTTCCAGACCAATATTCCACTAGGAAATTAACAAATCTAGTTGGAAACTCAAAACTGAGCTTGAATTCTCCTTCAGAGATTTGCTCCATGAGATGCAATCTGAAAATTGCTTGTTGTTTTTCACTCTGAGAAAGGCTTCAGTTTCACTTTTTCTCCTTCCTGTAACTCTAGGTATCCCGTGGACCTGTCTGGGACACAGCGGGTAGAGACATGCACATTTTCGTTTTTTGCAAAATGGTAACTGTGACTGAAACCTAATCTAAAAACAGAGTCTCCCATTAGAAACATGAATATCATGCTAATTTTTGTCTAGCCTTGTTAAACGTTCCCTTCGTGTGCAGCAGCTCTAGATGGTACTGTGTGTGGTTCATACAGCTACATTAGTATTTTGTAAGAAAGTACCTTCAAATATTTTTAAAGCCCAGTTAGTTGTTCTTGTTCACTAATGTCCAAAGGGAGTTCACAGGTGGTGCCAACTGTTAAAGCTCTCGACTGCTAAGGCTGAAGTTTTGTTGAAGGTTAAGTCCATCCAGAGGTATCTCAGAAGAAAAGCCTGACAACCTGCTTCCAAAAAAACAACCATTAAAATCCCTACGTAAGGGGGAGGGGAAGCGCTTGCACTCGGGAAAGAAAGAGAGGAAATAGTCCCTACAGGGGTCCCTGACTCAGCAGTTAAACTTTAAGTCAACAAAGTGTTCCAGCCCATAGAAAGTTAACAAAAATGAAAGGCGGCACCATAAGAAAAGGAGGCGGAGGTAAGAGAAAAGTGTATAAAGCTGTAAGAAAACAACTGTATAGGGCACTCAGGCTCTCTCTCTATCTGAGTAGCCTGCTTGACACTCTTGGTCAAGTGTACTTTCACTACTAACCCTCTAAAAAAAAAAAATAAACCTGTGCTTTCTTGGCACTATTTGTCTCAGTGTCCGAATTATTTCCTACACCGAAGACAAGAACTGAGGTTGCTGCTCAGGGCATTTTCTCCGGTAACATCTATGGAATGTGATTCTGCTCTGACACACATGGGGTCGCGAAGAGTCACAATAAATTCAATGACTGGATTAGTGTCCAAGTAGCTTTCAAACACTCCTTTAGCCGTTTTGATTAGCAAATGTCAAGGGAAAGTTTATTTGAGAATTCCTTTGAGTCTTGTTTTTTTTTTTTTTTTGAGTCTAATCAGGGTTTTTGAAATTCATATTCTAGATACTGTGGACAATTGTTACAAATTATTAAGGATAGAAATCAGATATCCTATCACAAGATCCAGGTTAATTTCTTAAGATTTTCTAAGCATGATCATGTTGCAGGTTAAGTATCAGAAAATATCTTCCATATATGGTTCACACAGAAAAATATGTTAGATCCTGACACCATGTTGATTTTCAAAGTTTCTTTTCTTTTTTTTTTTTTAATGTAGAGCATTTTACACAATTGTTCTTTGGCGTCCATGTCTTTCTCTCTTTCTCCCTATTGTGTGTTTATTTTCTTCCTCAGGGATTCCAAGCATTTAAGTGATGATTTGTATTAACTGCCATAGATCCTGCTCTTTTCCCTGCATCCGTTTCTTTTTACAGGGAGAATGTTACCTAGATTAGCTCTTTCCTCAGAAACAGCTCCAAATAAAGCTCCAACTCTTAGAAATAACGTTGGCTGCTAACTGACCCACCCAGTGGCTCCATGGCAGAAAGACCCAGAGATTTGCTTTCATAAAGATTACAGCCTATGGGGTAGGGGCAGTTCTACCAAACGGCCTACACAGCACCTAACAGCAACAACGACAAGTATAAGCTCTGACACGCATGGAGTTGCCATGAGTCAGAATCAACTCTGCGACAATTTTTTTTTTTTTTTAACAATGAGCAAGGAAGAAGATTTTCTCAAAATGATTAGCAAATAATAAAGGTGAACAAGAGGTATGAGTCTCTATCTTTGCATTATACTCCACTCCTGTACAAATAACAGTGTTATCTGTAACTGGTATGACCTCAGAGAGTGCAGCTTCTTAAAAAAGTCAAATACATCCATCCCTAAACCAAACCAAACCCGTTACCATTGAATAGATTCAGGCTCATAGAGATCCTATAGGACAGAGCAGAACTGCCCCATAGGGTTCCAAGGGCCGGCTGGAGGATTCAAACTGCCAGTTTTTTGGTTAGCTGCAAAGCTCTTAACCATTGGACCACCAGTGCTCCCCAGCCATCCCTAAGGCCCCAAATTTTAGACAATTGGACATTAGACAAATCAGTATCAAAGATAGGCTGAAGTGAGAAATGAAAAGTTAGTGACAAAAAAAAAAAAAAAATTAAAATTAACACCAAGATTTGGTGATGGATATTTATAGAAATGGGAAAAGTTAGTCTTATACTCTTGGCTGGGTAAGAGTGGAGGCTGTGATGAGATGCTTATGGGTATGGAAATAATGAATCTTCTTAAAGCAAGATCTCTACTTCCTCCTTCTTTCACAGTGAATGACTCTGAGTTAATGCTGGGAAGAGGTACCTGATTCCTGAGGCCCTGGGGTCTCTGAAGATCCTTGAAGCAGTCCAATTGCTCTAATTTGTCGCTTTTGCAGGCAAGTCTCTGCTCTGCTGCTTTACTCAGTTCTTTTCCTGCATCTCTTAAACTAAAAGCCCATTACCACTGAGTTGACTCCGACTCATGGTGCCACTTAGGACAGAGAAGAACTTCCCCATAGGGTTTCAAGGAGCAGCTGGTGGATTCGAACTACCGACTTTTGGTTTACAGCCAAGATCTGCATTTCTTACAGGTGTATAATTTTACCCTGTAGAGTTGTTTCTAGAGAGAGTGAGAAGAGCCGAGTGCAACACAGGGAGTTAGCTCCTACCCAGACTTTTCTACATCTCTGAACATGATTCTATAAACAGCAGACTGATAAAAGCTGAAAGACCATTTCTACTCTCATTTTATGTATTTCATTCTTGTCATTTCTTCTTTTTCAAGAAGAGGATGCATTCTGAATTCGTTGTGTTAGTTTCAGAGAGTAGGTCTAAAGGTACTTTAAAATGATTATACTTTTGCTTTTTTTTCTTTTTAAACCAATAAAAAACCACCTGTGCTTTTCGTATTATAAGGTTTTGAACACAGTGAAAATAAATATAGCTTGATAATGTTAGTTACATTTGTATGTAAATATGAAAAAGTGACCTTTGGAATGCAAAAACATAAAAGGCTGTGGGTAAGAGAAAGAAAAATGTGTCACCTATTTTTACACTCTCACTTCAATTCAGTGTGCTGATCTTTACTCAAGTTCATAGATATCTAAAACTAAATTAAACAAAATTTGCATTGAAAATAAGATTTTTTTTAAAGTTAGCCTTGTTGATAGCTTTGCTTTCATGAGATGAGTATTTTTCACACTGACACACAAGTAAATTGAGGATCCATGAATTAATGAATTATGCAGGCATAAATTTTACTTTCAGTTTCTAACCTGGAATTTGCCATTTACACTAGCATTCACCAGAATTGTTCTAACTTTTGCAGGTTGACGGTGTATATATTCTGGTCTAGCTCAACCTAAGGATTTAATCAACAGTGCTCCTCAAGGATAGTGGATTTCTATGAGCAGACAAGCTTCAAATCAAATGTTTAACTGTCATGGAAAGTTCGAGAATGCAAAAGCAGAGACCCAAACACATCTCTTAACTTGGAAGCATTTTAAGGAGTTCTGCAGGACTAACCTGATCCGCAACTGGGGTGCAGACATGAAGAGGTCCTAAGAAATGTTGAAGGAAAAAGCTACATGGAACAAGTCCACTGATAAGCATGGTCTGGTTCTTTGAGGAAAATGAGATCAGGCTGTGTGTTGCCCTGTCCCTGGCCAAATCTGACCTTTCTCCCCAAGGGTTGAAATTCCTGGGAAAGTGAGGTCTGTGAAAGAGGCAAGGGGGTTTCTGAAAGCTCTAGTATGAGACGCGCCCCTGAAAATAAGTGTTTTACACTGGCTGAAGAACATTAGAGAAGAATAAATGTAAGTCCTGGGGAAGACCGGGAGAAGTTTGGCTGCCTCTTACATGCTGCATCTTTGGTTTCTTAGCTCTAAGTCCATTTAATACCACCAACATTCTCGCTCAGGTCCCCACATATCTCGACTTATTTATTCTTTTTTACTTTGTATATTAAAAACAATTTAAACATATAGAAGAGAATATAGTAAAATGAATGCCCATGTACCCATTACCCTGCATCAATAATCATCAAATTATGGCCACTGTTATTACTCTATCAACTCTCCAGTCCTGTATTATTTTAAACTAAATCTAAGGCAACTCTGATTTAAACATTTAACCACACTATGGAATAGCAATAAATCCATAATATCAGTAAATATGAAAAACACGCTCAAATTTCCAACTGGCTCATAAATATGATATTTTTTCTCACTTTATTGTTTGAATCACTGTCCAAATAATGTTCCCACAGTGTAACTGTTTGATTTGTCTCTTAAGGTAGTTTTAATATGTAGGTTCTCTGATGAAAAAAAAAAAATTTTTTTTTTTTCTCTGATAGCATTTTCTAATGTGTCAATATAACTAGGCTACAGTGCCAATTATTCAATCAAACATTAATATAGATGTTGCCATAAAGGGATTTAGCAGATGTAATTAGGTTCTCTAACTAGTTGAGGGATTACACCTCAACATAAAGAAAACAAATATCCTCACAACTAGACAATTAAGCAACATCATGATAAACGGAGAAAGTCTTGAAGTTGTCAAGATTTTCATTTCACTTGGATCCACAATCAATGGCCATGGAAGCAGCAGTCAAGAAATCAAATGACACTTTGTGTTTGACAAATCTGCTGCAAAAAGATCTATTTTAATTGTTGAAAAGTGAAGGTATCAATTTGAGTATTAAGTTGCACTTGACCCAAGCCATAATATTTTTAATAGCTTCATATGCGGGCGAAAGCTGGACAATGAATAAGGAAGGCCAAAGAAGAATTGATACCTTTGAATTATGGTGTTGGGCAAAAAATGTTGAATATACCATGGGCTGCCGGAAGAACGAACAAGTCAGGCTTGGAGGAAGTATAGCCAGAATGCTTCTTGGAAGTGAGGATAATGAGACTTCCTCTCATGCACTATAGACATGTTATCAGCAGAGACCAGTCCCTGGAGAAGGACATCTTATTTGGTCAGTGAAAAAGAAGACCCTTGATGGGTTGGATTGACACAGTGGCTGCAACAATGTCCTCAAACACAGCAATGATTGTGAAGATGGCACAGGACTGGGCAGTGTTTCATGCTGTTGTGCATAGGGTTGCCATGAGTTGGAACTGACTTAATGGCATCTAAAAACATTGTGTGAAATTATGGTTTTAAGAAGGGGAAGAAACCTGAGGAGTCTTTAAATTGCTACTTGCCAGATTTTTACTTAAAACTTATTTGTTTTACTTAAAACTTTTACTTGTCTTGGAATGAAAGAAAAAAAATACATTTTCTGTCAGTAATTATGCTTCTGGACCGTTGAAGCTTTTTTTTCTGTTTTTTTTTTTTTTGTTTGTTTGATTTCAATTTGTATTACGTCCCTTTAATTTAATACTAAGACTCTTGAGGATTTCAAGTCTACCCTTAGCTAAACAAAGAGAAAATGAATTTCTGGACTTTACATTGTTTTTTTTTTTTTTTTTTTTTTTTACATTGTTGCTGTTGTTGCTAGCTGCTGTCATGTTGGCCCCTAACTCATGGCAACCCTGTGTGCTACAGAATGTAACTATGGGGAAGGGAGATTTTTCTGAATAATCTGGGTAGTGACATAATCAGTTGGAAAGCCTTAAAAACAAGGTTGGTGGGGGAGGGAATGAAGAAGGAAGAAAGAGAGAATGAGAGATATTCTGCCTGTAGAGATATTCAGCTTTGGCCTGTACCCGTGGGAGTCCCACCTATCCTATTCTTCCCTTCCTGATGGTCTATTCTACATACAGACTTTGGACTTGCTTAGCCAGCCCCACAATTGCATAAGCTAATTATTTGTTATAAATTTATATATGTCTTGCTAGTTTGGCTTCTCTGGTAGAATATTGACTGAGATATTTTTTCCCTATATTCATTTTGTTTTCTTGCAATTCATTTGTAAACCATTTTTCATAAACTTGATTTTTATTTGTGGTATTCAGAGCTCTAGTATTCATAATATTTTTCTTCCATTTACCATTATGTATTTCACTTACTCTCAAATCAACATCAGTCTCCTCAGGTAGTCCTGGTTATTTGCCTGATGAGTTAACCTAAGTCTTCATACTTGAAGGTGTTGAGCCATTAGCAGCCCTGTTTATTCACATAGCTGTAGTTTTAATTAATTTTTATCGCAGGTCCTGAAAGTGCTACAAGGCACTTCAGAGAACTTCCTAACACTTCGGACATACTTCTCACTCCCATAATGTAGTAGGAACTCAGTTTCCCCTGATAGAACTAATCACATCAACCAATACTCTAATGCTCTTGAATCACTGCATGAGGATTCCAACGTGGACAGGTGACAGTCCAAATTTCCTATTGATTTTGATGATTTCTGTGTTTCCTTGAAGATGATATCTTGTGTTGAAAAATAAAACATTTAGACCAACAGGATATCAAATTGTGCACACAGGATACACAAATAATGCTACTAGATCATTAGGGGTAATAACGCCATCATTGAGAAGAGCTATACCCACTTATTTCCTCTGATTCCCAGATCCGTGAATTCTGGTAATGGAAGAAACTGCACTACTTATTGGTCACTGATTCTCTACTTCCATAACAGCACTGGTGTTATTGTATTAGTTATGTCTTTAAAAAAGATATGCAAGGGAGGATACTCTTAGAAAGTGGTACACAGGAGGAAAATTAACAACAATAGGACTAGTCTTTATTGAGGCAAAGCCTACTGTGAAGTGAACCAAACATAAATACTACGCATGTAGCCCCAATAACTTAAAATGTTATCAGGATTTGTTAAAAGTATGAAAATATTAACATCGGATCACAAAGTCTTTGGCAAGAAACATCCATTCTCTCTGAGCTAACTCTTAAGAAAGTTACTCTTTTGTGATATCAATGGGTGGTGTTGTTAGGTGCCACCCAGTCAGCTCTGACTCATGGTGACCTTATGTATAACAGAACAAAACATAATCTGGCCCTTCACCATCTTCATGGTAGCTGGCATGTTTGAACCCATTGTTGTGGCTATTGTGCCAATCCCCCTCATTTAGGGTTTCCCTCATTTTCCCTGACCCTCTACCAAGCATGATGTCCTTCTCTAGTGACTGATCCTTCCTGATAAAGTGTCTAGAGTAAGTGAGCCAAAATCTTGCCATCCACACTTCTAAGGAGTATTCTGGTTGTAATTCTTCTAAGACTCATTTGTTCGTTCTTCTGGCAGTCCACAGTATATTCAATATTCTTTGCCAGCAAGACAATTCAAATGCATCAATTCTTCCTCTGTCTTCCCTTTTAATTGTCCAGCTTTTTCACACATATGAGATGATTGAAAAGAGCATGGCTTGGGTCAGACATGACTTAGTCATCAAAGTGACATCTTTGTGTTTTAAAACCTTAAAGAGGTCTTTTGCAGGAGATTTGCCCAATGCAATATGTTGTTTGGTCTTTTGACTACTGCTTCCTGATAGACAGGTAGTGGGTGATATCAGTAGGTCTTAACACGTAAGATGACCCTATTTCAAAGTTTGTGGTGACCAGTGAAGAATTGCTGTTTTCTCTGTTTTGCCATTTAGTAGGTATACTTTTAGTAGGAAGTTACTAATATCAGATGGCTCTAGTGGAGAAGCTTGTGATGGAATTTTCACAATAGTTTCACATCCAATGACAGTTATTGAAATTTTGGAATTCCTTGTCCTCAACTGGACCAAGAGAAGCGCATGTTTGTTTAACTCCATTGTTCTCAAATGTAACCTGTTTTTTCTCTCAAGCTAAGTAACAAGTGAGTTTACAAAAGAACAATACCTAAACTGCTCTAAATTTTCTTCATAAATCTATGTCTGGATGAAAACAGTCAAGGCAATGCTTAAGTCAGTAATAGAACTGCTTTCTGTGCTTGGACATTCACATAGAATAAAAGAGTAGGAAGTGTTTTGCTCATTTTCTGTCAAAAATGTAATATAGGGGAAGAAGTTTAAGCTCAGAGAGAAAATTTGCATGTACTTTGGGTCCATCAATTCTTTTTACTTGAACTGTTATGCATGCTGCTCATTATTTGAAACATTTCTATCTTCCAAGAGACTTGTTATAAATGTTGGGATCAGGGTGTAGGGAAAAGGGTCAGGATGGAGGGAAAATAGCATTCACTTTAAGAATTCAAATGTCTCAATAAATACTTAAAAATTTGTTCAGTGTCTTGTAATAAAGCTCATAGAAGTAGTGTTTTGAAATACTCAGGTATGACAGCTGGTCTTATTTATCCATTGATCCATCCATTCATCCATTCTGCCATACATCTATTCATTCAGCTACAGACTCTGGAGGCACAAATATACTTTTAAAGACTAATAGCCTATTGTGGAGATAGTCAATGTAATGTTTAATCGCAAGCATGATCCAGCCTCGGTTGGGAGCATCACTGAAGAAAAGCTCAGTCCAGAATAGGGGCTCAGAAGAAGCTTTGGGGGCAATGCATTTATTAGGGTTTAAGGGGTGAGAATGATCTAGTAGGGAAATATAACATTTTTAACTAGGCAGACCAACCTGAGAAAAAGATTTATTTTTTGTTTCCATGTCTTTATACTAATGAATGGAAACTTTTTCAAGAAGAAAAAATGGTGAGTATTCATAACAGAGATGAAGGCAAAATCACTGCTAATTAAGAGATCAAAAGCCAATTCACAGGAAATCAATCATGTCACATAACTAATTTACCAAATTAGCCAAAACTGTGCTTTATTTAACCATTTTTATAAGCTTACATGTCAAATAATTTGTGGATTTTTACATTATTGGTCGTTTACCGTAAAGTTTAATAAAACATATTTATTTTGTCTTTATAGTAGCGTGCTAACAGATGTTAAATTTGCTGTAAATAAAGGGTTAGAGTTTAGTCTAATGAATATAATGAATATTCAAAATTGCATGTTTCATAATTAATAGCAACTTCAGCATTTCATAGGAAATACTGAAATTATTTTGATTTTTTTCATATTATAAAAGGTTGATGTTCTTTCTGTTAATATTTTGTCACTTGGAAATTTCATCAGGATCTGAAGTAGCATATCGACTTTCACTTACTATTTCTAGGAAAGAGTTTACAAAATTTAGTATTTGATATAGTTGATCTTGTTTCCAAGTTTATTTCTTACTCTAATCATATTTTAGATTTTCAACTTAAAAAATTTCCTTTATAAATTTCACTTATTGGTAATTTCCAGATTTGTAATACTAATCATATAATTTGTTTACATCCCTTCCTGACATGATAATTTTCTTTCTTCTGTTTTGTGTGGTCTTATGTTTCCACGGCAAATTTTTCTGCATACAAAATTGCTCCTTCTTAAAAAATGTTAACATTTCATCTCTAATAAGATTTTTTGGATATTTTGATTTCTTTTAGTCACTCTGAATGCCTTTTGTAGTCATATAAACAATTAAAAAAATCTTTCAAATGGTATTTCAGTTTTAATTTTGTATTTTTGAACAATTAAGAATTTTTTGACATTTTATATCACTGTAGAGACTCTGAATCATTTCTTAGGATTTTATATTTATGGTGAATACATTTAAGATTAGAAACACTAGTATTTTGATAAAATTTATTTACTGATTATAAAATAAAACTATTTGAATAGTAAATATATTAAAAATCTTTAAGCCACCTTAGGATTCTTTGCTTGATAAAAATTAACATTTAAAAAAGTGAGTATGTTGAAAATGCTAAGACAAATCCTGCCAAACTTTTTGAATGTTAAGAAAACAAATTGCTGTAAATATTGTGAAAAATTAAAACCAGGAAGATTCTCAAGGTAAGTTGGTACATACAGTAAATTCTGAGATTTGATCTTTTTGGTATATTTATTTTTTGTGCATTGGATTTGATTAATTAATTTTCAGTTTATTGATTTACAACCTCCCACACAGTTTCTCCTACAAACCAATTGTTTATTTAGTTTAAAAACTCACAAAGGTTTACTTTAGGGTAAATAATTTGGAAGGTGTCAGTGCTGTTGGATATGTTAAACCTTGTCAAAACCATTTCAGGTAATTTTTAGCCATTTATTTTGTGGAACTATATAAATATAAGAAATCAGCTCTGTAAGCAAAGGCCAAATATCAAGGAGAACTGAGGCAGTCTTGTGGACCTACAAGTCAGCTATTTCTCAGTTTCTCCCTGTGTGCTCCTTGTCTTAAAGATAACATTTATCTAGCAATCACTACATACCTAGTATTGTTCTCCCCTGTGTGTCTGTCAGCTTGTCACACTGTGGGGGCTTGCAGGTTGCTGTGATGCTGGGAGCTATGCAACTGATATTCAAATGCCAACAGGGTCACCATAGTGGACAGGCTACAACTGAGCTTTCAGACTAAGACAGACTAGGAAGAAGGAGCAGATGGTCTACTTCTGAAAAGAATTAACCAGTGAAAACCTTATGAATAGCAGTGGAATATTATCTGCTATAGTGCCTGAAGATGAGCCCCTCAGGCTGGAAGGCACTCAAACTAAAACTGGGGAAGAGCTGCCTCCTCAAAGTAGAGTCAACCTTAATGACGTGGATGGAGTCAAGTTTTCAGGACCTTCATTTGCTGATGTGGCATGACTCAAAATGAGAAGAAACAGCTGCAAACATCCATTAATAATAGGAACATGGAATGTACGAAGTATGAATCTAGGAAAATTGGAAGTCATTAAAACAAATGGAATGCATAAACATTGATATCCTAGGCATTAGTGAGCTGAAATGGACTGGTATTGGCCATGTTGAACCATATCATTATATGGTCTACAATGCTGGGAATGAAAAGTTGAAGATGAATGGTGTTGCATTCACGATCAAAAAAGAACATCTCAGGATCTATCCTGAAGTACAATGCTAGGATTGTAATAGGATAATATCCATACTCCTACAAAGAAGTCCAGTTAATATGACCATTATGCAAATGTACAAACCAACCACTAATGTCAAAGATGAAGAAATTGAAGGTTTTTACCAGTTTCTGCAGTCTGAAATTGATTGAACCTGCCATCAGGATGCATTGATAATTACTGGTGATTGGAATGCAAAAGTTGGAAACAAAGAAGGATTAGTAGTTGGAAAATACTGCCTTGGTGGTAGAAACAATACCAGAGATCACATGATAGTATTTTGCAAGACCTACGACTTCATTGCAAATACTTTTTTTTCAACAATATAAGCAGTGACTATACACGTGGACCTTGCTGAATGGAATAGACAGGAATCATGATGGAAAAGCTCGATATCATCAGTTAGAATAAGGCCAGGGGTTGACTGAATAACAGACTGTCAGTTGCTCATATGCAAGTTCAAGTTGAAGCTGTAGAAAATTAGAACAAGTCCACAAGAGCCAAAGTATGACCTTGAGTATATCCCACCTCAATTTAGAGACCATCTCAAGAAAAATTTGATGCATTGAACACTAATGACCAAAGACAAGTTGTGGAGTGGCATCATACATGAAGAAAGCAAAATGTCCTTAAAAAGACAGGAAAGAAAGAAGAGAACAAAATGGATGTCAGAAGAGACTCTGGAACTTGCTCTTGGATGTTGAATAGCTAAAGGGAATGGATAAATGATGAAGTAAAAGAGCTGAACAGAAGATTTCAAAATAAGGGCAGCTCCTGAAGACAATGTAAAGTATTACAATGACATGTGCAAAGACCTGGAATTACAAAACCAAAAGGGAGGAAAATGCTTGGCATTTCTCAAGCTAGAGGAACTAAAGGAAAAATTCAAGCCTCGATTTGCAGTAGTGAGGGATTCTGGGATAAAATACTGAATGACACAAGAAGCATCAAAAGGAGATGGAAGGAATACACAGAGTCACTGTAATAAAAAGAATTGGTCTATGTTCAATCATTTAAGGAGGTAGCATGTGATCAAGAACCAATGGAACTGAAGGAAGAAGCTCCAGATGCACTAAAGACACTGGCAAAAAACAAGGCTCGAGGAATTGACGGAGTACCAATTGAGATATCATTGTTGATGTCCTGTGTTTTATTGACTATGCAAAGGCATTAGACTCTGTGGATCATAACAAATTATGGATAACATTGTGAAGAATGGGAATTCCAGAACCTGCAATTGTGCTCATAAGTAACCTGTACATAGATCAAGAGGCAATCGTTCAAATAGAACAAGGGGATATTGTGAGTTTTAAAATCTGGAGAGGTGTGTGTCAGCGTCGTATTCTTTCACCATACCTATTCAAGCTGCATGCTGAGCAAATAATCCCAGAAGCTGGATTATATGAAGAAGAACAGGGCATCTGGACCAGAAGACTCATTAACGACCTGGGTTACGCAGATGACACAACCTTGCTTGCTGAAAGTGAAGAGTACTTGAAGCACATATTGATGAAGATCCAAGACTTCAGTATGGATTATGCCTCAACACACACACAAAAATAAAAACCCTCACAAATGGACAAATAAGCAACATCATGATAAACGGAGAAAAGATTGAAGTTGTCAAGGATTTCATCTTACTTGGATCCACAATCAAAACCCATGGGAACATCAGTCTAGAAATCAAATAATGTATTGCATTGGGCAAATCTGCTGCAAAAGACCTCTTTAAAGTGTTAAAAAGCAAAGATGTCACTTTAAGGACGAAGGTGTGCCTGACCCGAGCCACAGTGTTTTCAGTTGCCTCATACGCATGTGAAAGCTGGACAGTGAATAAGGAAGAATTAATGCCTTTGAATTACGGTGTTGGTGAAGAATATTGAATATACTATGGACTGCCAAAAGAACGAAGATATCTGTCTTGGAAGATGTATAGCCAGAACGCTCCTTAGAAGCAAGGACGGCAAGACTTTGTCTCACATACTTTGGACATGTTATCAAGAGGGATCAGTTCCTGGAGAAGGACATTCTTGGTAAAGTAGAGGGTCAGAGAAAAAGAGAAAGACACTCAGATGGATTGACACTGTGGCTGCAACAGTGGGCTCAAGCATAGCAATGATTAGGAGGATGGCGCAGGACCACGCAGTGTTTCTTCCTGTCGTGCTTAGGGTTATTATGAGTCGGAACCCATTTGCTAGCACTTAACAGCAGCAACCAAGCCCTGGTTGCCTAGTGGTTAAGAGCTCAGCTGCTAACCAAAAGTTTGACAGTTGGAATCCACCAGCCATTCTTTGGAAACCTTATGGGGGCAGTTCTACTCTGTCCTATAGAGTCACTATGAGTCAGAATCAACCTGATGGCACTGGGTGTTTTAAAACAATAACAAGTATTGTTCTAACATTTTGTATGTATTATTCCATTAAATCCCAAATTTGAGGTAAGATATTATTATGACTCCATATTTTCAAGATAAAGTAATTTTCCCAGCTAAGGAGCTGCTTTGTGGTAGAGCTGGGATTCCAGACTCTCATCTGTGCTCCAGAGTCAAAGTCAAGCTCTTACCTTCTACTTCTTACTGTTGTAGTAGGCAGAATAGTAAGCCCCAACGATGTCCACATCCTAACCTCCAAAATCGGAGAATATGTTAACTCGAAGGCAAAGAGGACTTTGGAGGTGCGGTTAGGTTAAGGATTTTAAGGTGACTAGATCATCCTAGATTATCCAGGTGACCCCAGTGTTATCACAAATGTTCTTAAATGGGGAAGAAAGAAGCAGGAGAGTGACGCCATTGCTAGAAGGCGGCCGTGAGCCAAGGAGTTCAGGTGCCTCTGGAAGTTGTAAAAAGGCAAGGAATGAGTTCTCCCCTTAGAGTCTCCAGGAGGAACACAGCCCTGCTGATGCCTTGATATATTTGCCCACTGAAAGCATTTCAGACTTCTGATCTCCAGATCTGTAAGAGAATAAATTTATGCTGTTTTAACCCACTAAATTTGTTATAATTTGATATATCAGCAAAAGGAAAGTAATACAACAGTTTTGCCACCAAAACAGTTGTTTTTTCACTCAACTACCAAATAATTGCCTTTAGTTTTGAATTCCTCATAGTCCCTGAAAGAAGGTATCTTAGTGGTTGTATTGTTTATTTTCCTTTTGGTTGCAGGGCTCTTGCCCTAGCCCTCACAGGGAGCTCTGTGCAGCCTGTAACTTCCTGCTGATGGCATGAGCTACAATCCCCAGCCTGCTCCACTGGCACAGGGGAGTCTCACAGGAACCCTGCACGATAGCGTGCTAAGTAGACGGAGTGACTCAGGGCCTTAGAAGCTTCTCTCTAGTACAGAATAGCGGTTATTGCTTTTTTTTTTTTTGAGCTAATCGTCTACCCACTCCAAGCATAATCTTGCAGCCACTGATCTTGATGTTCACTATTATAGAAATTACAGTTTATATCCTGTGTCATCTGAAAACTGTGTTCTCTGTGTAAATAAGGTTACATAATGCCACGTGATTTTTAATTGTTGCAGCAGCTTTGATCTTCATTCTAATGAAGTCTAAGGAATTTTGAAAGACATTCTTTTGCCCGTTCCTCTAGGGATTAAGATCACAGACTCTGGCATCAGATTTTCTGCATTTGAATATTGGCTGCCACACAGTTGGGAAAGTTAATCAAGCTCTCCTTTCCTCAGTTCCCTCATCTGTATTTTATACGTGACGATAGAACTTACCACAGAAGATTATGGTAAGGATTTAATATCTTAATATATTTAACATGATTAGAAGAGTGTCTGGCACAAAGTAAGTGTTTAATAAATATTAGCTACTATTATTCCCACCACTATTATTACTAGATATTTTTAGATCGTCTTGTAAGGAAGTTAGTTGGTCTTTTTGAACTTATTTTCATTTTACTGTAGAGCCTACATGCTGTAGCTCTGTAAGCCAAAACTCTGTTTGCCAGATCTCTGTGTGTGTGTGTGTGTGTGTGTGAAGCTGCTTCTTGTTATAAATGTTGAAGTTCAGTAAAAAAAAGAAAAGCACATGGATCGAGCTGCATTATGACAGCAACATGTATGATGGCCACTTGGTCTCCAAATGGCCAGCTTGAAGCTAATGTTTAGACTGCACAGTTCTATAATCTAAGCAGTAATGTCTTACAAGTGCTTTTTATTCTCACTTTTGAAATATAAGCCTTTGAACAAGTGATGATTTTAATTAAAAACGTTTCCTCAGTAATTACATGGCTTGATCAGGTGGAGCTGAGAGATCTTTATTATGACACATTTGGAAGACAAACATTGTCAATAACACAGCAGGGTTCTTGCCATGCCTACCACCTGTGCTGGAATAAAAACTTCCCAGTATCGGAATCTCAGGAAGCAGCAGCCTTTTTCATTTTCCTCCTTATTTAGCAGTAAAACTTCTGTTGAAATCTTACACAGAGCTCATTATCTAATTCGGATTAAAATATAAAAGTACTCTTCCCTTTGGATGATGCTTGAGTACCATGAGTCTCTCTTACAAATATCTGCTTATCTCTAGGATGGTCTTGATACATTTCCATGGAAGCACTGGTGCTTTCCAGTTGGCTCTGGGTTAGGGATTTTAAGATCTTTGCAATTCCATAGACTTAGTTGTTCAGTAGGTTTGTCGCTTTTGGAAATTCTTTTAAATCTGGGACTGTTTACCTCGAATTTAAAGTTGGCATAATGATCCCTACCCTGATGATTAATCTTGATTAAATGAGCCAGTCTCAATTGTCTGAGTGTGACTGAATTACAGCATGGCTCCCAGTCATCTTGGAGATACATTGAAATAACCACATGGAGCGAACTTAATGGAGGCCCACCAGCCAGAAGATGTTGTTTACTTGTGTTCTGAGTTTCTCAACAGACAAGTTTCCTGAGGCCAAAAGTTGGCACTTCCTGTTACAACCATGTTTGATAATCTACTGGTCATTAGAAATCTAGTTAAATAGAATTTCATTTTAAATTTCCACATATATTTGTCTTGTAACTACATGTGAATGTGTCCAGAGATTGTTCTAACTCCTCAGTGTGGTAGCCCCAACACAGTCTCCACAAAGAGACTGGTGAGAAGTATTTTAACTGCCTTTTACAGTAGAAATAAAAAATGATCCTAGGGTTTGCAATCAGATGAACTCCCAAGGATTTGAGCGTTAATGTCAAGTGGAACCATCCCTGATGTGATAGCTCTCTGATGGCCAGGTTAGCTAGGCTGAATGACAGTTCCACTCAATCAAAAATGAGTTTAGGTCCTGAAGTGAAAGGGTTTTGCACATGTGATTAAAGTACCTAATCAGCTGACTGTAAGTTAATCAAAAGGAAGATTGTCCTGCATGGGCCTGATCTAAGTAGATAAGCCTTTAAAAGTAGTCTTAGACTTCCCTGAACTCAAAGACTCCAAACATTTGGGCATGGAGCTCCAGCCTGATCATGTATTTCCCTTTCGAACTGTTTTTGGACTTCAAGCTTTGGCCCATGCTCATGGAGTTCCAGCCTTTCCGACTGCTTGTTTTACTGATTGGGAACTTCCTTAGCCAGTCCACACAATTGTGTAGTCCAATTAATTATAAGTAACCCCTTAATATTTATCCCCTGGCTCTTCTCTGGTTGAACCCCAACTAACTTTTAGAGAAGTATTTGCCACTTTGATACTGTGAATAAACTGAAGTATTGCATCTAAATGCTATGGCATCACTAACTCTTCTTTGGGAATTACCTTTTCTCAAGGAGGTGATTTAAACGAACTTTTTTTTTCTGTTTAATGTTAGCTTTTCAATAACTTGCGATTATTTCCCCTTGAGGCTTACAGATTTGTAAGCTATCTTGCTTTTTTTTTTTTCCTACAGAAATTGAGAATTAATGGACAAGTTAGACAGCACGTTGCTGTTATTAGGTGCCATCCAATTGATTCCAACTCATAGCGACCCTATGCACAACAAAATGAAACATTGCCCGGTCCTTTGCCATCCTCACAATTGTTACTATGCTTGCGCTGATTGTTGAGGGTCTTCCTTGTTTTCACTGACCCTTTACTTTACCAAGCATGGTGTCATTCTCCAGTGACTGACCCTTCCTGATAACATGCCCAAAGTATGTGAGACGAGTCTCGCCATCCTTGGTTCTAAGGAACATTCTAGTTGGACTTTTTCCAAGGCAGATTTGTTCATTCTTTTGGCAGTCCATGGTATATTCAATATTTTTCGCCAACACCACAATTCAAAGAAATCAATTCTTCTTCGGTCTTCCTTATTCATTCTCCAGTTTTTGCATGCATATGAGGCAATTGAAAACACCATGGCTTGGGTCAAGTGCACCTTAGTCCTCAAGGTGACATCTTTGCTTTTCAACACTTTAAACAGGTCTTTTGCAGCCGATTTGCCCAATGCAATGCATCTTTTGATTTCTTGACTGCTGCTTCTACAGGTTTTAATTGTGGATCCAAATAAAATAAAATCCTTGACAACCTCAATCTTTTCTCCGTTTATCATGATGTTGCTCATTGGTCCAGTTGTGTTTTTGTTTTCTTTATGTTGAGGTGTAATCCATCCTGAAGGTTGTGGTCTTTGATCTTCATCAGTAAGTGCTTCAAGTGTTCTTCACTTTCAGCAAGCAAGGTTGTGTCATCTGCATAACACAGGTTGTTAATAAGCCTTCCTCCAATCCTGATGCCCCGTTCTTCTTCATATAGTCCAGCTTCTTGGATTATTTGCTCAGCATACAGATTGAATAGGTATGGTGAAAGGATACAAACAACACTGATGCACACCTTTCCTGACTTTAAACCATGTAGTATCCCCTTATTCTGTTGGAATGACTGCCTCTTGATTCATGTACAGATTCTTAATGAGTGCAATTAAGTATTCCAGAATTTCATTCTCCACAATGTAATCCACAATTTGTTGTAATCCACACAGTGGAATGCCTTTGCCTAGTCAATAAAACACAGGCAAACATCTTTTGGTACTCTCTGCTTTCAGCCAGGATCCATCTGACATCAGCAATGAAGTCCCTGCTTCCAGGTCCTCTTCTGAATCTGGCTTGAATTTCTGGCAGTTCCCTGTCGATATGCTGCTGTAGCTGCTTTTGAATGATCGTCAGCAAAATTTTACTTGAGTGTGATATTAATGATGTCATTCAATAATTTCCACATTCGCTTGGACTCCTTTCTTGGAAATAGGCATAAATATGAATCTCTTCCAGTTGGTTGGCCAGATAGCTATCTGTCAAATTTCTTGTCATAGATGAGTGAGCACCTCCAGGGCTACATCTGATTGTTGAAACACCTCAATAGGTATTCTGTCAATTCTTCCTTTGGTACCAATGGTTCCTAATCATATGTTAGACAGCATACACGCTGTTTAATTGTCCAGCCTCAAGTATGTAAATAAACGTTAACTTTCTTAGTCCTAGGTCCACAAGAAATTCTTTAAGCTGAGAATGGTAAAAGCAAAGGATCGGCATTTCTACACATGCCTCTTCACTGGCTGAAAGTTAATAATTTTCTTTATTTTGCTCACACTCTAATTTGTAGTAAAATGGCAAAATTCTGTCAGATGTGTTTGTAGATTCCTTCTCCAAACTCAACACCATTTGTTCAGTTTGTTGCTTTGAAGCTGTGTCATTGCTTTGTATTTATTCCAGTAATAGCCTCTGTCTGCCTTTTACTACCTCATTCTCTCTGCTTATAACACTGGGGATACTTCCTTGGTACAGCTAGTTAGGGGACTGCTGCAGCTGCTGACACATGGACCGTATGGTTTCCCTTGTTGGTCAGAGGACTGGTTCTATCAGGGAGTGTAAAAAGGTGGGTGGTCCCTCCTTCAGGCCTGGGCTGATTATTGCTTGTTACCGTCAACCAGCACCTGAGTAGTTTATCTGTTTTATCACTAAGCATCAGGAAGGCTGGGAGGCAGCCCTCCAATAAACCAAAATTCCTTGTCCCATTGAAACTGAAGAGAGATGTTGAATACCCTCTGCTGTCCTTTTTCAGAAGTTTTCACTCCTGTTCCATGTCTGGTTCCTTGAAGGGTGATGGGTCCTTTCCCTCCTGCTTGCCTTCTTCCCCTAAGTAGATTAACTGTCACTGGAGGAGAATGTTGTTGTTTGTTGTTAGGTGCTGTCAAGATGGTTCCACCTCACAGTGACACTATGTACAATAGAACAAAACACTGCCCTGTCCTGTGCCATCCTCACAATCACTGTTATGCTTGAGCCCATTGTTGCAGCCACTGTGTCAGTTTATCTTGTTGAGGATATTCCTCTTTTTCACTGAGCCTCTACTTTACCAAGTATGATATCTTTCTCCAGGGAATGGTCCCTCCTGATAACATATCCAAATTATGTGAGATGAAGCCTTGCCATCCCTGATTCTAAAGACCATTCTGGCTGTACTACTTCAGAGACGGGTTTGCAGTCCATGAAATATCCAATCTTCTTCTCCAACACCATAATTCAAAGGCATCAATTCTTCTTCAGCCTTCTTTATTCATTGTCCAGCTTTCGTATGCATATGAGGTGATTGAAAACACAACTTGAGTCAGGTGTAACTTAGTCTTCAAGTTGACATCTTTGCTTTTTAACACTTTAAGGAGGTTTTTTGCAGCAGATTTGCCCAACAGAATGCTTTGTTTGATTTCTCGACTTCTGCTTCCATGGGCAGGGACTGCGGATCCAAGTAAAATGAAATCCTTGACAACCTCAATTTTTTCTCTGTTTATCATGATGTTGCTTATTGGCCCAGTTGCGCGGGCTTTTTTTTTTTTAATGTGGTGTAATCCATACTGAAGACTGTGCTCTTTGATCTTCATCAATAAGTGCTTCCAGTCTCACTTTCAGCAAGCAAGGTTATGTCATCTACATAAGGGAGATTGTTAATGAGTCTTCCTCCAGTTCTTCTTCCTCCTGTTCTTCTTCATGTAGTCCAGCTTCTCTGACGATTTGCTCAGCATACAGATTGAATAATTATGGTGAAAAGGTACAACCCTGATGCACATCTTTCCTGATTTTAGACCAAGCAGTATCAACCTTGTTCTGTTCGAATGACTGCCTCTTGAACTATATACCTCTTCCTCATGAGCACAATTAAATCTTGGGGAATTCTCATTCTTTACAATGTTATCCACAATTTGTTATGGTCCACATAGTCAAATACCTTCGCATAGTCAATAAAAGGCAGGTAAACTTCTTTCTGTTATTCTCTGTTTTCAGCCAGGACCCATTTGATATCAGCAAGGGTATCCTTGTTCCACATCCTCTTCTGAATCCGGCTTGAATTTCTGGCAGTTCCCTGTCGATATACTGCTGCAGCTACTTTTGAATGATCTTCAGCAGAATTTTACTTGCGTGTGATACTAATGATATTGCTTTGATAAATTTCTGCATTTGGTTGAATCATCTTTCTTCAAAATGGGCATAAATGTGGATCTCTTCCAGTCAGCCGGCCAGGTAGCTGTCTTCCAAATTTCTTGGTACAGATGAGTGAGCCCTTCCAGCGCTATCTTTGTTTGTTGAAACATCTGAATTGGGTGAGAATAGGCATTTTGAAATGCTGCATTTTCTTTCTGTTCCCTTTAATGAAAACAATAAGAAAAAAAAAAAAAAAACTCCACATAAAGCATAAAAACTCAAAGTATTTTGCTATTAGATAATTTGGAATTGTGGTGGCACAGTGGTTGAGAGCTATGGCTGCTAACCAAAAGGTCCACAGTATGAATCCACCAGGCGCTCCTTAGAAACCCTATGGGGCAGTTCTACTCTGTCCTATAGCATCGCTATGAGTCGGAATGGACTCAATGGCAATGGGGTTTATTTTTGGTTTTACAAAAGACTAGAGAAAAACAGATGTTGGGATAAATGTGCACTGACATTAGATATCTGAATTGCTGAGCTACATCGCCATTTCCACCTTAAACATAGGGTTCAAGCCAATAGACGGAGAAGATAATCAGGTACAACATTCTTTAGGCTTGTAGGCCTTCAATTCACTTACACAAATCGACTGAGACTTTGAGACGTAGAATGAGTCACTGGGTGATGAATGTACTGAGGAACAAAGCAATGAGCCAAATACAAGTGTAGGCAACAAATGAATGAGTTCAGAGGCAAGGAAGTGAAATAGCTTTGTTGTCTATAGAGAAAGCTGAGACATTCTTCGCCCTGACACAGTTTTCATTTCTGGATGGACTCCCTCCTATTCCTGGACAACTCTATGTATATTGTCCAATGAGATTAAAACAGACCTGACAAAATAGAATTCACAGTCTCTGCAACATACAAGAAGAGCTAAGACCTCTTTCCTGAATGAACATTGTGCTATAAGTGAGTTTTCAAACAATGCCTCTGGGTAAAACAAACAAACAAAAAATAGGCAAAGAGCAAGACAAATGTTTTGTGTAAAAATTTGGAAATGTTTCTTCATCGTGAAGCTAAAATTGTGACAGTTTGGCTTGTGGAAATACAAGCAAATGTATTTAAAGAAAAACATTTTCTTTAAAGATTGGTGTCTTAGGCTATGTTCTCTAGAGAAGCAAAACCAGTAAGGCATATAACTATATATAGAGAGAGATTTATATCAAGGAAATGGCTCACACAGTTGTAGAGACTGGAATGTCCCATGTCTGTGAGTCAGGCTGGAGGTTTTTCCTGATTCATGTAGCTGCAGGGGCTGGCAAACCCAAGATGGGCAGGTCAGAGAGCAGGGCTTGCTCACAGCCTTGGAAGATCGATGAATCCCAGGATGGGTAGGCAAGACCGCAGATAAACTGCTAGCTGAAGTCCCAAGGAGTGGAGGTTAGACGTACAGGAGCCAGCTGCATGATCTAGAGTGAGCAAAAGCCCACGAGCCTTGCCAGAGTGTCCACTTATATTTAATGTAAACCACATGCCCAAGGAAGATCCCTTTCAACTGATTGGCTACTCACATCAGATCCCATCATGTGAGTGATCACATTATTTCAAATCTCAACATGGAAGTGAAAACAGCAAATGGCTGCCAAACCACTGAGGATCATAGCCCAGCCAAGTTGACATACGATGTTGACCATCACTGTTAATGGCTATATGTCACTGAATTCGGTGGGGGTTTAACTTTTTTAGGGTTTATCTTGTCCTACATGATTCTCGTGCATTTGGTGACCACTGGATTGTTTTTTGCCTGGTTAAAATTTCCCAGGTGTTTTGTGTTTGTATTGGTCACCATTGAGTGCATTCAGAGGAGAAAGGATATGAGGTACATACTTTCATTTCTTTTTTTATTCAGTATATATCTATTGTGTGCCAGGGACATGCTTGGGGCTGGAGATGTGGCAGTGGCCACAGCAGATTACAACGCTCCTATCTTTGAGTATTCGATTCACTAGAAAGCCTAGGAAGGCACAAGTGTAGTCAAGAACTTGGATTTATGGTCTTCATTAAAACAAATTATGATCAGTGGGGAAAATATCTTTCTTACATCTTAAGTATGGCAGATTTTCAGGGACTGCTTTAAATACGCCACAGTACTAAGTGTGGTTTCTGTTTTGAGATGTATGAGGTGATGTGAATTTTAAAAGCCTGGGAAAATAATATTTTAAATGATCATTTATAGGTAAATTCTGGGGCAAATAACATGAAAAGTAAAAGCATATTTGACTAATGTCAAATATGCTTTTCATAATTCAACAGTTGGAGAAAATATTAATGCATATCATATAGGCTGTTATTTAAGGTTTATGAATTTAGTAATTTGGAGGGGACATTGTTCATAATCTGACGCAAAAGAGTTTCATGTAGTAAGACCTGGCATCTTTTTTCCAGTATAACTTAGCATAAACAGGGACCACAAAAACGTTTTCCTCCTGCTGACACGTAAAACAGGAGAGGGAATGTACTGTACTCCTGCCAATTCAGAGGTGACACAGATAATAAGCACATTTACCATTACCCAGTAGCAAAGCTGAAATTATCCGTATTGCTATTAGGCTAAAATATAATGAGAAGTGGTAGCTAGCTACACAGTCACACTCCTACAGTCATCACAGAGATAATGAAGTCCCCTGCTAAAATAATGAGGAGAAAAAAGACTCCTCTACACAAGAGGGATCTTTTTTTTTTTTTTTTCTTTTTAATTTCTTTTGCCTTTACATAATAACAGACAGAAAATGAAGCTACTGCGGCTACTGCCAAGCGATACAAATGCAAGCTCCCCCTCTTACATTCAGCTGTCTCAGAGTCTGGGAAAATTCTAGGGCATGGAAAATGGTTGTATTTTATCCTTTTCAGCTCCGGCTGTCTTTTGTTTCTGCACACATGCAATGATTAAACAAGCAAGGGAGCAAATTAAAACAACAACAATAGCAGGAACAGCAAAACTAGTCACATTTGGTCAAACCACTCATTATTCTGAAAGCAAGGTAACAATGGATTTAAAAAAATTATATATTGACTGTTTAAATTCAACCCTTTTGGGCAATTTCAGACTCATTTGTACATGAAAATGAGTATGTGTACTAGATCACTAATTTAGCATTAAAAATGTCAGAAAAATCTAAGAGATACCTTACAATCAGTGACTTACTGGGGTGCAACAGTTAAATTTATTTGGGAAAGTGGGGAAAGGTGAAAAGTCAAGGGATTATATTGAATCTAAATGGAAACATTCGTTTTCAGAATACTATTAATTATTTTTGTTCTTTTCCCCATTTGAAACTGGAAAAGGAGGAGAATGAGTCCAACCTGAGGCACAGACACAGCAGTGACACTGGCCTTTATGATTATGTTTCTTCACAGCTGGTAGTGGCAGCCAGGCTAGAGGTGAGAGACAGCCACATGCATGCTTCCTGTTTACATCTTCCAACTGGTATAACCCAAACCAAAAACTTGTTGCCATGGAGTCTATTCTGACTCCTGTGACCCTATATGACACAGTAGAACTACCCCATAGGGTTTGAACCACTGGCCTTTCATTTAGCGGCCGAGAGCTTAAAAACTGTGCCACCATGGCTCCTTCCAATTTGTATGGGCCCCGGAAAACAACATATTAAACCGTATGTAAAATCAAGGCTCACTCACCTATACCAACAAGCCTGGTGGCCTCAGGATGGGCAGAGTTCAATCTTTGAAACCAAATTTCGGTGTTTTTTTTTTTTTTTTTTTAGGAGTCGGAGTCCCTGGGGGTGCAGATGGCTAACGTGCTAACAGCAAGTTTGGCTGGTCTGGTCCACCCAGGGGTGCTTCAGACAAGGGTCTGGCAATCTACTTGTAAAAATTAGCCATTGTAAACCCTGTGGAGGGTGCCATGAGTTGGAATTGACTCCAAGGTCTAGGAGAGTTATTGGAAGTGAGTTGTAGAGCTCAGGCGTTGATTTAAACCATGCATGAGAAATCTTTGATACTCAGCACAAATTTTTCTTTTTAAAAGGGATTTAGTAAGGGCCTGGTTTCCCTACATGAACATGTAGGGCCTGGAAACTGCTGAGTTTCAGGTATTAATATTGAACTGATCTTATTTATAGCCACAAGTTAATGAGTACTGAAGACTTTCAGATAAGTCCTTTTTGCCTGTTAGAATTTATTATTTCAGTATGTACTGCAGACTGAAATATCGATGCTGTTGTTGTTAGGTGCTGTCAAGTTGTTTCCGATTCATAGTGACACTGTGTACAACAGAACAAAACAATGACGATATGTAAACAAAACTTTAAAATACATATATAACACTGAGAAAAATAATTTCCTGGAAAAGGAGCTCGATTATATATTAGCATTTTATTCACCCTATTCTTTGCCCTCTAGCACTTCCAACAAAAACGCAACAGTTAGAAGTGGAACAATCTATTAATTAGATTTCTGAGAGACTAGATAGAAAAATTAAAAAAAAGATTCAATACCCTAAGATGGCAATAGGAGTGAAGATTTTTCTATAGGGAACACATTCTTGTATACGAGTTAGTGCCTTTTATTGCAGTTGGACCAAGCATTTGCCACATCTCAAACTTATGATCCAACATAAACACTTACAATGATAAGAAATTCTAAAAGGTCGAAGAAGCGAATAGCTATAAAATGCTAATAATAGCTGTCATCTAGGTTCACTGCTGGTAAAATCATTCTCTTTATGTCACTTACAAAACACATAGGAAATTATATCTTTTTCTAATAAGTAGAAACAAGATCAATATGACCAAATGTTAGACTATTTTCATCGTTATCATTACTTGAAAATTCTGCAGAATGGTAACAGAAATGAAAACGATAAAAAGTGAAAATAGTTTGCTGTTTATGTATCTTGCATCTGCAGTTTTACCTAATAGTTGCATGATTCCAGGTAGCTTTAAAACAAGCTGATTTTTTCATCTAAATGTAGAAATAATAATTTGCTATGTTTGGCTACAATGCATTTTAATTCTTGTTTTGTTTTGTTTTCTTCTCTATTATGCTACAAATCAAAACCAAAAACCAAACCCATTGCCATCGAGTTGATCCCGACTCATAGCGACCCTATGGGACAGAGTAGAACTGCCCTATAGAGTTTCCAAGGAGCAGCTCTTAACCACTACAACTGTGATACAAAAAAAAAAAAAAAACCCAGTGCCGTTGAGTCGATCCCGATTCATAAGCGACCCTATAGGACAGAGTAGAATTGCACTATAGAGTTTCCAAGGAGCAGCCTGGCGGATTCGAACTGCCTACCCTTTGGTTAGCAGCCGTAGCACTTAACCACTACGCCACCAGGGTTTCCATGTTAAAAAAGGAAAGGGGAAATACATATTTTCAGATATTTTGGGGTTATTGTCTTAAAGAAAGATTCATTTGTTAAAAAAAAAAGCAGAAGGCTCTTTCATTCAATCTTCCTTAAAACCACCGTATATATAGCACAGATCTGTGATACGCACACACATATATAATTAAAAATGTTTTTATTACACATGACGCAACATGCTTTTTCACTTCGTATTATATTCTGGATATACATCCACGTTAGTAGATAGAGATGTACCTCACATTTTTAAAGTCAGCCTGTTGTTGTTGTTGTGCATCGTCAAGTTGATTCTGACTCATAGTGTCCCTATAAGACAGAATAGAACTACCTCATAGGGTTTCCTAGGCTGTAATCTTTACAATTTGAAAGGTAGCAAATCTGAGGTTTTACTCACCTCCCTCCCTCCTCTTTTCTGCTCCACCTGATTTGGACTAGTCCTGAGTGAATAGGAGAAAAGATACAGTCTGAGAACAGAGAACAGTATATGGCAGCAGCTGATTTAGGAAAAAGGATGGAAAGATCAGGAAGAGCAAAGAGAAAATGATGAGTTACTACCTGCTTGAATCGGCCACCAGCGCTCTTTAAAGTCTGCGTAATATGCCGTCATATGTGACAACCAGTAATTTATATAACCACTCCTCTTTTGATAGGCATTTGTTGTTCGGTGTGGTCGATTTGGTTCTGACTCATAGCGATCCTATGTGCAACAGAACGAAATCCTTCCAGGTCCTGTAGCATCCTCACAATCATTGCTTTGCTTGAGCCGATTGTTACAGCCACTGTGTCAATCCATCTCACTGAGAGTCTTCTTCTTTTTCACTGATCCTCTGCTTTACCAAGCATGATGTCCTTCTCCAGGGACTGATCCGTCCTGATAACATGTTCTAAGTACGTGAGATGAAGTTTTACGATCCTTGCTTCTGAGGAGCGTTCTGGCTGTACTTCTTCCAAGTGTTCTTCTGGCAGTTCGTGGTATATTCAATATCCTTTGCCAATACCGTAATTCAAAGGCATCAATTCTTCTTCAGTCTTCTTTATTTATTGTCCAGCTTTCTCATGCATATGAGGCAGTTGAAAATACCCAGACCTGGGTCAGGCAACCTTAGTCCTCAAAATGACATCTTTGCTTTTTTTTTTAGCACTTGAAAGAGGTCTTTTGCGGTGGATTTGCTTAATGTAGATCTTCGTTTGATTTCTTGACAGTTGCTTCCATGGGTGTTAATTGACAGACAAGTGGTGGGGTAGGTATTTATTTGCATCAAATCATTGACAAATAATCTGCTGAAAATATTTAATACATTTATACTGTCTAAAGCCTAAGTGATATTAATATCAGCAATTGTTTAAGTGTTTGCCAATCCAATACATGGAAAACCGAAAAACCAAACCCACTGCCATCGAGTCAAGTCCAACTCATAGTGACCTATAGTTGCACTTGAATCCACCAAGAAGCAGCTGGTAGATTCCAACCGCAGACGTTTTGGTTAGCAGGCAAGCCCTTAACTACTGAGCTACCAGGGCTCTGATAAGTGGAAAGCATTATATTATTGTTGAAGTTTGAAATTCAATGCTAGATTTCAGTCATTGAAATAAAGATGCTGGAGTCAGGTAAGACCTTGGTTCAAAAAGTAGCTCTTCCATATATTAGCTGTAAGAATATAAACTTTATTAAACCTCATTTTCCTTATCTGTAAAACGGAGATAATGGTAACCATGATGGTGTGAGAATTAATTAAGGTCATGCATATAATGCACTCAGTACCATGTCTGGCACTAATAAACACGCACCATATGTAATTTTGTCTTGGAAGAAGTACAACCAGATGGCTCCTTAGAAACAAGGGTGGTGAGACTGCGTCTTGAATACTTTGGACTTGTTGTCAGAAGGGATCAGGCCCTGGAGAAGGACATCAAGCTTGGCAAAGTACAGGGTCAGTGGAAAAGTGGAAGACCCTCAATGAGGTAGATTGACCCAGTGGCTGTAACAATGAGTTCAAGCATAACAACTATTGTAAGGAAGGCGTAGGACCGGCTGTGCTTCTGTTGTGAATAGGGTCGCTACGAGTGGGAACCAACTTGATGGCACCTAAGAACAACAACGACAATATATATAATTTTAAATTAAGTTTTATTAGTGGTAGTAGTATTATGCCCCTGTTTACTTGTTGAACTAACCCTCTTTGCTTATTTTTATTCTTCTCACTCTGATAAACGTTTTTGTTCATATTCTTTCCCCTACGTTTTTATTGAGTGTAAGTCTTCTTGTTATTGATTTGAGACGAAGCTGTGGAAGAGAGGTAAGGCTTTTCTTTAGGGTGGATGGCCAGCCTCCCATTCCTTATTGTCATTATAAGTTTTCTAGCCTCTGGGGCAAACTTCCTCTTCATAAGGACCAACTCAGGAGTTTCCTACCTCAGAAACCTCACTCGAGAGAGTCTACCTCCTGACTTTTTCTTAAAGACAAAGTCAGTCAGCTTCTACCAATGTGGCACTGGGCAAGCAGAGTATAGCTAATGACAGTCTCCTCTATTTGCCCACTGACTACCCTTGGCCCACTTCTTGTTCAGCCTGACTGCTTCTAATTTGTGGTACTGTTGTAACTGCCTTGCACATCTCCAGGACTTCAGTGTTCTTATCCATTTACTTTTATTTTCATAATTATCTTTGTTATTTCAAGGAAGTTTTGGGGGAAATGCTAAAAGCAATTTTTAGATCAGCAATATTTAGCCAAAAAATAATTATTACTTTAAAGATGAAATGACAACTACAATACAACAACAAAAACATAGACCCTGAAGCCTTTTAGTCTGTAGTGTCTAATGTTAACAAAAACATCAATAAATGCTTCTAGAGGGGGAAGAGTGCATCGGGAAAAAAAAAAGTTCTAGCAAATTCAAAGGAAACCAAGATGCAGAGTCTTCATAGCCTAGACTCAATTGCTTTGTGAAATTGAGGTGAGGATTTTGAAGTGAACAATGGATAAAATTCTACAGTATGTTTTAAGATTTCTAGAGAAATGAACCAGCTGTGGGAAATTAGAAAGGCAGCAATTTTGAGGTTTCATTCGCCTCCCTCCTTCCTCTTTCCCACTCCACCTGATTTGGACGGATCCTGAGTGAATAATAGAAAAGATACGGTCTGCGAACAGAACAGTATATGACGGTAGTTGATTTAGGAAGAAGGATGGAAAGATCAAGAAGGACAAAGAGAAAATGGGGAGTTTCAGTTGTCACCTGTTTGAATCAGCCAGTTTCTGCTGAATTTGAAAATACTTAAATAAAAAGGAAACATGGTAATTAATTGATAAATAATGCTGTTAGCATTTCCTTCATTTTGAAAAAGGTGCAGATGTTCAAAGGAGTAAGATATGTTTATCGACCAAGAATGATTCAGTTCAGAATATCTGTCATTCGAATATCACATCTAGACTTCTATTTTCACGTAGAACTGTGTTAAGAACCTGACCTAATGTCTATATTATCTTGAATCCTTACCTTTTAATAACAGTGGATTTTATTCTTGGAAATTAAACAACAAAAACAGAACTACTTCAAGTGAAGTTAGGTAATCATCAAACTCAGGTCATCAGTCTCATTTTTTTAGTGAGACTAGTGAACTGGCTTTGGAAGTCCAAAAGAGTCCCCACAGTAATATAAAATGTGTATTGTGCCCAAATAAATCTCTAAAGACAGAGTACATAGCTGTGTTTTTGCTTGGAGTTTAGTGGGTGTTCAATAAGTGTCGAATGAATAAGAAAAAGGAAGATAGAGGAAAAAAGAAAAGAGAGAGAGAAGAAAAATAAGGAGTATATAGAACAAAGAAGGCAGGGACTAAGTGATGATAATACGATTATGTTACTTTTCACGTCACAGAGCTTTTTTGTATATATTATCTCCAGTGCATACGCAAGTAAAATAAAATCAGGGCGTTTGGATAACAATATTATCCTGACATATATTCTATTTTATTCATTCTTGCTTGGTTTCGTTCTCATTCTGATTTCAACACTTTAGGAAAAAAAATGTAGTAACTTAGAGCTTTACCGCAAAGTATAATTGGAGTTAGCATAATGGGATTTCTAAATTTTGTATAGAATGTGTTTAAGAAAGCACCAAAGATGTGGTTGATGTAGAAAACAGTGAGCCTTCTCCGTAGTTCGCAGGGACTCAAAGAGAACTGAAATCAATGTGGGTAGAATTGTCTAGGAAGACTTCATGAACATGTTAATATCTCCGCAGTCTTAAGGGCTGGAGAGGGTTTAGGTAGGCAGTGATACTGCAGACCAACATAGTCTTACGAAGAGGAGTAACAGATGCACAGGATTTTTTATTAAGCCATCTAATGCACTGACGCTTGGGGATTTGTTGCCGACAAAAAAAAAAAAAAAAACCCTGGTGGCATAGTGGTTAAGTGCTACGGCTGCTAACCAAAAGGTTGGCGGTTCGAATCCGCCAGGCGCTTCTTGGAAACTCTATGGGGCAGTTCTACTCTGTCCTATAGGGTCGCTATGAGTCAGAATTGACTCGACAGCACTGGGTTTATCAAACTGTAAGGTATAAGTGAAAAAATGTAAATGTCCTATTTATTATCTATACATAAAAACAACAAAAGAATGCAGGGGCATGTTTGAACCGGATAATATGGGAGCTCAGTGGAATATTGTCAGGGAGAAAAAAAGAACCTTCTATGCAAAGGCATTGAGAGGCTTTAGGCAGTGTCATTGAGTATCTTCAGAAAAGGTGACTATTCCCTAAGCCATTTAAGCAAATGACAATGAAATTCTTTTGTATACTAGGAGAGGGGACATTTTAATGGCTTCAGAAATACGTGGGAGATAAATGTCATAACAAGATGACTCAAGAAATTAGCCTAAAGTAAAGAAAATATAAAAGTCAACCAGCTGTCCTAGTTATACCTTTTGAAAGTGAAAAAAGGAAAAAGAAAAGAAAAACTTCCTATTTATTCTCTCTCTTCCCCTTTCTTCCTTCTGTCCTTATTTTCTCTTTATTTCTTTGTTTCTCATTCATTTAGGAATATTTTTAATAAAACAGATGCCGTATTTACAGTAGTGCTACCAGCAAGATACAGGTATATAAATGGTCCCCCCAAACTCAGCACCACAGAAAAGAGAAAAACAGAGGACAGTACAGGGGCAATAGTGGGTATATTAATTTCAGATAACTCTGCACGCGACTATGGTTCATCTACATTCTACTTGTGTGACCTCAGGCTGGTTAATTAATCTTTCTGACTTTTCTATTCCATATGTGTAAAATAGAAATAATAAACCTCTCACCAAGGATGGTTACCAGGGGCCTGATACAGTTCTGGGCTAGTATGGTAACGCGTAAATCTGTTTCTCATCCTTAATTCTACCTCAGAAATCCATAAATGTTTCATATTTTCTTTTCTCTGTTATAGGAAGGATAGATTCTTGTGAAAATATAAAATATATTAGGTGCAAATGAAATGACGTATTGCTTGATGAATCCACAGAGGTCAAAAGAGGATTATTTTCTCATGAATGAAAATACAAATCCTATCAATTTGCATGAGCTTATTTTACAATCAATGGTTCATTTCTGAGACCCTTCGTTTTTATTTATTTTAGAAAAGAATGAAAATATACAAATATTTTTCAAGGTGCTCATAAGAACCTGAACTAAATTCAACACACTCAGGTTAAAGGGAAACAAAGGGACTATTTTGACAAGCCAAAGTCTATATTGCAAACATGCTTTTCCCAACATACTCCTAAATTTAAAAGAAAAATGCGTATTATTTCACATGGCTTCATTTGGAGTAAAAATAAAACCCAGGGTAATATTTATCAATGCCAAACAAAAATTATTTCATGGTCTTGTATACAAAGTGCATATTGGAACAGTGAGTCACTAATACTATTTTCATATGATAAATCTTATATTTTTGTTAACTTTTAGAAAGTATACACACTTTATAGAATTTTGTGACATATAAGAATATGAAGGAAACCCTGGTGGCGTAGAGGTTAAGTGCTACGGCTGCTAACGAAAGGGTCAGCAGTTCAAATCCTCCAGGCGCTCCTAGAAAACTCTGAGGGGCAGTTCTACTCTGTCCTATAGGGCCGCTATGAGTCAGAATCGACTCGACGGCACTGGGTTTTTTTTTTAAGAATATGAAGTGCAAATATTTCTGGAGTGTTGCAGTCACTAATATACATTCTATTCAAAATGATGTTCAGACCAGAAAGAATTGGAAAAACCAATTAAGCAGAAAGGGGAAAAAGAAACCATAAAAATGTTTAAATCCATTTGATCTGTCTTGGTGACCAAAAATAAATAAATAAAAAGGCAGTAACATTTATAAGCCAAACTATGTTTTTGGGAAACAAAGAAGAAAAGTAGCATTAAAATGACTGACAACACCACTGCAGATTTGTGGGGTTTTTTTTGCTGAATATACACACAGCAAAACATACACCAATTCAACAATTTCTACGTGTACAATTCGGTGACATTGATTACATTCTTCGAGTTGTGCAACTATTCTCATACTCCTTTTCTGGATTGTTTCTCCCCATTGGCATAAACTCACTGCCCCTAAGCATTCCATCTAACCTTTCCGGTTGCTGTTGTCAATTTGATCCCATTTAGATAGCTTTTTTTTTTTTTTTTTAAAGCACAATGCTCAAGGCAGATACACTTTACTAATTGAGCTAAACTGTGGTTTGTTTTAAAGGAGACTTCAGGGGATATTAGGGGTTTAAGGTTTAATGATTATCTCAGGCAATCATTTCAGGGGCTTATCCAGCATGAATTAGACTAGAAAGTCTGGATTCCATGATAATTTTAAATTCTGTTGTACTTTTTTCCCCCTTTTGATCAGGATTCTGCTATAGAATCATTGATCAAACGTTAAGAAAATGGTAGCTGGGAAGATCTTATGGCAAAGGAGGCAGTTGTTCATGGAGGCAATTAGTCATGCCTTCCATTTCCTGCTCCTATTCCTGACTCCACTTTCTTTGTTGTTCCAGGCAAATAGAGACCAATTATTTTATTTTGAATGGCTGCTTGCAAGCTTTTAAGACCCCAGGCACTACACAATGAACTAGAAGTTAGAACAGAGGCAGTAAAAATGATATTAGGCCAATTAACTGGGGTGGTCTATGAAACTATGTCCCTAAACCTCCGAACCACAGAACCGAATCCCATGAGGTTTTTGTTTGTACACAAGTAGCCTCAGAAGCTACTCTTTATTTATTTATTTATTTTATCATTGTTGTAAATATATCTATCCTAGAACTTTTGCCAATTCAGCTTTTTACAGATGTACAACTTAATGATATCAATGACACCAATCGCTGTGCAACCATTACCCTTAATGAATGTGAATTTTCCATCAGCATAAATAGAAACCCAGGGCTCCATAAGCAAGTTTGCTATTCTTCATCTGGATTCAGATATCCATGAATTGAATAAATGAAATATTCTAATAGAGTAGTCTGTCCTGCAATTCTTTAAAATAATGCATTGACAATATAATGAAAAACAAAATTATTAGGCCTGGAGATAAAAAACAAGGTATTAACTTGAGAACCATGAGAGTCTTCATTGTTGTAGTCCAAACTTGTGGGCACCTGTTTGTGTCTTTGGGCATGTCATTTAACTTCCCTGGAAAAACTCCTTTTTTAAAAAAATAGAAGGTAGAGACAAATGTTCCCTTGTGTCCTTTCTGGCACTAACCTTCTGGGGGAAAAAAAAAACTATTTCCTTTAGCTCTGCAAGCTGTAACTTAGTTGCTATCAATTTGTTGACAACGTATATTGCTTTTTCCACACCTCATGGATTCTCCCATAGGGGCAAACAGACTCTGACAATGAAACTCTGCACTGTTGGATATTGTTCACGAAAGAATTGTGGGCTTTAAAGTTAATATTATTCTAGGGTCTCTTAGTACAATGCTAAGGAGCAGCTGGTGTGTTCAGCCATTTGCAACTCGTCTGAGCCACCAGATATGACTTTCTAACTCCTGGAGAGAATTAATGTGTAAGAACATCTTATAAAAAAGACCATTTCACCTACGTTGTGGGGCTAGATTTTTGTATCTTGTTTTTCTCCACAGAGGCTAGCTCTCGCCTGGTTATTACGTTCTGTTTCTTTAACTAGTGGTAAGGAACTCAGGCACAATGCTTTGTTAGGTATTCTGTTTTCCTTGTCTCTTGTGATCAGCCTTATTCAGATTTTGAGCATTGAAATGAGGGAAATGCATTGAGAGGGTAGGGATAGTGGATTGCCAGGTAGACCCAATGAAGAAAAACATGGAAGTTTCATTCCTTAACTGGAGTTTACAGAGCATCAGTGCCTGCAGTCGTTGTAACTGTCACTGTGGAGGATGAGAACATGGGTGTGGAGGGGTTCCGGTGTGGAGTGGCAGAACCAGGTGGGAAATAAAAGAGAAATTATCTCCAGTGGTTCCCTGTGGCTCACACATTCCCCTGGTGCCCAGTAGAAATTCTTCGGAGGGTATCTGACTACCAGCCATAAGTGACACCTTGGATAGTGAGATGTTTTCAGACTGAGGTACATGGACATGAAGTAATATTAGGGGAGTAATTGTTTTTTTGTAAGGAGGAATGAGAATGAGTCTGAATGAGGAACAAATACATCAAAGAATTCTATAGGAACTCAGTTGCCACTCATCACAATGGATAATGGTCATTGCCTATGTGGAGGAGCCCATCACAAAGACATTAGGCACTTGATGTGGGTAGTCTAGGTGACCAACCTTCTCTATTATGTTAGGTACTCCTAGGCACAGGGGTGGATTCTTGGGATGAAGACACGAAGACATGAAATATTATTTGTTAACATGTTCTATAAACTATATGATGATATATACATTCTACCGTTAATGTTAGTTGTAACCAAAGGACATTAGAGTCTTAATTACCTGGTAAAAAGGACTGGATAATTTTTTGTAGATCTTTCTTCAGAAAACATAATTGTATACCAAAATCTCATGTAAATATACATATCATTTCGTGGTAGCTTGAATAAGGTTGATGAATATTCAAGGAAACAAGTAGATACTCTCTAATAGATTATGTATGAGACAAAACACTTTTGTTATTGTCTTGGTATCATGAGCAATACAGTTATGCTCAGTATTTTTTTTGAAATCCCAAAAGAGAACATGTAGCCTATAACAGTGTGTGGGTTTGTGTGTGTGTTGTCCAAGATTATATTTTTCTTAGGCAAGGAAAGAATCTCCCATTTTTCTTAAAAAAATGTAAAATTTCTTTAGCAAGTATTCATGGTAACTGCCATTCATTGCATGTAATATAAATAGAATGTATTTATAGCAATAGAATGTGTTTTTACTAATTTTGAACTACAGGCAATTATAAAAGTACAAGATTTTTAAGAATATGTCCCACTGCTCAGCCTCACATCAGCTTTTCTCTTTAACAATAAGAGGTGATTTAGCTATCAGATCTTTGAATTTATTAAATTAATTCAAAGTATTCCACACCATTTTCTATTAGCATATTTAATTTTAATGACTCTTTTATCCAGAAATTCAAATCCTTTTAGTGAACATTAATTACATGATTAGAATTTAATCAAGTATTCTAAAAAGTTCAGAAAGCTAAATAATCTGGCTCTGATACAGATAGACTTATACTCAAGTTGGAGATATAAACAACACACATAAAACCATTAAGGAGACAAAAAAAAATAGTAATAAAAAATCATATATTGTTAGAAACTTTTTCAATAATCTGTGAGATCAATATCAACTTGATTTTCACTCTTTGCACCTCAGTTAAGGAGTCCCTGGGTAGCACAAATAGTTAAACTCTGAATTACTAACTGAAAAATTGGCGGTTCAAACCCACACAGAGG
Source organism: Loxodonta africana (assembly GCF_030014295.1). Taxonomy (NCBI): domain Eukaryota; kingdom Metazoa; phylum Chordata; class Mammalia; order Proboscidea; family Elephantidae; genus Loxodonta; species Loxodonta africana. Next base: position 11,557,532 of record NC_087362.1, read on the forward strand.
TGCCATGGAACTAATGCCTGGTAGTCTGCTTCCAAAGGGTCACAGCCTTGAAGACCATATGAAGCACAGTTCTACTCTTCACACTTGGGGTCGCCATGAGTTGGAATCTGAATTAACTCAATGGCAACTAACAAGGAGCACTCAGATATAGAAAGTGAAATAGGTGAAAAATAACTTTAATAAATATAGTGATTTTCACTTTACTTTTCTCTTTTCATGTTACCTTTTTTTTAAAAAAAAAAGCTGGTTTCAAAGATTCTGATACAATTTCTAGTGTTAATTCACGTCATTGGTATATGCACTACATACTCGAATATTGAGGATTTCAGTGGATGTCCTTTATAATTCTTTCCAATTTTGCAGATATGTAAGTCTAATATAAAGAGCATTTCTCATCAATGAGGCTACAGCCTTGGCCATTTACTGCCACGATACGACCTGTTCTGTTTCAACGGCTGTTTCTTCATAGATGATCTTCACAGCTGCAGTTACTATCTGTACAATGATACATCCACAAGTCTTCTCTATGGAGTGCACTTACCGTCTCCATTTCAGTGTGTCTCATTCAAACTCATGTTAGAGACAACACTCATGATCTTCCTCTTACCCCACTCATCACCTCCAAAGCGAAGCCCTTCTCCAGTGTTTCTCATGTCCATGATAGGCTCTACTTTTCATACATTTGGACAAGCCAAAAACTGAGTGCTAATGTCATCTTGACATTTCTCTGATTTGTACACCCTTTTTTTTCCATACCATAGAAATCAGCAATTCTTGACAATTTTCCTTCATGCATTTTCCTCAAGTCTATATTATTTCCATCTCTACTTCTAATTACTATGATTTCTTACCAAAACAACTGCAACATCTAATTGGACTGTCCATATCAAGTCTTTTTCATGAAAACCAATATCTACTCTGCAATTCATTTTTTTCAAAATATGTATCTGGTAATGTCAATTATGCCTAAAGACATTTTTATGACTTCACATGGCCCTAAGGAAAAAGTCTCAAATTCTTATGAGCGCCTACATGACCCAACAAAGTTTGGCCCCTGCTTACTTCTCCAGACTCATTGTTGTTATTTCTATCCATGATTTGGATACATTGATCTTCTATAGCTTTTGTTTTTTTGAGCATAAGGTGTTCCACATACAACTATGCATTATCCGTTCTGACTTCTTTCTCCCCACCCCCAAACTAGACCATGAACCAAGAGACTCAGGACAAGTTTTTTTTTTTTTTTAATGTATATTTCTGGGTTCTATCCAAGAAACACTAAATCAGACTTCCTGGGGACAGAAATAAGACTGCATTTTTATCAGGTACCCCAGGAACATTTTATTCACAATGACAGCTGAAGACCTTTGTTCTTGGTTCTTGTTAATTGCCATCAAATCAATTCCTACACATGATGACCTAATGTGTGCAAAGCAGAACTGCTCCATATAGTTTTCAAGGTTGTGACCATTTGGAAGCACAGCAGGCTGTCTTCTCAGGCATCTCTAGGTGGGTTTGAACCAGGAATACTTTCAGTTCGTAGTCCAGCATTAGCCATTTATGCCACTTAGGCAGCCCTTGTTCTAGATGGTGGAGTCCCTTTATACTTGATAGTGGGTCTTCTTTCCACTATCAACACTCTCAGTTTAGGTGATCTTATGATCGTCTAAACATCATCTATATGCTAGAACAACTCACATTTCAATCTCAAGCCACTCTTTTGAACTTCAGACTTAGAAATGTTTGATTTTCTTCCTGACATCGCCACTAGATGATTCAGAGGCATTTCAGATTAACTATACACTAAAATTTTCATAAAAATTTTCATTGGTTCCCTGTAAATCCTTTCCTGCTTCTGGATGCTTCATCAAATAGCCATTCATCCAGTTGCTCTTGCTAGAAACTTCTCTTTTACCTCCTACCATTCTATAACTGTGTCTTATTTTATTTAAAAAAAAAATTCTTATATCTATTCACTTTTTCTATATAAAAAGCAGTCCTCTTGGCAGAGCCATCAAGACATAACTACTGTAATAACCTCCTACATGGTTTCCCACCTTCACAGTTGCCTCCTATGCTCACTCTAACAATTATACACATTGCAGTCAGAGGGAATATGCCACTCCATCATTTTGCTTAAAACCCTGCAAAGCCTTCTTATTGTGTTAGTATAGAATATTTAGCATAAAGTCTAATATCTCTAATGTTGGCAATAAAGCTCTGTATAATCTGACCCCTTTCTCCATTCTACCTAGCATTCTTTGGCTCTCTTTCTGACCTCAGTCCCCTTGCATAGTCTCTTTCTTTCTTCCCTCTCCCCCTACTTTGCTTGCCTAAACTCTACTTATGGTAGGCCTCGGGATAAAAATATATATATATATATATATATATATATATATATATATATATATATATATATATATATCTCAAAAAATCTTTCCTTAACCCCAAATCTGAGCTGTATCTCTTTATTTCGTTGTCATTTATTTTTCCTTCTTAGAATGTATTCAGGATTTTTAATTGACTACTCAGTTGGGAGAATTATTGATTTAATGCCTGTTTCTCATCAGATGGCAACTTCAGCAGGACAGGGACGTTTGCTCCTAGTTCACCACCATATCCTCAAAGCCTAGCTTAGAGGCTGGCACATAACAGGCACCCACTGAATATTTATTGAAAAACAAACAAGCATACAAATGAAATATCTCAATACGAGACTAATAAAACAAACAAAATCATTCTTTTTCTAATTATTCCCCTTGTTATTTAAAAAAAAAAAACCCTTTAGCAGAATTCCAATGCAAGTTTAATTTATAGAACATTGAGGAAGTTATAGATTAAGTGATTTGTCAGGTTTATCAGTGCAAATGCAGTCAATGGACAGCTTATTACGCCACTGGAAAACATACCAGAAAAAAAAAAACAACTAGTGGTCAATGATATCAAATATCAAAATTACAATGGAAAAAGGGAGAAAAAAACTGGCTAGGTATTTTGTACAATAGCATATTTTGATGTCTGAGTAGAAGATCATGAATGTTGAAGGAAATAATGAATATTAACATTTCAGAGCATTTTTGACACAAAATTACACTTGCTTCTGTATCACAACAAATAATTATACAGCTCAGTCATTTCAGAATTGGATCTGTTAAACATTCTCAAATTTTTATGAAGTGGCTCTGTTAAACATTCTCAAATTTTTATGAACGTGTTTTATCATTCAATTTGGTATCCACCATTATTGGGGTAAATAGGAAAATCCTCACTGCTGGACCATTAAGCAATATCATGATAAATGGAGAAAAGATTTGTCAAGGGTTTCATTTTACTTGGATCCACAATCAACACCCGTGGAAACAGAAGTCAAGAAACCAAAACATGTATTGCATTAGGCAAATCTGCTGCAAAAGACCTCTCTACAGTGTTGAAAAAGCAAAGATGTCACGTTCAAGACTAAGGTGCACTTAACCCAAGCCATGGTGTTTTCAGTAGTCTCATATGCATGAGAAAGCTGGACAATGAATAAAGAAGACTGAAGAATTGACGCCTTTGAATTGTAGTGCTGGCAAAGAATATTGAATATACCATGGACTGCCAAAAGAACAAATAAATCTGTCTTGGAAGAAGTACAGCTAGAATGCTCTTTAGATGCAAGGATGGCAAGATTTCCTCTCACATACTTTGGACATATTATCAGGAGGGATCAGTCCCTAGAGAAGGACATTATGCTTGGTAAAGTAGAGGATCACCGAAAAAGAGGAAGACCCTCAACAAGATGGATTGACACAGTGGCTGCAACAATGGCCTCAAGCACACCAATGATTGTGAGGACAGCATAGGATCGGGCAGTGTTTCCAGTATTTCATTCTGTTGTGCATAGGGTTGCTATAAGTCGAGCAGATCTGACAGCACCTAACAAAAACAGGGACAAATATAAGATTTAATCACAACCTAAAACTTAGTCAAAGGCCATCGTTGTTCTCTTTCTCCCTCCCTCCCTCCCTCCCTCCCTCCCTCCCTCCCTTCCTTCCTTCCTTCCTTCCTTCCTTCCTTCCTTCCTTCCTGTTCTGTGCTTTAGGTGAAAATTTACAGCTTTAGTTAATTTCTCATTCAAAAATTTATACACATATTGTTTTGTGATATTGGTTGCAATCCCCACACGGTGACAGCATCCTCCCCCTTTCCACTCCAGGTTCCATGTGTCCATTCTTTCAGTACCTGTCCCTGATTTCTTGTCCTGCTTTTGGACAGAAGTTGACCATTTGGTCATGAATATTTGATTGAACTAAGAAGCACATTCCTCATGCATGTTTTTTTGTTTTATACTCCTGTCTAATCTTTGTCTGAAAAGTGGGCTTCGGGAGTGGTTTCAGATCTGAGTTAGCAGAGTGTCCAGGGGACATAGTTTCAGGGATTCCTCCAGTCTCTGTCAGACTAATAAGTCTGATCTTTCTACATGAATTTGAAATCTTTTTTACATTTTTCTCCAGATCTGTCTGGGACTATCTCTTGTGATCCCTGTCAGGGCAGTCATTGGTGGTAGCCGGGCACCATCTAGTTCTTCTGGTCTCAGGTTGGAGTCTCTGATTCATGTGGTTCTTTATTCCTTTGGTTTAATATTTTCCTTGTGTCTTTGGTTTTCTTCATTCTCTTTTGCTCCAGGTAGGATGGGACCAATACATATACCTTAGAGGGCTGTTCACAGGCTTTTCAGATCCCAGACTCTACTCAACAAAGTGGGATCTCAAATATTTTCTTTATAAACTATGTAATGTCATTTGAATTAGATGTTCTCAAGACTGTGGTTCCCAGACACCAAGCCCCAGCCCCAGCTACTCAGTCCCTCAAAGTGCTTGGATGTGTCTGGGAAACTTCTATGCTTTTGCTTTGGTACAGTTGTGCTGACTTCCCTTATATAATGTGTTGTCCTTACCTTCACTGAAGTGGACACCTGTCTACTGTTTAGTTAGTGATTTCCCCTCCTCCTTCCTCTCCACTCTCGTAACCATCAAAGAATGTTCTTTTCTGTGTGTAAACCTTTGCTTGAGTTCTTATGATAACAGCCTCATACAATATTTTTACTTTCGTGACGGACTTATTTCACTCAGCACAGTGCCGTACACATACATCCATGTTGTGAGATGTTTTGCAGATTCATCATTGTTCTTTATTGTTGCACAGTATTCCATTGTGTGTATGTACTATAATGAGTTTATCCATTCATCTCTTGATGGACATTTAGGTTGTTTCCATCTTTTTGATATTGTGAATAGTGCTGCAATGAACGTGGGTGTGCATATGTCTATTCCAGTAATGGCTCTTATTTCCGAGGTGTGGGACTGCTGGATCATATGGTGTTTCTGTTTTTGCTTTTCAAGGCAGCGCCATATCATTTTCCAAAGTAGTTTTACCATTTTACAGTCCCACGATCAGTGCATAAGACTTTCAATCTCCCCATAACATCGCCAACATTTGTTATTTTGTGTGTTTTGAATTAGTGCCAGCATTGTCAGGGTGAGATGGTACCTCAGTGATTTGTATTTGTCTAATGGCTAATGATCTCAAGCACTTCTTCATGTGTCTGTTAGATGCCTGAGTGTCGTCTTTGGTGAAGTGTCTGTTCATATCCTTTGCCCATTTTTAAATTGGATTATTTGTCTTTTTGTTGTTGGGATATTGCAGTATCTTGTGGATTTTAGAGATTAGGCTCTTATAGGATAAGTTATAGCCAAAATTTTTTTTCCCAGTCTTTAGATTCTCTTTTTACTCCTTTGGTGAAGTCTCTGGATGAGCATACATGTCTGATTTTTAGAAGCTCCCAGTTTCTCTTCTGGTGTTTAGGCATTGTTACTTATTGTTTGTATCCTATTTATGGTGTGTCTTAGGGCCCCTAGCATTCTGCCTATTTTTTCTTCCATGATCTTTATCATTTTAGATTTTATATTTAAGTCTTTGACCCATTTTGAGTTAGCTTTTATACACGGTGTGAAGTATGGGTCTTGTTTCATTTTTTTGCAGATGGATATCCAGTTATGCCAGCTCTATTTGTCAAAGAGACTGTCTTTTTCCCCATTTAAGGGACTTTGGGCCTTTGTCAAATATCAGCTGTTCATAGCTGGATGGATTTACACCTGGGTTCTCAATTTTGTTCCTTTGGTCTATGTGTCTGTTTTTGTACCGGTACCAGGCTGTTTTGACTACTGTGGCTGTATAATAGGTTCTAAAAGCAGGTAGTGTGAGGCTTACCACTTTATTGTTCTTCTTCAATAATGCTTTACTTATTCAGGGTCTCTTCCCTTTTTGTATAAAGTTGGTGACTTATTTCTCCATCTCATTAAAAAATACTTGCGGAATTTGGATTGAGATTGCATTGTATCTGTAGATTACTTTGGGTAGAATTGACATTTTCACAATGTTGAGTCTTCCTGTCCATGAGCTTGGTATGTTTTTCCACTTATGTAGGTCTCTTTTGCTTTCTTGCAGTAGTGTTTTATAGTTTTCTTTGTACAGGTGTTATACGTCCCTGGTTAGGTTTATTCCTAACTACTTTATCTTCTTGGGGGCTATGATAAATGGCATTTGTTTGGTGATTTCCTTTTCAAAGTTCTCTTTGTTGGCATATAGGAATCTAACTGATTTTTGTATATTAATCTTGTATCTGCTACTTTGCTCAAATCTTCTATTGGTTCCGGTAGACTTCTTGCAAGTTTTTTGTTTTCTGTGTATAAGATCATATCATCTGTGAATAGGGATAATTTTACCTCTTCCTGATCAATTTGGATACTCTCTATTTCTTTTTAATGCCTTATAGCTCTACCTAGGACCTCCAGCACAATGCTGAATAAGATTTGTGGTAAAGGGTATCCTTGTCTGGTTCCCGTTCTCAAGGGGAATGCTTTGTCTTTCCGCATTTAGAATGATGTTGGCTGTTGGCTTTGCATAAACGCCATGTACAGTGTTGAGGAATTTCTCTCCTATTTCTATTTTGCTGAGAGTTTTTATCAGGGTTGGGCATTGGGCTTTTTCAAATGCCTTTTCTGTGTTGATTGATAAGATTGTGTTGTTCTTTCCTTTTGATTTATTTATGTGGGGATTATGTTCATTGATTTCCTAATGAACCATCCCTACTTAACTGGTATGAATCCCCCTTTGTCAGGATGTATTACTTTTTTGATATGCTGTTGAATTCTATTGGCTAGAATTTTGTTGAGGATTTTTGCACCTATGTTCATGAGGTATACAGGTCTGCAGTTTTGTTTTTTGTCATAACTTTCCTGACTTTGGTATCAGGGTTATGCTGTATTCATGGAATGAGTTTGGGAGCATTTCTCCCTTTATTGTGCTCTGAAATATCTTTAGTAGTATTGGTGTTAGCTCTTCTCTGAAAGTCTGGTAGAATTCTCCAGTGAAGCCACTGGGGGCGGGATTTTTTTTTTTTTTTTCTGGGAGGGCAGTTTTTTATTACCTCTTTAATCTCTTCTCTTGTTATGGGTTTGTTCAGTTTTTTTTTTTTTTACTCAGTTTGTGTTATTTTGGGTAGGTATTGTGTTTCTGGAAATTTGTCCATCTCCGCTAGGTTTTCAAATTTGTTCAAGTTCAAATTTTATTTCACTTGGGGCTTTTGTGATATCACCCGCTTCATTTCTTATTCAGGTTCTTTCTTTCCTTTTTTGTTTTTTCTTTTGTCACTTTGGCCAGTGATTTGATGATTTTGTCGATCCCTTCAAAGGACTAACTTTTGCTTTTGTTGATGCTTTCTATTGTTTTTCTATTCTCAATGTCATTTATTTCTGCTCTAATCTTATTAGTTTCTTTCTTCTGATGCCCATGGGCTTCTTTTGGTGCTCTCTATTCGTTTGAGTTGTAGGGTTAACGTTTTGATTTTGGCGCTTTCTTCTTTTTGGATGTGTGTGTTTATTGCTATGAATTGACCTGTAAGTGCCGCTTTTGTTGTGTTCCAAAGGTTTTGGTAAGATGTGTTTTTATTAACATTTGGTTCTATGAATTTCTTTATTCTGTCTTTGATTTCTTCTCTAACCCAGTCATTTTCAAGGAAGATGTTGTTCAGTTTCCATGTATTTGATTATTTTTCCTTGTTGTTTCTGTTATTGACTTCCACTTTTATGGCATTATGATCAGAAAAGATGCTTTCTATTATTTCAATGTTTTGGATTCTGTTAAGGCTTGCTTTGTGGCCTAAAACTGGTCTCTTCAGGAGAATGTTTTATGTGCACTGAAAAAATGTATATTTTGCTGCTGTTGCCTGGAGTGTTCTGTATATGTCTATGAGGTCAAGTTGGTTGATTGTGGCATTTAGATCTTCTGTATCTTTATGGAGTTTCTTTCTAGATGTTCTGTCTTTTGCCGAGGTGATGTTTTGAAGCCTTCTACTGTTATTGTGGAGATGTCTGTCTCACTTTTCAATGCTATTAGAGTTTGTTTTATGTATTTTGGAGCCCAGTCATTGGGTGCATATATTTTTATTATGGTTATGTTCTCCTGGTGTATTGACCCTTTAATCATTATATAGTGTCCTTCTTTAATCCTTTATGATGGATTTTGCCTTAAAGTCTATTTTATCTGAGATTATATTGCCATTCCTGTTCTTTTTTGGTTGTTGTTTGCTTGATATATATATATATTTCCCATCCTTTGAGTTTTAGTTTGTTCATGTCTCTGTGTCAAAGGTGTCATGTCTCTTGTAGACAGCATATGGGCAAATTGTGTCTTTTAAACTGTTCTGCCACTCTCTGTCTCTTCAATGGTGTATTTAATCCATTTACATTCAGCATAATTATTGATAGGTATGAGTTTACTGCTGTCATTTTGATGTATCTGTGTGTGTGTGTGTGTGTGTGTGTGTGCTGTTGACAGCTTCTTTGTTCCACTTAATTTTCTGTGCTGAGTTCTTTTTGTTTATGTATTTTCTTTCCATCTCTTTCATTATTGTTGATTTTGTATTTGCTGAGTTTTTATGTTTTTCTTCTTTTTTATTTTGATATGTAGGTTTGTTAGCTTCCTTTGTGGTTACCTTGAAATTTACTTTTATTATTCTAAGTTTAAACCCATCTTTTATTTATTGATATCACCTTAACTTCCTCTCCAAATGGACTTTCTATAATTACATTGCTTATTCCCCCTTTTTTGTTTTGACATTGTCATAGAAAACATATTGACTTCTCTTGTTCCCTATTTTCAGTTTTTAAGCTTTGATTTGTTTTTGTGAATTCCCTATCTGGGTTAATAACTAGTTGATCTGTCCTGAGTCCTAGTCTTGGATCGTTGTTTGATGTTGTTGGTTCTCTAACTGAAGGACTGCCTTTAATATTTTTTGTAATTTTGGTTTGGTTTTTACAATCCCCTCAATTTGTGTTTATCTAGAAATGACCTAATTTCACCATTGTATTTGAGAGACAATTTTGCTGGATATATATAATTCTTGGTTGGCAATTTTTTTTTCCTCAAGCCTTAATATATGTCACCCCATTGCCTTCTTGTCTGCATGGTTGGTGTTGAATAATCAGAGTTTAGTCTTATTGGTTCTCCTTTGTGGGTGACTTTTTGTTTATCCTTAGGTGCTCTCAAGATTCTTTATTTGCCTTTGGTTTTGGCAAGTTTGATTATATGTCTTAGTGACTTTCTTTTGGAGCCTATCCTGTATGGGATTCATTGAGTTTCTTGGATTGGTATCTTCATCTGTCATGATATTAGGGAATTTTCTACCAGCAAATCTTCAACGATTCTCTCTGTGTTTTCTGTTATCCTCCTTTGTTCTGGTACTCTGATCACTCATAGGTTTTTCCTCTTGATCCTACATAATTCTTAGGCTTTCTTCTTCTTTTTTTTTTATTCTTTTTTCTGATTTTTCCTCAAAGAAATTGTTATTAAGGGATTTATCTTCAATCTCACTAATTCTGACTACCATTGTCTCAGTTCTGATCCGATGACCTTCTATTGACTTGCCTAATTCTGAAATTTTATTGTTCATCTTTTGGATTTCTAGCTGCTGTCTCTGTATGGTTTCTAGCGGTCTGTTTATTCTGTTGTTTTCCTCTTGTATTGTTTTCCTGAATTCTTCTATTGCTTCGTCTTTGCGTTTCTTGGCTTGGTCTGAGTTTTGCCTGATCTTCTTCATGATCTCTTGGAGAGCTCTGTGTATTAGTCTTTCAAATCCTTTATCAGGTATTTCCATTGTGTTATCTTACCCTGGAAGGTTTTCTCATTGTTTATTTTGGTCACTTGCTAGAGCTATCTTTTCATGCTTCTTTATGTGATTTGACATTGACTGCTGTCTCCAAGGCATCAATAAATTATTATATTTATTTATTGTATTTTTGTTTACTGCATCTTGTATTTTGTTTAGTTTTGATACGCTCAAGTAGGTTGAGCTGTAAGCTACTTTGGTTTTGGCGTCTTTGAAGCTTTCACATCCTGTCTCCATGTGGCCAGAGCAGCTACTAGAAGTGTGAGCCTGGGAGTTTGTTCACTGCCCTTGCAGAGGTATGGTTATTCAGGGCACAAGTGTCCAGATCATCAGTCACAGAGTGTATTTTGTGGACTCTCACCTATAGTCCTAGGCAGGCTGGGCTGCTTGGGGGTGTTCAAAGCAGGTACAGATCTCTGGTTGTGGTGGGAGGCAATGTGTGGGGCAAGGCAAGGGACAGACAGCTGCCTGAATGAAGGGCATGTCCCTGTTCCCTTGAGCCCTCAGTGCAGCTGGTGCCTGGGCACCTGGGGCCATTGGCTGGAGGGATTGGGAAGCATCATTAATTCTCAGACTCCTGTTGTTGGTGGCTACAGGGAGTGGGTGGTACTGCTGGCCTGTAGGTTCCCTTTGTGGGTGGGTGAAGCCCCTTCTTACGGGGCAAGCAGCATCAAATGTCTCAAAGCTGCAGCTCCCCCTTGACTGCTGCAGCTAAAATCAGCTTCAGGTGTATGCCCTAATGTTTTATGCTAATGAGGGTATGCAGTGTTGAATGAGCCCTCAAGAGACTAGGTGGCACGGTGAAGGGCACTACAAGTCCATGGACCCTGTACACCAGTGGCTTCATGAAAGGGCAGAGCCTCCCAACTAGCCCTGAGTTATTGGCTTAGAGAGTGTGGCCTTGTTGGATGCTAAGACTGGTATCAGGGTCAGGAGGGGGATGAGTGAGGTGAAGGGAGTGCTTCTCTGCTGTGAAGCTCTGAGGGGAGGGGTTATCGTGCCAGTCCGCACTGTAGGTTGGGAGCTTGCACTTAACTTTCGCATGTCTGGTGTCCTTCCTGTTTGGCTCTGGAGGTGCCTGCAGATTCACTGCTGCTTGGCTGTACCAGATGTGGGGGGCCTGAGCTTGAGATGTTGCTTCTAGCCTCGTCTTGTGCGCTGCGGAGACTCAGCTAGCAGTATGCTGGTAATCCTGTGATTTGTAGTTTCCTGTTTCCACTGCTGTTAATTTTTTTCTCCTTCCACCTGCCTTGCAGTCTGATTCTTCTGCTCAGTCTTTGATCATTAGGGTTCCTAGATTGTCTTATATATTCAATTCACTTATTTTTTTGAGTTTTTGTTGTAAGAGGGATGATAGAAAGCATGTAACTATTCTACCATCTTGGCCCCTCCTGCCATTATCGTTTATCTTATTGTTAGGTGCAGTTGAGTCAGTTCCAACTCATAATGACCTTATATATAACAGAAGTTAACCTTGTCTGGTCCTGTTCCATCCTCACAGTCATTCCAATGTTTGAGTCTATTGTTACAGCCACTGTGTCAATCTTGTTGAGGGTCTTCTCTTTTTGTGTAGATCCTTTACCAAGCATGATGCTCTTCTCTGAGGACTGGTCCTTCCTGATAACATGTCCAAAGTACGTGAGATGAAGTCTTGCACTCCTCGCTTCTAAGGAGCATTCTGGCTGTACTTCTTTCAGAAAGATTTGTTCGTTCTTCTGGCGGTCCATGGTGTATTCAATATTCTTCACCAACACCATAATTCAAATGGTGGAAGGCCATTCTTATTACATTTTAAAGGGGTGAAAAGACAATTCAAGCATATATTGTGCTGACCCTCATTTTAGGAGAGTTGAGGGAGGGAGAAGACACCTTCTACTGACTTAAAATATAAAAGTACAAAATGCTTTTGCTATTTCCTCAGCATCAAAATTTAGGCATTATGGCTCTTCTTAAAATGATATCTTTGGACTACGTTAAAAAGAGAAATAGCATAGAGATAATATTGAAATATTGTATATCCATTAATAGAAAATTCTGTACACACATTTTCTCATTAATTTTTCTGCACATAGTTATGAAATGCTTCCTCTAATGGTATTTTCATCTTTTTTTAAATATAAATTTTATTCTCCGGATTGACATAAAGCTGTTCAGAAAGTAATGTAATAAAGATTTATGTGTGGAAAAACTTTGTTTATAAATGAACAAAATACAGGTTTTTTTTTTAGTTCATCCCAGTATTTCATCTAAAAGTAGGTCAATATCTAAAATTATGTTTAGTTTAACATTTCACATATTTTTCTCTATAATCCCTACTTCCTGATCTCTGAACACACGCAACTGTCACATTTAAAAAATTTTTTTTCTATGACACTGACTTCATCTTAACTATTACCAAATGTAAATTTCTATAGATTTTGATGGAATTCAGTGTAGATGAACACAAGATTCATTATCATTCTACTGAGTTTTTTTTTTCTTGCAGTGCTCAAAAAAACAAGATAATTTTCTTTGCTTTGATATAGTGTATACAGTTTAGAGATATTGTTTATTACTGTTATTCATTTAGTATTTTAAAATCAAAAAAACCTAAAGGTGAAAAATTAAAAAAAAAAACAGTGCCGTCTGTAACCTGAATTACTTTGAAATACTCTGATGTGTCATATTCAAAGATAGCTTTTAAAGACCATTGGAACACATATTTATCTTATGGAGACAAAGATAAGAACTATGGCCTGGAGTTATTTTTGTTAATGTAAGCTATTGTTTTTAAAAATCTTAAGATAGAAGCTCAAATAAAAATACAACAATTTGCAACATGAAAAAAAAATCATAAACTAAGATGTTTTAAGATCATATCACTTTTTGGATTTATCTTTTTCTTATAATATTTGTATGCTGAAATGATTCTCATTAATTGAAAGATTTTAGGGAAATAAAAATAAAAACTAACAGCTGCATTATATCTTATATTTTTATATTTCTCTTATCTATTGCAAATTGGATTAAAGTGGCACTGTTAGAAAATATTATATTTGTATCTATATATAAACAAATATTAGTCAAACATATATTAATCAAAGGATATTTAAATACAACTTAGACATACAATTATGAATTCCAAGTTTCTGATACTTGATCTTTGTTTTAAAAGACACATCAATTTTAGTATAAGGCATTTAAGAGTAAAAATTAAATAATTCAAGCACTAGGAGAAAACATGGGTGAATTCTTCTATAACCTGCAAGGAAAGATTATCTAAGTATGACTCACAATCTAGATGTAATAAAATAAATGACTCAAAAAATTACCTATTTACTAAATAAATTTGTCAAAAAAGACTGCCAAATTAGGAGAACAATATTTACATCTCACAGATAAAAGGTTAATATCTCAAATAGATAAATATTACATTTTGAGGGGAACAGGGCCAAAAGCCAGACAAAAAATGGGCAAACACACAAAAAAAACCCAAAAAGCAAAAAAGTACTTGTGTTTGCTCATTCATGCAAACCACAGACACACACACATAGACACTCACACACACAAGTAATGAGATTACTTCTTACAGAAGGTGGGTAAGAAATGGATAGAAAGGATGGGAGGATTAGAACAGCAGAAGAAATATGGGCAGGACAATTCTCTGAGTGTACTTTTTTATAGTTCTGAATTTTAGAACTATATTAATGTTTTACATGTGCAAACAATGAAATCAATAAACAAGAACAAGGAAGGAAAAGCCAAATAGAATTAGGCTATAAACAATGAATCTAACTATATCTCAAAGGAATAACATAAACATACTGAAGGGGAAAAAATGACTTGTTTATTTTTATTGGTAGAGGAGCTAATAGAAGTGAAATCAAATTTATTTTACGATCCTTAGCTTTGAAATGACAGCAACTTCATCCTATCGTGGTATTTATTCGATTCCAACGCTAGTGTTTTCTTAACATTTTATTGTCACTGTGGGAAATTGGGAGAAATACCAAAGTTTCTAACACCATCTTCCTTACTATTTCCCACTTTAAATGATGGAAATTGAGTCAACAAACACCCCAGGCATATTTGTACCTGGAAAACTGGCTATGTAACCCAGTTCTGGCCATTTAGACGTAAGGCCGTCCTTTGTTTTCTGATGAAGAACAGAGGCAACTGGTGACACAACTTTCCACAAAAGCGATGCCTAGACTTGCAGCCACCCAAGTGTCTGTCAGTTTGTCATACTATGGGGGCTCGTGTGTTGCTGTGATGCCGGAAGTTATGCCACTGGTATTCAAATATGAGCAGGGTCACCCATGACAGACAGGTTTCAGCTGATCTTCCAGGTAAAGACAGACTAGGAAGAAGGACCCGGCAGCCTGCTTCTGAAAAGCATTAGCCAGTGAAAGCCTTACTAATAGCAGCAGACCATTGTCTGATATAGTGTCAGAAGATGAGCCCCTCAGGTCGGAAGGCACTAAAAATACAACTGGGGAAGAGCTGCCTCCTCAAAGCAGAGTCGACCTTAATGACATCGATGGAGTCGAGCTTTCAGGACTTTCATTTGCTGATGTGGGATGACTCAAAATGAGAGGAAACAGCTGCAAACATCATTAATAATTGGAAACTAGAATATAAGAAGCATGAATTCAGGAGAATTAGAAATCATCAAAAGTGAAACAGGACGCTTAAAGGTTGATATCCTAGGCATTAGTGAGCTGAAATGGGCTGGTATTGGTCATTTTGAACCGGATAATCATTTATGGTCTACTATGCCGGGAATGACAACTTAAAGAGGAATGACATTGCATTCATTGTCAAAAAGAACATTTCAAGATCTATCCTGAAGTACAACACTGTCAGTGATGGAATAATATCCATTCACCTACAAGGAAGACCAGTTAATATGACAAACAAACTAAAGATTTCTATCAACTTCTGCAGTCTGAAATTGATTGAATATCAATCAGGATGCACAGATAATTATTTGTGTTTGGAATGCAAAAGTTAGAAACAAAGAAGAGATCAGTAGTTGAAAAATATGGCCTTGATGATAGAAACAATGTCAGAGATCAGATGATTAAATTTTTCAAGACCGAAGACTTCTTCATTACAAATACCTTTTATCACCAACATAAGCAGCGACTACACATTACACATGGACTTCGCTAGATGGAATACGCAGGAATCAAATCAACTACATCTGTGGAAAGAGACCATGGAAAAGCTCAAGATCATCAGTCAGAACAAGGCCAGGGGATGACTGAACAAGTTGACAAGAGGCAAAGTATGACCTTGAGTATATCCCATCTGAACTTACAGACCATCTGAAGAATAGATTGGACATGTTGGACACTAATGATCAAAGACCAGATGAGTTGTGTAACGACATCAAGGACATTATACATGAAGAAAACAAGAGATCATTAAAAAGACAGGAGAGAAAGAAAAGACTTAATGGATGTCAGAAGAGACTCTGAAACTTGCTCCTGAACATCGAATAGCTAAAGAAAAAGGAGAAAAATGATGAAATAAAAAGGTGAACAGAAGATTTCAAAGGGCAACTTGAAAAGACAAAGTAAAGTGTTATGATGACATGTGTAAAGAGTTGGAGATAGAAAACCAAAAGGGAAGAATACGCTCAGCATTTCTCAAGTTGAAGGGACTGAAGAAAAAATTCAAGCCCTGAGTTGCAATACTGAACGATTCTATGGGAAAAATATTAAGCAAATCAGGAAGCATACAAAGAAGATGGAAGGAATACAGAAAGTCACTCTATCAAAAAGAATTGGTTGACTTTCAAACATTCGAGAAAGCAACATATGATCAGGAACCAATGGTACTGAAGGGAGAAACCCAAGCTGCACTGAAGGCATTGGTGAAAAACAAGGCTCTGGGAATTGAGGAAGTACCAAATGAGATGTTTCAACAAACGGATGCAGCGCTGGAAGCGTTCAGTCGCGTATACCAAGAAATTTAGAAGACAGCTAACTGGCCAACCAATTGGAAGAGATCCATATTTATGCCTAGTCACTAGAAAGGTGATCCAACTCAATGTGGAAATTATTGAACAGTATCATTAAAATCACATGTAAGCAAAATTTTGCTGAAGGTCATTCAAAAGCAGTTGCATCAGTATATTGACAGGGAACTGCCAGAAATCCAAGCCAGATTTAGAAGAGGATGTGGAGCCAGGGATATCATTGCTAATGTCAGATGGATTCTGGCTGATAGCAAAGAATACGAGAAATATGTTTACCTGTGTTTTTTTGTGTTTTATTGACTATGCTAAGGCATTCGACTCTGTGGATTATACCAAATTATGGATAGCATTGTGGAGAATGGAAATTCCAGAACACTTAATTGTGCTCGTGAGGAATCTGGACATAGACCAAGAGGCAGTTATTCGAATAGAGCAAGGGGATACTGCATGGCTTAAAGTCAGGAAAGATGTGTGTCAGGGTTGCATCCTTTCACCTTACTTATTCAATCTATATGTTGAGCAAAAAATCCAAGAAGCTAGACTGTATGAAGAAGAATGGGGCATTAAGATTGGAGGAAGACTCATTAACAACCTGCATTATCTAGATGACACAGTCTTGCTTGTTTGAAGTGAGGAGGACTTGAAGTCCTTACTAATGAAGACCAAAGGCCACAGCCTTCAGAATGGATTACGCCTCAACATACAGAAAAGAAAAATCCTCACAACTGGACCAATAAGCAACACCATGATAAACAGAAAAATTGAGGTTGTCAAGGATTTCATTTTACTTGTGTCCACAATCAACATCTGCGGAAGCAGCAGTCAAGAAATCAAAAGATGCATTGCATTGGGCAAACCGGCTGCAAAAGACCTCTTTTAAGTGTTGAAAATCAAAGGTGTCACCTAGAGGACTACAGTACACCTGACCCAAGCCACGGTGTTTTCAAGTGGCTCATATGCATGTGAAAGCTGAACGATGAATAAGGAAGACCAAAAAAGAATTGGCAACTTTGAATTGTGGTGTTGGTGAAGAATATTGAATATACCATGGACTGCCAAAAGAACAAACAAATCTCTCTTGGAAGAAGTGCAGCCAAAATGCTCCTTAGAAGCACAGATGGCGAGACTGCCTCATGTAGTTTGGATATATTACCAGGAGGGATCAGTCCCTGGAGAAGGATATTATGCTTGGTAAAATAGAGGGTCAGTGAAAAAGAGGAAGACCTTCAATGAGATGGACTGACACAGTGGCTGCAGCAATGGGCTCAAGCATAGCAACAAAGTGAACACAGTGCAGGACCAGGCAGTGTTTCAGTGCCGTTGTGCATGGGGTCGCTATGAGTTGGAACTGACTCAATGGCACCTAACAACAACAACAGACTCGCGGCTGCCAAGAACTGCCTATCACCTTGCTCCTTGTTCTAGACCATAAGGATAATAAGCCCAGTTGTTTAAGCTACTCTTATTTGGGTTTTCTGTTGAGTAAAAATAAAATATCCCTCATATACAGAAGAATCCGCATGCTTAGATCATGCCCCTAAACCTCCCGTTGCCATTGAGTGAATTCTGACAGAGTAGAACTGCCTCTTAGTGTTTTCAAGGGGAGTATGGTGGATTCAAACTGCTGACCGTTTGATTAGCAGCCGTATCTCTTTATCACTGCACCATCAGGGCTCTGTCCCTAAACTGGGATTATACAAATAAAACAGTTTCAGGTAGCAAAGATCAATTAGTTCTCACAGATATTAAGACTTTATGTACACAATAGCTTCACATGAATTATCTCTTTTTACCTCACAATATGCTTAAACGTAAGGGTTATGATATCCCTTTTATATAAGAAAACATGAGATTCAGAGATTTTAATTGTAACACCCAAGGGCATTTGGCTTATAAAGGAGCCAGGATTCAACTTAGGACTTTTTTATTTTTTTCCATCACATCATTCAACCTAATATAACAGATAAACTTGAAATAAATTTAAACAAACAAAAATCATCATTTTGGAAACAGAATCCAAATAATTATGATTAAGCGTAAGCCTTGATAGGTACAACTATATTTGTTGCTTTTCTCTGCCTTTCTAATTTATAACTAAATTCTCAATACCTGAAAGTTGCACATGTTATTACAATGGGTTTCACAATTTTAAGGTTCATTATGAGATCAAATAATTTAATATTTGTTAATAAAACTATTTCAAAGTGTTGTGACTTAGCAATTATTCCTGGGTAGATTTTAATAATATTCTGATTCTGGGCTGAAAAATCACCACCTATATTATTTACTCAAACTGCTTATAACATTGAGAAAACCGGTTTCTCTGACTGAAAAACAGACAACTGAATATTTAGGAATTTCTTAGAAATTATGTCTAGGATTTGAGGTATTCCCGTTGCCCTCGATTCCAACTCATAGTGGTGACCCTATAAGGCAGAGTAGAACTGCCCCATATGGTTTCCAAGGAGTGCCTGGTGGATTTGAACTGCCAACCTTTTGGTTAGCAGCCGAGCTCTTAACCACTACACCACCAGGGTTCATAGAAATAATAAAAGTTCCAATTGGAATATGACCAATTCATTAGTACATTACTGTGAACAACAAGGAAATATTTGTAAGATTAAAAAACTATATTGGGATTTGACTTCTAAGTATTCGACATTCCAATTTTATTAATTCAATAGAGATTTATTGCCTGTTACTATTGGTCAGCTAGTTTGCTAATTCCTGCGAAGACAAAGGTAATACATATACAGCATAATAAACTCAGTGTTTGATAGAGCAGACAATCTTCAAAGCAATTACTACAGAAAATCCAGTATAATGGCAGGGATAAATAAACATGGAATAATTAGTTTAAAAAGTAGTGGCATAACAGTTATTCTGTCAAGGAAGGTCAGGGAGCGCATCTCAGTTCAGATGCCATTTGTACCAGACACCATTTTTCTGATGCAAGAAGTTGTAGGGCAGTGAGCAAAAGGACAGCTGGCAAAGCAAAGCAAGTGACAGAACGTACAGCACATGTGGAGACGCCTGGAGAGACATACTAGGGGCAGCTTCCGAAGAACCTGTGAAGGAGCTTTACTGAAGTATGTGAAATTATTCACCATGTGTCCGTCAGTTTGCCATACGTGATGGCTTACATGTTGCTGTGATGCTGGAGGCATCGCATGGGGTCACCCATGGTGGACAGGTTTCAGATGAGCTTCTAGACTAAGACAGACTAGTAAGAAGGACCTGGCGACCTACTTCTGAAAAAATTACTGGTGAAAACCCCACAAATAACAGCAGAAAATTGATATAGTGCCAGAAGATGAGCCCCCCGTTCCCCTAAGGTTGAAAGGCACTCAAAAGATGACTGGGGAAGAGTTGCCTCCTCAAAGTAGAGTCGACCTTAATGACATGGATGGAGTCAAGCTTTTGGGACCTTCATTTGCTGATGTGACATGCCTCAAAATGAGAAGAAACAGCTGCAAACATCCATTAACAATGGGAACATGAAATGCATGAAGTATGAACCTAGGAAAACTGGAAATTGTCAAAAATGTAAGACCAATGACTTATTCCTTGGAAATACTTTTTTTTTCAATAACATAAATGGCAACTGTATATGTGGCCCTCAACAGATGGAATACACATGAATCAAATTGACTACACCTGTGGAAAGAAACGTTGATGGTAAAGCTCAATATCATCAGGCAGAACAAGGCCACAGGCTGATTGCAGGACAAACCATCAATTGCTCATATGCAATTTCAGTTGAAGCTGAAGAAAATTAAAACAAGTCTGCAAGAACCAAAATACAGCTTTGAGTTTATTCCATCTGAGTCTGGAGACCATCTCAAGAATAAATTTGATACATCAAACACTAATGACTGAAGACCAGTTGACTTGTGGGATGACATCAAGGACATCATATGTGGAGAAAGCAAAAGGTCATTAAAAAGACAGGAAAGAAAGAAAACACCAAAATGGATGTCAGACAAGGCTCTGAAACTTGCTCTTCAAGGTAGAGCAGCTAAAGAGAATGGAAGAAAGGATGAAGTAAAAGAGCTGAACAGAATATTTCAAATGGTGGCTGGAGAAGACAAAGTGAAGTATTATAATCAAATATGCAAAGACCTAGAGTTAGAAAACCAAAAGGGAAGAAAATGCTTAGCATTTCCCAAGCTGAAAAAATTGAAGAAAAAAAATTAAGCCTTGAGTTGCAATTTTAAAGGATTCTATGGGCAAAATATTGACTGAAGCAAGAAGCATCAAAAGAAGATAGGAGTAATACACAGAGTCAGTGTAGCAAAAAGCACTGGCCAAACCATTTCAGGAGGTAGTATGTGATCAAGAACTGATGCTACTTACAGAAGAAGTTCAAGCTGCACTGAACACATTGGAGAAAAACAAGGCTCTAGGAATTGACAGATTACCAATTGAAATGTTTCAACAAATATATGCAGCACTGGAGGTGCTCACTTACCTATGCCAAGAAATTTGGAAGGCAGCTACCTGGCCAACCGCCTAGAAGAGATCCATATTTGTGTCCATCCCACAGAAAGATTATCTGACAGAATGAGGAAATTACTGAACATTATTGATATCACACACAAGCAAAATTTCCTGAAGATAATTTAAACACACTTGAAGGAGTATATTGACAGGGAGCTGCCAGAAATTGAAGCTGGATTCAGAAGAGGACACAGAATAAAGATATCATTGCTGATGTCAGATTGACATTGAATGAAAGCAGAGAATAGCAGAAGATGTTTTATTCACTACACAGAGGCATTTAACTCTGTGGATCATAACAAATTACGGATAGCATTGTAAAGAATGGGAATTCCAGAACACTTAATTGTGCTCACGTGGAACCTGTACATAGACCAAGAGGGCTGTATCCTTTCATCATACTTATTCAATCTGTATACTGAGCAAATAATCCAAGAAGCTGGACTATAAGAAGAAGAACATGGCATCAAGATTTGTGGGAGCCTCACTACCTGTGATATGCAGATGAAAAATCCCTGCTTGCTGAAAGAGAAGAGGACTTGAAGCACTTACTCATGAAGATCAAAGACCACAGCCTTAAGTATGGATTATACCTCCGCATAAAGAAAATAAAAATCCTCACTAAGCAATGTAATGATAAAGAGAGAAAATATGGAAGTTGCCAAGTATTTCATTTTACTTGGATCCACAATCAATGCCCATGGAAGCAGCAGGTCAAGAAAATCTGCTGCAAATCTGCTGCAAAAGACCTCTTTAAAGTGTTGCAAAAAGCAAAGATGTCACTTTGAGGATTAAGGTATGCCTGACCCAAGGCATGATATTTTCAATCCCTCCATATGCATGTGAAAGTTAGGAAATGAATAAGGAAGACTGAAGAAGAAGTGATGACTTTGAATTATAATGTTGGCAAAGAATATTGAATGTACCATGGACTGCCAGAGAAACAAACAAGTCAGTCTTGGAAGAGGTACAGCAAGAGTGCTCCTTGGAAGCGAGTATGACAAAACTTCGTGTCTTGTACTTTGGACATGTTATGAGGAGGGACCAGTCCCTGGAGAAGGACATCATGCTTGGTAAGGTAGAAGGTCAGAGAAAAAAAGGAAGGCCCTCACTGAGATGGATTGGCACAGTGGCTGCAATGATGGTCTCAAACACAGAAACAATTGTGAGGATGGTCAAGACCGGCAGTGTTTCATTCTGTTGTATGCAGAGTTGCTACGAGTCAGAACCGGCTTGTCGGCACCTAACAACATGAAAAATTATGGTTTTAAATTGGGGAAGAAGCCTGAGGAACCTTTAAATTGTTGCTTGCCAGATTAAGCTTTGCTTAAACTTTATTTGTCTTGGAACGAAAGAAAAAAAATACATTGTCAATAATTATATTTCTGGAACTTTGAAGCTTTTGTGTGTTTTTGTTTGATTTCAGTTTGTATTATGGTCCTTTGATTTAATACTAAGACTACTTTGGAATTTCAAGTCTACCCTTAACTAAACTAAGATAAAATGAAATTCATATGCACCTAGTCGAAAAGGTTACCCCCACGGCGAGGTGGTGGTGGTAACAGCAATAGTTAGAAATTGGAGACTACACAAGGAGGAGTATGAAGGGATTATTTATATAAATATTTATTTTTCCCCTTATTTTTCCATACTTAGTGAAAAATACTGTTTAAAGATCCCTGGGATACGCAATGCATGTAATGTAATTAAAAAAATTTTTTTTCACTGTAATTTTGGGGAAAATTTACATAGCAAATTTGGTTCTCATTTAACAATTTCTGTGCATATTATTCAGTGGAATTGGTTACACTTTTCACAATATGCCAGCATTCTCACTATTTCCATTTTGGCTCTTCTGTTTCCACTAATCTAGCTTCCCTCTCTCCTCCTTACCTTCTCATCTTTGGTCTAGGGTAAATGTTGACCATTAGGATTCATTTAGATGATAGTTTAGAGAAGCATAGTACTCAAAGGGTGCTATTATTTATTTTATGAGCCACTTTGTCTTTTGGCGGATAGGTGAGCTCTGGGATGTATGTAGAGTAACAGTTAAAAAATTGAGCATGTATCTTTAACTGTTCATGTTTTATTAATATGTCCCTTCTCCAAATTTACAATGCATGAAAGCAGTATGGGCATAAAACCCAAAATCAAGCCCAGTGTTGTACAGTCAATTCAACTCGTAGTGATCCTCCAGGACAGAGTAGAACTGCCCGCAGTGTTTCCAAGGCTGTAATCTTTACAGAAGCAGACTGCCACATCTTTCTCCTGTGGGGCAGCGGGTGGCTTCATCCTGCTGAACTTTCACTTAACCGAGTGCTTAACCACTGTTCCACCAGAGTTCTGCTGTTTCTGGCCTGGGGAGAAATAAGTTCATCTTAAGAGCTCGCCTCTGGCTCTTGGATTGCTTAGCCTTACCTTGCACTACCTGAATTGTGTCTTAACCTCTTTTGTCTTCTGAGCCCAGCGAGCTCATCTTGACAAAACAATTGGAGAAATGAACTTCACAATGGATACATGAGATGTATGAAAGAAATGATGGTGGGTAGGTTTTCTGTTTTGATTATGCCCAAGAAGTCACACATTCAGGTTCCTACGAAGTTTGAATTTACTTATTTTACTATTTCTATATAATCTGATGCAAAAGAATGTTGACAAAACTAAATAAAACTGAACTGCTTGTTTTACTTTTTATGAGGTATTTAACCAGTGTAATTGGGTTATGAATTATGGAGCTATGCGACAACAAAAGATAAATTTGTGCACTTCAATTGGACTGTGTGCTGAGAGACTATGGAGAGCTGAGATACAATACATTAACCTACATGGTATCCAAAATTAACCAAGGAAACAGGGTAATTAAGGTCAAAATTCAAACCAAACCTGTTGCTGTTGAATCGATACCAACTCATAGTAACCCTATAGGACAGAGTATAACTGCCCCCATTGGGTTTCCAAGGAGCGGCCGGTGGATTCAAACTGCTGACCTTTTGATTAGCAGCCATAGCTCTTAACCACTGTACTACCAGGGCTCCAAGTGATCTTAAAAAAAAAAAGAAATAAATAACCTATCCTTTTATCTAAAGCATTAGACAGAGGCATAATGAATTTTTCCCCATAAAATACAACATGCAGGCCTGCTATACTTACTAGAGGCGAATTGATAATTTGACCCTGAGCTTTCCTGTAAAAAAAGGGCAAACACTCTCAGTCATAGAATACATAATGTCTATAAGAGAAAAGCAAACCAGTTTTTCAGGAGAAACACAACTATTTTTGTTTCTTATTTCTGAAAGAAAATTTCCCAAGGGTCCTCATAAAATACTTGCTGCATCTAGAGTGAACTCAATTTTGAAATATATCCCTAAGGTGAACACATAATGAGTTCCACAGCACAGCTCATGTAATGGCCCTCCGGGTTGGACGGTGAAATGCCAATGTTGAGTTCGTTAAAAGCTGGTCTACAGGCTGCACCTCAGGGAACCTCTTCTCAGGAAAACCGTTCATTCATTCACTTCCTGCTTCATTTTCGTGGTAAAATATCCACTTATGAAACTTTTACTTTATTATGTAATGCTTATTGTTAACATTACGTCACTATTGTTAGTCTTACACTAAGGTTTTTTCAACAAATATTGGAGTTTTTTCTCTGTGCTAATTGCCAAGACAATCCCGTTAGGTGGGAGAGAACAATGTAGAGATAGAGATGACTAAGGTTGAATTTTTCTACTCTGGTACTAAATGTTGATTTAGAATAAGATTTACTTCCCTTTGTGAGGTATATCAGAAATCTGGGGTTGCCTGTTATAGTGAACAGATTTAGTAGCCCTTCTACAGCGGTGGTTCAGTGGTAGGGTTCTCACCTTCCTAGCCAATCCACATCATTGAAAGGGAAGCTTGAGTTTTGGGTATAAAACCAGCCTGCTTTAACCATAAGGAGTACCTGGGTGTAGAAAACAGTTAAGCACTTGACTATTGGCCAAAAGTTTGGTGGTTCAAAGCCACCCAGCAGCACCTTGGAAAACAGCCCTGGTGGTCTTCTTCTGAAAGGTCACGGTCTTGAAAACCTATGGAGCAGTTCTATTCTGTACACGTGGGTTCGCCATTAGTCAGAGTCTACTTGGCCGCAACTAACAGCAGCAGCTTTAACCATGCTGACCATGTTACTCACAAACACAGCACTCTTCACACACTTATAGAATAGGTAGATGAAGAAGTTTAATTGGCAGAAAAGAAAATACAAGAAATATTACAGCACAATTACAGAATTCTCAAAATAAACAGCATGTGGCATATGAAGAAGTGCAAATGGGTATCACTGTCCCTTAGTTTTTCATGTTTTAGATTTGGCTGTACATAAACATAAATTGGTGCCTCCGAAAGGGGCTCAAACTAATCATTCTGTCAGAAATTTATATGTAAACATTGAATACAAATTTAAATGGAAGAATATAACTGCTGAGGTGACTGAACTGGGTACTTAATTTTTTTTCAGTATTTTCTGTAGGTAAGCCATACAGTAATCAGATGTCATAAATTGGCAATGTCTAAACAGCCACACTTTTTTTTTTCTAGTTAAAACTTATTCATTCATTGAAGAAATATTTTTTGAACATTTTTTATATTTCAAGCTTTGGAATAAGCTGTTAAAAAATAATAAGAGACAAAAATATCCCCGAATCAAAGAGCTTGTGCTATAATGAGGAGATAGACAAATGTGAGAAAATAATGTATTTGAAGAGTATTTTCTGACATTTTGTCATTACTCTAGGGGATTCAGAAAAGGATGAAACTATGAGAATTATTCTTAAAATTTTTTTTTTTAATTTCCTTCACACCATTGGAAACCTGGTGGCATAGTAGTTAAGAGCTATGGCTGCTAACCTAAAGGTCGGCAGTTCGAATCCATCAGGCACCCCTTGAAAACTCTATGGGGCAGTTCTACTCTGTTCTATAGGGTGGCTGCGAGTCCAAATTGACTTGATGGCAGTGAGTTTGGTGGGTTCACACCATTACCACCATAATGGCGCCCAACTTTGAGTCCAGGAAGTTGTCACTTAAATTTACCGACAGTGGAGAATGACTTGGACATTTAACCACATGGTTTAACTGATTAAGATGATAAGACTGGATTGTTGGTTGCGTGAAGGAGTTGCAGGTAGCAGAAATGGCAGATAAAATGGAAACGAATAGTGGAATCACTGATAGACTCCGCTAGTGGAGGGAACCTGCGTCTGACTCCTGTGCGACTCCAAGGCGGTATTGATGGCATGGATACCTATCAAACAAGTAGACGGCCTCTCCTGGGGCCTTGAGAACGATTAGCATAGATCTGCACACCTTTGATCGATGGGGGAAAGGGGAAAGAAAGAAGATGATCAATGAGCAGTTCAGCAATGACCATGGTAAATTGAGATCCACAGCCATATAGCCAATTTTCATGAAAATTTTAAACCATTTAGAATAATTTTCAACCATAGGGATGGGAAAGTTCATATCAAAATATGTTGGAAGAAATCTCCTGGCAACAAAGCCTATTGAAGGCCGAGCTAAATTTTTATCATTTAGAAAACATAGAGACATCAAAGTGTTCTATGACTCTGTGATCAGGATTAAGTTAAACCTGGTATACAAGTGAATAGGCAGTTACACACAGTGTGATAAGTGTTGTGATTCATGATTCTATGAGATTCTAAGAGGGAGTCATCCCCGTTGTTCCTAAACAATGACAGAGTCAAGTGCCAGTTTTGGAGAATATATGTACTGGTTCGTGCCAAAATAGGAAAAGATAAGGCAATTATATAGTACGTTTTCATAAACCTAAATATTCTAAACTTTAATGATTTATTTTGATTATATACCCTTTGAATATTTCTTAATTTATACTATTTTGATGAGAGCAATCTAGAATCTTTTTATTCCCCCAAACCTCCCAAAATGACCTTCCAAATCAGAATAAAAAAAGTTAAAAAATTAAACTCTGTGTTCCTGAAATTCCGTTTGGAAATATCTTGGTTTATGAAATTTCCAAATTTAGAAACAAATGAGGTTAACACTAATTTTGTGTGTGGATGTTCTGAAAAAGTCTTTCTACATCTTACCATAAAAGGAAGCTATAAAGGAAATCTAATTTTAATTAAAAATTGCATCAGTGACATAAATTTATATCAAACAGAGAGTGAGTTATGTAATTTGAATATTTAATATATCAGACAGGATAGTAAGAAATATCCATTTCTATCCTTGGTGCAATTTCTACAAAGTCACTGAGGCTAAGCATTTTCTGTCATTGACCCCGTAAACCAATAAGAAAGTAGGTACAGGGTTTTGGAAGAGGCCCTTATTAGCTAATAAAATTGGAGTGTAAGATTAATGAGCTTCACAGTAAATCTGCTTCTGGGAGCTTGGGCTGGTACTACACAATGTGGTGTGAAAGAATATATTTGAAGTTCAAGGGACTTAAGGGAGTATCTTTTCAGGCATTCATGTTCAGTGATAACAGTGATGGGCAATTATGGCAACCATGGCTTGCCAAGGACAAGGCCAAGAAGAGTTCTAACCTCTAAGGCTTGGAAAACTTTTCTAGGTAAGCAAACTACACTTTTAAAATTTCTGACTGTCAATGAGGAGAATTGGGATTGGGTATTTGAAGAGGGTTGAGAAAAATCCATTTTGACACCAAGATTACCTGTAGTCCTAGGAGTTGTAGTTTTAGGTCTTCAGGACATTGTAACTGGCCTTATTGAACTTGTACTTTCAAGAGGGAATAATTGAGGGCACCATGTTCTGAGCATAGCATGTAAGTGGACTTATGTGTTACAAGGGTTGGACTCCACCAGATCCAGTACCAGTGTTGACCGAATCACTCAGATATGCTTTGCATTTTCATCCTACATTGACCTACCTCACTTTTTCCCCATAATTGTGCTGCTCTGAGATTGTAAGTTCCAAGAAAAGATTAGCATGAAAAATTTTTCACAGTTCTGTTTTCTAGGAAACCCACAGGAATATTGCTCAAGGCAGTAGAACAACAGGTGAAAAAGCCCTGAGTCAGTAGACTGTTCGAGGAGCAGCAAGGAGGCCAGTGTGGCTAGAGTGTGGTTAGTTAATGAGCAGATGAATGGTTAGAGATGAGGTTAGCGAGATAACCAGGCACTTGATTCTATGCAACATATCTGGTGCTTATCCTTTTTCTGAAGGAAATGGGAAGCTGCTGGTAGGTTTTATGCTTTAAGAAGCTGCCCCTGGAAATTGATTGTGTGGAGAAAAATAAAACTAGATGCCATTGAATTGATTCTAAGTCATGGTGACTCCACGTGCCACAATAGGACTGTGCTTCATATGGTTTTCAATGACCGATTTTTTTGGAAGTAGATCTCCAGGCCTTTCTTCCACCACAATATGGTTGGAATTGAACTTCCAAACTTTTGCTTAGCAGCCAAGCATGTTAATCATTTAAACCTCCCAGGGACTGCAGAGAATTCGTAGGAGAGGAGAAAAGGTGAAAATGGAAAGACAGCTTAGGACGGTAGGGCTCAACAGACTAACGGTCAGCCGTGTTTTGAAAGTAGAGCTGACAGAACTTATATCGGATTGGATTTAGGGTAAAAGAGAAACATCCTTTTTCTAAAGTACAATAGGAAGATTGGAGTTACCAATACTGAGATGTGGAGACGGTTTGGTGAACACATTTTAGGGGAAAAGAGAAGTTTAATTTTGGACATTTTTCACCATATTTATTTGATTTGTATGCTGAGCAAATAATTCAAGAACTAGACTACCATATTTTTACCCAAATATGCCTGCCTTCTCTGTTTGCCAATCGCACCCTCCACCCTCGAGGTATTTTTGTAAGTGCCACTATACCAGTTTTTTTTACATGTTGCTGTAAAAATTTAGCATAACATGCTTATGAAAATACCTCATGAGGGAAGGGAGTGATTGACAAATGTAGAAGGCATGCACTATCTGCATAGAATACGGTATATGAAAAAGGAGATATCAGCTTAGCAGGAAGACTCATTAACAACCTGCAGTGTACAAATAACACAACCTTGCTTGCTGAAAGTGAAGAGGACTTTAAGCACTTACTGATGATGATCGAAGACTACAGCCTTCAGTATGGATTACACCTTAACATAAAGAAACCAAAAGTCCTCACAACTGGACCAATAAGCAACATCATGATAAACAGAGAAAAGATTGAAGTTGTCAAAGATTTCAGTTTACTTGGGTCCACAATCAGCACCCATGGAAGCTGTGGTCAAGAAATCAAAGGACATATTTCACTGGGCAAATGTACTGCAAAAGACCTCTTTAAAGTGTTAAAAAGCAAAGATGTCATTTTGAGGACTAAGGTGGCCTGACCCGAGCCATGTTGTTTTCAATCGCCTGATCTGCAGGTGAAAGTTGGACAATGAATGAGGGAGACCAAAGAATTGATGCACTGAGATTAAGGTGTTGGCAAAGAATATTGAACACATCATGGACTGCCAGAATGAACAAATCTGTTTTGGAAAAAGTACAGCCAGAATGCTCCTTAGAAGTGAGAAAGCAGAGACCTCATCTCACGTACTTTGGACGTGTTATCAGGAGGGACCAGTCCTTGGAGAAGGACATCATTCTTGGTAAAGCAAAATGTCAGCAAAAATAGGAAGACCCTCAATGAGATGGATTGACATAGTGGCTGTAACAATGGGCGCAAATGTAGCAACAATTGTGAAGATGGCACAGGACGGACAAGTGTTTCTCTCTGTCATACATAGGGTCATTATGAGTCAGAAACAACTGGACGGCGCCTAACAACAACCAGAAATATATAAGTAAAGAAAATGACTAAGTAGTTGGATACATTAGGAAATCTCCAGATTGGAGGTAAACATAAAATAGTGGTTAGTGTGTTGATATTATTTCAAGTTATGAGACTAAATGAGAGCACTCGGGTGGACAAAGGGATTGAGCTTAGGGTGCCTCAATTTTAGAAGAGAAAGAGGCAAAGGACACTGCAAAGAGGCAGGAGGTGAGGCAGTAGTAGAATCGAGGGTGTGGTGCCCCATGAGCTAAGTGGAGGAAGTGTTTCATGAAGAAAGGAGCAATCAACTGTGCAAAAAAAAAAAAAAAAAAATTTTTTTTTAGCTGCTGTGAATTTGCATTTGACAGCATGGGTGTTATTCATCACAGACCAGCCATCGCTAAAAGAGAAGATGAGGGAGTGTTTAATTCCTCTTCAAACTAAGCCTCCTTTCCCCCTTGATGGTCTGTTCTAAATTGACTACTCCCTATCACTTTTTACTACTTTAAGAATACAATAGTTTGAGATATTAAAAGGCTGCTTGATTAAAAGGCTCCACAAGACAACCCCTCTATTTCCTTGTGCCCACTGTTTTTCTTGCTATCATGCTGACATCAAAGATATTTCTATGATTCTGCCCTCAAAAGGAAGGCAGGTATATGCAGAAAAATGAGTAAAATCTTCCTTTATATTCCAAAATAAGTCCTTCAAAGCTTACGATGACAGCTTAGGAGAAAAACAGAGTCTTTGAAATCACTTTAAAGATAAAGAACCAAAGCCTGGGGGACTAGGAACATTAAGTTTAAACCATAAACCACAGAGTAGGGAAGTCTGTGTTGTGCTGAGTGAAGTTATTCCCGAGTTAAAAGATAAAAATTCAACAAGTTTGTGGAAAGAGGAGGAGAACCGGAAGGGAATAATGAGATCTTAAATGCTGGTTTCGTGAATGGGTTCTTCCTAGCAAGTAACCACCCTCCTCCCCACCACACACACACACTGCTCCACATCCTTCTAGTTGAAACTGTATGGAAAGTCAATAGAAACCACAGTGATTTGGGGAGTTCCAGACCAAAAGCCTCCGTGGCAAGCCCTGTACCCAATACAATATGTGATTGGTACGTTAGCAATTAGCAAGCGTCAAAATGGTGTGGTGGCATCAGAGGTGTTCTAACTTCACATGGCGGTGAGAGAATCATTATCAACATCAAGAGCCCAAGGCTGATAGCTCTGAGGTGGAGGTCAGATATACTCCACTCTCTAACCTTTTTGCTAATTCTGACACCAGTGGAATTCCCTCCCAGGGCATTCTCTACTTCTCTGCCGAGTTTGATATTTCATTGCAGTGGCCACACAGAACTCAAAAATCATACTTACAGTTATGAGTTTATTAGGGATACAATTCAGGATACAGTTCTTCTACTAGAATGGGATTTCCATGACTCTTGGCCTTTCAGCTCCTCAGCCACTCGGCCCCTTGGCCCCTCGCTCAGCTTCTGCCCTGCTCCGGCAAATTTTACAAAGCTCTTTAACTCTGCCAATAAGGGCCCAAGGGCATCGCACTCCACCAGCAAACTTTGGCCTGAAAGCTCTCAGTTCTCTCACTCTGGGTTGGCAAGCCTAGTTCCACCAATAAGTGCACCCCACTGTAACCGCATTGCCCTGTGGGCTGGGAAGCCCACTGCCCCATCTTGTGCTGGTCTTCTGGTTCTGCTGCTGCCTTTCTCTGTTGACAGTTAGCACCATCTTGTGCTATCTCCGGTGTTACAGCTTTCTGTCTGTCTCCTGGGTCTAGGAGGTTCTCAGCACAGGAATCCCAGATCCAAAGGATGCGCTGTGCTCCCACCTCTTCTCGGTGGTAGTGAAATCTTCCCTTTCTGCCTCTGGGATGGCTCATATTAAGCCTAATAGGATGGCAAAACTGACCAATCCCCTTGTTAGGGGTTCATAAACCTTAATTGCATGTCTCCACCCCCACAAGGATGCCATGTACCTTATTTGCATTATTTACAAGCTATCCAATCCCCTTGGTGGGCCATAAACACCATATTTGCATAGCCACGCCCAATCATTTGGTGGGAGTTACAAGATCATGGCAAGAAAGGCCATATAAAAGCAACCCATCAGACCACAGTGAGGGAAGTTTCTATTCTGACAGGCTGACTCACAGAGTCCATCTCTTTAAGATAGCAGGGTGGGAAATGTAGCCAAATATTACTCAACAGCCGTGGAAATGCTGAGTCTAACAGATGGAAGGAGTCTGTGGCCATAGTGAGAAAGATGTTGAATACATAGCCCTTGCAACAAAAGGCCATGGGTGACCAGAGTAGATACCTCCACTCCCTTCTAACCCGACTCCAGCAGATGTTAGTGAACACTGGTGGCAAGACTAACCGAGGGCAGTATCTCTGGCTAAGTGAGCTACTCTACATTAGTGGCCAGTGAGAATAGACAAAGTGACATGGACACACATGCCTTCGTTGCTGCCAGGGTATAAATGAAACTTTTATGAATTTAGATCATATTGGAGAAAGGAGATGGTGAAACTGGAATTGACTATATTTCTATCCAGAAAGGGTAAATGTACTATCAAATGTATGTTCCTCTTCTGCTACCCCAGAAATACGGCACATAAGATAAGTTTGCCTTTGAAGAGAGAAAGACATCTCTCTCATTGCACGTTTGACTTGTCTAAATGGAAAGTTTAAACTTATATCAAAGAAGAGTCTATTCTTTAAAGAGGTCTCTTCACCTTATGGGGTGAGGTAACAACTTTGATCAAAACTATTGGCCCACAATTCCAACTATGACTTGTGACATATTAGAAAAATGTCAGATGGGTCTACATAGCAACTAATAGGTGCTACTGAAAATAGATAAGAAAATTTCCCACCCCATGTCTCCATTCCCTGTACGGTAGGAAGTAGAGAAAGAGCATCCTTTTATGCTTTGTCTTACATCACTTATACTGGAATGAGTAATAAAGAGGCAGTGAATAACTATCTAAAACAATTACAAAAAAAAATTCAACTTGTCAAACCACGATTATATCAAAAGTAACCTTTTTTATAGGGTCACTATGAGTTGGAATCGACTCAACGGCACTGGGTTTGGTTTTGGTTTATTTATCCCTCCCAATAAAAACTGTAATATTTATTTTTTTTTAATTGCTTTGAATTATTCAGACATGTTTTAAGACTCTGAATTAGGAAATTTAGTTTTAGGTTTCAAGCACTTCTTTTTCTGTCTCGTTTTTATCGTG
The DNA here is from genome assembly GCF_030014295.1 of Loxodonta africana. Classification (NCBI taxonomy): domain Eukaryota; kingdom Metazoa; phylum Chordata; class Mammalia; order Proboscidea; family Elephantidae; genus Loxodonta; species Loxodonta africana. The sequence goes on from NC_087362.1 coordinate 11,590,254, forward strand.
AATAGAAGAAGATATATTTAGTCTAAAAATCATATTTTCTGGTCAAGAAAAAGTAGCAGGTAAGTGAACACTATTATTGTCCCAGCACTGCACGTGTGAAGATTGTTGAAACGGCAAATATTTGGTAATATATATACTTACCACAATAAAATAAACAAATTAATAAAAAGAATTCTGGGCCATAATATTTCCTTGCAAACAAAGTTAGCTCAAGTGCTGAGAGGCGACTTGGCATAAGGAAAAGTTGCCAGGCATCGAAATCAGTATGTGATCTGTGGTGATCGCTCTACTGCTCTGAGCTTCAATTTCTCCATCTATAAAGATGGGAAAGAAAAACTACACTGCATGTTACGAGGAGGAGTACAAAGATTACACTTGTGAGGTTCCCTATTCCGTGCATTCAATGTTGGTACGTCTTTTCTTTCCTTGGAGACCTGGAGGTTACACCTTCCAAACTGCAGGGACTTTCCCAGCTGAGCTAGGCACTGCCGCTTATGCAAGAAGTTTAACATTTGCAAAGGGTTATAGAGCACGAGCAAATGGAAAAAGTGAAGACAAGGAAAAAGATACAGATTAAAAAAAAAAATTTTTTTTTTCGGTCTAATTGCTCTGCCTTTAACTTGAAATCATAGGTTTTGCTGAGAGAATGATAAGTTTGATTAAAAATTATAAAATCTTTAATAAGCTTCAGCATATTATAGTATCTTAAAAATAAATGACATACTGATATAAATTTATAACTCATATAGCAGACAAAAGGCTAATTTCAACAGTTTATAGAAGGCATTTCTGAATTAAAAAAAAAAAGTTTAACAACCATTATATAAAAAGAGGCAAAAGAGATGAATTCTCATTTTTCAGTAAAACAAATCCATGAAGGCAATGGAAATAAGAATGGATAATTACATTTTCTTTGCAGGACGGCCAATGTGTAGAAGTTTGATAGCCTTCTTGCTTGTAAGAATGTAGGTAAGCTTTGCCTGTTAGCTACCATGGAAGCATAAAATGGTGCAACCTTGTTGGCAGGCAATTAGACAGTATTCCTCAGAAGGTAAAATGCATGTCTTTATTGATACAGTGAGTCAGCCAGAAATTTATCCCATGGTGATTCTTCCAAGCCTTCTAGGATGTATTATAACCAAGGATACTTTTTACAACTTAGTAACATCAAAAGAATGAAAATGATTTAAATAAGTATCAGCGTAGGATTGGTTTAACAAATATTCTATGCCACTTAAATGTAGCTCTTAAATAAACGAGGAGCACCCACATGTGTTGGTGTCAGGAGATCTCCAAGATATTAAATGAATAAAGCAGAAGAGTGTGTCTAGTACCATTATAATTGTACAAACTATCTATATCGGATTACGTATTTACTTATAGAAAGGTAAAGGACTCTGTAGAAATTAACTCTGAAAAGGTACTTGGGACAGTGGTAAAATTTTTAACTTTTCCCATTCTCCCCACTCTAATTGTTTGTTTTTTAAATGAGATGCATGTACTGCATTTGTTTTCTAAATAGGCTTTTTTTTTTTTTTTGGAGCAGAAATACAGAAAATGTGTAGAAATACAGAATTCCCTTGTAGTCCCCCCTCGCCCAGTTTCTCCTATTAACATTTCTGTGGTGCTTTTCTTACGATTGATGAGCCAGTATTGATGGGTTATTATTAAAGTTCAAAGTTTAAATTAGGGTTCACTCTTAGTATTGCATAGCCGTATGGGCTTTGGTGGAAACCTGGCAGTGTAGTGGTTAAGAGCTATGGCTGCTAACCAAAGGGTCGCCTGTTCGAATCCACCAGGTGCTCCTTGGAAACTCTATGGGGCAGTTCTACCCTGTCCTATAGGGCCGCCATGAGTTGGAATCCACTCAACATCAGTGGATTTGGTTTATGGGCTTTGGCAAATACATAATGTCATGTATCCAGCATTACGGTATCATTCAGAGTAGTTTCACTGCCCTAAAGCACTCTGTGCTCCACCTAATCAGCCCTCGCCCACTTCCCCTGAGCTCATGGCAATCACTGATATTTTTGTTGTATCTGTAGTTTTGTCTTTTCCAGGATGTCATACACTTGGAATCCTACAGTATGTAGCTTTTTAACTTAGCAATTATGCTCTAAAGTTTTTCCATGTCTTTTCATAGCTTAGTAACCCATTTCTTTTTATTGCTGAATAATACTCCACGATATGGCTGAACCAAAGTTTGTTTATCCATTCACCTAGTGAAGGACATCTTGCAAGCTTCCAAATTTGGCTATAATAATAAAGATGCTAGAACATTCTCATGCAGGTTTTTATATGGAGGTACATTTTCAACTCATTTGGGTAAATACCTAGGAGTGTGATTCCTTGATAGTATGGTAAGCCTATGTTCAGGGTGATACTTACTTATAACTGAATTCTTTACAGTTTTTCTGCTGAAAGATATGTAAATGCCTTTCTAAGTATGTCACAGTAACTCTGGAACCTATTTTCTTTTTATTCTTAATAGTCTTTATGAGATTGACAAACACCTACTTAAAAAAAAAAATGGCATTTGGGTTTCTTTTCTCTGAGAAAGATTAGAATTTTCCCTCTCCTTTTCCCAGATGTAGACCTGGAAAGGAAATGACTTCAAGAAACTGTTTTCCTGCTTTGGTATCTATCAGCCAGGTAAAGCATGTAGCGTGGAGTAAAATGATGAAATAGAATAGATTGGTGGAAAGGTTTATTTGGAATAAACCATTATGGTGAAATGAATTCTTCCACCTCACTCTTCAGAATTGGAGACAGCAGGGGTAGTGTTTTTGCCCAAAACCCAGTGAAGAGACTTCGAGTGAACCGTTAGGAAGCTTTGAAATATATTTCCTGCCTATGAAGAACACAGAGGACTTGTGACAAATGCACATCTGATAAAGATAAAGTTGAACACCAAGTAAGTTTTAATGCTACCTAGGAAACCAAGAGGATGAGGTTAGCTTCTTTGGTATTGAAGCCAGAAGAGTTCTACTCTTATGGGATCCATCTGATTTTCTGAAGTTTAGTGAAGCAAGAGTTGAGTCTTTTGATGGACTATACTGGACTATGTAGGAGAGAAAGCCTGCATGTCGTTCACTTGGATCCTGTTCATAAGGAAAGATCTCACCCGAAAGAAGGTAAAGTGTTCAGCTGGATGCATGGCCTGTGCCATTCGTCTGGCTCAAAAAAAGAACTGCAGAAAAGTGGGGTCCAAGAGGAACACAAAGGCGCCCAGTAGAGCTCTCTGCTTTCTCTACCTCAGAAACCAAGAACTCAAAGCCACTTCCCCCTGCAGCACTTAACCCCGTAGCAGGAAGAAAGAGACAATGGTTTGATAGTCACATTTGGAGTTTTTACTGGTCTTCTAATTACTACAGACATTCTAATTACTGTGGGCATTCTAATTGCCTTGGGAATTCTAATTACTAAGGAGAATTACTTTTAATGAATAAAGTAATGTAAAACCTTTTTTAAATCATCTTAAAGTGACCAGAGAAGTCTTAGAACTTCCAGCTTTTCAATTCATGAGCAGAGTAAGATTATTCCCACTGAATAAAGGTCTGATCACAATTCAAGTGGCATATTGTGCACATATTGGATTCAATTATTTATTTATTTTAATTCATCTTGCAGTTACAAGTGTTGTGTTCATTCAGGCCTGAGTTAGAGCAATGGCTATTCTTTGACTACAGGGTGACTATAGGCCAGTTACTTAACTTCTCTGCAAATCAGTGTGTTGGTTTGTGCATTTATCTAATGATAAAATACTCCAAATACAGAGAAATTAACAAATAGAATCACCACACTGCACATCTCCAGATGGCACCAATCACTCCACAGTCTATATGAATACCTCCTCCAAGCCTCATCCACAGGGCATTTTGTAGAATTCGGCTGTGCAGCTGTCTGTGGTATCCGTGTTTCTAGAGATTAAAAAGTGCTACCAGTTTTATTAAATACTAAATGTTTCCATGTCTTCTGAAGATGTATTTTTAAAGCATTGAAATTACAGTTAAAATATAACATTTCATATTGCTAGAAACAATACATTTTGTACATTTGGGACTCTTTGCTGCTCTTGGTAGAGTTCCTTTTTGAAATCCAGGATCTTCAGATTCTCAGATCCTGGTGCTGTGAGGGTGGGTATTCACAAATTTCCCAAGTAGTTACTGGAGTGAAGGTAAATACAGTCAAGCCCACTTTTAGCTCTTGATTCTTGGACCCATGTGCCCCGCGCATTGAGGATATAGTACCACATAATGGTCATTCCTGCGTGGTGTATATTGCAGTCTTAGGGGGTAATGTCTTGTTCTAATACTGTATTATTTCTAAGCTGGCACTTTAGTTACATCTCCAAAAGGCTGTTCCACACTTTACCTCTCTGGCAGCTAGCCTCAAGATACCCCCTCTCGTCTCATTAGTTCACAGTAAAGATAGACACTAGGGCAATGACAGTAAGTGACATGGTGATCTTCGCTGCCAGCTCATGCAGCTTATTTGTGCATTTGTCTCTCCTCATGTTTGGTCCTGGATGTGACACCTCCAGCTTCCAATGTATTGTTCCTGGGACCACCCAACCTTATGGCTTGCTGGGTCTGATAGATTCTTAGACATGCTGATCAGCTCTGGCAGCATAGTCAGGTGCTTTGACTCTTCAGACATAGGCAGAAGCTATTTTTCTAAAGGGTGTAGGAGGGTAAGCTAAAAAGTCTTGCTACTAGGGCTTCAGTTCATACATGCATGGGTTTATTCCAAGCAAAACGTGTTTAAACGTGTCTCTGCAATCAGTGGATGGCTGCACACAAGTTCTCTCAGTAATACACTTTTCTTAGTCTCTTAAGGGTACCTTCAAAAAAAAAAAGAATACTTGTTGTGCCATGGGAAAAAATGATTTTGAGGTCAGGGCTAATACCAAATTTTTAACAAAACTCAAGTAGACATCTTCTCAAATCATTGAAGCTTTGCAACAAGTTTATGGGAAGACTGCCCCACATAAAACAACAGTTGTTAGATGGATCAAGCATTTAAGGAGGGTTGAGAAGACCTCAAAGATGAATCAAGAGAGGGAAGACCACTCAGAAGGTTATGGTGACTGTTCTTTGGGATTGCAAAGGGGTAATTTTGATAGTTTCTTGAAGGACACAGGATGATCACAGGGGCTTATTATGAAAGGTTTTTAGAAAATTGAAAACTGTATGGTGAGAAAAAGGCCAGGAAAGTTGCACTGAGGATTTTTTTTTTTTTTTCCATCAGGACAATGCATCTGCTCATTCTTTGAGGGTAGCAAGGGCTGTCCTATGAGAATTTTGTTGGGAACTTTACCCCTTCTACCCTACAGCCCTGATATTGCCCCTTCAGATTTATTTTTTTTCCTCCAACTCAAAGAGCATTTAAAAGAACACCATATGAGTCCCTTGAAGCTGCCAAAACTGCTGTTTTGATGTGGTGTAAATTGAAGGCTGTAGAATTCTTCTGGGAAGGCTTAGAGAAATGGAAACACCACCTTCAGAAGTATATAGATCTAGGTGGAGAATATATTGAGAAACTGTAGCTTCACATTTTGATATTTTTGGTTAATAAAAGTTTCTATGATTTTGTAGCAATACTTTCTGACTTACCCTCCTACATTTCTACGACGCAGATGGCACAGCTATATAGACGGTCTGCGTTGTGACTCTCTCACTGGGACACACCATTAACTGCACACGCAGTCTTTTTCATCCTGTGAGGCCTGCAATGCTATAGGGTCTGCCGGGTCATATGGGTCAAGTGGCACGCATGCTTTCACTACAGGCAGAACCTACTCCAGAGACCTTTCCTTTCTAATCTCAATCAAATCTGACAGAGTAGTATATCATTTGGTAGATTGGGTAAGGTAGAATTTCCAAATGGAATAGCTCACTTCCAGAACACAGAAAGCCTACTAGCTATTGTTCTTTCTTCTGCATGGTGGAAGATACAATAGACAATAATTTTTCCTTTACTTTGGAGAGAATGTCATGTCATACCATAAATCACTGGATTCCCTACAAATGTCACTGGAATTTTCATAGGATTTATCTTCCAACCTGTGGAGCATATGCGTCTTACCAAGGATTGCAATGTACTTCTTGAATATGAAGTCCTTTATTACGATTTTATCCACATAGCTGACCAGTGTGATATTCTGTGGAATGAACCAGACAATCCAGGTTTCTTTAGACTATATTAGAGAAGATGGTGAGAGAATTAGGACAGCCTTGATATAAGAACATAAGTAGGTACTTTTGTCTGTTCCATGTGAATGGGAACTTTTTTTTTTTTTTTTCCTGAGAAGAACAGAAGGCGTTCTTCACCTTAATGGCCACATTGAGGTCATGCTATTCATCTCTAGCAAAGATACAATGCCTGGCATTACAATTGAAATTGGAATTACTATCTAGTTGAGAATAGATAGTCCAATGTTAATTTTTTAGGATTCGCCTTACCTTCATTTTTATTTCAGACAGGTTGTGCCCCTACTATACCTTTAAGTCTCTAGGAATGACACTAATCTATGCCATTTTCCCAAGGAACGTGTATGCACACATGGAGTGTACACACACGGGTGAGGGGTAGGGCCAGACTTTCCCCACTGTGATATCCCTTACTCCATAGGCCAAAAAGGAAACATGGTGGTTCTGCCAATTTCCAAGTAAGTTCATTGCAATTATACATCTAAGGATGGGGAAAGTGATCACTGGTTGGGTCTATGGACCTACTGTGAGCCTGATTTGGACTTGTTATGCCCCTATCTTCAAACTGATGACACTTCAGAATGCATAATATCATTATCAAATCATATCCTGTATCCAACATTTTTTTTATTGTACTTTAGAAGAACAAAGTAACTTCTCATTAAACAGTTAGTACACATACTGTTTTATGACATTGGTTAACAACCCCACGACACGTCAACACTCTCCTTTCTCCACCTTGGGTTCCCCATTACCAGGTTTCCTGTCCCCTTCTGCCTTCTAGTCCTTGCCCCTGGGCTGGTGTGCGCCTATAGTCTCATTTGGTTTTATGGTCCTGTCTAATCTTTGGCTGAAGGGTGAACCTCAGGACTGACTTCATTACTGAACCAAAAGGGTGTCCAGGGGCCAAACTCTCAGGGTTTCTCCAGTCTCTGTCAGGCCGATAAGTCCGGTCTTGTTTTGTGCGTAGGAATTTTGTTCTGCATTTTTCTCCAGCTCTGCCCAGCACCCTCTTTTGTGATCCCTGTCAGAGCAGTCAGTGATGGTACCTGGGCACCATTTAGTTGTACTGGACTCAGTTTGGTGAAGGCTGTGGTAGTTGTTGTCCATCAGTCCTTTGGACTAATCTTTCCCTTGTGTCTCTAGCTTTCTTCATCCTCCCTTGCTCCCAAGGGGGTGAAAGCAATGGAGTATCTTAGATGACCACTCACAGGTTTTTTAAAACCCCAGATGCTACTCATCGAAGTAGAAATGTGGAACATATTCTCTATAAATTATGTTATGCCAATTGAGATAGATGTTCCCCAAGACCATGGCCCCACAGCCCTCAGTCTAGTAAATTGGCCCCTCAGGGAATTTGGATGAGTCTATGGAGCTTCCACAATCTTGCCTTTTACATGTTATGCTGGCTTCCCCAGTATTGTGTACTGTCTTAGTCTTCTTTTGTCTATTTAGTGTTTTTTCATCCCCACTCCTTCCCTTCCTTGTAACTATCACAGATTGTCTCATTTTGTGTGTAAATCTTTTAGTGAGTTTTTATAGTAGTGGTCTCATACAATATTTGTCCTATTGTGACTGACTTATTTCCCTCAGCATAATATCCTCCAGATTCATTCACGGTGTGAAGTGCTTCTCAGATTCATCATTTTTCATCATTATTCTTTACTGTTGCGTCATACTCCATTGTGCGTATGTACCATAGTTTGTTTATCCATTCTTCTGTTGATGGGTATCTAGGTCATTTCCATTTTTTATTATTGTGAACAATGCTGCAATGAACATGGGTGTGCCTATGTCTATTCGTGCAATGGCTCTTATTTCTTTAGGATATATTCCTGGGAGTGGGATTGCTGAATCATATGGTATTTCTATTCCTAGCTTTCTAAGGAAATGCCAAATCTTTTTTCCAAACTAGTTGTACCATTTTGTATTCCCACCAACAGTGCATAAGAGTTCTGATTTTCCCTCAACCTCGCCAACATTTGTTCTTTTCTTTTTTTTTTTTTGACTTGTGCCAGTAATGCCGGGGGTGAGATGGTATCTCATTGTGGTTTTAATTTGCATTTCTTTAATGGCTAGTGATCTCGAGCACTGCCTCATGTATCTGTTAGCTGCTTGAATGTCTTCTTTGGTGAAGTGTCTGTTCATTTCCTTTGCCCATTTCTTAATTGGACTATTTGTCTTTTTGTTGTAGAGCTGTTGGATTTTCCTGTAGATTTTAGAGAGTAGACCTTTGTCAAATTTATGATAGCCAAGGTTTTGAACAGCATAGATTCAGATGTCCTCATTCCAAATCTCAAGGTGCCACTTCTTCACAAATAGGTCCTTGACCTTGAAATAGCAGACTTGCTATATTTTGAAAATTCATCCTTATCTGAAATACTCTTACCCTCTACTTATGACCTGGGCTTTTCCTGCCCTCTGGCTGCAGGAGATGATTTTTTTTTTTAACTCCTCCACAGAGGTTCTCTCAAATTTGCCTCTCGCCTTAAATCGGTGATTGATCACTCTTAGTTTTTCACTGTATTTCTTCAGTGCATTAGTCATGCTCTGCAATAGCAATCAGATTCCATGCTCCTTATAAATACTGCTCCCCTGAAGTTCTCGAGGTCTAAGCTGTCGGAGCTGTCAGCGCATTCTCTTCCACTGTTGGCCACGCCAGTTCACCGCAGGTGAAAGCTTAACAATCACTCTGCTATGGCTTGTCGGGGTTATCAGTGTTCTTCCTGACGTTAGTGGTGTGGTCTTCTTCGCCACTTCACTGTGATCAGCCGGTGATTCAGCTCCAAAATCAATTTTAGAGAGTAAATCCTAGGACTCCTCTTGGCAAAAAACTGTCATAGATTGGGTTTAGGGAAACAGACTCTGAAACAGAGAATTGCCTGCAAGGTGTTGATATGGCAGGGATATCAGAAACTACACCTGTAAAAGAAGTGGAAGTGGACAGAGAGGCTGATTTGTGATGCAGCTACAACGGAGGTCTTCACTGGTCATATGCAGAGCTCTGAAGCTGGGATGGCTCTGCAGAGATGACCTACAGTGAGGTAGGTGCTGAGCCTTCGTACCACCACATCCACCACATTTGACGTAGACTGCCCTGAGAAGGACAGTGGCATAACTTTGGGAAGGAAGTTTACTTGAGCTGAAGGCAATTCCCAGGAAGGAAGTCAGTCTTGAACAATCAACATTCACCAGGTATCTAGGAGAATAATAGCATCAGTCCTTCAGGACTGTGCTAGATTCTTTACAAGTGTGAATTTGCTTCATCTTCATAAGGATCTTCTGAAGCAGGTACCATCATTGTCCATATTTTACAGATGAGGAAATCAAAGAAAACTCAGGTGATTTACCAAGTCAATGTGACTAGGAAGTATGGGAGCCAGGACTTGAACCCAGGCAGACTGGTTTCATAGGGACTTGATTACTGCACCATGTTTCCATTAACCACCACCTTCAAAGTATTATGTTACATTGTGAGAATTAATTGTGATAACATATGTAGAGCATATTATACTGCATGTCCATACAGTAGGGGTTTAGTAACTAGTAGATTTAACTTTATTTCAGTGTTTCACATTAACTGATCATTCATCTTGGCGTAATGTGAACATAATGGGTGTGGGCAGTAAAAGCATTAAAGGTCTTCTAGAAAATCAATGTATAAATATTTCTAATTGTAGCTGTTATTTTTATCTTCCTTTTTACATGCACGCTTGATTGGAAAGATTCAGAATGTTATTACCTACTAGTAGTGACCAGTAATGAAGGCAGAGACAATGAGCATTATTTGAAATGTAATATGTTTATTTAAATTGCTGACTTTTAAAATTCTTGTTCTTATATACACCAAGTAAAGAGAAAAAAGTCTAAGGAAACACAATTTTTACTTTATTTACCTTCAGAACACTTTCTATAGGTAACCCTATTCCTTATATGCCAAGCACTTGACTAATACACTTAACATAAAGAAATGATTACTGTAGATATAATATTTACAGGAGACATAGAATGCAACAGTGGTGGGAAAAGTGTAATTACAGAACTCAGTGATCATTTCGAGGGGAACTACAGATTATGAGTAAGTACATAGACAAAAAGTGTTCCAATTTGAAATGTGTTTTGGACTGCTTTACTGGAACTCACACACTGGCTACGAAGTTTTAACATCTTACTTTAATATGTATCTACAAATAATTTTTCTATGTTTCACTTGTACCCAGTATTAAATTAGTGGGGGAACTGGTAAAAGTGAGCGCCAGGACGGTCTAATGTGCCCACAAATACTCACACACAAGTTTGATATATAACAAAAAGGGCTTCATTTGGCATGTACATGCTCACCACTCTAAAGAGCTGAATGACACTAACTTGGCAAAAGAAAAATGTCTTATAGACAAATGATGTCCATTGGAACTTTCCGTGGTAATGGGAATATTCTGTAGTGCACCATTAATTTTATCATGACGTCATACCTAATGACAATGTTGTTGTGAGGTGTCGTCAAGTCGATTCAGCCTCACAGCAACCGCATGCGGCAGAGTAAGCTGCCCCAGAGGGTTTTCTTGGCTGTAATCTTTATGGAAGCAGATCACCAGGTCTTTCTCCCTTGGAGCCGCTGGGTGGGTTTGAATCTTCAAGGTTTCAGTCATCAGCAGAGCACTTAACCTTTTGTGCCACAAAGGCTCTGTTACGGATTGAATTGTGTCCCCCAAAAATGTGTATCAACTTGACTAGGCCACAATTCTCAGTATGGTGTGATTGTCCACCATTTTGTCATCTGATGTGATTTTCCTAAGTGTTGTAAATCCTACTTCTATGGTGTTAATGAGACAAGATTAGAGGCACTGATGTTAATGAGGTAGGACTCAATCTATAAGATTAAATTGTGTTTTGAGTCAATCTCTTTTGAAATATAAAAGAGAGAAGCAAGCAGAGAGACAGGGGTACATCCTATCACCAAGAATACAGAACCAGGAGAGGAGCATGTCCTTTGGACCTGAGGTTCTTGCACTGAGAAGCTCCTAGATCAGGGGAAGATTGATGACAAGGACCTTCCCCCAGAACCAACAGAAGGAGAAAGGCTTCCCCTGGAGCTGGCACCCTGAGTTGGACTTCTAGCCTGCTAATCTGTAACTGAATAAATTTCTTCTTGCTAAAGCCATCCTTTTGTGGTATTTCTGTTATGGCAGCACTAGATAACTAAGACAGGCTCGTTTCTAACGATAGTATTTTATTTAAATAAAAAATAAACAAATCTTAAGCATCTATATGGGATAGCATAACTCAGAAAAGTTACTAGTACTTATCATAGAAGCTTAATCTGTTCGAAAAATGAATATTGCAAAATGTAGACATGGGTTTTCTTACATCAAATCACAACTAAGATCTTAAAACTTAACTTTGTTTATATTGAGATAGTATTGTTTTACTTATTATGTTGCCATATAAGCTTTGAAATTTAGGTTTTAATGTATATCTGGGTTGGTTTGTCAAATACAGTAGCCACTAGCCACATATGTCTATTTAAATTTAAATCAATCAAAATTGAATAATATTTAAAAAAAATCAGTTCTTCAGTTGCACCAGCTACATTTAAAGTATGAAACAGAGAGGCAACAGAGCTATAACGGGCTGGGATTTCCGGGGCTGAAAGAATGAAGTAACCAGGAGGAGATACGGGGCTGCCTTTTTTTTTTTTTTTCTCTTAAGGTGGGGGAAATTTAAGGATAATTCAAGGCTAATGTATAGCATCCAGCAAAATGCAAGAGGTTTGTTAATTCAGGAAAGAGGGAGAAAAATCAATATAACAAAGTCTTTGAGAAGGCGGGAAATAATGGGTTTCAGAGCACAGCTGAGGATATTAGACTTTGAAAGGAAACGAGACACCTCGTCATAAGAGAAGGAAGAAAGAACAAATCCAATTCACAAAATACAGAGATTGATCTAGTCCTCACCTTTCCGCTTATTCATCCTTATTTCCAGTTGCCCTCACGGCAATTTGTCTTTCTCTCTCTGACTTTAGCCACCAGGAGTTGGGTCAGAACTCACACGTTAAAAGGACTCCGTTTTTCAGACTGTCACTGGAGCAGACACCAGTTGCAAGTTTGGATAACCCACAGGACACCCTGACCTTCTGATCTGCTAGTCACCAATTCAGAGCTCGCCTCAGGGTGCCAGCTGCAAGCTTGGGAGTCCACACAACGCCCTTACTTTCTGACGTGCTGGCTCCCACTGCTCTTGTGGGTTTGATGATTAGCTGGAATGACTCAGAGAACCCACAGAGAGTATACCATAGTTACAACTACAGGTTTATTACAACTAAAAATGATACAAATGGAGAGATGCGTAGGGTGAGATCTGGGATAGTTACCAATTCAGAGCTTTCATGTCTTAAAGGACATACTATCCTCCTGAGAGCAGGTGTTCTTGCCAACAACGAAGCTCTCTGAGTCCTAGGTTTCCGGACTTTATTGGCCAGTCCTGCATGATAGGCTAAATTTTGTCTCCAGAGGCCAGGTGATATCAGCCTCCTAGATGTGGCTTTTCTGTCTTGCCAGCCTCCACTCATCAGCACAAATCCTCGAGTGTAGCCTGGTAGTCCCAGAACAAGGCTCCCCAATTACGCCAAGGGTTATTTCTCTGGAGCCAAGGACAAAGCCCACCTTAGGGTAAAACCAGGTCCTTTAACCCACAGATGGGTTTTAAGATTGGTGACAGAAAAGTGAGGAAGTTTTTGTCCTACGGTTTCTATTTTCTTTATTAGGTTTGGATAAAAGAATTTTCTGAGACCTAAAAGAAGAGCAGAGTGGTCAGAAGTTCAGTATAGTGGAAAATATAAAATCAGGTGAATGGTGGGTAAAATAGCAGAACTAAGAGAGTAGTGGGAGCCCTGGTGGCACAGTGGTTAAGCATTTGGCTACTAACCACCAGCCACTCTTTGGAAACCCTATGAGGCAGTTCTACTCTATTCTATGGGATCACTATGAGTCGGAGTAGACTCGCTGGCAACGGATTTTTTTTTTTTAAGGGAGTAATATGACTGCTGACATTATAGAAGGCTTGGTGGAAGTTGTTAATTATCAAATTATAGTTGTAACAGTCTGGATGGGGTTCTAATTTTCCTGCAACAGTTAGCAGGCAGAGACAATGCAAACAGCTGGGTTCCACTTGGATTAATTAAATTTTTTTTTTCTTTCTCCAGATTCTCCATAATAATAAATGGCAGACTTAGGGAGAATTGCAAGAGGGTGGGATCATGAAGAGATTTATAAAAATTAAGAAGAGCTGAAATTTTCCAAAAAATGTGAAAAATTAATATCTTGTGAATAACCAAATCTGTGGTTGTCAAGTCAATTCTGACTCATAGGGACCCTACAGGACACAGTAGAACTGTCCCGAAGGGCATAGGCTATGGTCAGAGTAGCACGTGGTTTCCAAACTGCAGTTTTTGTAAAACTCACGTGAGGATTTGCTGTAAAAGCATATTTCTGAAACTTGCCCACAGGGATTGAGGTTCAGTCATTTTATGATGGAAATATTAATGCCCACTTTAAGCAAACACCCAGGTTGATTCTTCTGCCAATAGCATGTGACCACAATTTTAGAAACACTACCTGGTCTGGGTAGGCACGACTAAAGTGCAGTGAAAGTAAAGATTGTCAAACATGAGATCATCACATGTAGGAGAGGTCAAAATTGATGAACTGAAACCAAAGAAAATGAAAGAAGTTTCTGAACAACAAAGAGGAAAAATAAATGAAGGGCTTGAGTACCGATGACATGAGGAAGAGATGGTAACAGCTGCATAATTTATACTTTCCGATTTAATCCTAAAACAACATTAGTGACATCTTTTTACAGATTAGATAATTGAGGTTCAGAGAGTTTTAGCGACTTGTCCAAGATTTCCACAATCAGTATGTAAAATTCAGATATCCCTCAACTTTGGCTTATGTGTCTGTGGTTCACTATTCAGTGCGTATGGCTTCCTTCTTTACCTATTTCTGACAAAACAACTCTCATAGCACAGATAAGTAGAGAATCTGACTTAAAAAAGGTTTAATTTGAATCATTCTCACTGATTCTGCCTTGATTTCCTCTCCTTCTCACCTTCGTTTGCTTCTGTTTTAAACTTCTCATGCTGGAATACCCTTATTGTACTGCTAGAAGTTCAAGTCATATTCAGAAGAGGACATGGAATGAAGAATATTATTGCTGATGTCAGATGGATCTTGGCTGAAAGCAGGGATATCAGAAAGATGTTTATCTGAGTTTTATTCACTATGTGAAGGCATTTGACTGTCTGAATCATAACGAATTTTGGGTAACATTACAAAGAATGAGAATTCAGGAACACTTAATTGTACTCATGCCGAATCTGTGCGTAGATCAGGAGACAGTCTTTCAAACAGAACAAAGCGATACCACATGTTTTAAAATTGGAAAAGGTGTGCAGCATGGCTGTATCCTTTCAACTTACTTATTCAATCTGTATGATGGACAAATAATCTGGGAAGTCTGGACTCTATGAAGAAGAAGGTGGCATCAAGATTGGAGGAAGATTCATTGACAACCTGTGATAAGCAGATGATACAACCACGCTTGCCGAAAATAAAGATAACTTGGAGCACTAACTAATGCAAGTCAAAGACTACAGCCTTGAGTATGGATTATACCTGAACATGAAGAAAACAAAAATCCTAACAACTGGACCAATAAACAACGTCATGATATACGGAGAGAAAATGTAATGAGAGATTTCATTTTACTTGGATCAACTATCAATATCTATTTAAGCATCAATCAAGAAATCAAACAACATACTGGATTGGGTAAATATGCTGCAAAAGATGTCTTTTAAGTTTTTAAAAGCAAAGATATAATTTTGATAACTAAGATGTGCCTGACCCAAGCCATAGTCTTTTTAGTCACCTCATAGGCATGCCACATTTGGATAATGAAAAAGAAAGACAGAAGTAGAATTGAAACATTTGAATTATCATGTGGGCAAAGAATATTGAATATACCCCAAACTGCCAAATGTATGAAAAAATCAGTCTTAGAAGAAATACAGCTAGTATTCTCCTTAGTAGTGAGGACGGCAAGACTTTAGACACATCGTTAGGAAAGAGCGATGGCTAGAAAAGGACATCATGTTTGGTAGCGGCCCAATGAAAATGAGGGAAAAACTCAATGTGATTGATTGACACAATACCCACAACAATGGAATCAAGCTTAGCATCACGAAGATGGAAGAGAACAGGGGAACCCATAGTTGTGTTATACACAGGGTCCAATGAGTAAAAGCAACTGACAACTGCTTTTCTTTGGTCTTCTTTCTTTTCTGGTAATGTTGACTTCTAACCTCATTTACCAGCAGGTTTCAATTGCCCACGTTAAAATAAACAATCAAAACAAAACAATACAAAAAGCTGAATTAAAATACTGAAGTCTATTATCAAACAAAATTTCAGAGATTCAGTGTGATTTTTCACTTAAAATAGGAATTGTTCATTTATAGTGGGAAGAAAAAAAAAACACTAAACTGAGGTCTTTGATAGCATCTTTTCATTCCAGATTTAAAAATAACATTCAGATTTTACCTCCTTTGAAATCTTATAATTTCAATACCTATTTTGAGAAAAGTCAATCCTCTGAGATTTCCTGTATTTCACAGGGGGCTTACCATCCACACGATGACTAATGACCACTTTTCATAGCATAAATTTGTGAAGATTTTAACAGTAGAAGTAGGTCATTTATTTTCAGACTGATGCAGTAAATTCACTACCTGCATAAACACTAATTTTTACATCACAGTTGTTCCCAGAAAATCAATGTAAAACTGGAATTTGCCAAGAGAAAGAAAACGAGTTAGCTGGAGGCACAGTGAAATAAATCTTTATCCTAGCCTAAAGGTGTTTACATCCAAGCTCCTAAAGTAGATCCACAGCCCACAAATTGAATTTCAGATTGCTTTCACTTTAGGAAATAAATTTTCAATTCTCTGCCTCAATAGAGAGGAAATGTTTGTAAAATATCATTTATTTATAAGCTATATCAAACAAAAGTAGTGCTACTGGCACACCGCCGTTAATATTTGCTTTCAGCTATTTTTTGAAGTGTGGGGAGGATTTGTACCAATTCAGACCTTGTCTCACTAAATCCCCCTTTATCAACAAAAGCTTATAATTGTGAAGCTTAAGAGTCATGGCATGAAACCAAGCACAGCTAACTTGCTTTTTGCAAATAGAATGCTTGGATTTATCTAAGAGAGCATTAGGGGACCATTCAACTTTTTGCAAGCATTTCCTGTTTTTTAAACTTTTCTCCTCTACATCAGTTTAGGATGTCCTTTGCATAAGGGATTTTAAAATTAGGGCGCTTTTGGAGCCCTGGTGGCACAGTGGTTAAGAGCTCAGGCCACTAATCAAAATGCCAGCAGTTAGAATCCACCAGCTGCTCCTTGGAAATCTTATGGGGCAGTTCTATTCTGTCCTATAGCGTCACTATGAGTCAGATTCAACTCCACTGCAGCGGGGTTTTTTGTTTGTTTGTTTGGTACCTCTGAAGAGAGCTGGTTAAGGTTTAGGCTCAACTCCATCTTGTGTCTTTTAAGACTCCATTTTACTTGTTCTGCTTTTTTCCTTAGCAAGAAACAGTTAACCTTTATATAAACTTATGCAGCTATGGAAATGTTTTTCCAAGATGAATCCAAAAGGAATGTCAGCAGAGTGCTCCCTGGGTGTCCTTGCTCAAATGGTTATCAAGTCCTTTGTCTAAGATGTTCTGAGGAAATTATCTTGCCTTAAGCCAGTTATTTTAATAATCTGCTCTCAGAAAGTCTATTCTGTAATCACCACCCATTTAACCAGTTAATGGAACTTTACATTTCAAATGACATCGGGCTGAAGCTGATCTGGTCTACAATCAATCATTTTTCCCCAGCCTCTGTCAGCACAGATATCTGCTCTTATGCACTGTACCCAATCCCCTTGACCCACAGATACTTTGTAAACCAATCCTGGCAAAAGTCCCACCTCTCACTTCCTTAATAGCTTAGCAACCAATAAGACTATTGAAACCTAAACCTGGTGGTGCAGTGGTTAAAAGCTACAGCTGCTAACCAAAAGGCCAGCAGCTGGAATCCACCAGGTGCTCCTTGAAAACCCTATGGGGCAATTTTCCTCCGTCCTATAGAGTCAATATGTGTCAGAATTGACTGGCAGTTGAACTTCAGAATATTTTAAAAACTTTGTTTAGTTTATCAGTCTGGAGTTTACAGAAAAGTATGGAAATTAAGATTATTCTTGACAATAAAAGGAGGTGCAGAGCTTTCAGCTGAGATCCCGAGACTGAACTTTTATACCTAAATTTTTAGTCCTTTAATTACTTTATTCTATTAATTTTCCTAGGTCCTTCATTGCAATCACCTCCGGTACCCCTGTATCCTAATAAAAAGTGGCAAAAATGAAATACCTTAAAACACAGAGTTAACAAATACCAATGTTAAAAAAAAAAAAAAAAAATTTTTTTTTTTTTAATGTTACTATGAAATGCACTGTGATGGGGAAACTAGAGGCATTTATTAAAAATACCAGAATAGAAAAAAGTTATCACGTTAAACCTTCAAAGAAATGCAAAAGTAACAATCCAAAAAATTTTCTTCTTAGTAAGGATGTGAGTAATAAGCCCATGCAATTGAGCCTTTGCCTTCAGGAAGCCAATCAAATCATTACATTTCCCCTACACATCTTCCACATTCCACACACGGTGTAGATAGTACAGACATAGGGTATACCAATTTCCTTATTTCTGTCTTTTTGGGAGAAGTCGACCGTATATAGTAGATTTTGGAAGAGTAGCACACTACAGATTGCCTTTTGATTCACATAAAATTCAAATATTTATACATGATAACCAAGAAATTCAATGAAATTTACTGCTTATATAGTCTCTCCAAAGCATCTTTGATAATAAGGAGTATTGGAAAGGTTAGAAAATAACATCATGAATTGTTCTTGCTGCATAAGATCAGTGATAGTATTTTTAATCAGTTATTTCACTTAGATGGAACCTGAAATCAGACAACCCTGGAACCTGTGTTTTTGTTCCTTAGTTCATTTGTTTGTTTTAATGTTAAGCCCTACTAGAGAACACAGGAATACACAGAGTCACTGTACCAAAAACAATTGGTCAGCATCCTACCATTTCAGGAGGCAGCATATGATCAAGAATCGATAGTAGTGAAGGAGGAAGTCCCAGCTGCACTGAAGGCATTGGTGAAAAAAAAGGCTCCAGGAATTGATGGAATACCAATTGAGATGTTTCAACAAATGGATGCAGCACTACAGGCACACACTCATCTATGCCAAGAATATTGGAAGAAAGCTACCTGGCCAACTGACTGGAAGAGATCTATATCTCTGCCCATTTGAAAGAAAGGTGATCCAACAGAATGCAGAAATTATCAAGCAATATCATTAATATCACACTCAAGTAAAATGTTGCTGAAGATAATTCAAAAACAGTTGCAGCAGTACACTGACAGGGAAATGTCAGAAATTCAAGCTGGATTCAGAAGAGGATGTGGAAGGAGAGAAGATATCATTGCCGATGTCAGATGAATCTTGGTTGAAAGCAGAAAATACCAGAAAGACAAAGAAGTAGTTGTTTGAACAGAACGAGGGGATACTGAATAGTTTAAAATCAGGAAAACTGTGCTTCAGGGTTGTATCTTATAATCATTCTTATTCAATATTCAATCTGTATGCTGATAAAATAATCTGAGAAGCTGGTCTATATGAAGAAGAATGTGGCATTAGGATTGGAGGAAAACTCATTAACAACCTGATACGAAGATGACACAAAGTTGCTTGCTAAAAGTGAATAGGATTTGAAGCAGTTACTGATGAAGATCAAAGACCACAGCCCTCAGTATGGATTACACCTCAATATAAAGAAAAAAAAAAATTCTTAGAACTGGACCTGTAAGTAACATCATGATAAATGGAGAAAAGGCTGAAATTGTCAAGGATTTCACTTTTCTTGGATTCACAATCAACAACCAGGGAAGCAGCAGTCAAAAAATCAAACTACATATTGCATTGGGCAAATCTGCTGAAAAAAAAAATTTTTTTTTCAAGTGTTGAAAACCAAAAATGTCATCTTAACGACTAATGTGGCCCTGACCCAAGCCATAGTATTTTCAGTCACCTCGTGTGCATGTGAAAATCGGACGATATATTCAAGGAAGACCAAAGAAGAGTTGATGCCTTTGAATTATGGTGTTGGCGAAGAATACGACCAAAGAAGAGTTGATACCTTTGAATTATGGTGTTGGCGAAGAATACTGAATATATGCTGGATTGCCAGAAGAATGAACAAATCTATCTTGGAAGAAATATAGCCAGAATGCTCCTTAGAATTGAGGATGGTGAGACTTCATCTCACCTGTTATCAGGAGGGACCATCCCCTGGAAAAGGACATCACGCTAAGTTAACTGAAGGTCAGTGAAAGAGAGGAAGACCTTCAACAAGATGAATTGACACAGTGGCTGAAACAATGGGCTCAAGCACAGCAAGGATTGTGAGGATGGCACAGGACCCGGCAGTGTTTCTTTCTGTTGTACATAGGGTGGCTATGAGCAAGAACGGACTCAACAGCACCTAATGACAATAACTAGAAAACAAAACAAAGCACAAGCCCACTGCCATGGAGTTGATTTTGACTCACAGCAACTCTATAAGACAGAGTAGAACTGCCCATAGGACTTCCTGGACAGTAATCTTTATGGAGCTAGACTGCTGCATCATTTTTCCGTGGAGTGGCTAGTTGGTCCCAACTGCCCAACTTCCCCTTAACAGCCAAGCACATAACCACTGCACCACCGGGGTCCTTAGGTTTATCTTATAATGATCCAAAAAAAAAAAAAAAACCTAGTTGCTGATGAGTTGATTCCAACTCACGGTGACTCCATGTGTGTCAGAGTAGAACTGTGTTCCAGAAGGTTTTCAAAGGCAGATCCTTTCCAAATAGATCTTCAAGCTTTTCTTCCAAGTCATCTCTGAGTGGATTGGAACCACCAACGTTTCGGTTAGCAGTAAAGGTGTTAACAGTTTACACTACCCAGGGACTCTATCTTCTGTGATAGAGTATCTATTTTTTTTTTAATAAAAGCATATATGTATTCACTTTTTTGACAAAAGTATGTTTTGCAGATGCTTTGCTCCTCATCCCATCCACTCCCACTCCTGTTTGCAATTTATCTTTATATATGTGTATTTATATATATATATATATATTTTTTATTATACATAAAAAGAATGTATATTTTTACTAAAGGTTTTTAATCAAATATTTTATTATCCTCCCCCACCCACCCCATGTATCTGTCATTTTGTTATACTGTGGAGACTTGCCTATTGCTGTGATGCTGGAAGCTATGCCACTGGCATTCAAATACCAGCAGGGTCACCCATGGTAGCCAGGTTTTAGCTGAGCTTCCAGACTAAGACAGGCTAGGAAGAAGGGCCCATCAGTCTACTTCTAAAAATCATTAGTCAGTGAAAACTTTATGAATAGCAACAGAACATTGCCTGATATCGTGCTGGAAGACGAGCCCCCTAGGTTGGAAGACACTCCAAATACAGCTACAGAAGAGCTGCCTCCTCAAAATAGAGATGACATTAATGATGTGGATGGATTCAAGCTTTTGGGACCTTCATTTGCCAATGTGGCACAACTCAAAATGAGAAAAAACAGCTATAAACATCCATTAATGATCATAATGTTAACGTGGAATGTACGAATTATGAATCTAGGAAAATTAAAAATCGTCAAAAGTGAAAGGTGACACGCAAACATTGTATAGGCGTTAGTGAGCGGAAATGGACTGGTATTGGCCATTTTGAATTGGACAATCATATAGTCTACTATGCCAGTAACGACAAGTTGAACAGGTATGGTGTTGCATTCATCCTCAAAAAGAACATTTCAAAATCTACCGTGAAGTACAATGCTGTCAGTGATAGAATAATATCCATAGACCTACAAGGAAGACCAGTTAATACGACTATTACTCAAATTTATACACAAACCACTAAGCCCAAAGATGAAGAAACTGAAGATTTTTACTGGCTTCTGCTGTCTGAAGTTGATTGAACACGCAATCAGGATGCATTGATAATTACTAGAGATTGGAATGCAAGAGTTGGAAACAAAGAAGATCGGTAATTGGAAAATATGGCTTTGATGATAGAAATGATGCCGGAGATCACATGATTGAATTTTGCAAGACCAGTGACTTCTTCATTGGAAATATCTTTTTTTCACCAACATAAATAGCTACTATACACAAGGACATTGCCAGATGGAATACACAGGAATCAAATGGACTACATCTGTGGAAAAAGACAATGGAAAAGCTCAATATCATCAGTCAGAACAAGGCCGTGGGCCAACTGTGAAACAGATCATCAATTGCTCATATGCAAGTTCAAGTTGAAGCTGAAGAAAAGTAGAAGTCCACGAGAGCAAAAGTATGACCTTTAGTATATCCCACCTGATCTCAGAGACCACCTCAAGAATATATTGGATTCTTTGAACACTAATGACCAAAGACCAGATGAGTTGTGGAATGACATCATGGACATCATACATGAAGAAAGCAAGAGGTCACTGAAACGACAGGAAAGAAAGAAAAGACCAAAATGGATGTCAGAGGAGACTCTGAAACTTGCTCTTCAACACTGAGTGGCTAAAGCAAAAGGAAGAAATGATGAAGTAAAAGAGCTGAACAGAAGATTTCAAAGGGTGACTGGAGAATACAAAGTAAAGTATTATAATGACGTGCAGAGACCTGGAGATAGAAAACCAAAAGGGAAGAACACGGTCAGCATATCTCAAGCTGAAAGAACTGAAGAAGAAATTCAAGCCCTGAGTTCCAAAACTGATGGATTCTACAGGTAAAATATTAAATGACACAGGAAGTATCAAAAGAAGATGGAAGGAATACACAGAGTTAGTATACCAAAAAGAATTGGTTGACAATCAACCATTTCAGGAGATAGCGTACAATCAGGAATCAATGGTCCTGAAGGAAGTTCAAGCTGCACTGAAGGTGTTAGCGTAAAACAAAGGCTCCAGGAATGGAAGGAATACCAGTTGAGGTGTTTCAACAAACAGATGCAACACTGGAAATTTGGACCGGCCAAGAAATTTGGAAGACAGCTACCTGGCCAACCGATTGGAAGAGATCCATATTTATGCCTATTGCAAAGGAAGGTGACCCAACCAAGCTAGGAAATTATTGAACAATATCATTAATATCTCACCCAAGTAAAATTTGGCTGAAGATGATTCAAAAGCAGCTGCAGCAGGATATCAACACTGAATTGTCAGTAATTGAAACCGTATTCAAAACAGTACATGGACATCGTTGCTGATGTCAGTTGGATCCTGACTGAAAGCAGAGAATACCAGAAAGATGTGTACTTGTGTTTTATTGGCTGTGCAAAGGCATTTGTGTGAATCATAACAAATTATGAATAATATTGCAAAGAATGGGAATTCCAGAACACTTAATTGTGCTCATGAGAAACATGTACATAGATCAAGAGACAGTTTTTGGACAGAACAAGGGGATACTGAGTGTTTTGAAGTCAGGAACATTGTGTGTCAGGTTTGTATCCTTTCAACATACCAATTCAATCTGTACGCTGAGCAAATAATCCAAGAACTCAGACTATATATGAAGAATGGGGCATCAAGTTTGGAGGAAGACTCATTAACAAATTAGGTTATGCAGATGACACAACCTTGCTTGCCGAAAGTGAAGAGGACTTATGGAGGTCAAACACCGCAGTCTTCAGTATGGATTACCCCTCAACATAAAGTAAACAAAAATCCTAACAGCTGGACCAATAAGTAACATCATGATAAATGGAGAAAAGTTTGAAATCGCCAAGGATTTCATTTTACTTGAATCCACAATCAATGCCCATGGAAGCAGCAGTCAAGAAATCAAAAGACACATTGCATTGGGCAAAAATCTGCTGCAAAAGACCTCTTTAAAGTGTTGAAAAGCAAAGATGTCACCTTGAAGACTAAGGCACACTTGACCCAAGTCATGGTGTTTTCAATCGCTTCATCTGCATGAGAAAGCTGGATGACAAATAAGGAAGACTGAGAAGAACTGACTCCTTTGAATTGTGGTGTTGGCGAAGAATATTGAATATACCATGGACTGCTAAAAGAACAAACAAACCTGCCTTGGAAGAAGTACAACCAGAATGCTCCTTAAACAAGGTTACTGAGACTTTGTCTCACATACTTTGAACATGTTATTAGGAGGGACCACTCCCTGGAGAAGGATATCATGCTTGGTAAAGTAGGGGCCAGTGAAAAAGAAAAAGACCTTCAATGGGATGGATTGACACAGTGGCTTCAACAACGGGCTCAAGCACAACGAGGATTATGAGGATATCGCAGGACTGGGCAGTGTTTCATTCTGTTGTACATAGGGTCACTCCGAGTCAGAACCGACTTGAGGGCACCTAACAAGGACAACGTAATTTACTCAGTTCTTGAAAAAAATATCTTCAGTTAATGCATGAACTTGATTCAAGTGAGCAAGTATATGTTGCTAGTAAATGGCTGTCAAAACTTAAAATCTAATCTTCATATATTGAATCCTTCCTTCTTTCCATTATATAATGTTGTCTTTTGGCCAGTAAATGCTTATTTAAAATAGTATAGACAAAAGGTGAAGTACATTACTTTCTTGGATATTTTCAAATAAATGAAGTGATTTGTTTTTTTAAAACATTTTTTTGTGTGTGTTTAAAAATGTGTAGATTTGCATTGCATTGGATTTCTAACGGTAGATGCTACATTGGAAATATTTCACATTATGAGTTGAAGAAAAAGCTCAGGTAAAATGATTCAAAGAGATTGTCACGGGGAAGTAGTTAAGTAGGATCAGTTTGAAAAATTAATACTGCATTGCACTCAATCCATCTGCTTGTCCTTAGATTTCCATGGTTTTTATTCCTTCTATTCTTAAATTAGGCTCTAAAATATGAAAACTTGGAAACACCCTAAAATATAAAGTATTAACAGAACATAAAATATAGGCAACATTTATATCAATTGATTACTATTATAGTATAGGAATGCCTATATAATTTGATTCTAACTCACAATGTCTCCATGTGTGAAGGCATAGAACTGTTCTCCCTAGAGATTTCAGTGACTGATTTTCCAGAAGTAGGTCGTCAGGTCTTTTTTTAAGGCACCTCTGGGTGAACTTGAACGTCCATCCTTTTGTTTAGCAGCCAACAGCATTAACTATTTGCATCGCCCAGGGACTCTATGAGTACCTCTAATGAAAACAAAAACAAAAAACTACTTCTGGTGCCGTTATATTAGAGGAAAGCATAAATTCATTGCCATCGAGTCGATTCCGACTCATAGCCACCCTATAGGACAGAGTAGAACTGCCCCATAGAGTTTCCAAGGAGTGCCTGGTGGATTCCAACTGCGGACCTTTTTGTTAGCAGCTGTAGCGATTAACCACTATGCTGCCAGAGTTTCCTTAGGTTTATTGGTAGTGTTATTTAGTTTCCATGTATTCTTTTCCCTGATTCTTCCTGTTTTTGATTTATAGCTTCATTATATTATGGTCAGAGAAGTGCATCCTACAAAGTTTTATACACTGTCTATGAATATGCCATCACTTCAAAACATTTTTCTAATTTCCTTTTCAATATTTATTTTACTCATGGATTATAAACTGACCTCACATGTACAAAACATCACTTCTCTTTCCACAATTCTTTTACTAATCATGGACCATTTGATCCAGTAATAGAAAGAAGGATAGTTACATTTCTTAGTTCTTCTGTTTTCTATGTAAGCCTTGAGGTATTAATTTTAGTTCACTATGTGATCGGTGGCAAGTTATTTAACCCCTTTGATGTTCAATCAATTTATCTGTAAAATGGGTACATAAACCAATGGTATACTAGTACCACGGCTTTGCAAGATTTGGTCGCCAAACATTCAGGGATTTTAGAACTGGGTGTTAAGCACTGGCAAGCTGATATTGGGCGTAGTGGAAGTACATACAACCTGAAAATTGCATAGCGTTACAAATCAAAACTTTTTGTATTTTCTTTCAGGGAGCTGGTTTATGGATATAAAAGATATAGTACAAGCCGTGGGAGATCACTGTGCTTATACACATAAGGCATGTAGTGCATGGTGGCTTCACATTCAGTATTAGTACAGCTACACACTTCTGCAGGACAGAGAGACTGGTCTCAAGTGAGTTGATGCAGGCACAAAAATTTGGCGATATCAACACCTTAAAAACTGTCCTAACTTTGACCTAGTTCTTTTACGTCTTGGGGTTTATCCTAAGGAAATATTTGGAGTGAATTTAAGACATTTATACGGTAAAAATGTATAATAGTAAAGAAACTAAGCATTAAAAACACATAAAAGCATTAAATATCCAACAGTTAAACTGTAAGCTCCCTGAAGACAAGGGCCAGATCATATTCTCCACTATATTTAGATCAATCGGAACAGTGAATAATTAATAAGCAGTTGTTGAATGAAAGAAAGAATAAATGAGAACATTGGTAATAAATATTACATCTACAGTATTATATATCTATTAATAATTAAGTTTTCAAAAACAGTTAATTAAATGAGAAAACATTCATGATTAAAAATTGACTAAAAAAACCAACATGGAAACCTCTGGAGATTCTGTAACTTCAAGTTGGCACAAAATCACAAAACAAAATTCAGTCAAATAATTACTTTCTTACAAACACTCATACAAACACACGTACCACATACACTGAGAGAGATGAAAAAGAGAAATGGAGATCAATTAGGGAGAAATATCACAGCTTAAAAAAGGACTTTAACTGGTGACAGGATTAAAATTGATTTTACTTTGTTCTCTTCATGACGTTGTATTTTTTTCAAAATTTCCATAACTACTGTGTATTTCTCTTATCAGAAAAAAGAAGTGATATACATTGAAAAATTAAATTAAAATAAATATGGATAAAATAATTTAGAAAATATCAGTAAGAGGTAAGTAACAAGGCTGGCCTTAATCCAAAAAACACAAAACAATAAATGCTGGAGAGGCTATGGAGAGATTGGAACACTTATACTCTGCTGGTGGGAATGTCAAATGGTACGACCACTTTGGAAATCGATTTGGCGCTTCCTTAAAAAGCTAGAAATAGAACTACCATATGATCCAGCAATCCCACTCCTTGGAATATATCCTAGAGAAATAAGAGCCTTTACACGAACAGATATATGCACACCCATGTTCACTGCAGCACTGTTTACAATAGCAAAAAGATGGAAGCAACCAAGATGCCCATCAACAGATGAATGGATAAGTAAATTATGGTATGTTCACACAATGGAATACTACGCATCGATAAGGAACAGTGATGAGTCTGTGAAACATTTCATAACATGGAGGAACCTGGAAGGCATTATGCTGAGTGAAATCAGTCAGTTGCAAAGGGACAAATATTGTATAAGACCACTATTATAAGATCTCAAGAAATAGTTTAAACAGAGAAGAAAATATTCTTTGATGGTTACGGGGGCGGGGAAGGGAGGGAGGGTGGGAAAGGGGTATTCACTAATTATATAGTAGATAAGAACTACTTTAGGTGATGGGAAAGATAACACACAATAAAGGCAAGGTCAGCACAACTGGACTAAACCAAAAGCAAAGAAGTTTCCAGAATAAACTGAATGCTTTGAAGGCCAGCACAGCGGGGCAGAGGGGTTGGGGAACTATGGGGACCATGGTTTCAGGGGACATCTAAGTCAATTGGCATAATAAAATCTGTTAAGAAAACATTCTGCATCCCACCTTGGAGAGAAGCATCTGGGGTCTTAAACGCTAGCAAGGGGCCATCTAAGACGCATCAATTGGTCTCGACCCACCTGGATCAAAGAAGAATGAAGAAAACCAAGACACAAGGTTAATTACAAGTCCAAGAGACAGAAAGGGCCACATAAACCAGACACTACATCAGCCTGAGACCAGAAGAGCTAGATGGCGCCTGGCTATAACCGATGACTGCCCTGACAGGGAACAGGACAGAGAACCCCTGAGGGAGCAGGAGTGCAGTGAGATGCAGACCCCAAATTCTAGTAAAAAGACCAGACTTAATGGTCTGACTGAGACTAGAAGGACCCCAGTGGTCATGGTCCCCAGACCTTCTGTTGGCCCAGGACAGGAACCATTCCCAAAGCCAACTCTTTAGAGAGGTATTGGACTGGACAATGGGTTGGAGAGGGATGCTGGTGAGGAGTGAGCTTCTTGGATCATGTGGACACTTGACACTATGTTGGCATCTCCTCCCTGGAGAGGAGATGAGAGGGTAGAGGTGGTTAGAAGCTGGAGAAATGTGCATGGAAAAGAGTGGAGGGAGGGAGCAGGCTGTCTCATTAGGGGGAGAGCAATTGGGAGTATGTAGCAAGGTGTATATAAGTTTTTGTGTGAGAGACTGACTTGATTTGTAAACTTTTACTTAAAGCACAATAAAAAATTTTTTAACAAAGAGGAAAGTATGTATCTATGTTTTCATATAACATTATTATAATAAAAACAAAATTAATGAGTCCTTAAAAGAGACACAATAATTGAAAATAGTCAGAAAACTTTATTAAGCAATTAAGAAATGCCTGTCAGTGTTACCTATTCCTCCCTCTTTTTCTTCCCTGCTTCTTTTTTTCTCACAAAATTCCACCCAATGCTTTTGAAACAGAATTGATCTTATTGTTGGAAATTTTGGAGACATAATCTTCATAGCATAGTGTTCCATCTGCTAAGTGCTGAGAAAGTATTATCTGATTTGCAGCTTTTAGAAAATGCACCACTTTGTCATCAATGTTCTCTATTTCATTGCATTCTATTTAACGATGTAGCTTCCTAAAATTCTTTTGGGTGCGTAATTTGCATTGACACTGGTAGTACCGGAAAGAGATTCATCAAATCCATGATTATAAAACTTAAAACCATGGAAGTAGTAAAACACTGATTGTTAGCTTGTTATCAACAACTTACTCTGCAGACTTATTACGTGATTAGTATTTCACAGTCAATTCTAAGTTGGCTTTCCTCTCTGCATCCTGTTGTAATCCTTATCCTTATTTCATAGCTGAATACACCATTCCTGCCTTCTTCAAAACCTACGTCCTTCAGTTTTCCCCTTCTACTTTTCTCAATGTCTAAAAAAAATCATATTTTCCTCTCAGAGAGAAAATGCTCTTCCTTTTTCTGAAAGCCATAATTTCTCACCCAGTAATCCTCATTTTTTTTTTTTTTTAATCCTCATAAGCTGTGAATAAAGACATGGGTGTGGGTGTCAGCACTGCTGAAAGTTTCTGAAATTGGGTGAGTTCCCTATATTTATATTTTCTGGTACATTAGAAAGACACACTTTCTTGACTATGAGTGACTGAAAAAGAAAAGGTTTCCTTTTCTGTACATATGTGTATTAACATGAAATAACAAGTTTTAAAGGTATATATTATCTTCAAATGAAATGTAAGGAACAGTATGGTTTGATATATGTTACTGACCATATTGGGAGGTAGGAGTGTACGAGTTCAAATGACAGGATGCATTTTTTAACTTGAAGAGATAGACAGAAATAATGTTTTCAGAGTTCAAACAATGATTTTACATATGGCTGCACTTCAGTGCACAATGGTTGATAGTTGAGACAAAGCAATATTTTGGCTTCTTGACTATAGGGCTAATATAAATGCTCATTAGTTTTCATAGTGATAATTTGGAAAAATGTGACATTGGAAGATTCTGTCAATGCGAAGGAATTAAAATCTTCATGTTTCAGGCTATAGCTGAGCTTAATCTCCTCTGAAGGGGATCGTTTTTTATATATCACCTCTGGTGGTGCAGTGGTTAAGTGCTCAGCTGCTAACCAAAAGGTTGGCAGTTCAAATCCACCAGCTGCTTTTTGGAAACTCTATGGGGCAGTTGTGCTCTGCCGTATAGGGTTGCTACGAGTAGGAATGGACCCGACCCCAACAGGTTTTCTTTCTTTTTTTTTTTTTTTTCCTTTATTACTTTCTTACCTCTTGCCCTACTAGGAACCTATTAGAGAAATTCTTCTGGGATATGCTCATTCTACAGGTGAGACCTCCATCTCATTCAAAGATATAACTTCCCAGTCAGGAGGAGGAAGCATGTTTCCTGTGCTGTAAAGGCAGTGGCCAGAAAGAGTCAAAATAATGCAGGAGCTCCCTGGGTGCCAGTCAGTTGCCCTTTAAATGGAGACCATGGCAGAGGAAGCAATGATCTCAGTTCCCTGGAAAAGTCACATCGTCGACTTCCTACAAGGTCATAAATGTTGTATTGCTCTCTGTGAATCTGTGTATACAATTTTATTTTTGTTTCTTACCTAGAGCTCTGAGACTCTGGGGTATGCTAAATATAAACCAGAAACAAAACAAAAACCAAACCCACTGTGGTCAAGTTAATTCCAACTCATAGCGACACTATAGCACAGAGCAGAACTGTCCCATGGGGTTTCCAAGGCTGTAAATCTTTAGGAAGCAGAGTGCCACGCCTTTCTCTTGTGGAATAGTTGATGAGTTCCAACCTCTGACCTCTAGGTTAGCCTCTCAGTGGTTTAACCTAGTGCTACCTGTTTACATGGAAGATAAGAGATAATGAGTGGAAATGTCTATATGGAGCAATGCTAGTAACAATTGCCAAATATAATGTAATCTCTGAGAACCCCAAACTTCAGTATTCAAATATGAAAACTGATTAGTATTAACTCAGGTAGGGAGTTTCCATGTCAAATGCCTTGACTGTGTCTATTATGCAATGGCTTAAAAAATAATGAACTGCCAATTAAGAAAAGATAGACGCCTTCAAGTATCTCAGTCTAATGGGATCATCTGTCTTATAAAACTTTTACTGTCACTAAGAAAGAAAACCTACTTGACAACCATTTATTTAGACGTGAAAGGACAGCAAGTAATTGGGAGCAGAATGTTCTTATACTTTAAAGAACTCTTACACTGACGAGAGGGAATGATGGTAATTATTGTGAAATATTGGAACTGAATTAAGGTCAGAGTCCACAATGTTCTGACTAAGTGGGCATGTGTTGGGTCATTATAGTATTTTGAATATATTAGTGGTAGGAACCCCAGTGGCACAGTGGTTAAGTGCCTGGCTGATAGCTGAAAGGTTGGTGGTTTGGAGCCACCAGCTGCTCCATAGGAGAAAGAAGTGGCAGTCTGCTTTTGTAAGGATAACAGCCTTGGAAACCCTATGGAGCAGTTCTCCTCTGTCCTATAAGGTCACTAGAAAAAAAAAAAAATTTTTTTTTTTTTTTGGAATTGACTTGTTGGCAACGGGTTTTTGGTTTAGTGGTAGGTGAGAAGATAAGAGAGACTTTGTGAAGCACAGAGAGAAAGGGGTCAAACAATGAATGTATTTAAACCTTTCAGGAAAATCAATTTGAAGATTTACCAATTGGAAGATAGGGAAGGAAGGAAAACTCTTTTAGAAAGTGTGAGTTTTCTAAGCCCTCCTTAAGTGAAAAAAGTCCCTCGGTGGTGCAAACAGTTAACATGCTGAGCTGCTAACTGAAAGGTTGGAGGTTTGAGTCCATCCAAATGCACCTTGGAGGAAAGGCCTAGCAATCGACTTTCAGAAAAATCAGCCATTGAAAACCCTCTGGAGCACAGCCCTACTCTGACGCACACACGGTCTCCTTGAGTTGGAATTGACTTGAGAGCAACTGGACCTGGAAATTTGTGTGAAAGAATAAATTTCCACTGGATCCTGAGAGGCACAGTTGATGTTTATAGGGTAATTTACATCTTAAATATATTTTCTTACAGTTGTCTAATTTTCTATCAGTTTTGAAATGTAAGTGAGATTAGTGATATATCAGCATTTGGTGGCTGGTCACATGATTTTCTACGACAGAGCAGGCTGATTAAAACAAGCTCAGCCATCACCAAGGGCCTATGCTCTTTCCACTGCAACTCACCAAGCAGTATGTTTGTCACGCTCCGCACTTTCTGAGCAATGAAACGGTTCCCCTGCTCCCAGTTCAATATGTACTGCAACTTTCTATTCAGGCATCCAAGGTGAAGGCTCCATGGGCTGCTAGCTTGAAGGAATGTTCGTCACCAATGGAGAGAGTAAAGAAGAAGCTTTGCTAGTCTCCAAATTTAGTGTGAGTGCATTCTTCAGCAATCTAGAAATGACTGAGCACATGCTGTTTCTACTGAGCTGAGGGCAGGGGTAGCAAAAAGGCCAGATAATGTCCTAATTCCTATGAAGCTGTGGTGGAACATTTGCTTAACCTTTCAAGAAGGAGATAGGTGTGTA
Organism: Loxodonta africana; assembly: GCF_030014295.1. Taxonomy (NCBI): domain Eukaryota; kingdom Metazoa; phylum Chordata; class Mammalia; order Proboscidea; family Elephantidae; genus Loxodonta; species Loxodonta africana. The sequence continues at coordinate 11,621,902 of NC_087362.1, forward strand.
GCAGTAGAGGACAGTGATAGATTTCCAAGGCTGAAATCTTTACTGAAGCAGACTGCCACATTTTTCTCCCGAAGAGCAGCTGGTGTGTTTGAATCACTGACCATTTGGTTAGCAGCTGAGCCATTAACCACTGTGCCACCAGGGCTCCCAAGATGGAAATAGGAAGGGGAAAACATTTGAGATTGCATAAGAATATATAAAAACCAGTGATAAAGATCAGTACAATTGTTGTGATTAAGTATAAATGCCAGCTCTAAAATATTTGACAGTCAAAGCATGAGGTTAAATGCTTTGCTCTCATTATGAAAAGGGAGAAAATATGTCAGCTCTCAGAGGAAAGCAAGATGTTCTAGAACTGTATTAGCTAATAATTGTGGCTGTTTGTTAGAAAAGACATTCTAGGGTAGTAACTTAACATATCAGGGTTTATTCTCATGTATAATGAGATGTTTGAGGATAGGTGGCTTTGGTACTGTGAATCAGAAATGCCAGAGCCGAGCTCTTTGCAGTTCTCCTGACTTTTCCCTAATGGTTCCAAATGGATTGCTGGGTTTCAGCCACTTAACACCTAGGAAGATCAGGTGTGAGACCTCAGCAGTCATTAGAGTTTAGGGAATCTTGGTTTTATGTAGAAAAGACCCACATATAGAAACTGGAGGTCGAATGATAGAGCTCTAAGTCCAGTCAAGCTAGGTCACTAGCCATAAAAGACAAGATTCAGATAGAAGCATAAAACAGAATCTGTTGTAAGACTGTAGGGAATGGTGACATGTTCACACAGAACATTAAAGAAGCTAAATGTTACGTGGTATGAGTCCAGTGGTGCTGAGGATTCAGAGCCAACTTAAAGTGTATACCTCCTTAAGATTTCCCAGACGAGCCACAATGTTTTTCCCAGAAAACAGTGTGAAGTTGAGTGTGCAGTGAGTTGTAATTATGGAAATTGAAATACTGTAATGGAAGGAACTAATGTGTGACACAATATTAATTCATAAATGCACATTTACCATTGACAAAGCAGTAGAAAATGAAGAAAATATGTTTTGTTCAGAGGATGCAGAATTTTCAGAATATAGTTTCAGTAAGTATAAAAAAAATCCATCAGACATAATTCAAATAAGTATTTCTTCTAAGACAATATTTAAACATTATGATATATTCCCTGAAAGACCTCATGCTTCTTAACTCTTACTCATAATAATAAAAAAACCCACTGCTGTCAAGTTGATTCCGACTCATAGCGACCCTGTAGGACAAAGTAGAACTGCCCTGTAGGGTTTCCAAGGAGTGGCTGGTGGATTCAAACTGTTGACCTTTTGGTTAGCAGCCTGAGCTCTTAACCACTTCACCACCAGGGCTCCTTTACTCATGATATAGTATTTAGCAAATGTTAAACATGTTGACTGATTCAATCCAAGTATACTTACAAGTGCTTTTAAGTACGTGATTGTTTTATTTTGCAATAACAAAAAAAAGAAAAGAAAAGAAGAAGATTTGCAACCAAATTTGTGCTTTTGAATTTATGTATCCTACTTGGACACTTCAATCTTGAGAAGTGAAATCACTAAACTTATATACAAACCAATTCTTAAAGCCTTCCTACAGGGAATGGTTTATGCATCCACCTCAAATCTCATCTGATTTCTTCTTGGTTTGCAAGGAAATCCTAACAATTATAAAGCTATTACGTTTTTGAAACCACTAAGTTTGAAACTTCAAATTTCCTAGAATTAAAAAAAAAAAAGCTTCAACTTTGTAAAAGGGTTTCCCTTAATTTATACCTTTGTACATTTGGATGAAATGTTAATGATAACATTTCCATCTGAAAGGAGTATCTGTGTAATATTATCAATGTGAAAGACTGAAAACACATAACTACGTATCACTAAGCTGGTTAGAAGTACAACTGAGATGTAACCAAAGGAAATTATTTTAAAACTGAGATTTTTTTTTTTAATTAATGATTTGTAGTGTCCCTGAAGTTTTTAAACCACGTATACCAACATTTAGATATAACTTTTCTAAATGCTTGCCCATCTGATACTTGTACCTTGTTTTGAGATGTGAGAATAAGTTAATACATATATATTTTCACAAACTCTGATTTTCCCTTTCCTCACCAGAATTTTCCATAGAGATACGACAGGCTTGCTTCAGCAACACTTAGTCCACTGGGAATACCTCCAATAGCACTCTAAAAATCAGGGAGGTAATTAAACTGAAAAGAGGGAGAAAATTGGCTCTTTCAGAGGTAGACTTAACAGGAATGGAGATGAATTTTTCAAAATTATTTTTATACTTGTCCAATGTGTCATGGCTTGCCACTGAACATGAAAGAAAAAAAAATTAAATAATGCAGCCAAACATATTTTTGAGCATAATATATTTACACATACATAGCAAGATGATGCAGAGGGCTGGTATTTTAAATAAATCTTTAATGAATTTTGGAAATATAAAGATCTCTACAGCATGAGTTTTTTATCAAGTGAAAATAAATATCGTGATTCAACTGGAATTTCTTTTAATAATTTATGTGAATATTAAAACTATATCCTCAAATATCTTTCCCTACATTGTTTGAGCCAAGGAAGATGAAATACCATAAAAACAAAACCTAGCATTCCCATGACTTAACAGAGTAGAAATCAATTTCTCACTCATCCACTGGGATGTATAAGGGTGGCCTTGCATCTGGTGATTCAGAAGCTAGGCTCTTTCCATCCTATGATTTTGTCTTCTCCTAGGGTATTAGAATCTTTTGCTCCCAGGGCAGATAAAAAAAAAAAAAAAGTGGATAAAACAAACTCACATCTTAACCATGTCAGTCCAGACGTGCAATATAATTTCTAATCACATTCCACTGGCCAAAAGAAGTTGTATTGCCCACCTAGATGCAAGGGAAGCTGTGAAAGATAGGCTCTGGTAGAACAGCCACTTTGCAGCCACACTTTCATATTGTGGAAGGACAAAGAAGATTTTCAGTGGACAAGTAGCCAGCCCTAAGACACCTAGAATTATTTGTTTTGATTGTGCATTCTAAAATCTTGGAAAGCTGGATGAAGAAGGAGGGACCCTGTCTCAGGAAACTTAGATTTTAAAACTCATTGAAAGCCCAAATCTCTTCTCTGAGATCAAGAATTCGACAGCAAAACGTCAAAGTTAAATACGTACACTCATAGGCACCAATACCTGAATTGCATATATAGGCTCGTTAAACATGCACTCTGCAAAGAGGACATGAATTTATGCTAACCATGGACAACAAGGAATGGTAAGTGAGCCAGGAAGGATTTACGGAAGGTCCTTAAAAAGTTTTATAAACAGAAATTCTTCCTCTTTCCATTTCTTCAAAGTGTGTCTGGGCTCATGTCGTGTAGTATGTTTTCTGAGTTTTCAAATTGGTCTACGCTCTTCAATTTTCTGACCTCAGATATGTAGGATATTAGGCCAGAGGTTTTCTGTTTTGTTTGCTTATTTTTTTGTCTGTTATTTTGAGATTATGTAGCCCCCACTGCTTTATTTACAAAAAAAGAACAACAAACACACACATACACAACACACACTCTTTGGTCTAGAAGAATTATATAACTTGTTAGATATTAAGCAGCTAATTAGTACAGAGCTGGCCCTACATTATGCAGGATTATGCTTCCTCCTCTCGGGATGCTTTCTAATTGTTTCTTTCTTCCTTACCGATGAAAATATACGAATGTTGATTTTGTTTTATTTAATTAGATATCAACTGAAAGAGTAAATGTAGATGCCAGCATGGTTTTTCTTTGTTACAAGCACATTCTTTAGAAATGCAATCCATGAATGAATGCCAAGATAAAAAGTTGAAATCAAGATGCAACTGATTTTTTTCAGCCAGCTGTTGACAGGATTTTGAACAACCACAGAAGAAGTCATTACAGCTATTCTTGCACCACAAAACAGCTATAAAAAAAGTCACTTAATTCTGAAGTATTTTGTATACTTTCAGAAAATCAAAACTATGTTAATCAAAAGTAGAAAAGGGCTTATTCCCATAACTAAAAATAAATCATTCAAATTAAGAGACGATTTGGGTGAATTCTTCATTTACCGTGTCCAGATCTTCACGCAACAAACAACAGTGGAAACTTTCTATTCATCTAGTTTATTCATCTGGATACTCATTGAATATTTATTTCTAGAAAAGACATAATACGTGGGTGAACACACAATGACACGTTAGTCCCATTGTGGACTATTTTTATTACTATTTTAATATTGTGGAATTGTAATTAACCTGCAACTTTTTAAGGGATTCAACATGAAAATAAGAATCTCTGGGTGTAGCCAACATGGAGCTATAGACAGAAGCACCTTGCCATCCCTTGACAGCAAAGACCCTAAAAACTAAGTAAAACAGAGACAAAGTCAATCCTGGAACCCTAAGCATCAAATGAAGAGAAAAAGAACTCAACCAAGCACCTAATGGAATAAGAAGCTGACAGAACAGAGTGAGAAGAGATAAAAGCAGAGGTCCACTATCAGCTAACGCAGTGCAGCTACATCATCTTGGACTTGTCGGAGATAGCCAGGCAGGGAGTACAGGAAAGCTTTGTGGAGCTCCCGGCAGGAGAGAGAACACATGGTAACCAGCGATATGCACTTTCCCACTCCTTACTCTTCTTCCTCCTGCTCGGCCTCCACCACTTCCCAGTGGGCTGAGTAACCACGGTCTGGGAAGCGCTGGCTTTGTGCTGCTTGGACTCACTCTGCCCACACCAGCTGGCTTCTTCAGTGCCATTTCATCATTGCTGGTGTTGCTTTTTTAGGCTTCTTTTGGTTTCTTCCCTGCCACTCCCCTCCTCCTCCTTCTTTATCTTGAACACCTGGCTCCGTGTGCCATCTTTGCTTCTTCTTGAAGGGCTATGAAGTGTCACTAGGCTGGGGAACTACTTCCTCAGTCTGTGCTGCCATGTTGGTGGGATTCCCTGGGGCCTTTTGTTTGTTTGTTTCCTTTTTCTTTTTGCAGCTTGGGAGCCCCTTCTAGCAGGGCTGCACTGGGAGGCTTGGGAGCCACTTCCTAAGTCTGTGCAGCCACACCAATGGGATCCCTGGGGGCCTTTTTTTTTTTAATTATTCTTTTTGTTTTTCTTCATTTCTCGGTTTCTCATCTCTCTCTGCTTTCCTTCTTTTCTTGTCTCCTGAATACCTGGTACTGTGTGTCATCTCTGCTCCTTCTAGATGCACTGTGTCCTGATGCCTGGGATCCACCTCCCTGGTCACCAGTAGGATCCCTGGGGTCATTTTTTTTTTAATTTTTCTTTTTGTTTTTCTCCATTTCTCAGATTCTTGTCTTTCCACTCCAAAGGCAAGCTCCCTCAGCATTGTTTTGGTTGTTTGTTTGGCTCCTGCTTCTCTCTCCTCTCTCTCTTCTTTCCCATACTTATCTTAGCTCCACCATCACAACCTCCCCCACCTCCTGACTACCTGCACTGTGCGCTGACAACACCCTTGAGCAGCACAGGCAGGGTAGACCAGAACCTGCCTTGCATTGACCTCCAGCCCACCCTGTTGGCCCCAGTACATGCCTCAAACAACGCCTCCCAGCTCCTCACCTTCAGCTGTACCTGCCCTGACGCAGCATAGCTGAGTAACTGGTCCTGTCTGTTGAACAAGGTGGTGAAAATTATTGTACCCATAGATGAGCAAACAACAAAGAACACACAGCATTCCAGCTCAGACATAACCAAATTAAAAAAAAAAAAAAAAAGAATGAAACAAATTTACAATCAATAAATGAAGAAAATAACTACTGAGTGTCCTGAAGATAACAGGCAATATCAAAACATATATAAAAAACAGGACAAACTGGATCCATAGGCATCCAAAATAAAACACCGGATGACACTCAAGTAGAAGAAAAAGCACTAGAACTATCTGATAAGAAATTCAAATCTATAATATTCAGAGCTATCCAAGAGCAAAAAGCAGACAAACATGAGGAAAAAATAGACTAATTCATGGAAAAGGCAGACAGATTTGTGCAAAATACAGACAGAAAAAAAGGAAGAATTCAGGAAAATAACACAGGAACAAAATGTCAAAATAAATTCACAATTAGAAATCATACAAAAACAATTAGAAACCAAGAACATAAACAACAAGGTTTCGGACATGGAGAGTGTCATAGAAGGTTTGAGAAACAGGTTTGAAACAATGGAAGACAGGATCAGTAAAACTGAAGAGGAAAACTTGAACACAACTTTGAAGAAAATCAGAAAAAAGACCAATGAAAATGAAGAAAGCCTGAGAATTATGTGGAATACAAGCAAAACAAAAATTTGTGGGAGATTGGAGTTCCAGAACAGGGGGAAAAAAATGGAAAACACAGGATCATTGAAGACCTGCTGACAGAAAAATTCCTTAATATCATGAAAGATGAAAAGCTGACTGTCCAAGAAGCACAACGAACCCCATATAGGATAGCCCCAAAAGAAAATTACCAAGGCATATCTATAACACTTGCTAAAACCAAAGACAAAGAAAAAATCCTGAGAGCAATTTGAGAAAAAAAAAAAGTCACATACAGTGGGGAAACAATAAGACTAAGCCCTGATTATTCAGCAGAAGCCATGCAGGCAAGAAGGCAATGGGATGACAAACAAAAAACCTTAAAAGTAAAAAAAATTGCCAACCAAGAATAATATATTCTGCAAAACTCTCATTCAAATGTGATGGTGAAATTAGGATATTTCCAGATAAACAGAAACTAAGGGAATATGTAAAAACAAAACCAAACTTACAAAAATTGTTAAAGGGAGACCTTTGGCTGAGAGTAAACAACATCAGACCACAGCCTGAATCTAGGATGCAAGATTGTACCAGCCAGATACCAACTTAAGAAATGAACGCTCAAAAACTATCCAAAACCAAAAAATTACAGCAGGAAACTAGAGAGATTAATCTGTAAATGACAACAACATCAGAACAATGAAAGAGGGAATAAATGGTGTAGGTATAGAATTTTCTAATGGAGAGGAAGGCAAGCCAATACCAATAATAAACTGGTCCAAACCTAGGAAAGTAAGGGTAAATTTCAAGTAACAAAAAAGAAAGTTAACAAACCTACTCATCAATATAAAGAAGATAAACATAAAGTCTCAGTAAAAACAAAATCTACAAAAACAAAAGAAATGAAAAAAAATCCACAAACAAATGGAATTCAGCACAGGAGAGTAAGAGGAACAAACATAACGTCAGCACCACAAAAAAAAAAAAAAAAAAAAAGCCCGACAAAATGACTGCATTAAACTCACACCTACCAATAATTACACTGAATGCAAATGGCTTAAATGTACCCATAAGGAGACAGAAAGTGACCGAATGGATAAAAAAACAGGATCCATCAATATGCTGTCTACAAGACACATACCTTAGAAACAGACATAAATATATGAAAAAATCAAAGGATGGAAAAACATATCTCAGCGAACAGCTACCAAAAAAGAGCAGGAGTGGCAATACTAATCTCAGATGAAATACACTTCAAAACAAAATCTACCATAAAAGACAAAGAAGGGCACTATATATGGATTAAAGGGATGATCCATCATGAAGACATAACTATAATAAGTAATTACATACTCAATGACAAGGCTCCAAAATACATTAAACAAACTCTAACAGCACTGAAAAGAGAAACTCAAAGTTCCACAATAATAGTAGGAGACTTCAACACACCACTTTCAGTAAAGGACAGAACATCTAGAAAGAAACTCAACAAAGATACAGAATATCTAAAGGACACAGCCAACTTGACCTCATAGACATATATAGAAAACTGTGAAATGCACATTCTTTTCCAACACTCATGGAAAGTTCCCTAAGATAGACCATGTTTTAGGCCACAGAGCAGCCCTCAACAAAATCCAAAACACAGATAATACAAAGTATCTTCTCTGACCCAACACCATCAAAATAGAAATCAACAACAGGAAGAGCAAGGAAAAAAAAGACCAGTTACATGGAAATCGAAACACCTGCTTAAAAACTACTGGGTAATAAAAGAAATCAGAGATGGAATAAAAAAATTCCTAGATTCAAATGAGAATGAAAACACGTCACACTAAAGCCTTTGGGACACTGCAAAGGCAGGGCTCAGAGGTCAATTTATAGCAATAGATGCACACACCAAAAAAAGAAGAAAGGGACAAAATTAAAACTTTGTCTACACAACTCAAACAAACAGAAAGAGAACAACAAAAGAAGCCCACAGCCACCAGAAGAAAGGAAATAATAAAGATCAGAGCAGAAATAAATGAGAGAAGAGAAAATAACAGAAAGAATCAATAAAATCACAAGTTGGTTCTTTGAAAGGATCAACAAAATCGTCAAACCACTGGCAAATTGACAAAAGAAAAACAGGAGAGGACACAAATAACCCAAAAAAGAAACAAAATGTAGGACATTAGCACAGACCCAACTGAAATAAAAAGGATCATAACAGAGCTTTATGAAAAACTATACTCCAAAAAATTTGAAAACCTAGAGGGAATGGACAAATTTCTAGAAACACATTATCTACCCAAACTAACACAAAATAATGTTGAAAATCTGAACAGACCCATAACAAGAGAAGAGATTGAACAGGTAATAAAACAACCTCCAATTAAAAAAAAAAGAAAAAAAGCCCTGGGCCAGATGGCTTCACTGAAGAATTCTACCAAACATTCAGAGAAGAGCTTACACCAGTACTACTCAAACTATTGCAGAACATAGAAAAAGAAGTGATATTTCCATATTCATTGTATGAAGTCAGCATAGCACTGATTAAAAAATCAGGGAAAGACAATAAAAGAAAGGAAGGAAGGAAGAAGGGAGGGAGGGAGGGAAAGAAAGAAAGAGAAAGAAAATTATACACTAATATCTCTCATGAACACAGATGCAAAACTTCTTAACAAAATTCTAGCCAATAGAATTCAGGATCATATAAAAAAATAATAATAATACATCATGATCAAGTGGGATTCATACCAGGTATTCAAGAATAGTTCAATATTAGAAAATCAATCAATGTAATCCACCACATAAATAAAAGAATCACACGATCTTCTCAATTGACACAAAAAACTCATTAGACAAACTCAAACACCCATTCCTGATAAAAACTGTCAATAAAATAAGTATAGAAGGGAAATTCCTCAACATTATAAAGGGCATCTATACAAAACCAACAGCCAACATCATTCTTAATGGAGAGTGGCTGAAAACATTCCCCTTGAGAACAGGAATAAGACAAAGATGCCCTTTATCACCACTCTTATTTAATACTGTGCTTTGGGAGCCCTAGCTAGAGCAATAAGGCAAGAAAAAGAAATAAAGTGCATCCAAATTGGTAAGGAAGAAGTTAAGCTCTCCCTATTTGCGGATGATATAATACTATACACAGATAATCCAAAAGACTCCATGAGGCAACTATTGGAACTAATAGAAATATTCAGCAGAGCAAAAGGATACAAGATAAACATACAAAAATCAGTTGGATTCCTTTACACCAATAAAAAGAACAATGAAAAAGAAATCAGGAAAACAAAGCATTGATAGTGGCCCCTAAAAAAATAAAATACTTAGGAATAAATCTAACCAGGAAAGTAAAAGACCTATACGAAGAAAACTGCAAAACACTACTGCAAGAAACCAAAAGAGATTTACATAAATAGAAAAACATAACATGCCCATGGATAGGCAGGCTCAACATTGTGAAAATGACAATTCTACCCAAAGCAATTTACAAATACAATGCAATACCGATCCAAATACCAAGAACATTCTTTAAAGAGATGGAAAAACTACTCATTAGCTTTAAATGGAAAGGGAAGAAGCCCTGCATAAGCAAAGCACTATTGAAGGAGTAGAATAAAGTAGGAGAGCTCACACTACCTGAGCTCAGACTGTACCGTACAGCTACTGCAGTCAGAATAGCATGGTACTGGTACAAGGACAGATATATTGACCAATGGAACAGAATAGAGAACTCAGATGTAAATTCATCCACCTACAGTCACCAGATTTTCGAAAAGGGCCCAAAGTCCATCTGCAACAAAATGAAACGGGACCGTTACCTCACACCATACACAGAAACTAATTCTAAATGGAATGAAGACCTAAATATAAAACAGAAAAACTATAAAGATCATAGAAGAAAAATTGGATCAATGCCAGTGGCCCTAACAAATGGCATTAACAGGGTACAAACCATAACTAACAACAAACAAACTCTAGATGATAAGTTAGATAACTGGAATCTTCTAAAAATCAAGCACTTATGGTCATCAAAAGACTTTACCAAAAGAGTGAAAAGAGAACCCACAGACTGGAAAAAATTTTTGGCTATTTCAAATCTGACAAAAGTCTAATCTTAAAATCTACAGGAAAATCCAACACTTCTACAACAAAACGACTAATATTTCAATTGAAAAATGAACACACTTCACCAAAGAAGATATTCAAGTAGCTAACAGAAACGTGGAGAAACGCTTGAGATCTCTAGCTACTAGAGAAATGCAAATCTAAGCCACAATGAGATATCCTCTCATCCCAGGGTCACTGGCATGAATCAAAAACACAGAAAATAACAAATGTTCGAGAGGCTGCTGTGAGATTGGAACTCTTACACACCGCTGGTGGGAATGCAAAATGATACAACCATTTTGGAAAATGATATGGGGCTTCCTTAGAAAGCTAAAAATAGGAATACCACTTGATCCAGCAATCCCACTCCTAGGAATATGCTGTTGCTGTTGTTAGGTGCCATCAAGGCAGTTCCAACTCATAGTGATTCTATGTACCACAGAATGAAACACTGCCTGGTCCTGCGCCATGCTCACAATCGTTATCATGCTTCAGCCCATTGTTGTAGCCACTGTGTCAAACCATCTGCCTTAGGGTCTTCTTCTTTTCCTAGAAATATATCCTAGAGAAATAAGAGATGTCATAAGAATAAACATGTGAACATCCATGTTCATTGCAGCATTGTTTACAATAGCAAAAAGATGAAAACGACCTAAGTGCCCATCAACAGGTGAATGGATAAACAAACAATGGAGTACTGTGCAACGATAAAGAACAATGATGACTCTCCAAAGCGTCTCACAACATGGAAGAATCTGAAGGACATTATGCTGAGTGAAATAAGCCAATCACAAAAGGACAAATATCATATGAGACCACTACTGTAAAAATTCATGAAATTTTTACATACAAAAAGAAACAATCTTTGGTTATTAAGAGGGAGGGGAGGGGTGGGAATGGGAAAACTCTAAATAGACAATAGATAAGTGGTAACTCTGATGAAGGGTAAGACAGTACACTATTCTACAGAAGCCAGAAAAACTTGTGCAAGGCAAGGTCATAGAAGCTCCATAGACACATCCAAACTCCCTGAGGGATCGAACTGCTGGGATCACGGCTGTGGGGACCATGGTTTCAGGTAACATCAAGTTCAACTGGCTTAACATAGTTTATAAGGAAAATGCTCTACATTCGATTTTGGTGAGTAGCATCTGGGGTTTGAAAAGCCTGTGAGTGGCAATCTAAGATACTCCGCTGGTTGCACCCCTTTGGGAGCAAGGAAGAATGAAGAAAACTAAAGACACAAGGGAAAACCTAGTCCAAAGGACTAATGGACCACAACTACCATGACCTCCACCAGACCGAGTCCAGTACAACTAGGTAGTGCCTGTCCCGGACAGAGCTGGAGAAAAATGTAGAACAAAATTCTAACTGACAAAAAAAGATCAGACTTTCTGGACTGACAGAGGCTGGAGAAAACCTGTGAGTATGGCCCTGGACACTCTTTTAGCTCAGTAATGAAGTCACTCCTCAGATTCACACTTCAGCCGAAGATTAGACAGGCCCATAAAACAAGACGAGACTAAAGGGAGACACGAGCCCAGGGGCAAGGACTAGAAAGCAGGAGGGAACAGGAAGGTCTAGAAGAAAGAGTGTGGACATGTCTTGTGGTTGTTAGCCAATGTCATAAAACAATATGTATACTAACTATTTAATGAGAAGCTACTCTTTAGATTGTTCCGTCCCCCACGTGTCTGTCAGTTTGTCGTACTGTGGGGGCTTGCATGTTGCTGTAATGCTGGAAGCTATGCCACTGGTATTCAGATACCAGCAGGGTCACCCATGGAAGACAGGTTTCAGCTGAGCTTCCAGACTAAGACAGACTACGAAAAAGGACCCGGCAGTCTACTTCTGAAAAGTATTAGCCAGTGAAAACCTTAAGAAGAACAGTGGAACATTGTCTGATATAGTGCTGGAAGATGAGCCCAACAGGTTGGAAGGCACTCCAAAGATGACTGGGGAAGAGCTGCCTCCTCAAAGTAGAGTCGACCTTAATGATGTGGATGGAGTAAAGCTTTCAGGACTTTCATTTGCTGATATGGCATGACTCAAAATAAGAAGAAACAGCTGCAAATATCCATTAATAATCAGAACATGGAACATATGAAGTATGACACTAGGAAAAATGGAAATTGTCAAAAATGAAGTGGAAGGCATAAACATCAATATCCTAGGCATTAGTGAGCTGAAATGGATTGGTATTGGCCATTTGGAATCAGACAATCATATAGTCTACTATGCTGAGAATGACAACTTGAAGAGGAATGGTGTTGCATTCATGGTCAAAAGAACGTTTCAAAATCTATCCTGAAGTGCAATGCTGTCAGGGATAAGAAAAAATCCATATGGCTACAAGGAAGACCAGTTAATATGAATATTATTCCAAGGACTAGGGCCAGAGATGAAGAAACAGAAGATTTTTATCAGCTGCTGCAGTCTGAAATTCATCGAACATGCAATCAAGACACATTGATAATTACTGGCGATTGGAATGCGAAAGTTGGAAACAAAGAAGAAGGATCAGTATTTGGAAAATATGGCCTTGGTGATAGAAACAATGCTGGAGAACGAATGATAGAATTTTGCAAGACCAACGACTTCTTCATTGCAAGTACCTTCTTTCACCAATGTAAACGGTGATTATAACCATGGATCTGACCTGATGAAACACACAGAAATCAAATGGACTACATCTGTGGAAAGAGACGATGGAAAAGCTCAATATCATCAGTTAGAACAAGGCCAGGGACCCACTGTGCAACACACCACCAATTGCTCATATGCAAGTTCAAGCTGAAACTGAAGAAAATCAGAGCAAGTCCACGAGAGCCAAATATGACCTTGAGTACATCCCACCTGAATTTCGAGACCATCTCAGGAATAGATTTGACACATTGAACACAAGTGACTGAAGACCAGATGAGCTGTGGAATGACATCAAGGACATCATCCATGAAGAAAGCAAGAGGTCATCGAAAGACAGAAAGAAAAAAGAGACCAAGATGGATGTCAGAGGAGACTCTGAAACTTGCTCTTGAACATCGAGCAGCTAAAGCAAGAGGAAGAATTGATGAAGAAAAAGGACTGAACAGAAGATTTCAAAGGGCGTCTCCAGAAGGCAAAGTAAAGTATTATAATGACACGTGCAAAGAGCTGGAGATGGAAAATCAAAAGGGAAGAACACATTTGGCGTTTCTCAAGCTGAAAGAACTGAAGAAAAAATTCAAGCCTCGAGTTGCAATAGTGAAGGATTCCATGGGGAAAATATTAAACAATGCAGGAAGCATCAAAAGAAGATGGAAGGAATACACAGAGTCATTATACCAAAAAGAATTAGTCGATGTTCAACCATTTCAAGAGGTGGCATATGAACAGGAACCGAAGGTACTGAAGGAAGAAGTCCAAGCTGCTCTGAAGGCATTGGCGAAAGACAAGGCTCCAGGAATAGATGGAATATTAGTTGAGATGTTTCAACAAACAGATGTAGCACTGGAGGTGCTCACTTGTCTATGCCAAGAAATATGGAAAATAGCTTCCTGGCCAACTGACTGGAAGAGATCCATATTTATGCCTATTCCCATAAAGGTGATCCAACTGAATGTGGAAATTATAGAACAATATCATAAATATCACAGGCAAGCAAAATTCTGCTGAAGATCATTCAAAAATGGCTGCAGCAGTATATCGACAGGGAACTGCCAGAAATTCAGGCCAGTTTCAGAAGAGGACATGGAACCAGGGATATCATTGCTGATGTCAGATGGATCCTGGCTGAAACCAGAGAATACCAGAAGGATGTTTACCTGTGTTTTATTGACTATGCAAAGGTGTTTGACTGTGTGGATCATAACAAATTATGGATAATGTTGCAAAGAATGGGAATTCCAGAACACTTAATTGTGCTCAAGACAAACCTTTACATAGATCAAGAGGCAGTTGTTTGGACAGAACAAGGTGGTACTAATTGGTTTAAAGTCAGGAAAGATGTTCATCAGGGTTGTATTCTTTCACCATACCTATTTAATCTGTATGCTGAACAAATAATCGGAGAAGCTGGACTATATGAAGAAGGATGGGGCATCAGGATTGGAGGAAGGCTTATTAACAACCTGTGTTATGCAGATGACACAACCTTGCTTGCTGAAAGTGAAGAGGACTTGAAGCACTTACTAATGAAGATCAAAGACCACAGCCTTCAGGATGGGTTGCACCTCAACATAAAGAAAACAAAAATCCTCACAACTGGACCAATGAGCAACATTATGATAAACGGAGAAAAGATTGAAGTTGTCAAGGATTTGATTTTACTTGGATCCGCAATCAACAGCCATGGAAGCAGCAGTTAAGAAGTCAAAAGACGCATTGCATTGGGAAATCTGCTGCACAGGACCTCTTTAAGGTGTTGAAGAGCAAAGATGTCACCTTGAAGACTAAGGTGTGCCTGACCCAAGCCATGGTATTTTCAATTGCATCACATGCGTGTGAAAGCTGGACAATGAATAAGGAAGACCAAAGAAGAATTGATGCCTTTGAATTGTGGTGTTGGTGAAGAATATTGAATATACCATGGACTGCCAAAAGAACGAACAAATCTGTCTTAGAAGAAGTACAACCAGAATGCTCCTTAGAAACAAGGATGACGAAACTGCATCTTACATACTTTGGACATGTTGTCAGGAGGGATCAGTCACTGGAGAAGGACATCATGCTTGGCAGAACATAGAGTCACCGGAAAAGAAGAAGACCCTCAACAAGGTGGATTGACACAGCGGCTGCAATGATGAGCTCAATCATAACGATTGTGAGGATGGCTCAGGGCCGGGCAGTGTTTCCTTCTGTTGTGCATAGGGTCACCATGAGTCAGAACCAACTCGATGGCACCTAACAACAACAACAACAGTTTGTTCCGTAAGCCTTTATCTAAAGTACGTTAAGAAAGAATGAAAGAATCTCACCTGAAAAGATTTTGAAATTAGTAACTTAACCATTTTTTTCCATAGGAGAGATGAGATGTACTTTGTTGTTAGGTGTCACCCAGTTTGTTCTAACTCAAAGCAACCCTACGTATAACAAACGGAAACACTGTGAGGTCCTGCACCATCCTCAACATCGTTAGGCTTGAGCCCATTATTACACCACTGTGTCAATCCACCTTCTTGAGGATCTTCCTCTTTTTCATTGACCTTCTTCTTTACCAGGCATGATATCCTTCTCCAAGTACTTATCCCTCTGGATAACATGTCCAAAGTATGTGAGAGAAAGTCTCGCCATCCTGCTTTCTAAGAAGCATTCTGGCTGTACTTCTTCCAAGACAGATTTGTTCATTCTTTTCAAGGTCCATAGTATAGTCAATATTCTTCACCAACACCACAATTCAAAGGTGTCAATTTTTATTGGTCTTCCTTACTCATTTTCCAGCTGACGTATGGATATGAGTTGATTGAAAACACCATAGCTCGGGTTAGGCAAATCTTAGTTTTCAAGGTGACATGTTTGCTTTTCAACACTTTAAAGAGGTCTTTTGTAGCAGATTTTCCCTGTGCAGTGTCTTCTGTTTTCTTGACTGCTGCTTTCATGGGTGTCGATTGTGGATCCAAGTAAAATGAAATCCTTGACAACTTCAGCCTTTTCTCTGTTTATCATGATGTTGCTTATTGCTCCAGCTGAGAGGATTTTGTTTTCTTTATGTTGAGGTATAATCCATACTGAAGGTTTTGGTCTTCATCAGTAAGTGCTTCAAATCCTCTCATTTTCAGCAAGCAATGTTGTGTCATCTGTATAACTCAGGTTGTTAATGTGTCTTCCTCCAATCTTGATGCTCCATTCTTCTTCATATAGCCCAGCTTCTTGAATTATTTGCTCAGCATACAGATTGAATAGGTGTGGTAAAACGATGGAACCCTGCTGCACACTTTTCCTGACTGTAAACCACACAGTATCCCTCGTTCTATTGGAACCACTGCCTCTTGATCTATGTATAGTTTCCTTACGAGCACGTTTAAGTGTCCTGTAACTCACATTCTTTGCAATGTTATCCACAATTTTTTATGATACAGTTAAATGCCATTGCAGAGTCAATAAAACACAAGTAACACCTTTCTAGTATTCTCTGCTTTCAGCCAGGATCCACCTGACATCAGCAAGGATATCACTGGTTCCACATCCTCTTCTGAGTCCTCCTTGAATATCTGACAGTTCCCTGTTGAGATACTGCTGCAGCAGCTTTTGAATGATCTTTAGCAAAATTTTACTTGCGTGTAATATTAGTGATATTGTTCAATAATTTCCGTGTTTGATTGGATCACATTTCCTGGGAATAGGCATAAATGAGGATCTCTTCTAGTCGGTCAGCCAGGTAGCTGTCTTCCAAATTTCTTGGCATAGACGAGTGAGCACTTCCAGTGCGGCATCCATTTGTTGAAACATCTCATTTGGTATTCCGTCCATTCCTGGAGCCTAGTTCTGCACCAATGCATTCACTGCAGCCTGAACTTCTTCCTTCAGTACCATAGGTTCCTGACCATATGCTACCTCCTGAAAAGTGTGAATGTCGACAAATTCTTTTTGGTATAATGATTTTGTGTATTCCTTCCATCTTATTTTGATGCTTCCTATGTGGTTTAATACTTTTCCTGTAGAATCCTTCAGTATTGCAACTCCAGACTTGAATTTTTTCTTCAGTTCTTTCAGCTTGAGAAATGCCAAGACTGCTCTTCCCTTTTGGTTTTCTATATCCAGGTCTTTGCACATGCTTAAGATTTTCATATGCTTAACAGTTTGTCATACTGCAGGGGGTTTTGTGTTGCTGTGATGCTGGAAGCTATACCACCAGTATTCAAATGTCAGCAGGGTCAGGTATGGTGGACAGGTTTCTGCTGAACTTTCAGACTAAGGCAGACCGAGAAGAAGGAACTTGCAGTCTACTTCTGAAAAAAATTAGCCAGTGAAAATCTTATGAATAGCAGCAGAACATTGTCTGATATAGTGCCAGAAGATAACCCCCCCCCCAGGTTGGAAGGCACTCAAAATACGACTGGGGAAGAGCTAGCTCCTCAAAGTAGAGTCAAAGTTTTGGAACCTTCATTTGCTGATGTGGAAAGACTCAAAATGAGAAGAAACAGTAGAAAACATCCATTAATATTCAGAACACAGAATGTACAAAGTATGAATCTAGGAAAATTGGAAATCATCAGAAATAAAATGGAAAACATAAACAAAATGGACTGCTATTGGCCATTTTGAATCAGGCAATCCTATGGTCTACTATGCCAGGAATGACAAATTAGAGAGGAATGACATTGCATTCATAGTCAAAAAGAATATTTCAAGATCTATCCTGAAGTATAATGAAGTCAATGATAGGATAATATCCATAGCCCTGAAAGAAAGACCAGTCTGTTCAAACGTATGCACCCACCACTAAGGCCAAAGATGAAGAAACTGAAGATTTTTGCAAACTTCTGCAGACAGAAATTGATTGAACATGCAATCAGGATGGATTGATAATTACTGACGATTGGAATGTGAAAGTTAGAAACAAAGAAAAAGGATCAGTAGCCAGAAAACATGGCCATGATGATAAAAATGATGCCTTAGATAGCATCATAGAAATTTGCAAGACCAATGACATTCTAATAGCAAATACCCTTTCTCAACAATATAAATATCAACTATACACATGGATCTCTACAGATGGAATGCACAGGAATCAAATCGACTGTATATGTGGAATGGGATGATGGATAAGCTTAATATCATCAGTTAGAGCAAGACTAGGGGCCAACTGTGAAAAAGACCATTGATTACTTTCCTATGCAAGTTCAAGTTGAAGCCGAAGAAAATTGGAACAAGTTCAAAGAGCCAAAGTATGACTTTGAGTATGTCCCACTTGAATTTAGAGACCATCTCAAAAATATATTTGACACACACTAATGACTGAAGACCAGCTGAGTTGTAAAATGACATTAAGGACATCATACATGAAGAAAGCAAGAGGTCATTAACAAGACAGGAAAGAAAGAAAAGACCTAAATGGATGTCTGAAAAGACTCTGAAATTTGCTCTTGAACCTCGAGTACCTAAACTTAACAGAAGAAATAATGAAGTAAAAGAACTGAACAGAAGATTTCAAAGGGTGGCTCCAGAAGACAAAGTAAAGTAGTATAATGACTCGTGCTAAGACCTGGAGATAGAAAACCGAAAAGGAAAAACACACTTGGCATTTCTCAAGCTGAAAGAATTGAATAAAAAATTCAAGTATTGAGTTGCAATACTGAAGGTTTCTATGGGCAAAATACTGAATAACAGAGTAAGAATTGAAAGAAGATGGAAGGAATACACAGACTTACTCTACCAAAAAGAATTGGTTGACTTTCAACCATTTCGTGAGGTAGCATATGATCAAGAACTGATGATATCAGAGGAAGCAGTCCAAGCTGCACTGAATGCACTGGCAAAAAACAAGGCTCCAGGAATTGCCAGAATACCATATAAAATGTTTCAAAAAACAAATGCAGCGCTGGAAGTATTCAGTCATCTCTTCCCTGAAAATTGGAAGACAACTGCCTGACCAACTGGCTGGTAGACATTTGTATTTATGCCTATTCCAAAGAAAGACGATCCAAACAAATGCAGAAATTATTGAACAACATCATTAATATCACAAGCAAGAAAAATTTTGCTGAACATTATTCAAAAGTGGTTGCAGCAGTACATTAACAGGGAACACCCAGAAATCCAATCTGAATTCAGGAGAGGATGTGGAACGAGGGATATCGTTGCTAACGTCAGATGGATCTTGACTGAAATCAGAGAATACCAGAAAGATGTTTACCTGTGTTTTATTGACTGTGCAAAGGCATCCGACTGTGTGGGTCATAAGAAATTATGGGTCACATTTTGAAAAATATTACCCATACTCATGAGCACACTTAATTGTGCTCATAGGAGCATAGATGAAGAGGCAGTGGTTTGAACAGAACAAAAGGACACTGCATAGTTTAAAGTCAGGAAAGGTGTGCATCAGGGTTGTATCCTTTAACCATACTTACTCAATTTATATGCTGAGCAAATTATCGGAGAAGCTGGAGTATATGAAGAATGGGCCTCAGGATTGGAGGAAGGCTCGTTTACAAACTGAGTTATGCAGATGACACAACCTTGCTTGCTGAAAGTGAAGAGGACTTGAAGCACTTACTGGTGAAGATCAAAGACTTCAGTACGGATTACACCTCAACATAAGGAAAACAAAATCCTCACAACTGTCACTTTGTGGACTAAGGTGCGCCTGACCCAAGCCGGGGTGTTTTCAGTTGCCTAATATGTATGAGAAAGCTGATTAGTGAGTAAGGATTACCGAAGAAGAATTGAGGCCTTTGAGTCATGGTGTTGATGAAGAATATGGAATATACCATTGTATGCCAAAAGACTGAACAAATCTATCTTGGAAGAAGTATAGCCAGAATGCTTTTTAGAAGCAAGGATGGCAAAATTTCATCTTATGTACTTTGGACATGTTATTAGGAGGGATCAGTACTTGGAGAAGAATATTATGCTTGGTAAAGTAGAGGGTCAACAAAAAAAGGGGAAGAATCCCAATGAGATGGATTGATGCAGTGTTTGCAACAATGGGCTCAAGTATTACAAGGGTCATGAGGATGGCACAGGATTGTGCAATGTTTCATTCTATTGTCCATCTCGTCACTATGAGTTGGAACCTGCTAGAGGGCACCTAACAACAACAACAACAACAATATACAGATTCAACTTATTTTAGTTCTAGAGAGCATTACAAAAAACAACCCACTGCTATGAATCAGTTCTGACTCATGGTGACTCCGTATGTTACAGAGCGGAACAGCTGCTTACAGGTTTCTTGGTAATAGTCTTTGCAGAAGCGTATCACTAGCAGCCCTTCCTTCCACGGTGCCACTTGGTAGGTTCTAATGACTAGCCTTTCTTTAGGTTAGTAATTCAGCACAAACTCTTTGAGCCTTCCAGGAAACTAAAAGAACATTAGTTTCTTCAAAATAAGTAAATCATATTTTGACGTCAGGGATAGATTATTAAGTGGAGTCATAAAATGCAATATAAGTATGGAAAAAATAAATTTGTTGGTTATCTTAAACAATTATACACTGATGTCTATTGAGAGGGAAATTCTACCTGCCTCTATCACAGTAGTGGGACAGAGGTATTTTATTCTTATTCTGTATCTTTCTGCTTTTGACAAGTATAGGGAAACTTACAAGGTAGGAGGTTATTAAGTGGGTTTAAATTATATTAAGCTTTATTGCAGAGGTGGCATAATGGTTAAGTGCTACAGCCACTAACCAAAGGGTTGGCAGTTCAAATCCGCTAGGCACTCCTTGGAAACTCTATGGGGCAGTTCTACTCTCTCTGTCCTACAGGGTCGCTATGAGTCAGAATTGACTCGATGGCACTGGGTTTCTGGGTTTTTTTCTTGCAGAAGCTGCACTTCATAAAAAATAGTATACTACGGTAAGCAGTGACTTTCCATACTTTGATGATTTATCAATTTTCTATATTATCTATATTTTCTGGAAAATTGCAAATTAGAACAGATAATTTGCGTATATGATAATGATGAGAAATCCTTGATACATATGACAGTACGGGAGTAAGTCACCATCTGTCTCTCAATTTTTCATACTATGTTGGCTTGGGTGTGGCTGTGATGCTGGAAACTATGCCACCGATATTTCAAATATTCACAGGGTCACCCATGGTGGATAGGTTTCAGCAGAGCTTCCAGGCTAAGATAGACTAGGGAGAAAGAATTGGTAAACTACTTCCAAAAATTAACCAATGAAAACCCTATGAATGTTTCACTATGTATTGCTGAATATGAGGCCCCTAGGTTGCTTTTTTTTTTTTTTTTTAGGTTGCAGTCACTAAAAATACACAGTGTATACAACAATTGGCTCAAACATATTAAGGATCTTAAAAATGGTGCAGGATTGGGCAACCTTTTGTTCTGTTATATATGGGGTTGCCAGGACTCAGAGCCGACTTGGTGACAGCTAACTACAACAGGAGTAATAATTAATCTGGGGACTTCTTTTTGTTGTAACTAGAACACTTTTAAATCTGAGTTTATGAGAAAAATAAACGTCCCATTTTTAATTCCTTCTAATTGTGTTCCTTGGTGATGGGTTATATTCAGCAATTCTGATGCCTTTTTCCTTCGTGTGTTCTTTACTAGGCATAATTATCATTCTGCACAGAAGCCAAGCTTTAAGTAGCTTGTAAATTCTTCCACTGAAAATCAGCTCCGTAGAACAGATTTTAGAGAGAGAGGAGACATAAAGGTTGAGATATGTCTTCATTGTTACCAGCTACCACAGCCTCTACCAGACTGAGTCCTGCACAACTAGATGGTGCCCGGCTACCACCACCGACTGCTCTGACAGGGATCAGAATAGTCAGTCTGAGACAGAGCTGAAGAAAAATATAGAGCAAAACTCTAAATCACAAAAAAAGATCAGACTTATTGGTCTGACAAAGACTGGAGAAACCCCAAGAGCCTGGCCCCTGACACCCTTTTGAACTCAGTACTGACCTCACTCCTGAGGCTCACTCTTCAGCCGAAGATTAAAAACCAAAAAACCAAACACATTGCCACTGAGGCAAATCTGACTCATAGTGACCCAGTAGGCCAGAGTAGAACTGCCCCATAGGGTTTCCAAGGAGTGCCTGGTGTATTCAAACTGCCGATCTTTTGGTTAGCAGCTGTAGCTCTTAAGCACTAAGCCACCAGGGTTTCCAGCCAAAGATTAGACAGGACCATAAAACAAAATGAGACTAAATAGACACACCAGCCCAGGGGCAAGTATGAGAAGGCGGGAAGAGACAAGAAAGCTGGTAATAGGGAACGCAAGGTTGAGAAAGGAAGAGTGTTGACATCTCCCGGGGTTGGCAACCTATGTCACAAAACAATATGAATATTAATTGTTTAATGAGAAACTAATTTGTTCTATAAACTTTCATCTAAACTACAATTAAAAAAAATGTCTTCAGTGTTACAGCAAGGGTAATTTAAGATGGTCTCATATTTACACAACAGAGGTACTTAAGCACCACAAGCTGTTTGTAAGCAACAAATGTTTAGTATTTGCCAATGTCCTTGACAACTGGTTTTGCCACAAAAAGAAAACCATATGCTGGAGGATATAATTATTTCTTAAGGATTAGCTTGAGAGAGAAACCAGTTTATAACTATAAGCACAGTATCAGACTGTATCTTATATGTATTTTTTCTAAATTCAAGGAAAACCTAAAATCTATTTTACCGATTTAAAAGTTCTCACAACATAATCTGAGAAATGTGTCTGCACTTAGTTGATTGATAAGGTCTCCTGCTAACCAGGTTCCTCCACTCTTGTTGAGTAGGAATTACTGGGGACTGAGACAATTCTAACGAGGTAATTAATTTAAAATGCATGATTGGAGTAGCTTTGAGATTTTTAGTCTAGCGCTAATGAACTGTAACAGAAGAGGAATGAATCTCTGCCAAAATGAAGAGACCATTGCAACTAAAAATTCAGATCTCTGAAGTGAGTGCACTGCCAATCAGCAATTTTCTTTTGAAATGAACTCATTTTATTTTACTAAGTGATTTGTGGAATGCTATTATGTGTGTCATACCTTTCACTTCCTTTTGGGATACTGCTGGGATAGAAACCAAATTTTGTTGTAAAAAAAAAATGGTAAAATTTGGACAAAAACCTGGCATAGTGTCTTAGTTACCTGGTGCTGGTGTAACAGAAAAACCACAAGTGTGTGACTTTAAAGAACAAAAATTTATTTTATCACATGTTAGGAGACTAGAAGTCTGAATTCAGGGCACTGGGTATAGGTTCTCTCTCTGTTAGCCCTGGAGGAAGATCTTTGTCTCAGTTTCTGAAGCCCCAGAGTTCCTCAGTTTCTTGAAGATTATCACTTGGCATCTGTCTTTCCCCTCATTTGTGCTTTCTTGTCTCTGTGTCTAATCTGCCCTTTTAGGACACACCCTCCATTGTTATGGCCTCATTAACATAACAAACCTATTCCCAAGCAGGTTTATATCCACAAGCATAGGAGTTAGGATTTCAACATATATTTTGGGGGACACGACTCTATCCATAACACATAGCTTCTGATACAGGATTCGGCTCATTTTTCTACTGACTCTCAGGATGCTACCCATCAGTAAATTGATTTCTCTTCCCTCATTGCTACCACTTTTTCCATAACCTGGTCCCAATCTTTTCCTCTATGAAATGCCCCCTCCTGTCTTCTTGTTTTGCCTATGGTAAAATGACAATCCTATCTTTTGACATTTCATGAAAAATTAACCTTCCTTGGAAACCCTGGTGGTGTAGTGGTTAAGTGCTATGGCTGCTAACCCTAGGATCAGCAGTTCGAATCCGCCAGGCGCTCCTTGGAAACTCTATGGGGCAGTTCTACTCTGTCCTATAGGGTCGCTATGAGTTGGAATCTACTCGACGGCACCGGGTTTGGCTGGTACTCCTGTACAAAATAGCTTGGAGCTTCACTGTTCCATTTCTGCTTCACTCTTTACCTGATTCATGTTCCTATTTCTGTAATTAACTTGTTCTCATTGTATCACTTCTTTGTACTCTTATTTTATAGATTCTGTTTACTATGTACTTTCTAACTGGGGACCGAGACAATTCTAATGAACAACACTTCTGTGTTTCTCTCTTATCTATGTAAATTTCTGTGCATTTCATATTCAGGGGATCCAACTGACTTGAATTTATCTTGGACTTTTACCGATTACCCGTGTTCACAGTATGGAGCATGTGGGGCAGAGTGGCCACTTATGAAGAAAATATCTTGATAGAACCTCACATTATATTGGGCTGTTTTCCAGTACAATTTGGGGACCATAAGTAATAAACTCTAAAGATTATTTTCTACTTAATGTCTCCCTTTTCAGCCATTTTATCACAGTTAAGAATACTGCAGCAATTAGGCATTCCATCATATGAAATCTATTCACATTTTTATTAGATCATTCTAAACAGGAACAGAGAACATTAGAGCTGCAAGTGACTTACATCATCAACTTTTTATTTTGTTGAAGAATACACACAAGCTCAGAGCAATAGAGTCTTGCCTTGAGCTATGCAGGATATTGATTTGGGTTTAGATATCAGGTCTCCAGATTTCTAACATCCCATCTATGACCTATTATATGTGAATTTTTGAAATTCTAGATTTAAAGGCCACATCCTTTATCCTCATAATTCTTGAATTAACAAGTTTTTAAGGTCCCTAGGTGGGTCAAACAGTTTGTGTGTAACTACTAACCTCAAGGTTGTCAGTTTGAGCTCACCCATCAGTACTACAGAAGAAAAGGTCTGGTGATCTAAGATTAAACCCAGAACCCAGTGACGTCGACTTGATTCCGACTCATAGAGACCCTATAGGACAGAGTAGAACTGCCCCATAGAGTTTCCAAGGAGCGCCTGGTGGATTCGAACTGCCGACCCTTTGGTTTGCAGCCCTAGCACTTAACCACTAAGCCACCCGGGTTTCTGATCTAAGGTTAGAACCAGGGGAAACCCTATGGAGCAATTCTACTCTGTAACACATGGGGTCGCCATGCATGAATTGACTCAACAGCAACTAACAGCAAGAATAACTTTTTTGGAAATCAGTTTTTCCAGAATTAAACATATTTTTAACATCTATTTAAAACAACAACAACAACAACAAAATCTTTTTAAGAGGTAAGTTTAAAGTGAATTCACTTATAACTCTCCGCCCCAAACTGTTGTTATATATGTTTCTGTAGTGTTCTCAAACCATGTATGTATAAAGCAATATTATATCTTTCTGTAATATGTTTAAGACAGTGTTATATATGTTTTTGTAATGTACATAAGGCATTGTTATGTTTACCCATGTAATGTTCTCAAACCACCTATGCATAAGTCACTTATAATGTGACCTAGAAATAGAAAAGTTTTAATTAGAAAAAATAGAAGTATATGGAGTATGCGAGATAAGTCATAAACAACCTCCCTAATCTCTGGCTTGGTATCTGCATGATGTAATAACAGAAAATGCAACATATAGGTAAATCTCTAAGGTGGCCTTAACACATTTCTCAGTCATAAAAAGCCCCCTAATGTCTCACAGGAGCCCTGGTGGCTCTGTGGTTAAGAGTTTGGCTGCTAACCCAAAGACAGCAGTTCAAATCTACCAACCACTCCTCGGAAACCCTGTGGGACAGTTCTACTCTGTGCTACAGGATTACTATGAGTTGACAGCAATGGGTTTAATCTCTGACATGAGAGAGAAAATACTACATACAGCTGGTCTCTGACCTTGGAGAGAAGATATAACACATTAAAAACAACAACAACAAAAAAACCATTTGCCATCGAGTTGATTCTGACTCATAGTGACCCTATAGGATGTCTTTGTTAAATACGACGTCACTTAGCTCTAATCATGTGAAGCCAAGGTGAGAAAATCATACATAAACCCTGGACTTTGGTATATTCGCTGAGAGGGGCAGAGGCAAAAACACCTCTGTGTCTAGTCTCTGACTCTTTCCAAAGACTGAGAGCCTACCAGAGACAAAGGCTGAGATAATTTCTGCTGCTGCTATTTTCACTATTCTCAGACCCAAGCTACAAGGAACCTCTGTTGAAGATGAGTTGCTGGTCAAGCCTTCCTCCTGAGACACTTGTTAAAGGTAAAACCTGAAGTCTAAAGATTTGGACTCTAGCCTTTGAACTACCTTATGTTGTACTGATTCTTTGGTCTTACTTATCTGCCATGTCATGACTATCTCATAATACATTACATGAGTTAACGCATGATAAACCTGAGCATATTTTTATTCATTTTATAAATAAATTCTACAAGGTACCTGTCCTCATGTTGAAGAAAAATATTTCTAAATCAAATCTGGTTATGTCACTCCACTTCTTAAACTCTCCCAGTGACCCTGTTTCATGTTTCAACAGAAAGTTCAAGTTTCTTTTTGTGGCATTCTAGGTCTTGTCTGAACATGTTCTTCTTACCTTCTTAACTAGTTCTCACAGTGGTGGAGAAAACACTTCCAGCCCTCCAGAGATGCTGAAACTGTTCATACCCATCCAAGGCCTTCTTTCCTCTGATTCTTTTTCTGTCTTATCCCTCTACCTAAATTGCTTCTCCTAGATTGCTGTAAGTATTTACACTTATTTTATACTACATGTAAATAACACTGTATGCCTCTGAAGGGCAGTGAAGTCAACATCCCTTTTTCCAGTATTTTGCAAATAAATAAAGCAGGAACCAACAATTTCCCTGAAGCCTGAAACCAAACTAGTAGGAAGAGACAAGAGCAGTTGAAATACTGGGTGAGAAGAGCCCTGCTCACCTGGGAATCTGTGGTTAGACGAAGCCCTGAACTTTTTGGAAATGTGAGAGAGTCTAGGCATGAATAGCTCCAACAATGTACTCAAATATACCAAGTATCACGAAGATGTGGCAGGACTGGGTCACATATCATTCTGTTACGCATAAAGTCACCATAAGTCAGAGTCAACTCAATGACAACTAACAACAACTAGGTATGACAAAAGGAAAAGCACATTTTAATAATGAAGTGGAAAGTTTAATGTAGAAAGAAGTTCTAAGTTTAGAAATAATATTAAAGTAGCAATAAATAGGCCCAGTTCTCTGATGGCAATACTTATAACACTGTGAGAGTAAATAAAATATGCTGATTATGATCATTTAAGAATAATTGACTAAATGTTATAAAGTGAAATTAATTGGGCAAAAATAAACAGAATTTGAACGTTCGAACCATGCACAAAAATGATTGAACTAGCAAAATTCTTGAGATTAATCTCTGTAAGTTCAATTAAATTCTTACTATACAAAATTGTCATTACAAATAAATGTTCTCTAATTTTCTTCCTGTTTCTTTCACTTGATATATTTTCAATAATCTGCATAATTTCTGATAGTTTGTTTTCATTTAATTTTTATGCACTTTGCTGTGTTGGTTAAATATGTATTTAAAAACCAATTCAGATATATTAGTAGTGCCACTATGCAAAAATAACATTTAAAATTCTATTTTGAATCTGGACTATTGATAACTTATATGTACTGTTCAATGAATACGGTCAAAATTGTTAAGACTAGATCACAGCACCAGGCCTCTGAAATCAAGGTTTAAAAAAAAAAAATAA
Source organism: Loxodonta africana (assembly GCF_030014295.1). Classification (NCBI taxonomy): domain Eukaryota; kingdom Metazoa; phylum Chordata; class Mammalia; order Proboscidea; family Elephantidae; genus Loxodonta; species Loxodonta africana. Next base: position 11,649,516 of record NC_087362.1, read on the forward strand.
ATAAACTACAAAATACAGATGAGTTTAAGTAACAGCATAGTTAAGAAAGATGAAAGTCAGCAAAATTAAGTCAGAAGTCAACGATAATTATTTTGAAAAATGCCCTGTAAGCAGTCTGGGGAAGTAAAATGCACTGGCATTTAGAAAAATTCAATACGTTATTCATTCTTTTCTGAGATAGTGCTTTCAAAGTTATGAGTCTGCTGCATAGCTTTATACTGATTTGATGTTTTCCTCAACAGCTGGATTTTCATTTAATAATGTTGTTACATTTAAATTTGCTCTGTTTTAACTTTCTGGGACTTACTGTGGAAACACAAAAATTAAAATGACACTGAATATTAGCTTTTCATTATTAAAATAAAATATACAACTTTAATACCTGTATCTGTATATATACATATACAGACATGTATATCTATATCTACTTATTTATTTTTGGTTTGGGGAGGTGGGGTGGAGACATTGCCGAAATGCCAATAGCTGTTAATGGAATACAAGTTTTTAAAAAGCCTATTTTCCCCTATTTTTCTGGAAAAGAAGAAATATTGAATGCCCACATTAAAGTATTTTCATTGAAAATGTATGAAATAATACTGATACCCATGTGTCTGTCAGTTTGTCATACTGTGGGGGCTTGTGTGTTGCTGTGATGCTGGAAGCTATGCCACGCATATTCAGATGCCAGCAGGGTCACCCATGGAGGACAGGTTTCAGCTGAGCTTCCAGACTAAGACAGACTAGGAAGAAGGACCCGGCAGCCTACTTCTGAAAAGCATTAGCCAGTGAAAAGCTTATGAATAGCAGCGGAACATTGTCTGATATAGTGCTGGAAGATGAGCTCCCCAGGTTGGAAGGCACTCAAAAGATGACTGGGGAAGAGCTGCCTCCTCAAAGTAGAATCGACCTTAATGACGTGGATGGAGTAAAGCTTTCAGGACTTTCATTTGCTGATGTGGCATGACTCAAAATGAGAGTTGTGCCATTTGCTGATGTGGCACAACTCAAAATTCATTAATAATCAGAACCTGGAATGTACGAAATATGAATCTAGGAAAATTGGAAATGATCAAAAAATGAAATGGAATGCATAAACATAGACATCCTAGGCATTAGTGAGCTGAAGTGGACTGGTATTGGCCATTTTGAAGCAGACAATCATATAGTCTACTATGCTGGGAATGACAACTTGAAGAAGAATGGTGTTGCATTCATCATCAAAAAGAACGTTTCAAGATCTATCCTGAAGAACAACACTGTCAGTGATAGGATAATATCCATAAGCATACAAGGAAGACCAGTTAATACAACTATTATTCAAATTTATGCACCAACCACTAGGGACAAAGATGAAGAAACAGAAGATTTTTATTAGCTGCTGCAGTCTGAAATTGATCAAACATCCAATCAAGATGCATTGATAATTACTGGCGATTGGAATGCGAAAGTTGGAAACAAAGAAGAAAGGTCAGTAGTTGGAAAATATGGCCTTGGTGATAGAAACAATGCTGGAGATCGAATGATAGAATTTTGCAAGACCAACGACTTCTTCATTGCAAGTACCTTCTTTCACCAACGTAAACGGTGATTATAACCATGGATCTGACCCGATGAAACACACAGAAATCAAATGGACTACATCTGTGGAAAGAGACGATGAAAAAGCTCAATATCATCAGTCAGAGCAAGGCCAGAGACCGACTGTGGAACAGACCATCAATTGCTCATATGAAGGTTCAAGCTGAAACTGAATAAAATCAGAGCAAGTCCACGAGAGCCAAAATATGACCTTGAGTATATCCCACCTGAATTTAGAGACCATCTGAAGAATAGATTTGACACATTGAACACTAGTGACAGAAGACCAGATGAGTTGTGGAGAGACATCAAGGACATCATCCATGAAGAAACCAAGAGGTCACTGGAAAGACAGGAAAGAAAAACAGACCAAGGTGGATGTCAGAGGAGGCTCTGAAACTTGCTCTTGAGCATCGAGCAGCTAAAGCAAAAGGAAGAATTCATGAAGTAAAAGAACTGAACAGAAGATTTCAAAGGGCCTCTTGAGAAGACAAAATAAACTATTATAATGACATGTGCAAAGAGCTGGAGATGGAAAACCAAAAGAGAAGAACACGCTTGGCATTTCTCAAGCTGAAAGAACTGAAGAAAAAATTCAAGCCTCGAGTAAAGGATTCCATGGGGAAAATATTAAATGATGCAGGAAGCATCAAAAGAAGATGGAAGGAATACAAAGAGTCATTATACCAAAAAGAATTAGTTGATATTCAACCATTTCAAGAGGTGGCATATGATCAGGTACCAATGGTACTGAAGGAAGAAGTCCAAGCTGCTCTGAAGGCATTGGCAAAAGATAAGGCTCAAGAAAATTGATGGAATATCAATTGAGATGCTTCAACAAACAGATGTAGCACTGGAGGTGCTCACTTGTCTATGCCAAGAAATATGAAAGACAGCTTCCTGGCCAAGTGATTGGAAAAAAAAAAAAAGAAGAGATCCATATTTATGCTTATTCCCAAAAAGGTGATCCAACTGAATGTGGAAATTATAGAATAATATCATAAATATCACAGGCAAGCAAAATTCAGCTGAAGATCATTCAAAAATGGCTGCAGCAGTATATTGACAGAGAACTGCCAGAAATTCAGGCCAGTTTCAGAAGAGGACATGGAACCAGGGATATCATTGCTCATGTCAGATGGATCCTGGCTGAAAGCAGAGAATACCAGAAGAATGTTTACCTGTGTTTTATTGATTATGCAAAGGCATTTGACTGTGTGGATCATAACAAACTATGGATAACACTGCAAAGAATGGGAATTCCAGAACACTTAATTGTGCTCATGAGGAAACTTTACATAGATCAAGAGGCAGTTGTTTGGACAGAACAAGGGGTTACTGATTGGTTTAAAGTCAGGAAAGGTGTGTGTCAGGGTTGTATTCTTTCACCATACAAATTCAATCTGTATGCTGAGCAAATACTCCGAGAAGCTGGACTATATGAAGAAGAACAGGGCATCAGGATTGGAGGAAAACTCATTAACAACCTATGTTAGGCAGATGACCCAACCTTGCTTGCTGAAAGTGAAGAGGACTTGAAGTACTTACTAATGAAGATCAAAGACCACAGCCTTCAGGATGGGTTGCACCTCAACATAAAGAAAACAAAAATCTTCACAACTGGACCAATGAGCAACATCATAATAAACGGAGAAAAGATTGCAGTTGTTCAAGGATTTGATTTTACTTGGATCCACAATCAACAACCATGGAAGCAGCAGTCAAGAAATCAAAAGATGCATTGCATTGGGCAAATCTGCTGCAAAGGACCTCTTTAAAGTGCTGAAGAGCAAAGATGTCACCCTGAAGACTAAGGTGCGCCAGACCCAACCCATGGTATTTTCAATCGCATAATATGCATGTGAAAGCTGGACAATGAATAAGGAAGACCGAAGAAGAATTGACATCTTTGAATTGTGGTGTTGGTGAAGAATGTTGAATATACCATGGACTGCCAAAAAACAAACAAATCTGTCTTAGAAGAAGTACAACCTGAATGCTCCTTAGAAGCAAGGATGGCGAGACAGCATCTTACATACTTTGGACATGTTGTCAGGAGGGATCAGTCCCTGGAGAAGGACATCATGCTTGGCAGAGTACAGGGTCAGCGGAAAAGAGGAAGACCCTTGTGGATTGACACAGGGGCTGCAACAATGAGCTCAAGCATAACAACGATTGTAAAGATGGCGCAGGACCAGCCGGTGTTTCGTTCTGTTGTGCATAGGGTGGGTATGAGTCGGAACTGACTCCACGGCACCTAACAACAACAACAACAACAACAAATAATCCTGGTAGGTAGATTCTCTAATAGAGTGTAGTTATTGCACTTGTGTCAACAATTCATGATATTAAGTAGTTTCATTACTTTTAAAATAATTATTTTTAATTATGTATATACTTGTATAAATAAAATTGACATATATGCATATACATATGTAGATGTATGCAAACATATCCCAGTCTGAGAAAGAGACCAGGGGCATCATTTTGTTCCTGTAACAACTGGCATGAATTGGATTGTGTCTTAGCATGTTTCTGGTTGGTAGAAGTGCTTCCATGGGTCCCAGTTCAAGTCCACTGGTTGCTACACGACAGTGTTAGTACTTTCTAATACTGCAAATGGTTGCTGATAAGTGGCATTTTCATCCCTGTTTCAATCTTGTCCGCTTTGTATGTAAACTACACACTATAAGAACTATTCTTGTCTATCTTCTCAATGGAAACCCTGGTGGCATAGTGGCTAAGTGCTACGGCTGCTAACCAAAAGGTCGGCAGTTCAAACCCGCCAGGAGCTCCTTGGAAACTCTATGGGGCAGTTCTACTACGTCCTATAGGGTCGCTATGAGTCGGAATCCACTCGATGGCAGTGGGTTTGGTGGGTTTTTTTTTTTTTTTTATCCTTTCAATAGTGCCAATGAATGAGAGAAGATGGTGGGTGGGGGTGGGTTCTGGGAGTATTCCAACGAGAGGAAAGAGCATTTAGAATGGTCTGGTTGTAGTAGGTCGCAAGGCATATTCAAAGGAGTGAAAGAAAAAAAGAAAGAAAGCAAAGAAACATTAAGTGAGAAGTTCAGAGAGGTACAGGATAGTAACAGGATGAAGTTGGTGAGGAGCTGGGAAATATCCTGTGATACACTGTAGTCCATAAAAACAGCTATATCATACCCATAAAAGCAATAGGAAAAGTTGATTAGAACAGATTTGCATTTTGTAAAAGAGTCTCTGGGTACAGTGTGGAGAAATTTTGAAGGAATGGAAACTGGATGCAGGCAGACCAGTTAATGATTTATTACACAGGACCATCTAATGTTTACTGATTTCGTTAAAACTTCCAGTTGATCACACTTAGATACCAATTACTTTACATCTCAGAAAAGAGGCGGCTTTATATTGCTTCCTAAATTGAGATATAAATATTAAAGCTGCATTAAAAAGGACAAGAAATGTTTGTTGAGCATATGCTGTGACTTGATCCATGAACTATAAGTGGCATAAAAATATTTAGCTATATTGTTATTATTTCTGCTTTTTCTGAACACACATAAGAAACACTGGTAGCTCTATTGGAGTCATCCAAACCCCAAGGAGAAAATTAAAACAGAACAAATAATGAGCAAATTTAAGAAAACTTTGACTTTTGGGTGTCAAAACTGAAGCCAAAATTAAAGATAAAAATTATATGAGGGTGAGTGTTGTTAGGAGGAAAGGTGGAGGGGACTTGAAAAGGACAAGGTTGTATTGAGGCCCATGAATAATCACACTGCCTGCCAGAGCCAAGTGAACAGATGCAGATTCAACATGGAGACACTTCGCAGACTCTACATGACCAGTACTGTCCACTACCAGCAGGAGACAATCACGTGAAGTATTCCAGTTGCCGTTGAGTCTATCCTGACTCCTGATGGCCCCTTGGGTGTGTCAGAGTAGAACTGTACTCAATAGGGTTTTCAATGCCTATTTTTTTTCCAGAAATAGATCACCACACCTTTCTTCCAAGGCACCTCTGGGTGGACTAAAGCCTTGAACCTTTCTGTTAGCAGCCAAACATATTAACCATTTGCACCATGTGGGAACTATATCGGTGTCTAAAACTACATCGGCATTCCTCTGAGGCAGGGTCTAACATTGCCAGTGACATGGAACTATGCTAACTGTCACGCCTGTTGGCTTCTCCTATGAACCTTTGTCAATAAAAAATAGTGTGCCACCTTTTAATGTCCAGGAAAGATACCCCTCTGTTACTCTGGTTAACTCCCTTTTAATAGCCTAAGGTAGTATTAAGAACCCTTGAAATGGGTAGGTGGACGGGGTGTGGAAGATACTATGGATATATAGGTGGTCTGTGGTGTGAACAGAGAAGAACTCCATAGCTGAGCTAATGATGGAGTGAAATGAACCTATAGATACAGGGTTCTCCATAAGTCTTGGTGCATGTGTACATTTATATATTATGCAGAACAGAATGTATCCTACAGTAACCAAAAAGAAAAAGAAACGATTCCTCAAGAAACTCAGCTTATAATTAAGGCTTATCTTTGGTATGGGTCCCATGGAGTCAATTCCAACTCATAACAACCCCAGGTAACAGAAAAGAACTGCTCAATAGGGTTTTCGTGGCTGTAATCTTTATGGGAGCAGATTATCAGGCCTTTCGCCTTTCAGAGTCACTGGTTGGGTTCAAATCACCAACCTTTCGGTTAGCAGCCAAGTTCTTAACTGTCGCATCACCAATGTTAATGAAACATAATTCTGATTTTTAAATTTATGCATATAATTTGATAAATACAATGAAGGAAATGTACAGGAACTAATTTAGATTATAAAGAGACAGGGAAGGTCCTGGATTAAGGTTGAATTAAAATATAATTTTTTTGACAGTTGTATTCACAGGTCTTTCTTAGTCTCATTTCTCTGACACTAAGGAAAATTGTCATTGAGGCAGCGTTCTCAAACCTGTGGGGTTTTTCAGGATCCCTGGTGGTACAGAGGTGAAACCCTCAGCTCCTAACTGAAAGGTCAGTTGTTTGAACCTACTAGCCCCTCTGAGAAAAAGTTGTGGCAGTCTGCTTTTGTAAAGATTAAAAAAAAAAAAAAAAAAGGAAAGCCTATGGAGCAGTTCTACTCTGTCCTTATGTGGTCAGTATGAGTCGGAATTCGACTTCACAGCAGTGGGTTTGGTTCTTTGGGTTTATAGAGTGATTCTGCAGCACAGGAAGTCCATTTGTTCTCTAGCATGAATTCTTTGAGACAGTGCAAGAAACTGTTATTCAATCTTTATTTTGTATTCATAGGGTTGGTTTTAGATACTGAATATGTTATGTATTTTAGCTGAAGTTTTTTATACAGGCACAACTCATTTTATTGCGCTTTGCTTTATTATGCCTAGCAGATTTTTTTTTTTTTTTTACAAATTGAAGGTTTGTGGCAAGCCTGCATCGAGCAAGACTGTTGGTGCAGTTTTTCCAATAGAATGTGATCACTTTGTGTCTCTGTGTTTCATTTTGGTAATTCTCACACTATTTCAAACTTTTTCGTTATTATTCTATCTGTTACGGTGATTTGTGATCTTTGATGTTACACATTGCTCCTTTTTGCCCTCTTTCTCCCATCTCTATTCTTTTCCACACAGGATCTTCTTGTAGGTTCGGCTCAAATTATATAGTAAGAGACTCTGTAGGCCTAAAGAGATTCTAGGAAAATCACATGAGGAGACATGACATATGGAACAATTTCCAAGCCCTCAGAAAGTTCAACTAAACTGAGTGCTTCATACACACAGGCACTGTGGTTAAAGCACTCGCTGCTAACCAAAATGTCAGTGATTTGAATCCACCAGCCACTCCATGGGGGGAACATGTGGCAGTCTGCTTCTGTAAAGACTTGGAAGCCCTATGGGGCAGTTCTATTCTGTCCTATAGGGTCACTGTGAGTTGGTTATTATTATTTTTTTTGTATACATATGTATATATATGACATTATATATGTTGTTGTTAGGTGCCGTCGAGTCAATTCCAATTCATAGCGACCCTATGCACAACAGAAAGAAGCACTGCCCTGTCCTGAACCATCCTTATAATCGTTGTTATGCTTGAGCTCATTGTTGCAGCCACTGTGTCAATCCACCTCATTGAGGGTCTTCTTCTTTTCCGCTGACCCTGTACTCTGCCAAGCATGATGCCCTTCTCCAGGGACTGATCCTTCCTGACAACATGTCCAAAGTATGTAAGACGCAGTCTCGCCATCCTTGCTTCTAAGGAGCGTTCTGGTTGTACTTCTAAGACAGATTTGTTTGTTCTTTTGGCAGTCCATGGTATATTCAATATTCTTTGCCCGCACCACAATTCAAAGATGTCAATTCTTCTTCAGTCTTGCTTACACATTGTCCAGCTTTCACATGCCTGTGTTGCAATTGAAAATACCATGGGTTGGGTCAGGCGCACCTTAGTCTTCAAGGTGACATCTTTGCTCTTCAACACTTTGAAGAGGTCCTTTGCAGCAGATTTACCCAATGCAATGCGTCTTTTGATTTCTTGACTGCTGCTTCCATGGTTGTTGATTGTGGATCCAAGTAAAATCAAATCCTTGAACAACTGCAATCTTTTCTCCGTTTATTATGATGTTGCTCATTGGTCCAGTTGTGAAGATTTTTGTTTTCTTTATGTTGAGGTGCAACCCATCCTGAAGGCTGTGGTCTTTGATCTTCATTAGTAAGTACTTCAAGTCCTCTTCACTTTCAGCAAGCAAGGTTGTGTCATCTGCCTAACACAGGTTGTTAATGAGTTTTCCTCCAATCCTGATGCCCTGTTCTTCTTCATATAGTCCAGCTTCTCGGAGTATTTGCTCAGCATACAGATTGAATTTGTATGGTGAAAGAATACAACCCTGACACACACCTTTCCTGACTTTAAACCAATCAGTAACCCCTTGTTCTGTCCAAACAACTGCCTCTTGATCTATGTAAAGGTTCCTCATGAGCACAATTAAGTGTTCTGGAATTCCCATTCTTTGCAATTTTATCCATAGTTTGTTATGATCCACACAGTCAAATGCCTTTGCATAATCAATAAAACACAGGTAAACATTCTTCTAGTATTCTCTGCTTTCAGCCAGGATCCATCTGACATCAGCAATGATATCCCTGGTTCCATGTCCTCTTCTGAAACTGGCCTGAATTTCTGGCAGTTCCCTGTCAATATACTGCTGCAGCCATTTTTGAATGATCTTCAGTAAAATTTTGCTTTCCTGCAATATTAATGATATTGTTCTATAATTTCCACATTTGGTTGGATCACCTTTTTGGGAATAGGCATAAATATGGATCTCTTCCAGTCAGTTGGCTGGGAAGCTGTCTTCCATATTTCTTGGCATAGACAAGTGAGCATCTCCAGCACTACATCTGTTTGTTGAAACACCTCAGTTGATATTCCATCTATTCCTGGAGCCTTATCTTTTGCCAATGCCTTCAGAGCAGCTTGGACTTCTTCCTTCAGTACCATTGGTTCCTGATCACATGCCACCTCTTGAAATGGTTGAACATCGACTAATTCTTTTTGGTATAATGACTCTGTGTATTCCTTCCATCTTCTTTTGACGCTTCCTGTGTCATTTAATATTTTCCCCCATGGAATCCTTCACTATTGCAACTCGAGGCTTGGATTTTTTCTTCAATTCTTTCAGCTAGAGAAATGCCAAGGATGTTCTTCCCTTTTGGTTTTCCATCTCCAGCTCTTTGCACATTATAATACTTTACTCTGTGTTCTGGAGACGCCTTTTGAAATTTTCTGTTCAGTTCTTTTACTTCTGGAAGGAAGGAAGGAAGAAGTTGAATTCTTCCTTTTGCTTTAGCTGCTCAATGCTCAAGAGCAAGTTTCAGCGTCTCCTCTGACATCGATCTTGGTCTTTTCTTTCTTTCCTGTCTTTTCAATGACCTCTTGCTTTCTTCATGGATGATGTCCTTGATGTCATACCACAACATGTCTGGTCTTTGGTCACTAGCGTCTTCAATGCATCAAATCTGTTCTTCAGATGGCCTTTAAATTCAGGTGGTATGTACTCAAGGTCATATTTTGGCTCTTGTGGACTTGCTCTGATTTTCTTCAGTTTCAGCTTGAACTTTCATGTGAGCAATTGATGGTGTGTTCCACACTCAGCCCCTGGCCTTGTCCTGACTGATGATATTGAGCTTTTCCATCATTTCTCTCCACAGATGTAGTCGATTTGATTTCTGTGCATTCCGTCTGGCGAGATCCATGTGTATAGTTGATGTTTATTTTGGTGAAAGAAGATATTTGCAATGAAGTAGTGGTTGGTCTTACAAAATTCTATCATTTGATCTCTGGCATCATTTCTATCACCAAGGCCATATTTTCCAACTACTGATCCTTCTTCTTTGTTTCCAACTTTCACATTCCAATCGCCAGTAATTATATAATGTGTGTGTATGCATACATTATATATATACACGCACATTATATAAATATATATGCAGGCTACAAGTAGAATTAACATGACTTAATAATTCATAAAATATAATTTTTAGAAGAGGACGATTCTGATGAATCTGAATTTCATATTTTTTATATTTATCTGCATTGTATTTCTGCATCAAAATTTTCCTTTCAGATATAAATACATATTTTTGCATTAGTGAGCCTCATCAGTACAGGCATTTTGCAAATCAGTTTGACAAAGCACATTAAGTCAGATCTTTTCAAGGCATTTTTTCAAAGGAAACACCACTCAGAGAGAGATAGTTGTGCAAAGAGATGTCCATTATCCCATAAGTTTAAATGCTAAAAACTAGAAATAAATTAAATGTCCAAAACTAACAGAAACATTAATAATTAAAGGGAATAACAGATAATAGCTAAATTTATATAGAGGAAAAATAGGCAGGCACTGTTGATATTACTTTCAGCACAGGATAGTCTAGTAAGTAATTTTGAGATAAACTATAAAAGATTGTATTTCAATATATTGATATTGATATTAAACTGAAATGAAGGGCATTTCATCCCTAGTTCGGAGCATATCATTTCAGAAACATTGGCCAACTATTGAACTTCTAGAAATAAGTACCTAACTGGTGAGGGGTCTTGAACCTGTGTATTGTCAAGGACATGTGAGAAAGTTAGAGAAGAGAAGGCTGAGAATGTTAGGAAGGCAATATGGCTGAATTCAAATACTTAAAAATAACCAAACCAAACCCATTGCCTTCGAGTCAATTCTGACTCATAGCAACCCTATAGGACAGAGTAGAACTGCCCCATAGAGTTTCCAAGGAGCCCTTGGTGGATTCAAACTGCTGACCTTTTGGTTAGCAGCTGTAGTACTTAACCACTATGCAACCAGAGTTTCCTTACTGATGATATGACACTGTAATACCGTTTTATGGGTGGTTGCAAAGTTTATAGCCAGTCCTTGCTTTAACATTCTTCTAACAAGAAAGAGGATAATTCCATCACGTCAGCCACAGCTAAGCTGACCTAAGAGGAGGCAGCAACCAGATTCTCTCTTAGAATGTGTGAAGTGGCTTTTTTTGCTTTTTTCAAGTTGGCCGAGGAGTGTATTGTAGTCAGAAAGGAGAGAAGAAAGAAGTGAATGTGCAAAAAAGAAGTTGCCTGGCTTCCTTATAACTTTTCATTTACTAGCCCCGGCTACTTTCTGAGGCTCTACTCCATTCCTGCCTTGGGTTATATTAAAATACATATGTATCCCTGTAACAAATGCTGTCTTCAGCACCAATTTAAAATTGCATGAGAGTAATAGAGAATAGACCTGCTCCAAAGTATGGTGAATTTTCAGGGAGGCAGATACTAAAATACTAGTTTCGGTGACCTTCTGAGCTTCCCCATCACTTGCGGTATTCGACAAGAGGCTGCTTGACCTCTTGACAGAGAAGTTGTCCAGAGAACTTCTGGGTTAGCTGAGAGGGTGGGCTGGATACCTGAACTTTCACTTCTAACTCCAACATCGGATAATGTAAGAAAAAGAAGCATTGATCCGATAAGATCTTTGTTGCAATCCTTTGTGTTAACGATGCATGAGCTACAATGTTTTTAATGCTACCAACCAGTCTGTGGGCACAGATAATGCCAGTGTAAAATACTTGCAAGAAAGCAAAAGAAGAATTGGTGAGATGGTTATTTCAGTAATGAATTAAATATTTAATCTTGCAACAAAGCAGCCTCATCCCATTGCCTTGGAGATCTTGCAAACCCACTTCAATCGACAAGAAGCCAGTGACTAAAAGAAAATGGTTACGGAATGAGAATTAAATAAAAATATAAGTTCCAGTGAAGCCCTGAAGTTATTATTGCTAATTGATGTGTATTCTGAAAAATCAGCTCTCCTAATGGAGGTTGAAATGTTTCCAGGACATTTTGTTTACTATGACAAGGAAGTAAATAATTTTAAGTATGTTAATTATAGTTGTAAGAAACAGCAAAACTTAAATGATTAAATCAGGAACTCTGTTGGAACCCTGTTAAGTAATGATAAATGCCAAATGTCAAACCTTCTGTTTGACAGGCATTTTAGATAACGTCTCATTTATTTATACTCATCTCCTAAGTAGTTATTATCCAAGATTTATAGATGAGAAAACTGTCTTTTAAGGGTTAAGTTTCTTAACGAACGCCACACATGTGGGACCAGGATTTATAATCAGGTCTACCTGAGTCAAGGTGAGAAATGCTGAATGCCATAACCAATAATTTAAAGTATCAGTGGCTTCAAATAAAGAAGTATTATTTCTCCTTTATTTCATAGTTCTGCATAGTTGATTGATGGGATAAAGGAGATGTCGGGTCCATACAGATATCTTGGGACCCAGACTCCTTTCATCTTGTGGATTTCCTAACACATAAGGTCTCCGAGTCTTGCTAGATTTTCTGCATTTGGTCAGACAATGAGTGCAGAGAGAGGAGCTGGCAGGCTGTATGCATTTGTGGATCAAGCCTAGGGGTGGCATATTTACTTTCACTGGTCGTAACCCTGTTATGTGACCCAAACTTACAGTCAGATGCCTGGTCTACACAGCCCCAACCGCTTATTTTCGGTATCTCGTTTCCCAATCCATCATCATAAGTGACATAACCCGTGATGCTACGAACAGTCAGGTCTTTATTCTTTTTATTTTAAAAAGATTAAAAAAAAAATTTGGTCTGAGGCACAGAAAATTAAGTGGAGAGACTTTGCTGATGAGGCTTTCCAAAAAGAAAAGGTATTTAAAATTATGGAATTGGGCTTCTGTGCCAAATCCAAGGGAAAAATAAAACATACCATATTCAGGTCATTTTTATCAGATATGCTGTTAGAGATAATCAAAATAGTTGTTTCATTTACCCATGGCTTATATCTGTGGCTTCAAATTAGTAGATCATCCAAACTACATGGAATCATTTCTATAAGCTTCTCCGTATCAGAATGTTTGCACTTATCCATCATGTCCGATTTATGGACCTGTATAATGCCAGGAATGGGAATTCCAGAACACTTAATGTGCTCATGAGGAACCTTTACATAGATCAAGGGACAGTTGTTCAGACAGAACAAGGGGGTACTGATTGGTTTAAAGTCAGGAAAGGTGTGCATTCTTTCACCATACCTATTCAATCTGCATGCTGAGCAAATAATCCAAGAAACTGGACTATATGAAGAAGAACGGGGCATCAGGATTAGAGGAAGATTCATTAACAACCTGCATTATGCAGATGACACAACCTTGCTTGCTGAAAGTGAAAAGGACTTGAAGCACTTACTAATGAAGATCAAAGACCACAGTCTTCAGGATGGATTGCACCTCAACATAAAGAAAACAAAAATCCTCACAACTGGACCAATGAGCAACATTATGATAAACGGAGAAAAGATTGAAGTTGTCAAGAATTTTATTTTACTTGGATCCACAATCAACAACCATGGAAGCAGCAGTCAAGAAATCAAAAGACGCATTGCATTGGGTAAATCTGCTGCAAAGGACCTCTTCAAAGTGTTGAAGAGCAAAGATGTCACCTTGAAGACTAAGGTGTGCCTGACCCAACCCATGGTATTTTCAATTGCAACACAGGCAAGTGAAAGCTGGATAATGAATAAGGAAGACCGAAGAAGAATTGACGCCTTTAAATTGCCACTTTGGAGCAGAATATTGAATATACCATGGACTGCCAAAAGAACGAACAAATCTGTCCTGGAGGAAGGGCAACCAGAATGCTTCTTAGAAGCAAGGATGGTGAGACTGCGTCTTACATACTTTGGACATGTTGTCAGGAGGGATCACTCCCTGGAGGAGGACGGGGTCAGTGGAAAAGAGGTAGACTCTCAACAAGGTGGATTGACACAGTGGTTGCAACAATGAGCTCAAGCATTACAAAGATTGTAAGGATGGCTCAGGACCAGGCAGTGTTTCATACTGTTGTGCATATGGTCACTATCAGTCGGAACTGACTTGAGGACACCTAACAACAACAACAACAACATAATTCTAGGCAATAAATGTATTTTTTATGGTATATGGAGAAAGAAACCACACCAAAAACCAAATCTCTGTATTTTTTGTTCCTTTCATTATTATAATTTTTTACAGAAGTAATAAATCTATCATGAAAATACTATACTCAAATTCTACAAAACTCACAAGCAGTGAAAAGTCAGTCTGGTGAAGCCTAGATTGGTAAATTATGTACAAAAATCTTAATAGTTGGGAAAGAGGAAAGTGTTATATAATCAAGAGTTTTTTTTTTTTAATGTAACTTTTATCTATCACTAATTACACTTTAACATACATACTAATTGCAAATATACCGCAACCATAATGTCTGCAAATGCAGTTTAACATTTTCTAAATAAATTTCTCCTTCATTTAGTGTATAAAGCATTATTTCTGCAGAAGTACGATTAATGATAAAGTTTAAAAAATCTGAAACAAAGATAAAACAAGACAAAACTCCCTCAGAGCAAGTCTTAAATTTCAAAACCTGTGCTTACAAAATCTAAAATTTTAACACTAAGTATTTCCGACGGAAACCATTACATACTTCTCAAATGTTCTCTATGTTCCAGGTACATCATCCTAGTTATATAGAGAAATTGCCTTCTGTGATTTTTTCAATCTCCCTTTCTTCAGTAAATGTTTTCTTTCTTAGTGCTGGCCTTGTGCTTGTCTCTGCTTTTTTTCTCTTTTTTTATGGAAACCCTGGTGGCGTAGCGGTTAAGTGCTAGGGCTGCTAACCAAAATGTCAGCAGTTCAAATCCACTAGGTGCTCCTTGGAAACTCTATGGGGCAGCTCTGCCCTGTCCTATAGGGTTACTATGAGTCGGAATCAACTCGAAGGCAACAGGTTTGGTTTTTTTGGTTATTTCCATTATGGAGCCTTGGTGGTGCAGTGGCTAAGAGCTCAGCTGTTAACTAATAGGTCAGCAATTCGAATCCACCAGTCACTCCTTTAAAACCCTATGGGGCAGTTTTCCTCTGTCCTATAGGGTCGCAATGAGTTGGAATCAACTCAATGGTTATGAGATCTCCATTAAGTTGTGGCTGATTTTTGTCTCGAGCAT
The DNA here is from genome assembly GCF_030014295.1 of Loxodonta africana. Lineage (NCBI taxonomy): Eukaryota > Metazoa > Chordata > Mammalia > Proboscidea > Elephantidae > Loxodonta > Loxodonta africana. The sequence continues at coordinate 11,664,651 of NC_087362.1, forward strand.
CAGATATTGTAATTAGAGCCTTTTTCCACTTTTTTCATTGGACCTTTTGTTCCTTGATCTTTAGTTTTATTCACCTCTTCATGCTGTCTTTGCTCAAGAAGAGGTTTATTCAGCAACTTTGATCAGAGTCTCTTTCACCAACCAAAAACATGTTCTTAAACTTCTTATACAACACTGTGGACTTTTCCCTGATAACCTGACAGTCTTAGACCTTTAGTGCTGCTATAGCGGAAATACCACAAGTGGATGGCGTTAACAAAGAGAAGTTTGTTCTCTCACAGTCCAGTAGGCTAGAAGTCCCAATTCAGGGTGCCAGCTCCAGGGGAAGGCTTTCTCTCTGTGTCGGCTCTGGAGGAAGGTCCTTGTGATGTATCAGTCTTCCCTTGGTCTGGGAGCATCTCAGTGCAGGAACCTCAAGTCTAAAGGACGCTGTCAGCTCCCAGTGCTGCTTTCTTGATGGTATGAGGTCCTCATGTCTCTCTGCTTGCTTCTTTCTTTTATATTTCAAAAGAGACTGGATTAAGACACCACTTAATCTTGTAGACCTCATCAAATTAACTGCCGTTAATCCATTTTACTTCATCAGAGTGACAGGATTTACAACACACAGGGAAATCACATAAAATGGTGGACAACTACATAATACTGAGACTAATGGCCCAGCTAAGTTGACAGGTATTTTGGGGGGACACAGTCAATCCATGACACTGACCAACTTTGAATCTCCTTGATTTTGTCAGTATTGTCATCATTGCTGTGTGTTCTCAGATTATAGCGTGTTCATCCAATACCTCCATGGATCTGTTCATGTCAACAGTGTCAATCTGAGTGAAATTTTTTATCTCAGAGTGTATCATTTGAAGCCGATGACCCATTGATGTTTCTTTCTTCTTCTCTACTTAATATTTTACTTCTTTCCTTCATCCTTATTCTGCTGTTCTGTTTCCATTTGTTGTCTTGCTTGCATTTTCTATCTGCTACCTTGGTCATGTTGGCCTTTCAGCATATTTTTTCAATGAGCAGCCTGAAAGTTACTTTCACCTTGCCTATTCTTTCACCTTCTTGATTGTCATCTTCTTCAGAATAAGATGTTGATGTAACTGTTTTTTGACATGACTTCTTTATTCCTCTCATTTTTTTTCAGCTGCTTTTTGGGCTTGTCTTCTTTCTGACCCTTTAACCCTTTTTAGATTGTTCCTTTTTCCCTTTTTTTTCTTACTTTTATCTTCTTTTGTTACTGTGTCACTATGAAGGACAAGACTGTTTTACCAATTTTGTTCTGCCTTTGGTTTTGGAATCTTGACTTGTGAAGTTGCAGTCTGTTATGGGTTGAATTATGTCACCCAAAAATATGCATTGTAAATCTTAACCTCTATGATCCCATTCTGGAATGGACTGTCCTTGTTATGTTAATGAGACAGGATTAGTGTAGGGTATATCTTGAGTCAATCTCTTCAGAGATATGAAAGATATTAAACAAGTAGGCAAATGGGAGATGGGGTAAGATAGATGCCAAAACACCTGGAGGTCTCAAAATTACCAGAAAGCAGAAGCTGGAGAGACAAGGGCCTTCTTCCTGAGATGACAGAGAGTGAAAGCCTTCCCCTTTAGCTGATGCCCTGAATTCAGACTCTAGCCTCTTAAACTGTGAGAAAATAAATTTGTTTGTTAAAGCCACCCACTTGTGGTATTTCTGTTATAGCTGCCCTAGATAACTAAGACACAGCCCATTCCTTTTTGGATTCTCTTTTAGATTAACAGATGCTGCTCCTGTTATCACTACTCCTGCCTCTTCAGTTTCTCCTTGTTTCTCTTCCTCTTCTGGTAGTTTTTATAGTAATTATGTCAATTGCTTTAGTCACATTCTTCTGGCTGGTTTTTCTTCATTGTTAGGGTTTCCTTTGAAACACTAGTTTCTTTTTTCCTCAATCTCAATATCAGATGACACATTTGATTGTTTAGTTGATGTTTGTTGCTTTGAAAACCACACTCTCAGATTGTTATCTAGGTCCCAGAAACCTTCCATAAAAATTTTGTTTATTTGCATTGCCGTGACTTTACTTATTTTCTGAGTAATGAAATAAATTCTTTAGTCCTAAAAAAGCAGTTTCCTGAATTAAAAAAAAAAAATTAGTAGTTTATTTGTGACAACTTCACAGCTTCTTCGGAAATTTCATCTACTTGAGCAGGCCAAAATGGTAACTTCTTATCTAGGTGAAGATGATGTTCCCAGGTTTGAAATTGAGAATCATGTTTCAGGGAATACCAGGGGTTCAAACTCTCAGAAGGAGCTGTGGCAGGGAAGGAATATGACCAGATACACAGGTGTCAGTGACAGGTGGAGAAATACAAATAATTTCATATTCTTGTCATAATTCTTACAATTTCATTTGAGTGGACTTGTTTACTTCTTATTTGAACTTGTTTGTTCCTTATTTGTTGATGCATTCAAAAATGCATCAGTTCTTGAACATACTTACTTCCGGCTGGAATCCTTCTTTTCACCTCAGCTACATACACCAATGATCATATCCTAGACTTTTGTACCAATAACTGAATCAGGAGAGGACATGGAATGGGGGATATCATTGCTGATGTCAGAAAGATCCTGGCTGAAAACAGATAATAACAGAAAGATGTTTACCTGTGTGTTATTGACTACTCAAAGACATAAAACTGTGTATATCATAACAAATTATGGATAACATTGCAAAGAATGGGAATTCCTGAACACTTAATTGTGATCATGCGGCACCTATATACAGATCAAAGGGCAGTCAGGACAAGGGGATACTGTGTGGTTTAAAATTAAGTAAGATGTGCATCAGGATGGTATCTTTTCACCATACTTATTAATGTGCATACTGAGCAAATATTACAAAAAAGTGGACTACATAACAACCTGTTATTTGCAGATGTCACAACCTTGCTTGCTGAAAGTGAGGATCACATGAAGCACTTACTGATGAAGATGAAAGACTACAGACTCCATAATTAACCACCCTGCTCCACACACACAAAAAAGCCCCGGACCCTGACAGCTTCAGTGGAGAAGTCTACCAAATTTTCAGAGAAGAGTTAACACCAGTACTACTAAAGGTATTTCAGAGCATAGAAAAGAATGGATTACTTCTGAACTCATTCTATGAAACCAGCATAACCCTGATACAAAAGTCAAGTAAAGACACCACAGAAAAAGAAAAAAGAAAAGAAAAAAAAAACTACAGACCAATATCCCTGATGAACATAGACACAAAAATCCTCAACAAAATTCTAGCCAATAGAATTCAACAACATATCAAAAAAATAATTCACCATGACCAAGTGGGATTCATACCAGGTATGCAGGAATGGTCCAATGTTAGAAAAACAATTAATGTAATCCATCACATAAATAAAACAAAAGACAAGGACCACATGAACATATCAATTGATGTAGAAAAACCATTTGACAAATTCTAACACTCATTCATGATAAAAACTATCAGCAAAAAAGGAATAGAAAGGAAACTCCTCAACATAAAAAAGGCATTTACACAAAGCAAACAGCCAACATCATCCTAAATGGAGAGAGTCTGAAAACATTCCCCTTGAGACTGGGAAACAGACAAGGGTGCCCTTTATCACCACTCTTATTCAACATTGTGCTGGAGGTTCTAATCAGAGCAATAAGGCAAGAAAAAGAAATAAAGGACATCCAAATTGTCAAGGAAGAAGTAAAAATATCCCTATTGGCAGATGATACGATCTTATACACAGAAAAACCCAAGGAATCCAAAGAAAACTACTGGAACTAATGGAGGATTTTAGCAAAGTATCAAGATACAAAATAAAAATACAAAAATCAGTTGGATTCCTCTACATCAACAAAGAGAACTGCCAAGAGGAAATCACCAAATCAATACCATTTACAATAGCCCCCAAGAAGATAAAATACTTAGGGATATATCTAACCAGAGATGTAAAAGACCTATACAAAGAAAACTACAAGGCGCTACTGCAAGAAATCAAAAAAGGCCTACGTAAGTGGAAAAACATACCTTGCTCATGGATAGGAAGACTCAACATTGCGAAAATGTCAATTCCATCCAATGTGATCTATAGATATGATGCAATCCCAATCCAAATTCCAATGACATTTTTTAACAAGATGGAGAAAAAAAATCACTAATTTCCTATGGAAAAGGAAGAGATCCCAGATAAGTAAAGCATTAATGAAGAAGAAGAACAAAATGGGGGGTCTCACACTACCTGAATTTAGAACCTATTATACCACCACAGGAGTCAAAACAGCCTGGTACTGATATAACAACAGATACATAAGCCGATGGAACAGAATTGAGAATCAAGACATAAATTCATCCACCTATGAGCAGCTGATATTTGACAAAATCCCCAAATCTGGTAAATGTGGAAAAGACAGTCTCTTTAACAAATGGTGCTGGCATAACAGGATACCCATCTGCAAAAAAAAATGAAACAACCCATACCTCACACCATGCACAAAAACTAACTCAAAATGGATCAAAGACCTAAATATAAAATCTAAAATGATAAAGATCATGGAAGAAAAAATAGAGACAAGGCTAGGAGTCCTAATACATGGGATAAACAAAATACAAACCATAACTAACAATGCACAATCACCAGAAGAGAAACTAGATAACTGGGAGCTCCTAAAAATCAAACACCTATGCTCCTCAAAAGATTTTACCAAAAGAATAAAAAGACCACCTACAGACTGGGAAAAATATTTTGGCTGTGACATATCCGATCAGGATCAATCTCTAAAATCTATAAGATACTGCAAAACCTCAACAACAAAAAGACAACACAATTAAAAAATGGGCAAAGGACATGAACAGACACTTTACCAAAGAAGACATCCAGGCAGCTAACAGATACATCACGAAATGCTCAGGATCATTAGCCATTACAGAAATGCAAATCAAAACGACACTGAGACACCGTTTTCCCCCAACAAGGCTAGCACTAATCCAAACACACAAAATCACTTACACACTGCTGGTGGGAATGTAAAATGAAGCAACCACCTTGGAAATAGATTTGGTGCTTCCTTAAAAAGCTAGAAATAGAACTACCATACAATCCAGCAATCCCACTCTTTTGAATATAAGAGCCTTCACATGAATACATATATGCACTCTCATGTTCATTGCAGCACTGTTCACAACAGTAAAAAGTTGGAAACAACCTAGGTGCCCACCAACACGTGAATGGATAAACAGTTATGGTACATAAAAAAATACACACAGTTTAATACTAAGCAACAGTGAAGAACAATGATGAATCCACAAAACATCTCACAATATGGATGAATCTGGAAAGCATTATGCTGACTGAAATTAGTCAGTCCCATAAGGACAAATATTTTATGAGACCACTATTATAAGAATTCAGGAAAAGGTTTAAACACAGAGGAAATCATTCTTTGATGGTTACGAGGGTGGAGAAGGAGGGAGAGGGGAATTCGCTAACTAGATGGTAGACAAGAATTATCTCAGATGAAGGGAAGGACAACAAAAAAATACAGGGCAATTCAGCACAACTGGACTAAACCAAAAGCTAAGAAGCTTCCTGAACACAACCAAAAGCTTCAAGGGACAGAGTAGCAGGAACTGGGGTCTGGGGATCATGGTTTCAGGTCTTTTGGCATACAAATTTTATTAAAAAAAAAAAAAAATTCTGCATCCCACTTTGGTGAGTGGCATCTGTGGTCTTAAAAGGTTGTCAGCGGCCACCTAATATGCATCAATTGGTCCTAAACCACCTGGGGCAAAGGATAATGAAGAATACCAAAGACGCAAGGAAAATATCAGCCCAAGAGAAAAAGCGTCACATAAACCAGAGACTACCACCAATAACCGCCCTGACAGGGAACACAACAGAGAGTCCCTGACAGAGCAGGAGAAAAGTGTGGTGCAGAACTCAAATTCTAGTAAAAAGACCAGGCTTAATGGTCTGACTGAGACTGGAGCAACTCTTGAAGACATGCCCCCTGGATGTTCTGTTAACCCAGAACTAAAAACATACCCAAAGCCAACTCTTCAGACAAAGATTAGACTGGAGTATAAAACATGAAATATTACTCCTGAAGAGTGTGCTTCTTAGTCTAAGCAGATAAAATACATGAGACTAAATGGGAGGGTCCTGTCTTGGCAGGATGGGAAGGCAGGAAGGGACAGGAGCTGGTTGGATGGACACGGGAAACCCAGTGTGGAAAGAGGGAGTGTGCTATCACTTTATAGGAATCACAACTAGTGTCACATAACAATAGGTATATAAATTTTTGTATGAGAAATTGGCTTGAGCTGTAAACTTTCACCTAAAGCTCAACTAAAAAAAAATTACAAATGGAAACAAACAAACAAAAAAGACTATAGCCTTTAGTAGGGATTACACCTCAACACATATCCTCACAACTGGACCAGTAAGAAACATCATGATAAATGGAGAAAATATTGAAGTTGTGAAGGATTTAATTCTACTTGAATCAACAATGAATACCCATGGAAGCAGCAGTCAAGAAATCGAATGATGTATGTATTGCACTGGGAAAATCTGCTGCAAAAGATCCTTTTTAAAATCTTGCAAAGCAAAGATGTCATTTTGATGACTAAGGGGCTCCTGACCCCTCATGTGTCTGTGAAAGCTGGACAATGAAAAAGGAAGACTGTAGAAGAATTGACGCATTTAAATTTTGGTGTTGGTAAAGAATACCAAATATACCGTGGACAGCCATTAGAACAAACAAATTTGTCTTGGAGAAAGTGTAGCCAGAATTCTCCTTAGAAGTAAGGATGGCAAGACTTTGTCTCACTTACTTTGGACATATTATCCAGGACCAATCACTGAAGAAGGGATCTGGTTGGTAAAGCAGAGGATCAGTGAAAAAGAAAGAGACCCTCAATGAGATGGATTGACACAGTGGCTTCAACACTGGGTTCAAACATACCTGTTATTCTGAAAATAGTGCAACGATTCATACTGTTACACATAGGGTCACTATAAGTCAGAGCCAACTGGATGGCACCTCACAACAACAATAAATATAGTTCTTCCAAAAGCTCAGTTTTAAGCATACTACTCCCTGATTATCACTCTTATTTTTCCACCTCAAGGTCTCTTGGTAATCCAGCTTTAAAATTGTGTTGACCCTTTCTACAATGGATTGTACCTTCTTTGCATTGTCTCTCTTCTCTGTCATTACTTCCCTGCCTTCCGTACCCAACTTGAATTCCCTTAATCCAGCCTCAGCTCTCTTGTCCTGCATTCCCTTTATTGAACCTTCCTGGCAAACTCCAACTATGGATAAATTCATCTTGTTACTTGCACTATGGCTCCACCTAAGCCTCTGAAATAGAAAAATACAGAGCCCTATTCACTATTCTCATATTAAATTCAACATAAGAAGTCTCAAATAGGTTTTCAGTGCTCCTATACAATCCCACTTCAACTCTCTCCCAGTTTACTGGGTAATACCTTCCCTCTTTACTTACTTAACTGATGACCCTTGTTTTATAAATCACAGAAAATATAAGTGAACAAAAGAGAACTTCCATTCTCTCACCAATACCTCTACTATTTACCTGCATCCATATCCCATGCTGCCTTTTCTATTACCATGCTTGATGAACCACTTGTGAGTCACAGGCTACTTGATTTTATCACCTTTTTTCCTTCAAAGGCTTAACTCCTGCCATTGACCTTTTCTCTTTTGTACCATCAGATGTCCCCTCCTTACTAGATCATTGCCATCAGCATTCAAAGAAGCCATAATACTTCTTAACCTGAAAGCATTCTCTCTTGACCCCACAGACTCCTTCAATACCATCCCATCTCATAAATTCCTTGAAAACCATCTCTTAATCCCCATCTTCTTGATTCCTTCGAATCTCAGTCAGATATCCATACCCCCCATTGCTCTGAAATATTCACAAATTTTCATGCCATCCTTGCACAGGGGCCACCATTGCTTTGAAATCACTCTGGTCTGTCTAGATAGTCTAAGATCTTTATTTTGCTAGTTAGTGATAGCTTCTCGATCACCTTTTTTTATTGATGTCTTAGAGCATTTGACACAGTCGATTACTTTTTCCTTTGCGTGGCTGCTGGGACACTACATTCTCTTGATTTTTCTTCCATCTCACTAGCCATCTTCTCATACTCCTCCACTGGTCCCTCCACATCTTCCCTATCTCTAAATGTTGGAGTATTCCAGTGCTCGGTCCCGGAACCTCTGCTTTTCATTAGCTATGCTCACTCCCTAAGAGAGCTCATCTACACCATTGAGTTTAAGGTGATCTATGTGCTGATTAATTCCACAATCCTATATTTATATCCTATTGAACTCTAGAATGACATATCCCATTATGTTTTCCTGGTAAATTCCTTCCATTCATCAAATTTCTCATTCCAAAAATTGAATTTACTCTCAATTCCTCTCTTTCTCTCACACTGTATATCCAACCCATCAGCAAATCATATTCAATCTATATCCTGGCCCTGGCTATTTCTCATCAGTTACCATAACACCCTAGTTCAAATCTCCGCTGCCATTGCATTTAACTCAGCAGTTCCCAACTTTGCTAGCCAGTGGCCTACAGTCCACTAGCCTTTGAAAATGTTTATCAGATTTCTCAGCTCAAATTCCTGCGATGTATTCCTGTCATACCTAAAAAAGATACAAATCCTTGTCATAAGCCCAGGATTGTCCAGGATCTATCTACTTTTCTTAAGCCATGTCCTGTCACTTCATTCTTCACTCTCTGAACACTGGCCACCCAGGCCTGCATTAAGGCCTCTGTACCTGCTCTTCCCCCTTCCTAGAAGACAATGCTCTCAGATTGTGTTATTTACTCCTCCATTTATACTGGAAACCCTGGTGGCATAGGGGTTAAGAGCTACAGCTGCTCACCTAAAGGTCGGCGGTTGAAATCCACCAGGCGCTCCTTGGAAACTCAGTTCTACTCTGTCCTATATATAGGGCTGCTATGAGTAAGAATCAACTTGAGGCCAATGGGTTTTGGGTTTTTTACATCAGGTCTCTTCTGAAATATCACCTCATCATAGAGGCTTTCCTTGACCATTGTATCTAAAACATTACTCTCAGTTATATTATAACCCCTTATCTATCCTTGGAAATCCTGTTGGCATAGTGGTGAAGAGCTACAGCTGATAACAAAACAGTCAGCAGTTCAAATCCACCAGGTGCTCCTTGGAAACCCTATGGGGCAGTTCTACTCTGTCCTACAGGGTCACTATGAGTTTGAATTGACTTGATGGCAATGTTTTTTTTTGTTTATTTGTTTTGTTTTGTTTTTATCTATCTTACTTTATTTTTTTGTAGAATTTGAATCTATCTAGTTGTATATTCATTTTTTGCTTCTTTTAGTATCTCTTTCTGTCTCTAACTAGAGATTTTATCTCTTTACTACTACTGCATCCCTGAAAACTAGAAAGATCTTGCAGCATACTGGGCACTGAATAAATGGTGGGTAGTTAAAAGAATAAATCAACCATTAAAGTCTAAATACATACTACATTTTAAGTGTGAAGCATTAGAGAACTAACAAGTTATATTAACTTTGCTCTTTGTTTTACTTTGGCCTCCTTAAATGCAGCCGGCATTAATGAAGCAATCCATTTCTACTTACTTATTTAACAAACCTTATAAATTGCTTAATATGTGCCAGCCACTGTTCTAAACACTTCAAGAATATTAACTTTTTAATGACTAACAAACTGTGGCAAACTTCCATGGCACAGTTCAGGAATTACTCCAGTTTTGCCGCTCATGTCACTTAATCTTACTCCTCGTTCACTTGTTCATTAGCTGACCACCGCCCATTTTCCCCAGTCAGAATTTTCTTATCTGTTTGGTTTTGTATGAGGCTTTTTTTCTATTTCTAACCTCCCTTTGTGTGTCTAGACATGGCATCTGTACTGTTTCCCCAGTTTCTTCTTGGTCTTCCTCTCTAATCCCTCAAATACATGGTAAGTCAATTCTGGGACTATCTACCTGGTGTGGACATTGACCTTCTCAAAGTGTTTTGTAATTTTTGTTCGTTTGATAACATCACACGTGTAAGACATATCCCACCTTTACATGGTTTAGCCAAGCAGGGCACTCATACCACCTTTATTAGAAAGGTATTGTTTGTTCAAGAAGCTTATTTCTTTATCTACCTGAGGAGACAAATTAGTTTATAAATGACACAGGGTGAGTATGAGAGCTATAGTCTTTTTTTATAATTACAATATAAAGTGTGAGAGTTCTCTAAAATTAGTTGCTTTTAAAAATGTTTTAAACAATCTTTGCTCTTGGAAAAGTAGTGCTTTAATATCATTTGCCGGAAGTCTAAATTAGCACAACCCTTAGGGAAAGCAATTTGGCGATATGAGCCAAGTGTCTTTAAATTTTTCATATTCTTTTCCCTAGTGACTTTAATGTGAAAATTAAGTCTAAGGAAAGAAACCTAAGTACAAGCTTTAGGCGTAATATGTCCATCATTGAATCACTTATGAATAATAAAAGAAAGAAAACTACCTAAATGTCTCAAAGTGGGAATATGGCAGAAACCTATGGTATAAATCATATGAAACAGTCATAGCCAATTAAATTATATACAAATAAATTTCAATAATATGTAAATAAACTTCTAAATAATAAGAAAATTGAGTACATCAATTAGTGTCCTGTCCTGAAATAGGAAGCATACTATAATTGGTTGATTGGCATTCATAAAGGAATTGTTTAAAGAAGCGTAGGGAATCGCAGGAACAGTTCTGAGAGGCAAGAGTTGGGAATAGTTGTTGTGGAGAGAGGACTATGTGGATAGGTTGTCTCATCCTTTGTTACCACACGGAGAGAAGATGGTAGAATAAAAACTACTTTCCTCTCCTTCTTGCCATCATCTTACGTGCTCTATCAAATTAATGGGATGGTAAATCAGGTGCAATGTGGGAAAGAGGAGCCAGGAGGCCATGAGCAGTAACTGGGTTTATTGTACTCTCAGTTCCTGGAGACAGGTAGGCACAGCATGCCATGACACGAGGCCACACGTGGCTTGCACATGGGGACAAGGTGGACAACAAGTTGGAATTGTTTAAGAGAGAACTTTTGTATGGCAAACAAGGTGTGTTAGCTAGGTTTCAAAGGCTTCCTGGGGGTAGGGCATTTTAAATAATTCTGAGGCTGAGAGGGCATAGGGGCTGTCCCTAGTTGTTGGATTCCTGGCCCTGAGGTGATTAGAACAAGTGCATAGTGTCTCAGGAGTGTGAAAACCTGATAAGTGCAGTGGCTGGAGAGTTGATTTAATCAGCTTCTCAAGAATGGGAATGGACCAGCTTCCATCCAGGGCCTCAAAGCTGGGTCAAGACAGTATTTTAAGAAAATGGTGTTGAATTGCTGCTGCCCATCCTTGGTTGAACCAAAAGAGAAAAGTGCCTGCTGACGTCTTCCTTGCACATGGGAGAAGAGTAGAGAGTGGATCCACAACATACAAAAATATGTATAAAAAACAAGCGTTTGTATACTGTATGTAGAGTTATGTTTAATACAGGAAATAAGTGTATAGAGTAGAAAATGCATTTTGATAGGAGAGAAAAAAATTATAATTGTGAGCTAGAATCAGAAGATGTAGTTCAAAATTTGGGTAGAGAACTTACCAGTTTTGTGGCATTGAGCACAGCTTTAAACAATTTAAAATTCATGGGTAATCTTTTTTAAATTATAACTATACAGTAGGGCTGTTGTGAGGGTTTTTGTGAGGGTTAAGTGAGTTAATAAATACAAAAACTTGGTATATGGATGAGATACGATGAATCTTTAATAAATATTAGTTGTGGTTATTATTGCTATTGTTATTATTGAAAATAATACACTTTGGTTTGAATCAATCCTGCTCAACCATAGGCAAGAAATTTTCAAATTCTTAACCATGTATTCCTTACCCATAAGTTTTACATAATATTATCTTCATTACAGGGATATTGTATACCTGGTATAGTTCACAGCACTTAGGGCACATTTAGTAAATGGTAGCTGTTACTATTTTGGAAAAAGACTGGAAAAAATACAGCAAAATTTAATGGTGATGAGATGGATTTGGGCAGCCATTTTTCCCTCATCCCAGTTTTCAGCATTTCTAAAATGATTAATGAATCTGCATTCATTTTTATAAAAGGCTTGGATGGGCTCCTGGTAGAGGCACTCAATGTGTAGAGGCAGATGAATAAGACAATGTTATGGATTGAATTGTGTCCCCCAAAATGTTTGTCAACTTGGCTAAACCATGATTTCCAGTATTTTGTGATTGTCCACCATTTTGCCATCAGGTGTGATTTTCCTATATGCTGCAAATCCTACCTCTATGAAGTTCATGAGGCAGGATTAGAGTCAGTTATGTTAATGAGGCAGGGCTCAATCAACAAGATTAGGTTTTTTTTTTCTCAAATCAATCTCTTTTGAAATATAAAGGGGAGAAGTCAGCAAAGAGACAGAGGGACCTCATACCAACAAGAAACAAGAGCCAAAAGAAGAGCACATCCCTTGGACCCAGGGTCCCTGTGCTGAGAAGCTCCTCAACTGGGGAAGACTGATGACAAGGACCTTCTCCCAGAGCCGACAGAGAGAGAAAGCATTCCCCTAGAGCTGGCACTCTGAATTGGAACTTCAAGCCTCCTAGGCTGTGAGAGAATAAATTTCTCTTTGTTAAAGCTGTCCACTTGTGGTATTTCTGTTATAGCAGCACTAAAAAACTAAGAAAGACAATATCGACACTCTGTGAACCATTCAGGAAGTTCAACATGGCTGGAAAGTTGAGAGGTAGAGCAAGTGTACTCAGGAAAAAAAAAAAAAAACTCAGGAGGGTAGAGATAAGGCTATATTGATTAAAAAACCTAGCAGGGGCTTTATTACAAAGGGTTTGTAACTACTGTTAATTACAGAGTTTAAAATTCATATAAAAGGCAATAGGAAGTTATTAAAGACTTTAAAGTATGGATGGGAAATTTCAGAGTGTCACAGTGAGTGTGAAGAGTGAGTTGACTGGGCAAAAGATAGCCAGGGAGAAGTTACATTTTGTATGTCTTTTGGTGCACAGATGTACCAGGAGGCCATTCATAGTCCTGATGAGAGATGACTACAGCCATGAATCAGGTGGTGGATGTGGGGATGGAGACGATTCAGAGGCAGAATACATAGGAGTTGTTGATTGCATAAATGTGAGCTGTGAGGGACAGCGAAGAGGCTCACTGCTAGGTTTCTGGCTGGGGCAATGGCAGCAAATACTTTCAATTGTGCTGTGAGTCCTACACCCCCACACATCTGCTGTGTTTTATGTAAAATAGGAAATAAAGAGTAATTGTGAAAACTTGGCTTCCATTTGCTGTTGGTGGACCTGTAAATAGACTAAACAGTTGTAACTGCTTAAATGGCCTCTATTTCTCACCTCCACCTTCATCCCACACACCTGGCCAACAGAAAAATCACTTTGAGAGTTCAAATTATTGATGTTTTGTTTGCTTATGTAACTCCTCCTAGATATTAGTAAGTTGGGGTGTGCTTTATACATCAAATTAAATTTAGAATTGCTGCAATATCCCCTAAATCTAGTCATTTTGGATGATTGCCAATTTTCATGATTAAATAAAAAACTAATTATTGCCTTGATTATTTATTTTCATATTTCATAAATGTATCTTTTTACAAATATTTTAAATAAAAGTTTTTAATGGATAACCTACGTATAAAAAGGAGCCCATAACACCATACACTGATGAGTTATCACCAAGTGAACATATTCACATAAGCGTGACTAAGATCAAGACATAGAATATTTTCAGCTTCCCTGTGCCTCCCAGTCATTGTTCCTCAATGGGATCACTCTTCTAACTTTTATCACCCGAGATTAGTTTGACAAAATATAAATGGAATCATAAATCATATACTCTTTTGTAAATGACTTCTTTCACTCATTGTGTTTGGGAGATTCATTCCATAGAACTGTGTGTTAGTTTTGCTTTTTCCTTCTCACAGGTTTTACTGTTCATTTGTATGAAGATGGTACGATTTGTCCCTTGCACTCCTGTTTGTCATTTGATTTGTTTTCACTTTGGGCCTAAGATAAATAACATGGCTAAGAACATTTTGTATGTCTTTTGGTGCACAGACGTACATGTTTCTATTGGATACACACTGAGGAGGAACTTTCTGGGTCAGCTTTAGTAAATACTGTCAAATGGTTTTTCACAATAGTTGTACCAATTTACACCAACAGTATAAATATCACTTTCTGCTGTTCCACATCCTTGACCACACTTGATATGATCAGTATTTTAAACTTTAGCAATTTTAGTATGTGTATAGCTGGATTTCATTATGGTTTTACTTGTCACCGACTTGATGTCATAAAGTTTTCATGTTTTTGAATCATGTAGATAGCCCTGTTTTCCTCCTTATTTTTGTTAAAGTGATGAGTTAGTCGATTGGTTCACAAACATTAAATCACCATTGAAATTTTGGTATAAAACCAATCATGGTTATCCTTCTTTATATATTACTTGGACTTCATTTGTTAAGGTACGTATTTTTAGATTTTTCTTATGTATTTTCATGAGGGAATTTGGCCTATAATTGTCCTTTCTTTCATTATCCTTGTCAGCCGCTTGAAGAAATGTTGTACTGGTCTCATAAAGTAATTGGAAAGTACTTTCTCCTTTCCCATAGTCTGGAAGATTTTGTGTTTGGAATAATTCATTAGTGAGCCATCTAGGTCTGAAGATTTTTCGTGGGGAAGTTTTTAATTATAGATTCAATTTCTTTAATAAACTTGGAACAATTTAGACTTTCTATTTCTCCCTTTGACAGTTGGTTAACTGTGTGGGTTTTAACTAATTTACTCAGGTCATCTGCATTTTCGAGTTATTACATAAAGGTTATTCATAATGTCATCTACTATATTTTAAGTCTGTATGATCACTAGAGGTATCTCCCTTTTCATTCTTGATAATTGTAAATTTTACCCTTACCCTTTTTCACTAATAAGACTTTCTAGAGTATCCATTGCCTGTCTCTTAAAGAATGAACTTAAAAGAAATTCCCTAATGACTGTTTTCTATTTAATTGAATATTGATTCTTCTTTATTATTTCGATTCCAATTATTTCTTAATTTCGTTCTTAATTTGTAGTTTGTTTCTATTTCCTTGAGATAGAAATTAGAAAATTGATTTATCAACCTTTCCATCTTCTTAATATAGCATATTGGAGCAATAAATTATCTTTGGGTTTTAATCCAGCTTTAGCTGCTTCCGTATTTGTATAAGTTATAGGCTTCTTATCATTCAGTTAAAAATTACTTTCTGATTTCCATTGTGATTTCCTCCTTCATGCATGGGTCATTCAGACATGTATTTATGTACAAGCATTTGGGTATCATCTAGTAATTATTTTGCTATTGATTATTAGCTTAATTCCACTGTGGTCAGAAAATATGTTACATTTGACTTCAGTTCTTTAAAATTTGTTGAGATTAGCTATATGGCAGAGAAAATAGTGTTTTTCAGAAAATGTTCCCTCTGAACTTTAAAGGAACATGGTTATCTTGTTTTTTTATCTTATGTGTATATACATATATACACGTGTGAGTATGTGTACATAGCAATTGGAATTTTCCATTAAGTTGTCCATATCTTCTATCTATCTTTCTGAATCTGGCAAGGAAAACATCATATTGAATGTTGAGTTTATCTTAATTAACTTTCCTTCTCTCTGAAATCACAGCCCTTCAAGTCTTGGCTGTCTCAGAAGCTCTTTGATAAACTGGGAAGAAAGAAATATGAAAGTGTTCTTTATTTCAGCTCACAAAATTATTCAAAACAGTTTTTCCATTTCACACAGCACCTCATTCACACTTCAAAGACACCTAATAAAGACATAAAAGCATACTTAAAAAAAATAAGATTATATTTATGCAGGTACTGCACCTATAAGATATGCCGCTATTTTAACTATTTCATGGATTCAGGGAAGAATAAATGATTCCCACATCATCTGAAGTTATAAGAAGCTACTAATTTCAGAAGTGAAAAAAGTTTTGTCATAATATCTAACTTGTTGGAATTTTCAGCATGGATGCTGGATAATACAGTCCAATTTTTTTTCTTTTAGCTGCTATATATTTTATATTTAACACAGATCTTTATTATTGATTAGACAAGGTACTAAATCAATGTTGTTCGGGAGAAGTTTAATATTTAATGTGCTTCACCTTTAGAAAGACAACTGTAGATTATATAAGGTATGTTTTTCCTTTCATTTGTAGTCCTTCTTTTCGTTTGAGAACCACTCATAATTTATTCTGTTTTTTGGAGACTTGTGAAATAATTTAACATTCCCAGAAGCTAATCTTTAATGCCATAATAAAATTTTAAAAATCATAAATTACAACGAATGTAATGTAAACACACACACACACACACACAAAGATATATATAGAGTGCCTATCCTGGCAGGTATTTTCATATTTTGGGCACTTTAACTTTCAAAAGGATTTTGTGAAGCTCATATTGCTAGCCACATTTTATAGATGAGGAAACTGATAATTAAGAGGTTAAATAACATGTCTAAGTTCAGATATTTATAATTGAATGGTTTTGATAAACCTTGACCTAACAAATAATGCAAATAATGTACAAATATTGCACAGTAGAAGTAGAGTTCTCTTAAACTAAACTTTTTAACTATGTTGCTGTGCAACTTCGGAAAAATTATGAAAGCTTTCTAGATATTAAAAGTCCTACCTGTGACATAAAGGACCTGTATTATACTGATCTTTAAAATTTTATTTCCATTGTTTTATTTTATAACAAACACCGGAAATTTCTTTCAAATACATATTAAACATAATCATATTAAATTCTCATTTTTGGTTGTTCCCAGATGATTAGCTAGCCCAGTTTCACTTTCTAGTTCTTTTGGACTGTGTCATGCCCTTAAAGCTACAGAATAAAGGAGCAAGAAGAAAAGAAAGCCAACCTAAATTTTGTCTGACCTCTATTATACTCATAATTTGGATGTATGTCTTTTCTTTTGTGAGTCTGAATCCTAAAAAAGCCACCAATAAAATATACCTTCAAAAATATACTTTAAAAGCTCATTACAAAACTATTGTAGAGTACAAGATAGGATCAGCACCAAACTATAAGGTGTTCCCACCCTTAAAAAAAAAAAAAAAACTTAGGTCTGCCATATAAGCACATTTGTGAAAATTTTATATCACGTTTGTAAAAAAGGGCAAAAATTAACCTTCTCTGAACTTCATTTTGTAATATTGAACTGTGGATGTTGAATTTCTGATAGCAAAATCCACATTATTTCATTAATGGTTTAAATATATTTCCCTACTTGTAGTGTGTGTGTATGTGTGAGTGGGTCTGTATGTGAGTGTGTGTGTGTTTGCATGAACACACTTTGTTTCATTTTGTTTTTGCAAAGCCAAACATATTTTTTTTTTTTAAATGAGACTTTCATCCCTAAAAGGAGGTACTAGAGATAGCCTTTTGCAAACATTCCTGGAACGTTTCAAAGATTAAAGTGTTTTGCTGGATAATTCTCTATTTTTTAAGTACAATAAGAACAATAAAGTGGAAACACTGGTGGTGTAGTGGTTGAGTGCTACAGCTGCTAACCAGAAGGTCAGCAGTTCGAATCCACCAGGAGCTCCTTGGAAACTCTATGGGGTAGTTAAGTACAATAAAAACCTTTTTCTCTGTATTTTATTGTCCAGAATTCTCAACACTGCTGCATACTTGCAACACAATAATAGTTAATATTCATAGTGATAACCCTGAAATATGAAGTCTGCGATGGTTAAGATTGTGTGTCAACTTGGCTGGGCCATGATTCTCAGAGTTTGTACGTGATCACTCCCATGATGGAATCTACTGTGAGCAGCCAATCAGTTTAAAGGGAGTTTCCTTGGAAGTGTGGCTTGCATCAGAACATAAGCAGACTTTCTGGCTTTTTGCTTGCTCTGAATCCTGCGGCTGCCTCCTGTTTCTCTGACCGCTGGTTCTTGGGACTTAAGCTTATGTGATGTTCTTGGACTCACCAGCCCCTGAAACTACGTGAATCAGGAAGAGCCTTGCAGCCTTGCCTGCCAGTTGTGGGATTCATTGATATCCGCAGCCTGTGAACAAGAGTCCTGCTTTCCGACCTGCAGATTTTGGGTTCACCAACCCCTGTGGCTACGTGAATCAGGAGAAGCCTCTATCCTGATCCACAGACATGGGATGTTCCAGCTGTTTTTTTGATATAAATCTTTCTATATATTTACATATTTATAAATCTCTCTATATATTTATATGCTTTACTGGTTTTGCTTCTTTAGAGAATCCAACCTAAGACAAAGTCCAAAGTTGACTTATAAACCATTAAAAAGATCTAACTGTATTTCAGCAGAGACACTACTGCCTTAAAATATAAATTACAATTTAAATGAATACTTGGTTAATCAGAATACTCCTCCCCAAATTACAATGCATTTGTCCAATAACACTTTTAACATATGAGATTGCTTTGTGAGGCAAATTTGCAGAATAAAAGTTTATGTTTGTGTTCCATTCTCTTTAATATTCAGACCTAAACTCTTTACAATGAATCTAAAATATATTCATGAAAGAATTACACTCAGTACTCAGTGGTGAAACACACTATATAGATGAATAGAAATAAAGTAAATTACATTTGAACAGAAAAGGTTTTCTTATATCACTCAGAATGTTATCTCATCTAAATAAAAGGAATACTCTTCATGAGCAGAAAACTACCTAGTTGTTGCCAGGAAAATAAAATTGGAAACATTAAAATGGGAAAAAATTTAATCAGACCTTCTCGTTCATCTCCCTCTCACTACAGGGCTACTCTCCATTATTTATTTTCCAGGTCTTGAGTCTGTTTAGATGTGGCTTCCTTAGTACACCAAGTCCATGTTCGATTTGTTAACATTTTTTTCCATCATTGAACAGATTTGTTTTTTGAAGTGTGTGCATCTGGTTCTACTCATTCATTGCATCGTGATTAAGAACTGTTGAAACTGTAAGGAATATATATCAATTAATACAGTATTTCATTCAATTAATTTTGATGATTATAGCATATGAAAAACATGAGCTAAGAAGAGTTCTTCTTAAAATATGGAACATCATAAAACCTACACCATATCTATTTATGGAACTAAAAATTTCCATAGGCTATTAGCCTTTTTGTCCTTAGCTCAGTCACCCAAAGCTAGTGATGTGGACATCATTTTAAAGAAAACCTTTCCAAACTGCTTCCATGAAATCAGAATTCTAATGTAGATTATACTTAACCAGAAATATAAGCATCAATGTGTTATTATTTATACTGATTACACAGTATACGCTGCGGCTAATAACTCAGGTGGTTACTACAGTAACCAATTTTTTAAAACAATAGTAGATGAATAAAAAGCTCACAGGAAACATTTTTTCTACTGATATGAAAATGATCTAAGCCCTTCACCACAGCGAAGAGGGAAGAGAAAGGGTCTATGGTTAGCTGATTAGAAAACCCTCACGTGCAGCTTCCCTACCAAAAGCATTTCAGTTACACAAACCACGGAATGATTATAACCAGGAGGGACTACTGTGTTGAGATGGAAGTAAAGGACAAAAGAGGGAAAGAAACTAACACATTTTGTAAGAAAGTATTTGATGAAATTAAGTAGAAGTCAAAATCAAGCAAATCATGATAGAGAGTTTAAGTGGCTCAAATCCAGGAAGAATGAACACCCACCCTCTTTGAGTGAATTAGAAAGTTATGGCAATGAGTTTAAGAAAGAAAAGTAAAAATCTGAGACAATCTATGTGTACTTAAAAAGCATTTCATAGAAATCAGTTGATAAACTATTTGATTATCATTCTTGAGAACTGCAGTTCAACTCAAAATCAGATTGAGTCTAAAAGAAACACAGCACAGACAGTACCAGGCAGAGATAGTGTTTCCTGGCTTTTATCTTTAAAAATGACTGTTCTAAACCCTTACCCACCCATTGCCTTTGAGTCGATTCCAAATCATAGTGACCCTATAGGACAGAGTAGAACTGCCCCAGAGTTTCCAAGGAGCGCCTGGTAGATTTGAACTGCCGACCTTTGGGTTAGCAGCCATAGCTCTTAACCACTGTGCCACAGGGGTTTCGCATTCTGGGTAAGTAGCAGAATTAAGCACTGCTTTTTTTTTTTTTTTTTTGGTTTTAGGCAAACGTTCTAAGGATTTGGTACTTAATTGTCTTTAGACCATCAGCATCTACGTCATCTGTAAACTAGTTAGAAAGGCAGAATTTCTGGCCCCACCCAGATCTGAATCATAATTTGTATTTTGCCAAACCACTAGGTGATTTGTATGCATTTTTAAAGTTTGAGAAGGACTAGTATGAATGACTACAATTTGACAGACTCTTGATTGCACTTTAAAATCACTGGGGAATTTTTATAAATGATAATGCCTAGGCTCCCCAACTTGAGGTTTTGATTCCACTGGTCTGTGGTGAAGCCTGGATAGAGATCATTTTAAATGCTTACCACTAAGTGATTCAACATATAACCATAACAATTGGACTAGAGAAAAAAACAGAGGACACTTTCTTAAAATATCTATTTATAAAATCTCGTAGTCAAATTGTTAAAAGATCAGGTTCAGAGGGCCCATGTCTGGAGGTTCCATTATTTCTGGGTTCAAGGACACAATTTTAATATGTATTTCACAAGCTCCCCAGGTGATTCCTATGCCCAAACAACTAGGAGGTCCTGAGTACCTGCAAGTAAGATAAGACATTCCATCACATTTTGTGTAGTAAAGACGATCTCATGATTGCCTACCAAGAGATTACTAAAGTATTTATGGGATCTTCCTTTCCAACATAAATTCTGTCTGAGGATTGATTTTTATCAAATTTGGTCTCTCTTGCAACACCCTGACCAACCATTGGGTCAGGGTTTTTAAAATCACTACAGCTTTGTCATAGCTCGAAAACACAGCTCACTGGAAAGCCAAACTTTTCAGAAATAGACAAAACACATCTAACTTTAAGCCTCAGTAACCTGTGTAGGCAACCTGAATAAAATACTCATCCATGATCATCATCATCTATGCTCTTATGTGAGACAAAGTGAACAAAAACAAAAGTAGCATGTTTGTCTCTCTGTTACTTGTGCTCAATCTTAGGGTAAAACACTCTCCCTGTCTAGTGACTCTCCATTGATATGAATGCAATGTGGGCACAGTTTGCTGGTCTATCCCTTCCTTTAGGTTTAAGGTTTCTGAACCAGCCAAAGTTGAAGAGTATGCAAGAAGCCAGTTGCTGCCTCTCTAGTCTACCCTAACATCTGAACACTTTTAATCTTCTTTCATATGCCATACTTACATTGAAATAGGGGCCTGTCTAGGGATTACTGTTTCCAAAGATTAACATACATGAAGGGAAGGCATCTCATTGGCTTTAATTTTCCCAAGGTGTACTCATTAGAAGCCACAACTATCTTATTTGTTGAAGTATATAATTCTAGTAAGTGGATAAAGTTCAAGAAGATCAAAATAAATTGTAAAAAGTGTTTCTTTTTAACAGGCATCTGTCATCTTTACTAAGAACTGGATTCCAAACTTTATCATATGCTGCTGTAAATCCTAACGCCTCTCTTTCTAAGGCAAAGTATTTATACCATTAGTATTTGATAAAGTGCCCTATGTACTCTACGAAACAAATTGGGAAGCCATGAAGCAAATAAATGGAAATGCTTGAAATACCAATTGCCTTTATTTTGTAGATAAAGCAGCTAAGTCCCAGAGAGAAGATATGGATTGCTAATAGGGTTTGTAAGCTAGATCTAACTTCAAATTGTCTAAATCCAAGAATCCAAGTCAAGTCCTCTCATGTTGCCTTCTTTCTTACTCATCCAGGTTACCTGGATTGGAATAGCTGAGGTTAATAGCTGGAGGGAACTGACTATAAATGAAAGCCTCAAACTTTGATCTGCTGTGACTTTTCAATGACTGCCAAAGTTACTGTAGATCATGAAAAACCTCAGCAGGACTAGAAACTTGACCATTTTATTGAATACAGTACTTGCAGGAAAATGTAAACAAATTATCCAAGAATTAATTTTTTTGCCAAAATACCAAATTTTGTAAAGATTTCTGTAATTAATGAACATTGTAACTGTTTAGAGTGTATTAAGTTTACGGATGTGTAAAAACATTGGTACATTAGAACATGGAGCCAAGTGCTATTATATTTGCCCTCATGTGTAAATACAGGAGCTTTGGTGGCGTAGTGGTTACGAGTTTGAATCCACTAGCTGCTCCTTGGGAACTCTATGGGGCAGTTCTACTCTGTCCTATAGGGTCGCTAAGAGTAAATACAGAGGATATACTGGATATATTTGGAAAGGGGAAAGAAAAATTACCATCATTTTCTATCTTAAGTTTCTTAATATTCGTTTGTCAAATCACAAAAGTATTCTAACTGTTGATAGCAGAGTTTTCCCTTAATACTGTATTTTATGCAAATAACGTGCACGTTATATGCTTTTGCCAACCTTGCAACCCCCCAGCACTATTTTTGTAAGTGTGCTATGCTGCATGTTATATGTGTGGACACGTTATTTACGTGGGCACATTATTTGTGAAAAAATATGGTAAGGACATGAGTTGGAAAGCTTATACCTTGAAGGTAAGAATGTCCCTGCTGGTATTTGAAACACCAGTGATGTAGCTTCCAGTATCACAGCAACACACAAGACACCCCAGAGAGTATGACAAACTGATATATACGTATTACGTATTTCATATATATGTGCATATCAATACATGCTCACATACACACTGTGTGCATTTTTCCATAGTCTCATATGCATGTGACAGCTGACAAAGAAAAAGGAAGACAGAAGAAGAGTCAATGCATCAGAATTGTGATGTTGGCAAAGATATTAAATATGCTGTGGACTGTCAGAAGAATTAACAAATCATACTAAGAAGAAATACAAACAAAATGCTACTTAGAAGCAAGAACAGCTAGGTTTTGGCTCACTTCCTTTGGACAAGTCATCAGGTAGGATCAATCACTAGAAGAGGACAACATGGTTTGTAAAACAAGGGTCAATGAAAATAAAGGAAACCTTTAATAACATGGATCGACACCATAGCCAATGCAATAGACTTAAACACACCAATGATCATGAAGATGACATGGCACCAGGCAATGTTTCATTCTGTTATACATAAGGTTGCCATGAGTCAGAGCCAACTTGATGGCAATTAACAAGAACAAAACACACACACACATACATAGTATATATATGTATGTACACATATATATATTATATATAATACATACACATACAAAATAAAACTAGAACAGGATGTGGAATAGGCAGTAAAAATACCCAGAGGTATTTAATCTTTTCCAAAGAATTGCCCACAGGCTTCCAGAGTTTTACAGATATTTTAGATAAACATTATGTTATCCTCCTTATTTTCTTTCCCATTTTTGACGTTGAAGCATATCATTTGTTGCTTCCATTATTTAATAGCATGTAGATTAGACAAGCTATTCTGAAAACAGCAAAAACTTTTCTGTAATAAATAAAGCAACCCACATGGTTTTGACAGCAGGGTTTTAAAACTCAAACAGATTTCAAGCAGCAACTTGGGTCATAAATACTTTTTATGCATGATCTATTCTGCGATAACAATAGGAGATTAACTGCCTAAGCATATCTTAGTTGTCAAGTAGAAAACACTACTCTGTCTGGATAGATATTTCTTATTTGGCTGAAATATGGCATAAATCAACGATACAAATAATCATGTGCAGAATAGATTTGTACAATTAAAAGGCACTTGAAAGATGCTTGACAATAACTAGACATTTGTATTAAAATAAGAAATTTACTTCTTTAGAGGTCTTTATTATGTTCAAATAACTGGTGATATTGCTAAGTAAGTTTTAAAAGTAAACTAAAAAAAAAAAGCTTAAATAATTAAAGCACAGGACTTGAGAATGGCTGGAAACCCTGGTGGTGTAGTGGTTCAGTGCTACGACTGCTAACCAAAGGGTCAGCAGTTCAAATCCCCAGGCGCTCCTTGGAAACTCTATGGGGCAGTTCTACTCTGTCCTATAGGGTTGCTATGAGTTGGAATTGACTTGATGGCACTGGGTTTGGTTTTGAGAATGGCTGTGTGAGGAGCTTGGTAAGTCCTGTCTCCAAAAAGGCAACAATGAAACTGGAGAAAATTAATAAAAATAATCTTTTTCTTAAAATTGACCAAAATGGTATACCACACATTGAAAAGTATTTATTCAAGAAAATCTACTTAATCTCAGTAAGAATAGTCGGAGTCTGTGGTATTTTAGCCAGAAGCTTCTTCCATCCCATTCAAGTCTGTGATGTGGAGGGCCCACTCTGGTTGAGCAGGGCAGGCCATGAGAAGAAGAAGCTCCCACCCCAACCCCCAGCTCCATACTGGGAAGTTCTATTCTGAGTGGATAGGACAGGCTAAGAGGACTGGCAAACTCAACCTTTTTCCATAGCACTTTTCATCATCATTTATTTATTTATTTAATGTTTATCAACCCTACTAAAATATAACTTCCACGCAAAGGATATGTGTCTGTTTTGTTCAGTGTTACAACACTTAGATAATTTATGGCCCACTGTAAATGCCAGTAAAGATTTCTTGAATTTTTTACTGCATTTAGACTTGGACTGATTTCTACCTTCTTATTTTGTGTAATTTCTCTCTCTTTTTTTTAATGATTTTATTTTTTCTTTCCCTGCTAGATTAACTATTCTTTTGGTTGTTATTTGTTTCTTATTCCATTTTTATGCCTTCTACTACATTTGGAAGCTACATGCATTCCAAATTTCCTGATGTTTAAAAGTATAATGAAAGATAAAAGAATAAAAAACATATTTATGAATTTATGTATTCTTATTCTTTATACAAGGAAACCCTGGTGGCATAGTGGTTAAGTGTTACGACTGCTAACCAAAGGGTTGGCAGTTGGAATCTGCCAGGCGCTCCTTAGAAACTCTATGGGGCAGTTCTACTCTGTCCTATAGGGTCACTATGAGTCAGAATCAACTTGACGGCACTGGGTTTGGTTTTTTTTTGGTTTTATTCTTTATACTAAATATATATGTGCAATTCACTTTATCTACTCTAAATTTTGTTTAATAAAATTCAGTAAATTGTACACCTGTAAAAAGTTTAACTGGCAAAACCAAAATCAAAAGACTTTTTTCCTAAGTTTTATTTATTTGTTGTTATTGAGAATATATACAGAAAACATACCAATTCAACAGGTTCTGCATGTACAATTTAGTGACATTGATTACATTCTTTGAGTTGTGCAACAATTCTAACCCTCATTTTCTGAGTTGTTCCTCCCTCATTAGCATAAACTCACTGCCCCCTAAGTTTTCTATCTAAATTTTCTATCTAAATTTGCTGTTGTCAATTTAATCCCATATAAATAGTTTTTAAAAGAGCATAATGTGCAAGGTGGACCTTTTAAACTAGTTAAGCTAAACTACTGTTTGATGTTAAGATGACTTCAGGGGATATTTTTGGATTATCTCAGACCAATAGTTTCAGGGGTTCATTTACCCTCCATGGCTCCAGAAAGTGATTCCATGAGAATTTGAAATTCTGTTCTGCATTTTCTCCCCTTTTACTCAGAACTCTTCTACAGAATCTTTGATCAAAATGTTCAGTAATGATAGTGGGGCACCATCCAGTTCTTCTGGTGTCATAGCAAAGGAGGCAGTTGTTCATGGTGGCAATTAGTCACACATTCCATATCCTCTCCCTATTCCTGACTCTCCTGATTTCTCTTTTGCTCCAGGTGAATAGAGGCCAATTGTTGTGCCTTGGATCGTGGCTTGCAAGCTTTTAAGACCTCGGACACCACACAACAAACTAGGAGGTAGAACAGAAGCACTAGATACATGGTTAGGCCAATTAACTGGGATGTTCTATGAAACCATAACCCTAAGCCTCCAAACCAAGAAACCAAATCCCATGAGGTGTTTTGTTGTACATAAGCAGCCTCAGCAGCTATGTTTTTTTTTGTTTTTGTCATTGTTGTAAATATACCTCTCACAGAAATTTTGCCAGTTAAACATTTTACAGGTCTACAACTTACAGCAACGCTAATAATTGGCTATACAACCCTACTGTCCTGGTCATCTAGAGCTGCTATAACAGAAATACCACAAGTGGATGGCTTTAACAAACGGAAGTTTATTTCCTCACAGTGGTGTAGGCTAAAAGTCCAAATTCAGGGCATGGGTTCCAGGGAAAGGCTTTCTCTCTCTGTCAGCCTTCTCATCGGCCATTCCCTTGAATAGGAGCTTCTCCATGCAGAGACCCCGAGTCCCTGTGTGGAGAAGCTCCTAGTCCAAAAGAAGTGCTCTGCTCCCAGCACTGCCTTCTTGGTAGTGAGATCCCCAACTCTCTGCTTGCTTCCCTTTCCTTTTATCTCTTGTAAGATAAAAGGTGCTGCAGGCCACACTCCAGGGAAACTCCCTTCACATCAGATTGATCAGGGATGTTACCTCAGTAAAAAAAAAGTGTGTTATAATCCTACCCTAATCCTCTTTAACATAAAATTACAATCACAAAAAGGAGGACAACCACACAATACTGGGAATCGGAATCGTGGCCCAGCCAAATTGATACACACATTTTGGGGGGGATATAATTCAATCCATGACACCATTAAGGAATGGGTGCTATTTTTCCATCACCATTAACCCCCCTTCTTCCCCTTCCTTTCACCACCAGACGTAGGAAAAGATGCTCAGTATCATTAGGGATCAGCGAGATGCAAATCCAAACTTCGATGAGATACCATTTCACTCCCAATAAGATTAAAAAAAAATGGGGGAGAACGTGGAGAAATTGGAACTCTTATCCATTGCTGGTGGGAATGCAAAATGGTACAGCCATTGTGAGAAGCGATGTGGCAATTCCTCATAAATTTAGAAATAGAATGACTGTATGATCCAGCAATTCCACTCCTAGGTATATATACCCAAAAGACTTGAAAGCAGAGACTCAAAAAGAGACTTGTACACCAGTGCTCATTGCAGCAATATTCACAATAGCTAAAAGGTGGAAACAACTTAAATACTCATCAACAGACCAATGGCTAAAATAAATATGGTACATACATACATTGGACTAGGAGAAAGGAACTCTTGATTCACACTACAGTATGGATGGAGCTTGAATACGTTATTTACTGAGTGAAATAAATCAATCACAAAAGGATAAATTTTGCATGACCTCAGTTACATAAAAAGGGAAGAAAAGGCAAATGTATAGAGACCAAAGTTTATTAGTGGTTACCGGAGGCAAGGGGGGGGGCAGGGATTAACAGAGAAAAAGACATTTATTAAGTAATAGAAAGTAAAACAAAAGAAACCCCTCCCCACAAAAAACAAACAAAACTGAGTATTAAATAAGCCAAAAAAAAACAAACCCGTTGCCGTCTAGTTGATTCTGACTCATAGCAATCATAAAGGACAGAGTGGAAATATCCTGTAGGGTTTCCAAGGAGTACCTGGTGGATTTGAACTGCTGACCTCCTGGTAAGCAGCTGTAGCTCTTAACCACAACACCACCAGGGTTGCCAGTATTAAATAAGATTTCTCTAAAATGAATTGAATGAAAAAAGCAGTATTTTATGTGATTATTTATTTTCAACTTTTGTTTTTTTTCTTATAAATTTCTTGGAAATTTTGCATATATATACACATATATGCATAAACTTCAGGGACAGGGTGTATGGTTTGTGGTTGAATAAAAGGGTAAACAGCAATATTTATATTAAAAAAAATACTGAACATTTTATTCTGATCTGATTTCTAGTCCCAAATCCAAACAGCTATGGCTGTTTTTACTTGGAATAATTTTTTTGACATTTTATTTATTTATTTATAAGCATATTATTCATACATATTTACCAACCACATATTGTCATTAGAAATATTTAGGTAATGAGTATGAAAATTATGTGAGAAAATAACATGTCTATAACATATAAAGTATTGCATAGAAATCAACAAAAATTAAAACTGCTATAATCTCCTACTCCTGATATTAACACATTAAATATGTAAGACAAATTGGCTTTTAAACATAAAAAACAAGAACTAAATGTGGGACAGTCTTCTATTGCTTTCTTTCATATCCCTTTAAAAACAAACTTAAATAGCCATTGATGAGGGCCAGGATTCAGTTCGGCTGCTGACAGAAATTTAGATATACAAATTGGGTAGACTCATCAGTAGGAGCCCTCGGGTGGCACAAGCAGTTAAGTGCTCTACTACTAACTAAAAGATTGGCAGTTTGAACCCAACGATAGGTACCTTGGAAGAAAGTCCTGGCGTTCAGCTTCTGAAAGGTCGCAGCCTAGAAAAGCCTATGGGGCACAAAAACAAACAAACTAACCTGTTGCCATCAAGATGATCCCGAACCACAGCGCCCCTATAGGCAGAGTAGAATTGCCTCACAGGGTTTCCAAGGAGCACCTGGTGGATTCAAACCGCCGACATTCTGGTTAGCAGCTGTAGAACTCAGCCACGATGCCACCAGGGTTTCCCTATGGGGCACACTTCTAATCTAATACACATAGATGTGGTCGCCATGAGTCTGAGTTGACTCAGTGGCAACTGGTTTGGTGTTTTCTAGGTGTTGCTTTTTTTTGGGGGGGGGGTATAGTCATCAGCGGCTACACATTCCTAAGACAACATTTTTCAGACCTGACATAGTTAGATTGAAAATGGACCAGATTTTTCACATTTTTATAACCTACAACTTGTGTGAGGGCTGAGAACGAGAGGTGAGAAATCTTTACTAATAAAGGGAAGTAAAAAGCTAATTTCTGGATTAATTGCAACTATCTAAAAGAACATGTCACTTGACCTCTGACGTCAATTAATGTGGACTAAGAGTAAAATATTTTATTATTTCTGTAGAAATTACTATGTTTGTCTGTTTGAACATAAGGGAGTTCAAAACCTCGACCTTATATTTCCTCTTAATTCTGTTTATAAATTGTAAATGTATAACTTAGTGAAATACAAAATAAAAAGAGACATTACGTATGTAAAGTCTACATATTAAGGTAAAATTAAAATGAACACAGATATTTAAAACATTCTTAAATTTGGAAAATGGAAAAAGAAACACTGCACATTACAAAGCCAGAAGAGTGTAATGGGTCATATGACAAACTGTTGACCAGTTGTGGAAAACCGGTTCATAGATGATGAAAAAATTGATTACATAAGAGAGGTTCTTCAATATTCATGATCGTTAAAACAAACAAACAAAAAAACCCAAACCCATTCACATTGAGTCAATTCCGACTCACGTCGACCCTACAGGACAGAGTAGAACTGCCCCATAGGGTTTCCAAGGAGTGGCTGCTGGTTTTGCCCAGCTGACCTTTAGGTTGGCAGCTGAACTCTCAACCACTACACCACCTGGGGAAGGCCATAGATATATGTCAGTCTCCATTAAGGGTATTAGGAGACACAAAATCATTCTCCCTATCAAACACAGTCCATGTGGCTCAATAAAAGAGAGAGCATTAAAAAAAAAAAAAAGTAGCTGTATATCTAAGACAATCTTGAATAAACGTTGACTTGGGCTTCCTGGCAGATTCATAAACAACTATGTGAGAAGTAAGGTTTTTATTACTTACCAAATAATGAACCAGTGACAGAGAATTTTGAAAAAAATGTGATCTTTGACAACAGAAACAAAAACAAAACCTTTAACTCTAGTCAGGAACAGAAAATAAATTTCCAACAGCATTACTTCAGGGAAAAGAAAATGGACCATCTCAGTTATTATTTAAGAAAAAAGGAATTTTTCCTCATTTCTGCTTATCTCTGAGTTCTGTTACTCACCAACAAATATCTACTAAAAAACGCTCTGGCAGCTAGACATAAATGTGTTTCTAATGTTCAAAAAATCATACTTGGAACAAACATCAATCAAAATGAAAAGCAATTATTTCATTTTGAGGTCTTCTGCCGCAGATCTGCAGAATGCAATATGTTGCTTGATCATTTAACTCCATCAGTTGTCACCTTTATTTTATGTTAGGTAGAATTACAACTATTGAAAATATTGTTTATTGAATTTTCTCTTCTAAATTTCTAAACTGACACTTGGATGAGATTTTTTGTTGGATGATATTATTAATAAACTGTAGGATTTTTTCATTAGGGGTTTCATTTGATCCCTTATCCTTCGTACCTTGATATCCTCATTTTGAATTCTCTAATAATATGTTTTTAGAGTTTAATATGTAGAACTAATATGTATTGGAGAAAACCACGTTAAATGACTTAGTATTATAAATTGTTCAAATTCACAGTTGATCAAATTTTTGGCTATTGTACTATTTATTTCCTCTAAAATATGTCTACAAAAATATAAAATATAATTACTCTAAAATATTTCGGATAATTTTGTATCAAAAGTAATAAATCATTAAGCAGCATATTATCACTACTAAAGGAATATTCCTATGTATAAAGAGAGTCTATATTCTGATTTATTTTTTCTTATAAATTTCTATGATGCTATTAAAATTATGCAAATATTTCTCTTTTAAATTCATAACATCTCCAAAAGCAATTTTATCAAAACAAATTTGGAAACACAGACTGAGTCAGTCATTAAATTATTAACCTCACGAGAAAATTCCTAGTTTAAAAGAAATACCACACTGAGAGACTGCTTCTTCTGTAAACTTTATAGAATTATAAGTTTACATATGTGACTATATAGTGTTTAAATGGTTGCACAATTTCTTTTTGAAAGAAAAGGATTGAGAGGACATTATTTGTTACTCTTCTTGGAAGGAAAAGCTTGAATTTTTTAAGTCATGATAGTAGATTTATCTGACTCGAACATACCAACGACCGTGAAGATGGCATATGGAATGGGCAACATCTGGTTCGGTTATACACAAAGCCTCCCTGGGTTGGGGTCAACATGACAGCAACGAACAACAAAAACAACAGTTTAGGACCTAAGAAAAAAGTGAACTGGTAAGCAGATAGTGAACTTCCTTTCTACCATTTTTCCGGTACTTACTTCCCAAATAGGTATATTATCATAAATTTGTCCAGTCCATTCTATCATCTTGTTTTCATACTTCTGATGGTAATGAAGTATCCACTGTGTAAACGTTACCCAGTGAAATCACCGATTTCAGTTCCCAGTGCCCAGCGTCTTTATGTGTGCTGTTCTTTTTCACTGAAAGGGTGTGCTATGGCCTTGAGAGGCTCTGAGAAGGTCCTGCCCCTGCTTCCCATTGTGCCCAGAAATACACCCCTTTTATGTCTAAACGACGTCTGGTGATTTATATCATCAATCTCTTTGGACTTATTAAAAATCAATTCAGGGGATTACCTATTCGTGAACTCTGAATATCTAGCTAAAAATGGAAAGGTACATTTTAACAGGGTTGCAAGAAAGCAATAATCTTGGTGGTCAGGGAGTTTGAAGAAGATGCTATAATACACAATTACATAGTTCTGGGTAGAGATGAGATTTATAGAATTTGCAGGGTGAAGTGAAGGAAAACATTAGGAAGTTCAGAAGACAAAATTCTCTTGTATTATTTGGGTAATGTTCCCTGACTCATCCTTGCTCACTCTCGCTGGGTTATTTCATCTGTCATTATTTTTTCTTGAACTATTAATTTTTGTGAGTTACACTACATATATTTTAAAAAATTACAGGAGAAAAACAATTTACTAATAAAGGGTATAATGCCATAACAATAAGCAAATAGAATTTAAAAAATTAAAATAAATAAAGTTTTGTTTCCTAAAAATAAATCTACTTAATTCCTGTACTATCAAGTTTGCTCAAAATTAATACAGTTTACTACCTAGTAGGTCATCTCAAGTTTCATCTATTTTAAAAAATTTTTTCTTTTCCTTTTTTTTTAAAAAAAAAAGACATATAATTCACATACCATAAATTTTACCCTTTAGCATAAAATTCAATAATTTGAAGCCCTAGTGGCAAGTGGTTAAGAGCTTGGTAGCTAACCAAAAAATCAGCCGTTCGAATCTACCAGCCACTCCTTGGAAACCCTGTGGGGCAGTTCTACTCTGTCCTGTAGGGTCTCTATGAGTCCAAATTGACTCCGTGGCAATGGGTGCGACCATCACCACTATGCAGTTCCAGAACATTTGCATGACCCCCCCAAAAAACCCTTATCAATTGGTAGTAACTCCCAATTCTTCTCTTCCCCCAGACTCACCACTACTAATCTGCTTTCTGTCTCTATGGCCTTGTCTATTCTGGGCATTTAATATACTGTAATCATATATCCAAAAAAAATTTTTTTTTTTAATCATATATCATGCGGCCTTTTGTGTCTGGCTCCTCTCATTAGCAGAATTATTCCAAGGTTCATCAAATACTATAACAAGAATGGGTATTTTATACTTTTTTATGGTTGAATCATATTCCACTGTATGGATATAAGACTTTTCTTTACCCATTCATCAGTTGTTGGAAATTTGCGTAGTCTTCATTTTTTTGACATTATAAATAAATTTTCTATGAAAATTTGTGCACAAGTTTCTGTGTCTGTGCACGTTTTCTGATAAGCAAAATCATGATAAAGGAAGAAAATATTGAAGTTGTCAAGGATTTCCTTTTACTTGGATCCACAATCAATGCCCTCGGAAGCAGCAGTCAAAGATCAAATGACATATTGCATTGAGCAAATTTGCTGCAACAGACCTCTTTAAAGTGTTAAAAAGAAAAAATGTCACCTTGAGGACTAAGATGCGCTTGACCCCAGCCATGGTATTTCAGTTGCTTATATGCATGCAAAAGCTGGACAGTGAATAAGGAGGAAGGATTCATGCCTTTGGATTATGGAGTTGGTGAAGAATATTGAATATACCAAGGACTGCCAGAAGAACAAATATTTCTTGGAAGAAGTACAGCCAGAATGCTCCTTAGAAGCGAGGATGGCGAGACTCCAGCTCACATACTTTGGACATGTTGTCATGGGGACCAGTTCCTGGAGAAAGACATCACGTTTGGTAAGATAGAGGGTCAGTGAAAGAGAGGAAGACCCTCAACAAGATGGATTGACACAGTGAATGCAGCAGTGGACTCAAACACAGCAACGATTTGAGGATGGCACAGGACCAATGTTTCACTCTGTTGTACACGGGGTTGCTGTGCTTTGGAACCAACTTTCTGGGTCCTAACAACACATGTTTTCTGTTCTCTTTCGCAAATACCTAGGAGTGGAACTGCTGAGTCTCATAGTAACTTAATGTTGAACACTTGTAATAACTGCCTAACTGGTTTTCAAAGTGGCTGCACCTTTTAGCAATGAATGAAGATTCCAGTTTCTCCACATACTCATCAATACTTACTATTGTTGGATTTTTTAATTTATTATTATTTTTTTTATAGCATAATCATTAACAGTGCAAATGCTAACCAGAAGATTGGTGGTTCAAACCCACCCAGTGGCTTTGTGGGAGAAAGACCTGGCACTCTGCTTTTGTAAAGATTGCCAAGAAAAACCTATGGAGCAGCTCTACTCTGTCACATGGGGTCACTGGGAGTTGGAATTGAATTGATGCACCCAACAAAAACAGTGAGGTGAGTGTGAACTGATATCTCTTCGTGGTTTTGATTTGTGTTTCCCAAATGTTGAGCATGTTTTGATGTTCTTATTTACCCTCTACACATCTTCTTTCAAGAAATGTCTATTAAAATCCTTTGCCTGGCTTTTGTTTGGTCATATGTATTTTTTTTTATTATTGAGTTGTAAATATGCTTTATATATTCTGGATAAAAATATATGATTTGCAAAATTTTCTCCCTTTTTGTAGGTTTACTTTTCACTTTCTTAATGGTGTCCTTTGAAGCACGATTTTTAACTTGGACGAGTTCTATTATATCTACATTTTTTTCTTTTGTCACTTGAGATTTTGGTATCGTATATAAGAAACCATTGCCATATCCAAGGTCACTAAGATTTACATTTATGCTTTCTTCTAAGAATCTTATAGTTTGTTATTACATCTAGAGCTGTGATCCATTTTGAGTTAATGTTTTATATAGTGAGGTAGGAATTCAACTTCATTCTTTGGCATTCTTTCTTATAATGTTCTTCTTAGAAGCAAGGTTGGCGAGACTTTGTCTCACATACTTCAGACATGTTAACAGGAGAGACCAGTCCCTGGAGAAGGACATCATGCTTGGTAAAGTAGAGGGTCAGCAAAAAAGTGGAAGATGCTCAGTGAGGTAGATGGACACAGTGGCTGCAACAATGGGCTCAGACGTAGCAAAGATTGTGAGGATGGAACAGGACCAGGCAGTGTTTTGTTCTGTTGTACATATGGTTGCTACGAGTTGGAACCAGCTCAACAGTATCTAACAACAAGTTTATTAAAATTTTCTATTTCTTTTTGAGGCCATTGTTGTAGGTTGTGTATTTCTGGAACTTTGCCCATTTTATCTAGAATATTTGATTTGTTGGTATACAATTGCTCACAGTATTCCCTTAAAGTCCTTTTTATTTCTGTAAGGTCAGTCTTAATAAGACAACTAGATTTTCATAGATGTACACAGTTTGTTCTTAAAATTTCTCACATGTATTCACCCCAATTTTAAGAGTTGATTTTTTTTTTTAATTAAACTTGGAAACAAAAGTAACTTCCAAATTACTAGGCCTTCAAAATTGTATTTACTCGACCTTGATTTCTGATTGCCAATTTTATCTAAAATATTCTTAGTGCTAGAGGCATAGGGGAATATTGAAGTTCAGCTGTGAAATACAGTTCTTCCATTTTTTATTGAGGGAAAAGCGTATCTTTTTAGGTTTTGCAAATGTTTTTTTAGGTTTATAAAATATCTGTCAGATATATTTTCCAATAATGTCATTTTCTCAAATCGGAGTGCTTCCTATATTAGTAACATACACAGTTAAATTTATTCTGCTTTACTCGATATGTCATTAATCTACAGTACAGTTTTTTCAAGTCTAGAATTCATGCATTGAGATTGAGATATTACTATAAATGTAATCTGTGCACCTGGGTATTCTATGACGAGAGCCTGTGGCCAGGAAAGATAAGAGTTATTTTCCTCATTCAAAGGTTTTCCTTTTTCTACAGCTGCTCATCCTAGAAGCCCATTAAATGTGACTGCACCCTTGTCTAGTTCCTTATTTAGCAAAAAATGGTGCCACAAATGGCCTGTGCCTGCCCTCTAGGATCAAATGATTCTTTTCCTCCATAGAGCTCTGCTCAGGAAAGTGAAGCAGATTTCCCCAGCACGCACGGCGTTTGGAACTGACTGTTGTCAATCGTCACGTCATCCTGACTCTGCCCCACAGCTCAGAGTTTGCCAAGCCCTGAGCCTTTTTGGTCGCCCCGATCACAGCAGTCCTCCAGTTATTAAATTGTTCTTGTTTTCTTCTGATAGAATTTTTAGTGGTGGAGTGAGAAACCCAAAAACTCATTGCTGTCTAGTCGATTGTGACTCATCGGACCCTATTCGACAGAGTAGAACTGCCCCATAGAATTTCCAAGGAGCACCTGGTGGATTCGAACTGCCGACCTTTTGGTTAGCAGCCATAGCACATAAACACTAGGCCACCAGGGTTTCTAGAGCAGTGAGGGTGTGCCTTAAAACCATCACCATTGTCTACTGAACTCATGTTCAGTGAAAGCTAAACTCTAAAATCCAATCTCAGTGATTATACGAGAATGGTATTTCTGAAAGCTCAGTATGGCAACCAACAGCACACATTAGCCATGGCCTTTGTCTAGAGGTTCTGCCTAGTTCTGGACATGCTAAGCCACTTATCTCCACAATGACACTGACTCTGTCATTCTTGAATTCTTGCTTTCTCCTCTACCCATATTGTTGGTTCCATATTAATTTGTGACGTTCTCTCTGTGATTATTACTACTCAAGTGTTGAACTCCCTGCTACTGTGGTCTTTGAAAAGTTTATTCTAATGCAAAGAAAAAGGGAAAGAGAAAACAAAAATACTGCTACACTACATTCTTAATGATTCTACAAGACATTTCCTTTGCCATCTGGTTTTGAGTAACTTTTTCTGCTCTCTTAAGCAACGTTTGCTCAGTTTTCATGGCCCAAGAACATAGCGCTTGAAGGCATTGTTGGAGCTCTCATAAATGTATATTGCTGCTTCTAAATCATTACCATTTTCATCAATTCCAAAATCCCTCCTCTACGTTTATCTGAAAATAAGCTTCTATATTTTCCTACTAACAAATATACCAACTAACAGGGATGTATCTGTACCAATAATACTCTGCCATCCCTCTCCCACTTTTTATGATAAATGACTGCCTATGTTAAACAGACAACTCCTCATGTTGTAACCT
The DNA here is from genome assembly GCF_030014295.1 of Loxodonta africana. Lineage (NCBI taxonomy): Eukaryota > Metazoa > Chordata > Mammalia > Proboscidea > Elephantidae > Loxodonta > Loxodonta africana. The sequence continues at coordinate 11,701,189 of NC_087362.1, forward strand.
GGATAATCACCCACATAATCACGTACATCACTTGTATTATCAAGTTTTTCCTCTCTGCTCAAATGCACCCATCATCATATACAAACATATTATAACATCATTCATCTTTGTAATGGATCGAATTACGTCCCTCCCATAATATGTGTCAACTTGGTTAGACCGTGTGTGATTGTCCTCCATTTGTGATTTTCTTGTGTGTTATGAATCATAATCTCCACCTGTGGTTGAAGAGGATTAGGGTGGGATGTAACACCCTTGCTCAGGTCACATCCCTGATCCAATGTAAAGGGAGTTTCCCTGGAGTGTGGTCTATACCACCTTTTATCTTACAAGAGATAAAAGGAAAGGGGGACTTAATAACACCAAGAGAAAAGCACCAGGAGCAGAGCCCATGCTTTAGAGCTGGAGTTCCTGTGCAGAGAACCTCCTAGTGCCAGGGAAGATTGATGACAAGGCCTCCCTCCAGAGCTGAGAGAAAGAGAAAGCCTTCCCTTGGAGCTGCGCCCTGAATTTGGACTTCTAGCCTACTAGATGGTGAGAAAATAAATTTCTCTTTGTTAAAGCTATCCACTTGTGGTATTTCTGTTATAGCAGCACTAGATGACTAAGACAATCTTTAACAAAATAGTCTCTTGAACTCATATTGTACTCCAGCTACCATCCCATTTTCTGATTCCTTTTTCAGACAAATAACTTGAAATGATAGTCTATACTTACTTTTTAATTTCTCTCCTCTCATTCTTTTTGATATTCCTTATACTCCATGGAAATCTTGGTAGCGTAGTGGCTAAGTGCTATTGCTGCTAACCAAAAGGTTGGCAGTTTGAGTCCACCATGTGCTCTTTGGAAAGTGTGGGGCAGTTCTACTCCGTCTTATAGTGTCACTATAGGATGGAATTGACTTGACGGCAATGTGTTTTTTTTTATTTTGGGGGGTTTTTACACTTCACTGAATCTGCTTTTGTAATTTTCACTAATAACCTTCAAATTGCTGTCTCCAATAGCCTTGTAACAGCCCTTATCTGATTTATCTATCAGCAGCCTTTGACAGGGCTGATGATTCATTTTACATACTTCATGTGGTCTCCTTTGCATAACTCTTAGCTCTTCTGCTAATCACTTTCACTCATTTAGATGTCTTTGGCCAGTTCCTCTTTACCTTGTGGATCTTAAATGTGAGAATACCTTAAACACAGTTTTGGAAGCTCTTCTCTATCTATGCTCATTTTTTAGAAGATCTTCTGCATGCTGATGGTGCCCCTATTGTATCTTTGGCTCTGATCTTGCCTTGAATTTCTGATTCATGTTCAAATTCCAAGTTGATTTCTCAACTTGAATGTTTAATGGGTATCTTGAAATTTCCATGCTTAAACTAATTCTCCTTCAAAAGACATTCTCCTCCACCTAGTAGATGATAAATATATTTTGCTATTCATCTAGGCCCAATCTTGGAGTCATCTTGACTTTGGCTCTGTCACCTGACTTCCTGTCCATAAACAAATCCTGATAGCTCTAATCTCAGACTATATTCAGAATCCAACCACTTGTCAGAACTTTCCTTGCTACCATTCTAACGCAAGCCACTAAGGTATCTAACAAGGACTATTCAAATAGCCTCCTAATTGGTCTCTGGCTCACACCTTTGGCCCACCATGTAGTTTATTCTCCACATAGTAAACGAACTAAGAATGCTACTCTTTTCTAAATTTCATCTCATCCATAATAAAATGCAAAGTCCTTGAAATGACTTACAAGTTCTTAAATTATCTTATTCTATCTCTCAAATCTCTGATCTTATCTGCTAACCATTCCCAAACATCTTTTGCCCTTCTGTTTTCAGGTATACAGGTAAGAAGCATGTTCTTCCTCTGGGCCTCTGTGACATTTATTTCTTTTCTTTTTTTTTTTAATAATCTTTCCCAGATATTTGCATTGACTTTTTTTTTGTTATTTCATGTCCCTGCCAGAAGCTCACCTTATTGGATTGGCTTTTCTAGACCTCCTAATGTAAAATAGTGCTACCCTATCACCATGTTTAACTTTCTATGTGTGTAAGCAGCCTCAACAGCTACTTTTTTTTTGTAAAAATATATAAATCACAAAATTTGCCAATTCAGTATTTTTCAGTTGAACAGTTTAGTGGTATCAATAACATTTATTGGTTCAAACATTGCTCTTAATTGATGCCAAATTTCCTATTGTCATAAACAGAAACTCACTCCTTCCCATACAATGGCTCCTCTTTCCCTCTCCCTCCCACCCCTGGTAACCACTAATAAACTTTGGTCTCCATACATTTGCCTATTCTTGTCATTATATATAAGTGAGATCATACTCACTACCTAAAGTAGGGTAGCAAAGTTTCCAATTAATCTTGAGTTACCTTTTTCTGTCAGTTTTTGCTATGTTGGTGCTCTCTTGTTAGGTGCATATATGTTTATAGCTGTTATATATTTTCAGTGGATTGACCCCCTTTTATCATTATAAAATATCCTTCATTTTCTGTAATAATAATTTTTGTCTAAAATTTTATTTTGACATTAGTATAACCACTTCAGCTCTCTTTTGGTTATTTTTTTCACAGTATTTCTTTCTCCATTCTTTTACTTTGAACTTATTTGTAACTTTGAGTCATTGAATATGTTGATTGATGTCTTTAATTGGCACATTTAATACATTTGTATTGAACTATTGACAAGGTAAGATTTATGTCTACCATTTTGCTATCTGTTTTCCATATGTTTAATGTCTTTTTTGTTTTATTATTTTTTGATTATTGTCCTTTTTGGGTTAAGTAGATATAAAAAAAAAAAAGCCCACTGTAAGTCCTCTGTTATGTCCATATATATACACGTCTGTGTATATATATATATTTGTTGTTGTTATTTTCTTAGTAGTCGTCCTGGGGATTGCAATCATCTTAATTATTTAAAAATGTAGTTGAAATTAATACCCACTTAATTTCAGTAGTACATAAGAACTTTCCTTATATAGCTCCATTTCTTCCCCTGCCTTTGTGTTGTTATTGTCGTATAAATTGCATGTCTATACTTTGTATGGTCCTCAACACAATCTTTATGCAGTTGTCTTCTAAATCAGAGAAGAGAAAAAGAAAAAAAAAAAAAAGAGTTACTAAAAAAACGAATTTAGATTGTCCTTTATATTAACCAATTTAGTTACTTTTATTGGTGATCAATATTTTTTCATGTGGATTAGGGCTACTGGTTTATGTCCTTCTATTTTTTTTATTTCAGTCTGAATGACTCTCTTTGGCATTTTTTGTAGAACAGGTTTGCTAGCAATGCATCTTCTCAGTTTTTGCTTATCTGAGATTGTTCTAATTTCTCCTCCATTCTGAATGAGAGCTTTGCTGGAGATAGAATTTTTGATTGACAGGCTTTTTCTTTCAGCACTTTAATGTCATGCTGCTGTTTTTGGGCCTCCATGGCTTGTGATGAGAAATAAGCTGTTAATTTAACTGAGAACACCTTGTGCCTTACACTTCTCCCTTTGCTGGGTTCAAGATTCTCACTTTGTTCTTGGTCTGTGAGTAACTGTGTCCAGCAGATCTCTGAGATTCTTTTCAGTTCTCTTCTTTTTTTGTTTCATTCTATTCTTCAGACTGGATAATCTCAGTTGACTTATCTTTAATTTGCTGATTCTTCTGCTTGCTTGAATGTTTCTGAAAACTTCTAGTGAAATTTTCCTATCAGTTATTTTATTTTCTCCAAAATTTTTATTTTTTTGTAATGTCTATTTTTTTTTTTTTATTGATATCTCTATTTGGTAAAACATTGTTCAGATACTTTTCTCTAGCCTTTAGACATGATTTGCTTTAGTTGTTTGAACATGTTATTATTATTAGCTACTACTGCTACTACTATTACCACTATTATAAAATAAAAAGGTGATTTAAAGTTTTTGTGTAGTAAATCTACAGGGACAGTTTCTATTGACTGTTTTTCCCCTTTGTGTATAGACCGTAATTTCTTGTTTCTTTGTATCTCATACAAGCGTATATTGAAAAATCAATATTTTAAATAATATTTAAAAATATAAATATTGACTGCCCTGGTAAATAGATTCCCCAGAGTTTGTTGTTGTGACTCTTGTTGTTTTCATTGCTGTTGTCTATTTGTTTGTCTATTGGCTCTCTTTAAAGAAATACTTAAAGTCTGCATTCTTGTGTGTGTGTGACTGTTGAATTCTGTGTCTGGTTAGCTTGTTGTTGTTGTATGCCATAAGGTGATTTTGACTCATAGTGACCCTATAGGACAGAGTAGTAGGGCTTCCTATGTTGCAATCCTTATAGGAACAGATTGCTAGGTCATTTATCCTGTGGATCCACTGGTAGGTTTGAACTGCAGACCTTTCAATTAGCAGCTAAGCTTTTAACCATTGCACCACCAGATATTCTTCTGGTTAGCTTAGTGGCCAGCTAATGATCAGGTAGGAACCCTAGTGGAATAGTGGTCAAGTGCTTGGCTGCTAACCAAAAGATCAGTGGTTGGAACCCACTAGCCTCTCTGTGGGAGAAAGATGTGGTAGTCTGCTTCCATTAAGATTTAAGGCCTTGGAAACCCTATGGGGGCAGTTCTACGCTGTCCTATAGGGCCACCATGAGTTGGAATTGACTCCAAGGAAATGAGAATGATTGGGTAGATATTTCTTTAAATGCCTGAAACAAATAATGCTCCTAGTCTTTGTGTAGGGACTCTGTGTGCCTGTAGGGCACACCTTCACCTTTTAGGCAAGTAGTTGAAAACTCTTCCTTAGTTTTTAATTCTTGCTTGAGGAGAGCCTAAAGGTTATCCAGCATTGAAACAGTGACAGCCAGAAAAAATGGTCTTCTTAGGTCTTTCTTGAGCATATGCACAACACTGGTGGGGCTGTGGTTAAAGCGATCAGCTGCTAACCAAAATGTCGGCATTTGAAACCATCAGTGGGTCCGTGGAAGAAATATGCGGCAGTCAGCTTCTGTAGAGATTCACAGCCCTGGAAAACTTATGGGATCGTTATGAGTCAGAATTGACTTGACAGCAATGGATTTGGTTTGGGTTTTACGTATACATGTTGTCTTCTAAATTCCCAGGAATATGTCAGAACTCTTTCAAGACCCCAATTCACATCTCATTCCCCAGATTTACTTTTAAGATTTCTGGTTAGCCCCAGCTATTAATTACCGCCCCGGCAGTGGAAAATTTAAACAATTGCTGCTAACTTTTTCAACTAATGCCCCCAGGAAAAAGGTGTTTACACAGGGCAAGTTCCAAGTTAGATCAGATAAAGCCAGCAATGGGGACAGGTCTCTCAGGTAACCACCAGACAGGTCAAATAATGACAATTCTCTGGTGTTAAATGACAGAAACTGAGGATCAGGAATTGGCAGAATCCTCTGTGTGTATAGGAACATTCACAAAGGCTACTAACCAATGCAAAGTGCATCCAAGAACAGACAAAAGAAGTAATGGTCAGACAGATAATCATAAAATTGCAAACCCTTCTGGCATAAGACAAGCGTTATAACCATGAAGCCATTTGAATTGCGCCCCCCCAAAATATGTGTCAACTGGGCTAGGCCATGATTCCCAGTATTTTGTGATTGTCCACCATTTTGTCATCTGATGTGATTTTCCTATGTGTTGTAAGTCCTACCTCTATGACGTTAATGAGGCAGGATTAGAGGCAGCTATGTTAATGAGGCAGGTCTCAATGGACAAGATTAGACTGTGTTTTAAGCCAAACTCTTTCCACATACAAAAGAGAGAAGTGAGCAGAGAGATACCAGGACCTCATACCACCAAGAAACAAAAGCCAGGAGCAGAATGCCTCCTTTGGACCTGGAGTCCCTGTGCTGAGAAGCTCCTTGACCAGAGAAGATACATGACAAGGACCTTCCCCAAGAGTGGACAGAGAAAGACTTCCCCTAGAGCTGGCACCCTGAATTTGGATTTCTAGCCTCCTAGACTCTGAGAGAATAAATTTCTCTTTGTTAAAGGCATCCAATTGTGATATTTCTGTTATAGCAGCACTAGGTCACTAAGACACCGTTTAAAGTTTATTTTGTGCAAAGATTTTAACTTTAGGCAATTTCAAATGAATGAGAGCCACAGGAGCCACCTAGTGACTAGATGTCAGCTGATCTCAGAAAAGGGAGGCATGATTTCTATCATGCTGAGAGTAGCAAATGGTTGATTTTTACTGTTTCTTTCTCTTCTCTTTAAAAATCTCGTTGTAACTAGCCTGCATTAAGCCATTTGTTTTTTAGAAACAAATTGGTCTCCCTATATGCACACAGAGTAACTGGTTGAGTATGTTTTAATTTCTTCTTGCTTTGATTATTTTTTTAAACCCCACCAGTTGCTGCTGGCTGCTCCTTCTCACAGCAATTGCAGGCAGTTGGTTAACAAGGCTGTAGTGGAGCTTGGAATAATATAAGGAGAATAGGACATATTGAAAGACCTCAAAGCATGCTGTTCTTATGAAAATTAAGCTGTTTTTCTTGAATAAACACCCTGTTTATTGCTTTAAGCCTTTGGTTATTTTCCATAGCGCTAAAAAAATTTATTCTGACTTTTCCCTCCAGCACTATTGTTGCTTTTATGAAAGAGATTATTTTCCCATATCCTTACTCCACCATTTTTATTGGCCTGTCTTCTGTAACGTTTGAAACCTATAATCTACCTAAGTATCATTTCCCTGTCCCTCTCCCTCTCCCCGTCTCTTTCTTTCTCTCTCTCTTCCCCTCTGTCCTTTCTTCCTCCTCTTGCAACACTTTTTTTTGCATTAGGTCTTTCGGATCTGTGATTTTGTCACTTCTCTTTTCATATTTTTTTTTTTTCATGTATTTGCTCTATGCTGTGAGGCTTGTGCTACTGTCTTAGTTTCTTGGTGCTGCTATAACAGAAATACGAGGAGTTGTTGGCTTTTGCAAATAGAAATTTATTGTCTCACAGTTTAGGAGGCTAGAAGTCTGAATTTGGGGCACTGGCTCTAGGGAAAGGCTTTCTCTCTGTAGGCTCTAGGGGAGGGTCCTTGTCTCTTTTCTGCTTCCGTTCATTGGTTCTCTGTGGATCTTCATGTGACTTACATCTGTCTTCACCCATCTGTGCTTCCTTGCTCTGTGCCTCATCTGTTCTTTTTACACCTCAAAAGCGTTTGCTTTAAAGTATACCCTACACTGAGAATGGCCTCCTTAGCATAGCAAAGATAGCTCTGTTCCCTAAATGGGATTACAACCACAGGTATAAACCCATTGCCATTGACTTAGAGTTGATTCTGACTCATAGCGACTCTATATGACAGAGTAGAACTGCCCCATAGGGTTTCTAAGGAGCGTCTGGTGGATTTGAACTGCAGACCTTTTGGCTCAAACCACTGCACTGCCAGGGTTTCCGCCACAGGTATAGGGTTAGGATTAAAAACATGTATTTTTAGAGGGAACAATTCAATCCCTAACAGTTACCTTCTGTCTTAGAGAGTAAGAAGTCAATTAACATTTGTGTTTATTAAGTCTACTATCAAACTTCTAAAATAATAAATCTTGAGTGCTTAATATTTTTTAGACAATCTCTTTTTGCTTTAAACACATGTTAAATTCTTTTCAAAGATTTGTCTTTTACTTTAATGAGTAATTTTTATTTTTTGTTTGTTATCTATTCTTTTGCCCACCTTGCTGTCTGTCTCTAGGCTACAGGAAGATGAGAGGCCAACTGAAGTAGAACTGACATCCTCCAGGCAACAGCCAGCACACAGTTAGACATAATAATGAAATAATTTTGGACCTTCTGGTTTAATCAACACTCCATATAATAAAGATGCGTGAGTGAACCCAGTCAAAATCAACCCATTAGTATCCAGAAAAAATGATAAGTATTTTTTGTTGTAAGCTGTTAAATTGATTTGTTTAGATGGCTGAAAATTTTACTATATCATTTATTTATAAATAAACAGCATTCAAAGTTTATTATATTGTCCCCCCACAACTGTTTAAAATCTTTCTTTAGTCTTCATTGCTAATTACAAAAAAAAAAGCTCGTTGCCGTCATAACTAATAGTATAAAATTAAATCCCTTGTACTCAGAATACACACACTTTATAATTTGTCACATGTAGCCGCTGTTCCTTGGAGTTCTTTTTTTTGCTGTGTCCATGCCATTTGCTCTTCCTATTTTACCAAAGTCATCCAGCTCACTTGAGATCAAGGGTGATCCTAGTGTGGGAGATCCTTTGAGTTGCTCTGATGGAGTTAGTTGAAATATATAGGGCCTCGAATAACTTGGGAGCCCTGGTGGTGCTGTGGTTAAGATCTTGGGGGCTAACCAAAAGGGATGAGTCTTCTCAGATATTCTTCTTCAGGTGCAGCTTCATAGGTGTAGCTCTTTATGAGCCACATACCCGTTAACTAAAATGACAGGTTAACATACTATGACCAACTGAAAGGAGACCTGGTGGTGTAATGGTTAAGAGTTCAGCTGCTAACCAAAAAGTCAGGAGTTCAGATCCACCAGGCGCTCCTTGGAAACCCTGTGGGACAGTTCTACTTTGTCTTATAGGGTAGCTATGAGTTAGAATCAAATAACTTCATGTTGAGATAATTAAATCATATTAAGTTTTCCATATCTAAAGTCTCAGTGGCTCCAGGCTATAAGTTCCCCATATTTTAGAGGGAATTTAGATTTGAGAGTACAATGCAAGAGCCTACAAATAGGCTATCCATGACAATTTCCTTGTAAATTTCCATGGTATGGTGACTGTTCCAGAAACCCAATCTTGTCAGGACGACCTGTGCTAATTGGTCTCTAGGAGACAGAGTAACATTTCCAAATTTTTCAAAGACCAAATATGATAATTTCTTCATTGCCAGTGAAAAATGTAAATGCCAAGTGAAATTGGATATAATCAACATTATATGTTCCTTTTCTAACTGTGGGAAATTACCTGGGAAATAAAATTTCGGTAGACAATCTCTTTGTGAGTGCAACATTTAAAAAATGGTAGTTAAGACAAAGGAAATTAATCGAATAATTTCAATGGCGTCTTGTTAACTAGCTACACTTACCAAAAGAATATATGTGTAAGTCTTTTGAGCTCTTTAGCAAGATGATTCAGACGCTTCATCACCAAATGGTGCAGGATGAACGTTGCCATCATTTCCTTCACAGAGCCATATTTTACTAGGTTTCAAAATGAGCACCTTTCTTTTATTGATATATTAAATATGAAATTTAGCTCTACCGAAGAATTTTTATACCAATTTTATCTAAGATGCTGTTTTGAAAAGGTAGTGCAGGATTGGGGAAACCAGGAGTCCTTTCCTTTGCCTGAGTGTTTCCTGCTTTGACTTGTGTTTTTTTTTGTATGTGTTTCATTTATCATAAAAAAATACATTCTTTAAATGTGGCTGTTGCCATTTTTTTGTCAGTCACATCACTATCTCCATTGAGAATGACACACACAATGCTTTGAATAGACATTGGCCAAGATTTCGTACCAATGTTAAAAGAGAATTATAGATCAGTGTTAACAAGTTGAGATAAAATGTGGTTTCTGCTACCATCTTGATTAATGGAATCCAGACCAGCAGTACACCGGCCATGTTGAGTAAACAAGGGGCCTTGCCAAGGTGCGGAGACTGCCATCTTCAGTAACATGCAGAGTTGACTCCCAGGCTGGAAGCTATCTCCTTATTAGGCAAAACAGAAATTAACCTCTACTTTTAGAGTATCTCCTTGTTTAGGTATACTTCCAGTTCCAACTCAAAGAAAGCAAGAGACTGGTGGTTTTCAGTTCAGCTAAAACCAGTCTTAGACCAGATCAGGCCTGCCTGAACTGCGCAGTGCTGACGACCTTGCCCCTCAGATGACTTATTGAAGTCAGAGGCTGAAAAACACACCCCCGTCTACGCCCTGGACATGGGCAAAATGCCGTCTTTGTGGCCCCCCTTTCAGACTGAACAGGCATGGGAGACTGGACCCCCTGCCCCAAGAATGCCCTCACATATCAAATCAATCAGCGAACTGGCCCTTCCCTGGGGTGCTCCTGGGAACCCCAGACCTGATTTACTTTATCCATATAAACTCCTGGGGCTGTTGTTTTGGGAGACACCTTGGCGGCCCAAGTCCTAGTGCTCTCCTTTACTTGGCCAACTAAATAAAGCTTCTTCTTTAGCTTTCATCGCTCTGCGTGTCTTCACAGCCAGACAGAGCAGACCTCGGAGGGTCAGAAAATTACAGAATGACAGATTTTCAAATTATACTTTTAGTAGAGACTGAGATGCAGCTGAAATAATGGTGATGGTAATTATTTACCCACTCAATAAATATTTATTGAGTGGTTACTGTCTACTATGTAATCTGTGGGTACTAGCATACATACAGGGAAGAAAAAAAAAAAAAGCTCTGACCTCATGACTTCTGCATTCTAATGAAGGTTCTCTATGTTATTGAATATTCCCATCATTTTGAAAATCTGGCTAACCTTGGAATCAAGATTTAGCAGTATAACCCTGTGTTAGGGAAAGATATATACCACCACAGCTGTGTGACTAAAGTATAAAATCTCATTTACTTTAAAAACATCTTAGCACTACAGGAAAATTAAACCCTTAGAGATTAGCATTTTATTTTTAGATCAAACCACTGCTGTAATCAGTAGACATAAAAGAGAATCAAAAATAATTTCTATTTTTAAGATACATTTGTGGTACTTTTGGATTAAAACTTATTTTAAAATATAATGTTTCATTTTATAATGCTGTCTTTTGACAACGGCTCTTTATCTGAGAACATACACGGTCATAACGAGGCATGAATCATGTGTTACTGTTAGATACATGTCCACTTTTTAGAGCTCATATAGTTAGTTCCAGTATGACATAAATAAAAATATCGCACTAATAAGCATCAATAAATTTTAAGAATGTAATGGAAAAGCTATTTTCACAACTTCTATGTGAAAAAGGAGGTTAAGAGCTCGGCTGCTAGCTGAAATGGTCAGCAGTTCAAATCCATCAGCCACTCCTTGGAAACCCTATGGGGCAGATCTATTCTGTCCTATAGGGTTGCTATGAGTCAGAATCAACTCTATGGCAATGGGGTTTGACTATGTGAAGAAAAAAAAAAACTTCTTGTACCTATGACTTCAGTCCTCCATCTAAATTTACACCATTTATGATATTATTTAATCTATGACTTCCCATTCCTTGTACATGTTGTTGATACCTAAAATTCTGTCTCTATACAGACTTTTTTCTTTAGCTCCATAATGCATCTCCTGGTCTTTTCTCTAAAACCTGCTCCATTCGTGGTTTTACCTACTTCAGTAAATGGGAACTCCATCCTTAAAGCTACTTAGGTTAACTTTCTGGAGTTGCACTTTGATTCCTTGTTTTCTGTTATACCCCAAGTCTAATATTTCAGAAAATCCTACTGTCTCCTCTTCCAAAATACATGCAGAATCTGACCACTTTTCACTGCCTTCACTGCTGCTACCTTGGGCTGAGTCATTATTATCCTTGATTTTCATTAGTTTTTACAGCCTACGATTGGTCTCCTTGCTTCAGCCCTTGTACCTGATAGGATGCACCTTTTGAAATGTGAACTTTTATTATTCCGCTCAAAACCATGCAGTGGTTCCCCATTTAACTCAGGAGTAAAGGTGAGTCTGTAATGATACCTACCTTGTTTCTTCTCTGACCTTATCTCCTCACACTCTCACCCTCGCTCCTCCAGAATAACCCCTACCTCCTCCACAAAACAAACACACAGACAAAACGGTCACCACCGAGTCTATTTTGACTTGTCACAAGTCCACGTGTATCACTCTAGAACTGCGCTGGCTATGAATGTTTGGAAGTAGATCGGCAAACTTTTCTTTCAAAGCCCATCTGGGCGGATTCAAACTTCCCGCCTTTGGGTTAGTGGCTGCGCTGGTAGCCAGATTAGTAGCCGAGTGCTTAACCATTTGCAGCACCCAGGGCTCCCCCCCAGGCTAGTTGCACTGAATTCCCCTCGACTTCTGGTCCTCACCAGAGGGTGGGTTCTTCTTTTCACCTTCTGAATGAGGCCCGCTCAGACCACCCTCTTTGAAGTTACAACTGCTTCCGTCGCCTGCCTGTCCTTATCTCAGTATTCCTGCTCAGCTTTCCTCCATAGAATTGATTATCTTTTAATATCCTGTATGGGGCCCTGGTGGTGCAGTGGTTAAGCGTTTGGCTGCTAACCAAAGGTCAGCAATTTGAATCTACCAGCTGCTGCTTGGAAACCTTATGACCTTTTTATGACCTTTGGGGCAGTTCTACTCTGTCATATAGAGTCACTATGAGTCAGGATCAACTAGACGGCGACAGGTTTTGGAATATTTTATACCCATAACCTGTTGCCGTCAAGTCAATTCCGACTCATGGCGACCCTATAGGACAGGATAGACCTGCCCCATAGAGTTTCCAAGGAGTGCCTTGCAGATTTGAACTGCCCACCTTTAGGTTAGCAGCTGTAGCACTTAACCACTACACCACCAGGGTTTCCGGAATATCTTATGTAAAATACTTATTCCTTATGTCTATTGTTTAATTAGACTTAATTAAGGAAAGCTTTTTTTTTTTTATGAAAGCATGATGTTTTCTCTATTTTGTGACTAGCGATTGGCACATAGAATGCACTTAATGTGTGTTAAATGCATGCGTATACTCTCTAATTTTTGAATAAGAGGAAAAGAGGAAAGAGGGTCTTATTTGATGAATAGATAGATGCAGTTAAACTGCACTGCAGAGGATAGAAGAGTTTGGAACAATTGTTCCTTCTGTGCTGTTGCCATCCTAACATTGACTCTTCATTTATTTGATTTCAGTGGTAATTGTGATGATAAAGAAATAATGTGCCTTCCTCACTGCCTATTGTCAGTGGAAATACAGAAAGGGAATAAACCTATATATATATAACCCCAAATATATACACATAACCTATATATATATTATATATATATAAATGTACAATTGATTTAAACCAAAAAACCAAACCCATTGCTGTCCAGTCAATTCCGACCCCATAGGACAGAGTAGAACTGCCCCATAGGGTTTCCAAGGAGCAGCTGGTGGATTTGAACTGCTGACCTTTTGGTTAGCAGCCAAGCTCTTAACCACTATACCACCAGGGCTCCACAATTGGCCTAAGCAGAATAAATTATTTGGATATTTGTGAATATTTGTTAAATTAAGGATTTGCATAGAGGATGAATATTCTAAAGAGAAGGACTTTTCAGAAAGACAATCCTTAAATCAAGTGTTATTAAACTTTGGAGGGCAGGGTCACTATTCAAATATGCCTCAAGAACAAAGAATTATTTTCGAGCTTTGACTGTTAATAAAATTTTCTCTGCTGCACTCTAGACTTGCTTGGTGCTTGTGACATCTTCTTTCTCTCCAATTTCTCTCTTTTGGAATGGGAGTGTCTTCCCCGTGTCTCTTCCACTGTTGTACTTCAGGAGCAGATAACTTACACTCTAGGTTTCCCAGGTCCACAGATGGAAGGGGATTTTGCCCCAAGATGGAATACACCCAGAGTCTCACCCATCCTTGATTTATATGATTCAGAAGATGATCAAGTTGATGCTGGAATGGGTTAAGATTTTGAGGAATAATATGACTGAGTGAATGTGTTTTCTAAGTGGGGAGGACATGAGTTTTGGAGTATGAAAGGGTGAAATGTTATGGATTGAATTTATCCTTCCAAAATATGGTTTGGAATCCTAAACCTTATATTTGTGGATATAATGTAATGTAACTACTTTCCATAATGCAATCTAATGTAATATAATAAATCAATCTGTTGAAGTCATGGCAGTGTAGGGCATGTCCCAAACCTAACCATTTCTGAGTTTTATAAAAAGCAGCATAGACGCAGAAACACATGAAGACACAAGGGGGAATACAAATGATACCTGATGATGATGGAAGCAGATGAATCTACCGCCACAGGAACTTCAAGTATTGCTGGCTACTAAACCCAAAACCAAACCCTTGCTGTCGAGTCAATTAGACTCATAGCCACCATATAGGACAGAGTAGAACTGCCCCATAGAGTTTCCAAGGAGCACCTGGTGGATTCAAACTACTGACCTTTTGGTTAGCAGCTCTAGCAATTAACCACTATGACACCAGGGTTTCCTGCTGGCTACTAGGAACAGAAATAGACGAAGAAAGTTGGATCCTAGAGCCATACTCTGAATTCAGGCTTCTAGCCTCCTAATCTGTGAGAAAATAAAATTCTATTCTTTAAAGCCACCTGTTTACGGAATTTGTGTTATAGCAGCAGTAGGAGACTCAGACATAAGGAGGTTTTTTTTTTTTTTTTTTTCTGTTTCCAAAATTTGTACCATTCTTTCATTATTTACCTATTCCCCTAAATATTCAATACCATCTATCCACTGTAGTGATATTTTCTGCATCTAAATCCATAGCCATCATTATCTATGCACTGTGGATGTGCCCCAAATACAGCATGGTGTAAAGCAGTGCTACTAAACCATGGTCCAAAGACCAGTGCTAACTACCAGTTTCCAGTGAGCATAGTACTGTAATTGAAACCAATTTTAGAAACTTGTTAGTTTGATAGAGAAATGCTCTGCATTTAAAATATAACATTAATAATAAATTAGGGTTGCATTTTTATTAACTTTTTAAAATTTTATGTTTTATTAATTTATTTTTATTGTAGTTTACAAATTGGTCCACAATAGATCTATGCTCTTTCACCATGAATATTATGGATTGCTGTAAAGGACCAGGCCTTTACTGAATAATAAGTATGACTTCAAGTTCTCTATATTTATGTTTGTCTGAATGATATGTCAGTTCTCTGATCCTCAGTTTCCATATGGTGCCCTGGTGGCATAGTACCTAACCTACATGGTTTTTCAACAGATCTGCAATTTCGTACATTGTGCACCAAACACAAAGGAAATAATAAATGTTATTAAATACTGTATTTACCCTGTGTCTTATCTTGTAAAACCTGAAATAATGACTCCTATTTAAAATTTCTTTATGTAACCATTTCTTGTTTAACTAAGTTACAAACTGCATATATATTCACAGCACCTGAAGAGTGATTTGTACGTTCTTAGGTACTTAACAAGACACTCTGGTGGTGCAGTTGCGGGTTAGCAGTTCGAATCCACCAGCTGTTCCTTGGAAACCCTATGGGAGTGGCTATGAGTTAGAATTGACTCAACGGCAAAATTTTTTTTTTAATGTACTTAATAAATGGCATATATTTGAATTGTTGAAATTACTATGGAGTTGTAATGTTTTCAGGTAGGAGAAGCGACATGGTGACATGTAAAAAATCATAAAAGTATTTTAATTCACATTGACATTGGTCATTTATTCATCAAAGGGAAGCGGCAATACATATTCCAAGAGAGCGATGGACTTGTCTGTATTGCTTAGCACAGTAGTACTAGCCTAGAACAGTACATGCCATTTGGTAACTGAGTTGTGTTAGTTTCCCTGGCCTGTCAAAAATTTTTTTCATAAACTCGGGGGTACTTAAAACAACAGTTCTGGAGGCCAGAAGTCCAAAGTCAATGTGTCGGCAAGGTTATGCTGTCTCTGAAAGCTCTAGGGGAGGATACTTCCTTGCTTCTACTTAGTTTCTGGTAGCAGCTGGCAGCCCTTGGTATGCTTTGGCTTATGGACGCATCACTCCAGTCTCTGCCTCTGTCAACACATGGTGTCTTCCCTGTGTCTCTGTATCTCTTTTTAGAAGGACACCAGTCACATTAGATTGAAGATTCACCGGAATCTAGAATGACTTCCCATTAACTACTCACTTCTGCAAAGACTCTATTTCAAACATAGGTACAGAGGATCAGAACTTCAACATTTCTTTGTGAGGAACACAATTCAACCCACATCATTAATCAAAAATAATTCCCTCCTATATTTGAGTCACTTCTTATAAACAATTGTACTTATTTACCAAGCTTCTAAAGCCACTATAAAAATCTAATACTTTTATAGGAGAGATTAGTTAATTCAAAAGCAATGTAACAAAAAAATTAAAATATGCATATTAAAAACATACTAAACTATTAATAACAAATAAAATAAAGCAATATTTATATTTAATAATATATATCTAGATTAATAATATATGCATTCTTGAATATAATGTTAAAGTGCAACTGAGAGATTATCAAATTTTAAAGGTATAGTTTGTAATCAGATAAAGAGACACATAACTATTTTGAAGAATCATTACCTAAAACTATATAATATTTCTTGAAGATATACATTACAGTAATTTTTTTCTAAAAATCATTTGTGAGACTTTAATGGAGAGATTGTTCAATGATTAATTATTGTTATTGTTCTTGTATGTCTTTTATGCAAGTGTATGTTTATAAAAAGACACATGGACAGTAATCCAAACAATGACCATATATTTTATTTATTTGATCTGAGGAAGTTTAAATTTATGTGAATTATGTTTCATAAATTTTCAAGTGAAATTAACCTTCTGTTTTGAAATAAACATGTTGGTCTTGATGCTGGTTCTCGGAAAAAATTAACATAAGAAAAAATATATTGAGCAATCTATTGGTGCAACAATTCTTTTTTTACATTTGGATAATATCTTTTAATTTCTGAATGTATTACTTTTTTGTTTGTTTATTGATTGGTTTTGAATTCTTTTTCTAAGTTGGAAATTTGATAAATAAGGACATTTAAGAAGAAATTAATGCCTATAATCTCAACAAATTGCTGATGTTAACATTTGGTAAATATGAATGAATTCATGATATATAAATAATTTTCATAATCATTAGCAGTTATTAAAATATTTTTCATTGCTACATGATGTTTCCTAATATGTATATGACATTTGCTTTTTGAGTAGTGAATACATTCACATGGTATAAGTTTCAAAAGCAACAATGGATCTATAGTGTTTCTTTTTCATGTTATAACTAGTCAAGTGCTCTGTTTCTAACCAAAAGGTCAGAGGTTCCAACCCACCAGCCGCTCCATGGGAGAAAGATGTGGTGGTCTACTTCTATAAAAGATTACAGCCTTGGAAATCCTATGGGGCAGTTCTACCCTGCTCTATAGGGTTGCTATAAGTTGGAATTGACTCTGCAGAAATGGGTTTTTTTGGTTGTTGTTGTTAAAGGAAATCCTTCTTATGTTTCTTCCATGTTATTCCAGAAATACTCATGCATGAAGATTTTCAGTGTGTAGCATTTTTAGCATATTATATATTCAGATATATGATTGTATTTCCTTCCTTTTTTTTTTTTTTACCTAAAAAAATCACTCTTCTATGCATACCTAACAATATTCAATTGCAATGGTGATAGTAGGTGCTCTTTTATTGTTCATGACTGTAAAATGAGAATACTTCTGATACTTAGACCTGTAAGAAGAGCATATTTGTATTGTTACCTGAAATTACACAGGGTTAAGTAATTAAAAATACCAATGAGACTCCACAGGTATACTCACCCAAGGCTTTAATAAAGATTAAGTATGGGTGGCATAAATGGCTGAGCATTTGGCTACTAAATAAAAAGTTGGAAGTTCAAATCTACCAAGAGGTGCCTTGGAAGAAGGATCTGGTAATTTGCCTCTGAACGGGCACAGACACTGAAAACCCTATGGAGCGCATGGTGTAATTGACTAGATGGCTGTTTTTTGTTTTTTGTTTTAAAATGACACAAGTCAGGAAGAGAAAGTACAGGCAGCTCCCAGGGTCTTTATTAGTCACGTGGAACATTCTTCACCTTCAGATTTTGAATGGTCAAAAAAACCTGTGAGATACCATGGTATCAGAGAAGCCACAGAATCATCTGAAGAGGGGACCTTTTAAGTATCTCTGGACACATGATCAAAATTAGGATATACAAGCAAAATCGGTTGCAGGAACCTAGTGGATATAACAGTAACCTGCTGCAATCCAACACTATACACATTTCCAAAAGTGATGTTGAGAAGCTAGCACGTTTTCTCCCAATCTGTCTTGGACACTGGCATGTATAATCACTATTTAGAATATTTCATTCAAATATTGCTAAGGGTAACCAGCTGAGGAGCTTCTGGACATAAGCACACAGTTACAACAGACCAGCCGAGATTTACTCTGTATTTATATATTACATCAGTGAGTTTTTGTATAAATTGCTTGGTACTTGGCCTGTGCAATAAATTATGTAATAAATGGTACTTCTCAATACGAAGTTGTTAGTTATGTTCACATAGCGTTTTAACATATTTAACATACATTATTTTACTTACAGTTTGGTAAGTTAATTTAATAGCTCTGATAATATCTTGGTGTCATTTTGGTATTATTATTTACACATGCTTGTGAGATATTTATAATATTTCCTACCTCAGGTAAAATCTTTCAAAGGATGTTGAATTCCACGATCTGCGAAAGGACCGACCTTCTGAAACACCCTCAGGAGCCTCTTAACCACAGGATTCTTCATCTCCAAAGCAGTGTTTTTAAAAGCCTCTGCGTGAGGAGAGCAGTTAATTTGAATAAATGGCAGAGTATTTAAAATTTGAGATATTACATCAAATAACAAGAAACTGAGACAAAAATAAGTTAGTATAGGAAAAATTGGTATACATTAAATTCACTGATCTGTTTAGGACATTTAGGGGACAGTGAGTTTATGTTAATGGAGTCAGAACAACTTAGAAAAGGAGGGTGAGAATGGTTGCACGACTAGACGAATATAATCAATGTCTCCAAATTGTATATGTAGAAACTGTTCAATCAGTTTAGGTTTTGCTGTGTCTAGTCTCAACAACAATAAATAAAGAAAAATCATTAATCTTACTTGGATATTTTCTAGATATATCAGCAATACTAAAGCTAACTCCTACGTATTTTTTCCTTAAAGCTGTGCTCAAGGGGTTTTTTAAAAATGTTGTGTAATAACTGGCCACTTAATGCTAACGGTGATTTCTCAAAATGGTACCCAGCAAGGAGTATATTCCCTCTTGCTTTCTCTGTTTATGTTTTACTAAAAGCAATTTTCCTGTAGGCACATTAAATATTTAGCAAAGTAGTTTCCTTGCACCATAGGTAGCTAATTTGTTATTAAGACATTAACCAACAATTTGAATAGATGGGTCTTCAGGGATCACAAAAGAAAAACTTTCTCAGAAATTCACCTATTTGTAGTTTTATGGAAGTAATCCCCCTCCAACACATAAATCAATTCAACTACTTATTTTGAAAGACATTACCATTTTAGAAAAACCATAACTCTTTTGATATTGAGTTTTTAAATTTTTTTTTAATTATAATGAAAAGACATATTAATTTGCTCTCTTTTTCATTGAAGGCCCTAAACATTTCAGGTGGTCACATATGATCAAGAACCTATGGTATTGAGGGAAGAAGTTCAAGATGCAATGAAGGCATTGGTGAAAAACAAGGCTCTAGGAATTGATGGAATACCAATTCATATGTTTCCACAAATGGATGCAATGCTGGAAGCCCTCACTCGTCTATGCTAAGAAATTTGAAAACAGCTACCTGGCCAACCAACTGGAAGAGATTCCTATCTGTGCCCGTTCCAAAGAAAGGCGACCCAACATAATGCAGAAATTATCGAGCAATATCATTAACATCACACACGGGTAAAATTTTGCTGGAGATCAGTCAAAAGAAGTTGCAGCAGTACATCAACCAGGAACTGCCGGAATTTCAAACCTATTCAGAAGAGGGCATGGAATGAGGGATATCATTTCTGATGTCAGATGGATCTTGGCTGAAAGCAGAGAATACCAGAAAGATGTTTACCGGTGTTTTATTGACTATGCAAAAGCTTTCGACTGTGTGAATCATAACAAATTATGGATAATATTGCAAAGAAAGAAAATTCCAGAATGCTTATTTATGCTCATGAGAAACCTGTAGACAAACCAAGAGGCAGTAGTTCAACCAGAACAAGGGGCTACTACTGCGTGGTTTAAAATAAGGAAAGGTGTGTGTCAGAGTTGTATCCTTTCACCATAGTTATTCAATCTGTGTACTGAACAAATAATCCAAGAAGAGGACTTTCTGAAGAAGAATGGGTCATCAGGATTGGAGGAAGACTCATTAACAAACTATGATACGCAGAAGGCACAACCTTTTTTCCTGAAAGCAAAAAGGACTTGAAGCACTTACTAACCAAAATCAAAGACTACAGCCTTCAGTATGGATTACACTTCAACATAAAGAAAGCAAAAGTCCTCATAATTGGACCAATAAGCAACACCATGATAAACAGAGAAAATATTGAAGTTGTCAAGGATTTCATTTTGCTTGGTTCCACAATCAACGCCCATGGAAGCAGCAGTCAAGAAATCAAACGATATTATTGCATTAGACAGATCTACTGCAAAAGACCTCTTTAAAGGGTTAAAAAGTGAAGATGTCATTTTGAGGACTAAAGTGTGCCAAGTCATGCATGGTATTTTCAACTGCCTCATATGCATGTGAAAGCTGGACAACAAATAAGGAAGACTGAAGAAGAATTGATGCATTTGAATCATGGTATTGGCACAGAATATTGAATATATTGTGGACTACCAGAAGAACGAACAAATATGTTTTGGAGGAAATACAGCCAGAATGCTCCTTATAAGTGAGGATGGCAAGACTTCATCTCACATACTTGGGACATGTTATCAGAGGGATCAGTCCCTGGAGAAGGACATCAAGCTTGGTAAAGTACAGGGTTATCAAAAGAGAGGAAGGCCCTCAACGAGAAGGATTGGCACGGTGGCTTCAATGATGGGCTCATGCATAGCAACAATTGTGAGGATTGTGAGGAGCGGGCAGTGTTTCGTTTTGTTGTACATAGGATTGCTATGAGTTGGAACCTAACAACAACAACGTTTCATAACGAGGGCTGATCTTGTTAACAGAAACGTCCTTTTGTGTGCTAAGGAACTTAATGTGTTTCTGGGCAAAGTTGTGATGATTTGAAAATACCTAAACTATTGAACATGATAGACAAACACACACACACACCCAAGGAAAAGAAAAATGGATATAAATTAAATGGAGAGAAACATTTATAGTAATGAAATTGTAGTGGAGAATGTGAGCTGTGTGCAATAGACAGAAACTCTTGGTGGCAAATGAATGAAAGTAATTTATGAACAGTTTATAATATATTATTTAATTTTCTTCTTTGCCAGAAGCAGTATGATGACTCCTTCTGGCCTCAAAATGATGTGTACCTTATTTCACAGACACTCATTTTTGTTATTTGTTGTATGGTTGTTTTGTCCTTCTTCTCCCCTCCCTCCCTTCCTCCTTCCCTCTCTCTCTCTCTTTTTTTCTCTTTTAGAATCATGAAGCAAGAATATATCTCCTGTTTTTTGACACATGACCCGGATAAATGAATGCCACCGAATGCAGAAAAATCTAGACAGCAGAAGAGAATATAAAAATATAATCTCACTAATACTCTTCTTGCTTTAAGATCCAAGATATCTTAGAAGCTGATTTGATAGCCACAGAAAAACTTAACATTGTCTCCAAAAGTATAGAGGCCTTAGGAACATCTAAGTTAAGCAATTATGGAATCGTACAGATGAATGTTAATTTAATCATGGTGTCGTCTACTCTCCATCAAAGAAGAGGGGATTGCTAGGCTCTGAGAAAGCGGTTCCTCTTTGCCATAAAATCAAAAAGTAATGAAAGAGTTAAGGCCAGAACATGTTTCCTTGACTCTAATACCTGTAGCTAGTTAATAATTTCGTGTTAAATCTCTTTGGGATAAAAATTCGGAGTTTTCTTTTATTGAAAATGTAAAGCTTAAGACAAATTCTAAACACCGTGGAGTAATTTTACTGAGTTTACTTCTTAAAGCAGCAGAAAACTCATGAAGCTCTGCCAAAGTCTGTCCATGTATGTAAATATTTCATAATAATTTAAAGAATGGATTTCTGATGTGATCATTAAAAAAAAATAATGGGAAGAAACAACAGTACTCTTTCTGTGATGTCACTTCCTGTCATATATTTCTATTCTTTCAAAATTTTCAATTATTTTCATTGGTTAAGTGGATTAAAAAATGTTTTAGAAAATACTTTTAAGATACAAAGAAAAATGATTTAAAAGAAGCCTACTTGCGTGTAGACAGAACAATAAAACAATGGCCCCCACAAAATGCCTACCACCATATTCTTGGAACCTGTATGTTACTTTACATGGTAGAAGGAACTTCGCAGTTTTGAGTAAATTGGGAATTTTGAGATGAGAAAATTATCCTTGATTTTCCAGGTGGGCTTAATGTAGTAATCACACAGTTTCTTATGAAAGGAAGGAAGCAAAGTCAAAGTGAGGAGAAGGCAATGTAACCATAGAAGTGGAGATTGGAGTGATGTGGCCATGAGCCAAGGAACGCCAGCAGGCTGTAGAAGCTGAAAGAGGCAAGGAACAAATTCTTCTCTGGAACCTCCAAAAGGAATCAGTAGTGTCTCTACCTTCATTCTAACCTTGTAAAACTAATTTCAGACTTCTGGCTTTCATAACTGTAAGAGAATACATTTTTGTTCCTTTACCCATTAAGTTTATGGTAATTGATTACAGCAATCAATTACAAGAAAATACAATGGTTGAATGTTCAAACTCAAGCCACAAATTTTGGCCAATTTCCCAGGAACCTTGGATATTTTCCTAGGGCTATTGTTTAGACTGCATAAAGTGTATGCCAGGTGTCCTGAGTAATGTCAGACCTGCTGTCATGGGTAAGGTCAGACCTGTCAAGAGATAACACACCCACAGACTTCGGAATGTACTAACTGGGACAGAAGAACCTGGTTTATATCAATATGACAATTAAAAGTCCTTCTGACCCTGTCAACCAAAGCCAAACAATCATAAAGAAACTAATATCCCATAGTAACCAATGAATTATCTTTCCCTACTTTTATAATCCCTCTCCAAAACTGTAGACATGTTGCTTAACCGATTACTCAGGGCTTCTTTGTTTTTTTTTTTCACAGTCTTTAAAACCATTTCCTTCCCTTTCCAAAAATGTGCTCTGTGCTGATTAGGTCTGAATGCTCTTCACCCAGTAGATTATTCACTCAATAAACCTTGCTTAAAGAACTTTGTCTTTGTTTTCTCTATTTGGCACAACTTACATGCATATTACCATTGCCTTTGATATTTTCCGTATGTCCCTGTCTTATATATACTCTTGTTTGGGAGAATTGTGTTTCTCCTCTTGTTTTGTTATTATTTTCTTTGCGCCTGTTATATCAACAACTGATGTTATTTAACTTATTCCATTTTCCCTTTAATTCATACATCATATAGATGGAATCATATCTCATGCAAGCACTTCTGAATTATCATTTTTGCTCATGTTTCTGGAATACATACAATATATTTTCTGTCACTGTAATTCTGTAGTATGCTGATTTGTATTCCATTTTTTTTTTATTCCATAGTAAAAATATACCATAGTTTATGTATCCATTCAACTAATGATGAACATTGGAATTGTATTTGGGTTTTGTTTCTTATAAATGATGCATAAATACAAGGAATTTACTAGAACTGTAATTCTTAGTTTATAGAGAATGAGCGTCTTTACACTAGATAATATAAAATTGGCTTCTCTGATAGTTGTAACAGCTCCTGTGTATAAGTCAGTTGCTTGATTTCCTTACCAACACGTGTAGTAAGACTTCCATATTTCACTAGTTCAACACATGTGAAGTGATAGTTCCTTGTGATTTTATTTTGCATTTCCCTCATTGAAGATTAGATTAAGCCTTTTTTTTTTTTTTTAGCATTTATTGATATTTTTATTTATTGGCCATTCAGATTTTCTTCTTTTGTAGAAATACTGGCTCTAGTCTTTGCCACTTTTCCACTGGGTATCTTATTGATTAATGTGATTATGTGTTTACATGTGTGTGTTCATTCTAAATACTAAGTAGCTATTATGTGTTACAAATAAATAATTATTTTCAGTTTTTGGCTTGTATTTTCACTTTCCTGTGATATCTTTTGATGAACAAGAACTTTTTGCCTTTTATATGTTTACTTTCAGTCCATATAGAACTGAATTGTGTATTCATAAAATATTCCATGCTTATTAATTTAATATTTCAAGCTATGTCATAAATCAAATTTTTATATGTGCATATGACTTTGTTTCTTGGATCTTTTTTGTCCCTTTCTCTGCTGTACTAATATATTGTTGTTGTTGTTGTTAGGTGCCAGTGAATTGGCTCCAACTCACAGCGACCCCAGGTATAAGAGAATGAACATTGCCCAGTTGTATGCCACCCCCACGATTGTTGTCGTGTTTGAACCCATTGATGCATCCACTTTGTCAATCCATCTCATTGAAGGTTTCTATTTTTTTTTTTTTTAACTGACCCCCTACTTTACCAAGCATGATGTCCTTTTCCAGTGATTGGTCTCTCCTGATGACATGTCTAAAGTAAGTGAGATAAAGTCTCACCATCCTTGCTTCTAAAGGGCATCCTAGCTATACCAAGAGAAAAACACATGAATACAGAGTGGAGAAAATGCGTAAAACAGAAAATACTCAATAGAGAATTCATAAACAGAGTTATTAGGTATGAATTTTAAATTACTGTATAAAATTTATTCAACGTATCAGGTAAAAAGAAAAAGAACTTTAGTGGAGAACTTGACATTTTAAAAATGAAATAGGAAATTTAGAATTCAAACATATAGTAAATCAAATAAGGAATTTAATAGATGGGTCTAAAGTCATATTAAGGAGCCCTGGTAGTGCAGTATTTAAGCACTTGGCTGTTAACCAAAAGGTTGGTGTCTTTGGAGGAAGATCTGACAATCTCTTCCTGTAACGATGAAAACTCATTGCTATTGAGTTGATTCTGACTCATGGTAACCCTATAGGACAGGGTAGAACAGCCCCATGGAGTTTCCAAGCTAGAGTCTTTATGGAAGCAAAATGACTCATCTTTCTCCTGCGGAGTGGCTGGTAGGCTCGGATGGCCAACTTTTTGGTTAGCAGCCGAGCAGTAACAGGACTTCTTCCCATAAAGGTTACAGTCTAGAAAACCGTATGGGGACAGTTCTACTCTGTCACATGTGGTTGCTATGAGTCAAAAATTCATTCGAGGGCACCTAATAACAACAATGAAGGCATATTAGAAAGAGCTGAAGAGAGAATTAGCACATAGTACAGTAAATTTTTTTTTAAAAACTTGAAGAAGTAGCACAGAATGAAAAGGAAGAAGTACACAAAAAGGAGTGTAAGACACACATGGTAAATAGCGGAAAAAATATAACACAGGCATATTTGGAGATTCAAGAAAAATAAAAGTCACTACTGAGAAGAACAGACTACATGGTGATGTTTCAGATGGAGAAATTTCTAGGATAATAATATCTATTTGTTGATACATAGGTGTATTGTACTTCTGGCATTTCTTCATGTTCTTCCTTTATGTTTGTATGCTTTTCTGTATGTATGTGTTAATTCAGTTAAAATATTTATTAAAACAAAACAAAAAATTCCCCAGTTCTTCCAATCAGATTTCCAATGTAATCTATATCTTTACTGTTGCTAAAATGCTCTATAAGTTCTGTGCCCTTTCAATCTCTTCGAACTCATCTCCTACTGCTCTTTCCTGTCTATTATATTCTAGCCACACTTAAAAAAAAAATTCTAAACTTCCTGATAGCAATGGAAGATTGTGAATTCTTTCAGAATAACTACAAAAACAAAAGGGAAAAACCTTATGAGCAGTCTGTTTTAGCTGCCAATGTTCTATGTTATAATAGTTTGCATTATTGCTTGTTTGTATTTGTGGTAGTTTTCATATTTACTCCCTGGCCCTTTATCAGTAATGGATGTCTCTTAACACAAATCTTTACATGTGTAGGGTCTAGGTTAAACTTTCATACAAAACAAATAGAATAACATTTCAATCCAATCGTACTTTTAAGCAGCTGTGGCACAGTGCTTAAGAGCTTAGCGCTTAAGAGCTTAGCTGCTAACAAAAGATCAGCAGTTTGAATCCACCAGCTGCTCCTTGGAAACCCTATGGGGCAGTTTTGCTCTGTCCTATGGGGTTGCCATAAGTCAGAACCGACTTGACACCAACCGGTATTTGTTCTTCAGGTAACGTACTGATGGTGATTAGGAACAGGGGACGTTATTTATTTTGCAGTGGTTGATACCATTAGGTTGAATGCTCATACATTTGGAGAAACCGAAAAAAAAAGTCCCTTCCCCTTAAACATCTCTTTAATCATGTGAACAGCAAGCTCTAAAAAACCCAAGATATAATCTTTATGCTTCACTAATACCTGCTTTAGGAAAAAGATAGGAATTGACATTTTTCTCCCACATACATGCTATTTTTACATAGTTATGCCTGTTGGATAGCTAGATACCATGGTGACAGGTACCATGGAAATATATAGAAGCATAAAAACTCAGTGGTAACAAATGCCTGCAATAAAAACAATTATATAGACTTAAAGGGCAAGCCAATTAACTTCACTTTAGCAAGCAATAAATGAAACCAATTCTAAATTATCTTTAATTCCAAGCTGTATTTTTTACCTATAAGAAAAGTGAGATTTTGTGAAATTATTTGATATGGCTAAGGTAATGGTACAAGACAGCAACATAGTTGGAAATAAAATTTATTCTTTCTGACCCACTAAGTAAATAATGGTTGCACGTTAGGTTCTATGCATCTTTATTTCAGAGACACAAACTTAAGCATCAGAATTTGGTTTTAGGACGTATGATTAATACATGAACGAGATATAAATTTTGCTTCAGTGGATAACATACAATATATTTTGTTTTACCAAATGTATTGAAAATCATGCAAGTGGCTATGCTGCATGATGTTAACACTTCAATATCCAGGTGATGACCCTTTCCATGAAGACTGATCTTGAACGCCCAGTCCCCAATCCCTTTACTTTATGAATTATTTTCAGCATCCCATCCCCAATGGTCCACCCAGGAGATCATAATTAGATGAACAAAATTTTTTTCTAAAATTCCTATCTCAAACATCCCATTATTAACTATATACTGTGTTCTTTTGATCCTTTTCTCTAGCAATCTCATTGATATAATTCTTTGATATTGTTAAAAATTTTAATCCATTGATGTTACTATTTTCTGTTTATTCACTAGCCTGTGTTTAATTACCTCTATAAACAAAGTATGTCCAATCATCCAAACATAAACCACTCTCTTGCGTATAATCTTAACATATTTGTTCTTTGATTCTCGCTCAGTCATAATTGCCTTCAATAGTCTGGGGTGAATGCAAATATCCACTGTCTCCCTCTTGGCAGAGGGAGTGCTAAAATGGTCCTGTAGAAACATCACAGAACTCAGCTAACTGGCTTTACTTTAAATTATAATCACTGTATGTATTAGCCCTGGAGGTACAATGGTTAAGAGCTTGGCTGCTAACCAAAGAGTCAGCAGTTCAAATCCACCAACCACTCCACTACCGTGTCCTACAAGATTGCTATGAGTCAGAATCTTGACTCAATGGGTTTGATTTGGTTTTTGGTAATTTTCTTGCAGCTGCTGTAACACATTACCACAAACGGGGTGCTGTAAAACAGGAACAATTTATTCTCTCACTGTTCTGGAGGCTAGAAATATGAAATCTAGCATGGCTGTGCTAACCCAGGAAGCTCTAGGGAGGAATCCACATTCTAATAGCTGTCAGCGTTCCTTGACTTGTAGCCACATCACTTCATTCTCTGCCTCCATGGTCACATTGCCTCTTTCACTCTTAGCTGCCTCAAATCTTTATTCCTTTCTCTTATAACAACACTTGTCATTGGATTTAGGGTCCACCAGAATAATCCAGGAGGCTTGCCTCATCTCAGATGCTTAATTACATCTGCAAAGGCCCTTCTTTCTATGGTAACATTTACAGGTTCCAGGGTTGAAGACATGGTCAGATTTTGGGGAGCCACCATTCAACACACTATAATCATTAGTCTCAAATTAATACTCATCTTCTCTGGTGGCCCCACTATCTTTTCCTAGAATATTCACTTTACCATTCTCTGAGATCTGATTTCATACTTTCTCCTATCTCTTTATATCTATCAAATTATAGCTCCCCTCAGATTAAAGGTCTCTAAAATTTCTACCATGATATCTAAAATCATTCCTTTACCTACACTTACCATCTTTATTCTTCCTCTTACACTGAAAGGAACATGCTCACTCTAATTGTACTTTGGAGGTCAAAAGATGGTGGGATAATATCTTTCAAGTGATAAGAAAAAATATCGGTATCAATTTGTGTACCCAGTAAAACTGTATTCCAAGAACAAGAGCAAAACAAAGATATTTTCAGAAAAAACAACACAAGAATCAACAAAACAGTTAATCACCTATTGACTTTCACCAAAGAAATTAGCAAAGCTTCCCCTCACTCAAATATATCTCCAAAAGGACTGTTTCAGATGGAGAAAAAGTTATAAAGAGGTAAATCTGTGTACATGTTAGTAAGCTAAATATTGATATGATTCAGTGATAATATTCTCCATATTATCAGGTGGGACCAGTCCCTGGAGAAGGACATCATGCTTGGTAAAGTAGAAGGTCAGTGAAAAAGAGGAAGACTCTCAATGAGATGGATTGACACAGTAGGTACAACAATGGGCTCAAGCATAACAACAACTGTGAGAATGGCACAGGATCAGGCAATGTTTCATTCTGTTGTGCATAGGGTAGCTGTGAGTTGGAACCAACTCAACTGCATCTAACAACAACAGTGTCTTGCAGAAGACCTAGGTTTGACTCCCAGTCAATGCACCTTATGGGTAGCCACCACCTGTCAGTGGAGATTTGATTTTACCTATGGTGTTGAATGGATTTCAGCTAAGCTTCCAGAATAAGATGGACTAGGAGGAAAGGCCTGGGAATCTACTTTTCAAAAATTTGTCAGTGAAAACTCTGTGGAACGTAATGGTCTGATTTGAAACCAATCATAGGGGCGGTGCAGTACTGTGTAGTATTTTATTCCATTGTGCATGGGGTTACCATGAGTCAGGGCAGGCTCAATGGCAACCAACAACAACATGCAAAAATATTCCATATGGTAAATTAAAGATACACCTAAAACGCTAGATTAAATGGAATGAAAGTAACAACTGTACAGAATTAACGTGGTCAAGGGCATTTTACAGTTTGTCAGAGAGTTGACTGCTGAGAATACACAATAACCTTTATGAACTATAAACCAATAAAATATGAGAGAAAAAATTAAACACATAATAAAAACAATCAAAGCCCATAGTGATAGGGAGAAAAAAAAGAAAAAAGTAAACATAAGAACTGAAATGAATTGAGAGGAAAAAAGGAAAACAATCATCACCTAATGGGGTCTGAGTACAAACTTACAAACTCACATTTTCAGCAAAGTGGATTAAAAAATCAAGCATAAAGAATATTAGATATCAATCACAAATACGGAGGCCCTGAGCGGTGCAAACGGTTAACGTGCTTGGTTGCTAACTGAAAGTTCAGAAGTTCGAATCCTTCCAGAGGCACCTCAGGAGAAAGACCTGGCAATCTACTAAAAAATTAAGCATTGAAAACCTTGTGAGGCACAGTTCTCTGACTCACACAAGGTCCCTAGGAGTCAGAGCTGACTCAATGGCAACTGCTTTTCATCACCAATATGATTCTTAATTATCAGGAAATGCTTATGATATATTTGTGTATATAAAAAAAAATATATATATATATATGTATATGCCTTTATTGTTGCCATGGTGCCCTGGATTCCAATAACTCTAATGTTAAAAAAAAAAAAAAATGTTAGATTTCTTAATTAATTTCCATATTTCTTTTTGGGCGTATTCAATTTTCTTTGTTCCTTTCTCTTGTTTTTCTTGAGACTTCATAATTTCAGTTATTTTGTTTTTTTCTAGCTCATTTATTCTATCTTCTGTCTGTTTGATTCTGTTGTTGAATATTTGTCTCGTTTTTTCTAATTCTGTTGCTTTATTAAGTTTCAGAATTTCTCTTTGTTTGGATTTTTTTTTTTATGTTTTCGATTTTCTTGAGTCTCTCAGTTTGTTCCTCCATTTGTTTCCTGATCTCTGCAAGTTCGTTTTATGTGTGCTTTTTGCTTTCTTTAAACATATTTAGCACCACAGTCTGAAAATTATCATTTCTTTACATTAGTCTGGCTGCTATAGGAGAAATTTCCCTTTCTTAATATTTGCTTTTGATTTGTCCTTCTTCTCTTGTGTTTTTGTATATTTTATTATTTTTTTGTTAAACTTGAGCCACTTTGTTATCTTTTTTTCTTTAACGTTTTTATTCTGTTTCATGGGGGAAACTTTTCTGACTGGGGACCCTGGCGGTGCAACAACCAAGGGCCTGGCTGCCAATCAAAAGAACTGCTCCCATCTGCAGCTCTGCAGGAGAAAGATTCAGTAGCCTGCCTCCACAAAGGCTCACAGTTCTGGAAACCCCACGGGGCAGCTCCACTCTACTCCACAGGGTTATTGTGAGTCAGAATTGACCCAGCAACAGTTGGCTTGGTATCTTCTCCTGAGAGCTACTAGAAGGCACACTTATCCACGGGCTTTTTAAGTGCTAATTCAATTCCGGATGCTTGATCTCTGGAATTCAATATGCGTGAATAGGAGGGAGGATTTAGTTGTTTATAAACTCTGATGTAAGCAGCATGACTTGACTTCCTTGTGGTGAAGGTGAGGGACTCTCTCTGTCTATCCCTCTCAGGTGCCCCTTCACAGGCTCTTTCATGATGTCCCACTGTGGGCAGGGAGCTAGTCATTTCCCTCTGTGTTGCTGTCTGCCAGAGGTATTCTCCTGGCTGTGCTGCTCTTGCAGTTCCTACTGGTCCTAGTGCTTGTCCATCCTGGGCCTCAACGAGATTCAACAGCACTGTCTCACAGTGTCACAGTCTCCCTTTGCCCCTTCCCAATTGTGCGGCCCATGAACTCCCAAGGCCAATCAGTTCCAACTTAAAAAATTGGGCTAAAGCTTCCTCAGATTATCTCCCTTTTCTATGTTCCCTGTTTGGAGTGTTTCTCATCCCTGTCCCAAAATGGCTGCAATGAGTGAGCATTCCCAATGTTAGTAGGCAGGTACTTCCAGTTTCTGTGCCACCTGTGCTCCTTTTCTTTCCGCCTCTGTCTTCTGGACTCACTCTGACTCTCCAGCACCTCAACTGTCATTTAGAGTTCTGAGATCTCAGTCTGTGTTTGTTTTTATTCATTGTTCAGTGAATCAGTTGCTGGAGGAGTAAATGGGATTGTCCACTCACTTTGCCTTCTTGCTCTGCCCCCCGCCCCAATATTTCTTGATCTTCCTGGGCTTATAGACAGATCCTTTCATGGTAGCTCCCTCTGTGTGTGTCCCTATGTCTGTTCTCTGCTTTTTATAAGACATCACTTAGAACAGATTAGGACCCACCCTACCCCAGCTTAATCTCACTAACTTCACTTACATAAAAGAAAAGCCTTATTTCTAAACAAGGTCACATTCATCTGGACAGGGATTAGAACTTCAACATATCTTTTTAGGGAGCCAACTCAATCCATATCATTTCCTAAACATGACTCAGTTGGAGGGATGAGAACCTTCTGGAGCTGAACAATATGCAGCTAAAAACTAAACATATAGAATAAGGGACATCTAAACTCAAGGATGAGAACATTTTATTGTAAGATAAGAATAGCCTATTGTGGCATTCTTTCTACCATAAATTCCTAGGATATTAAAACAAAGAAGGGATATTTCTTGTGACCTAGATACATAGGAAACACACATCAAAGAGAAGAAAAAGAATTAGCAACAATAACAAAATAAGTCCTCTATAATATTTGGACAGATAGAATAAAAATGTTTCAGGAACCATTTTTCTAGAATGTAAATTCCAAGAGAGCAGTGATTTCTGAATAGTTGAAAGAGTACTTCAGAAATACTGTGATTAAAGCATTGTAAATGATACTTAACTACTCAGACATATTGAATAGTCCCATGGCTTGTATTTTTCCTATTAAATTACAGTATAGATTTTTGAATAATAAGCTCATTTAAAACAACTCTTAACATGACATTACTAGTTTTTGATAAATTCTATGAGAAAAATTGAACTTTGCTCACAATGATACCTTTTTTAATATTGCATTTTTATTGATACATTATTGAGCAATTAGGTTGTTTAGGTGGCTGATAATATTATAATGATTACTATCTGAAGCTAATTAGTGTTCATTTCTCAATTAAGAATGTGTGAGGACATAAAATTAGGATAAGCTTGGGCAAGGGGCTTATAGACATGGTTCTTTAAATGAGTTCTTTGTACAATTACGTTCAAAGGTTACTTAGTCTCTTCCTGAGTTATTAAGTCAACATGTTAACTAAACACATGGGGACTTGTTTTGACCACTTTTCCTTTGCTTCATATCCTTTGTTGGCTGATTGTTTTGCTCACACTGAGGTTAAAATCCAGAAGACTGTCTTTGTAGGTGGAGTGAATCAAAGGAATATTGAAAACTTTATTAAAGAATTAAAGTACTTAGTGTCTGTAATCTTTGACATCGTTCACCCCTAAGGAAACTAACTTGGTCAGTTGGTAGCTGATAAAAGAAATTTAGAAGTTTATCTTTTCTAACAATTATGTATTTTAATTTGCATAAAACTGTGTGTGTAGCATTTGCTGCTACCAATATTATGTTTAATGTTCAAAGATGACTCAATAGTACCTTCTTTATAGTTAGAGATACATAGTTGCCATTGAGTCAACTCTGATTCATGGTGGCCTTCTGAACAACAGAACAAAATATTGCCCAGTCCTACTTCATCCTCCTGATCACCAACATATTTGAGTCCATCATTGTGGCTATTGTGCCAATCCATCCCATCAAGGGTCTCCTTTCGTGGTCTTCTACTTCTCCAAACATAATGTCATCCTCTAGTGATTGATTTGCTTTGATGAGATGTCTAAAGCAAGAGAGTCAGATGATGTTCTGTTGTGTTCCATAAAGTTTTCACTGGCTAATTTCCAGAAGTAGACTGCCAGGTCTTTCTTCCTAGCCTGTCCTAGCCTGGAAGATTTGCTGAAACTTTCCACCATGGATGGACCTGCTGGTATTTGAAATACCAGTGGCATACCTTCCAGAATCATAACAGGGTGCAAACCACCGCAGTATGCAAAGTGACAGACATACGGTGAATCTTCTTTAAAACTCAGAAAAACTCATTGCCATTGAGTTGATTACAACTCATAGTGACCCTGAGCCATGTGTACATATGATCTCAACACAAAAGAGAGGACCATCCCCTTATTCAACATGTACTGTGTTGAATATTCCACTCCTACATTCCCCCCAAAACACATTTAAACTCTGATTGCCATGGTTTAACTTGGCTCTTTAATTTACATTGCTTTTTAAGTAATTTGTTGAAATAAAATCTCAGTGAGGCCTTAATACATTTCTTTATTTTCATTATGGGAGATAATACATGAGAAAATTCTATGTAAATTCATTTGCAAATGGTAGGTAACATCATCACAATAAGAATATTATTTTATTTATCCTAAAAGCACAGGTAGTTCGGGGATAGAATTTTTGCCTTCTATGCAGGAGACCTGGGTTAGATTCCTGGCATTTTCATCACATACACAACTATCACCCATCTAACAGAAGAGGCTTGCTTGTTGCTCTGATGCTGAAGAGGTTTCAGTGTAGCTTCTAGACTAAAACAGGGAAGGAAGAAAAGCCTGGCAATCTACTTCCAAAAATGAGCCAGTGAAAATTCTATGGAGCACAAGGGTCTAGCCCACAACCAGTCATGAGGTTGGTGCAGGACCAGGCAGTATTTCGTTCTCTTGTACATGGGAT
The DNA here is from genome assembly GCF_030014295.1 of Loxodonta africana. Classification (NCBI taxonomy): domain Eukaryota; kingdom Metazoa; phylum Chordata; class Mammalia; order Proboscidea; family Elephantidae; genus Loxodonta; species Loxodonta africana. The sequence continues at coordinate 11,735,106 of NC_087362.1, forward strand.
CACCACGAGTCAGGAGCCAATTTGATGACAGGTAACAGCAATAAATTTACTGTGCTGATAATTGTCTATTTAATACAAATATCAGACAAAGTGCTCCTATTGTAAGATGTTCTGTCAGAAGACATTGGCATCTCACAGAATGCCAATATTCATCAAGCTGCCTAAATATGATATTAAAATGATCTCATGAAAGTGCTGCTCAACTGTGTCAACATTGGAGTCTAATAACTTTAGTTGTTTAATAAAGAGTGGTTACAAATATCATACTGATAATGACATTCTCATTTCAAATGTTTTTTATCAGACTTTTAGTCTCAAAAGTAATCTTGTACATCACGCATCTGTAGGCATTTTAACCTAACTATGCGTTGTTGAATTTTAATTTTTTTGGATCTATAAGCAGTAGATTTGGTTTGTTAAACTGAAACTACATATATATATATATATATAAAGAATAAATCATCTTTGGCTATAACTTCACCTAAAGAAGGGCAAAACTGGTCAAAAAAATGTTTTATGGATTACTAAAACTCATCTCTAACCTAATTATAACTTAATTACAGACTATGGCGAGGTTAAAATGTCACAGGAGTTGCTCTCCTGTCAATTCACACTCATGGTGACCCCAAGTGTGTCAGAGTAGTACTGTGCTCCATAATAAGGTTTTCAATGGCTGATTTTTTTGAGGCACCCCTGGGTAGACTCAAAATCCAACCTTTCAGTTAGCAGCCAATAGCGTTAACCATTTTGACCACCCAGGGACTCATAAAAGAGAGAACATAAGCATTAAAAAAAAAAAAAAAAGCATTAGGTGATTCTTATTAAGTAACAGAAAAGGAAAACTCTGAGGTAAGGGACTAAATAGTATTAGCTCTATTGCTGTTGTTAGGTGCTGTCGAGTTGGTCCTGACTCGTAGAGAACCCGACAGAATGAACTGCTCAGTTCTGCACCATTCTCACAATCATTCCTGTGTGTGAGCCCATGGTTGCAGCTATTGTGTCAATCCAACTCGTTGAGGGTCTCCTTCTTTTTGGTTGACCCTGTACTTTACCAGGCATGATGCCCTCCAGAGACTGATCCCTCCAGATAACATGTACAAAGTAGGTAAGAAAACATCTCACCACCCTCAGTTCTAAAAAGCATTCTGGCTGTACTTCTTCAGAGGCAGATTTGTTCATTCTTCTAGCAGTCCAGGTATAGTCGATATTCTTTGACATCATAATTCAAAAGCATCAATTTTCCTTTGGTTTCTCTTATTCATTGTCCAGCTTTCACATACATACGAAGCCGTTGAAAATAACGTAGCTTGGTTCAGGCACTCCTTAGTCCTCAAAGTGGCATCTTTTTTTTTTTTGACACTTTAAAGAGATCTTTTGCACCAGATTTGCTCAATGCAATATGTTGTTTGGTTTCTTGACTGCTTCTTCCATGGGCGTTGATTGTGTATCCAAGTAAAACAAAATCCTTGACAACTTCAATCTTTTCTCTGTTTATTGTGATGTTGCTTATTGGTCCAGTTGTGAAGATTTTTGTTTTCTTTATGTTGAGGTGTAATCCATACTGAAGGCTGTGGTCTTTGATCTTTATCAGTGCTTCAAGTCCTCTTTACTTTCAGCAAACAAAGTTTTCTCATCTGCATATCTCAGGTTGTTAATGAGTCTCCAATCCTGATGATGCATTCTTCTTCATAGAGTCCAGCTTCTCGGATTATTTGCTCAGCATACAGATTAAATATGCATGGTGAGAGGATACAACCCTGACACACACTTTTCCTGAGTTTAAACCATGCAGTGTACTCTTGTTCTATTAGTAGAAGCTAAATCTCAAATAAAAATGTTATTTAAACATAAATAGTGTGGAAAAATTTTCCAGTTACATAATTTCTTGTACAAGAATAATGGCTAGTGGCAGAAAGAGGATCTAATGTGTCATCATGGGATATCTGTAAATAGATTTTATGTCATGATATTTTAATTAAATTCATAATTAATCATTGATTTATACATCCATCAGCAGAGTTGTAAAGATTCACATTTTGTTTTTTGACACTAATGATTTATGCTCTAGGCACTAGTTAAAATACTTGAAAAGTAATGAAAACATGTTATATATTCAAGTTGATGATTTTTAAAAGTGATGCGATATTTTAACTGAAATTGGACAGGAGTTGGGAGAACACTTCAGGGAGTTCTCATCAGGGAGTTTCCAAACAGCGCTTGGGTGAAAATCATTATCTAGGAATTTAACACAGATATCTGAATCCCACTCTAGATCTACTGGTCCAGTGGAATAGGCTGGTATTCTGTGCTAAGAAAACAAACAAAAAAATAAATAAATGCATAACATCTCCCTAAGAGTGGTTTTAAAAGTAAGGATGTATTGACATCAACTACATTGTTAGGATACTTAAATACAGGGAAGAATTTCTACTCCTAAGGGGCAAAGGGTCGACCATTTTCTGGTAGTAACATTTATTGTAAAAAAATTACATTACTTTAATTTCTGATAATCTTATACCATGCTTTCTTATTCTTTGTTCTCATAGTCTTTCTTCCTGTTTCACATTACTTAAGAATGATGCACTAAAAGCTTAATTTTTAATTTAAATCAAGTCATTACTCAACTTGCTTGCTTGCTTATACAATTGCAACGTTCTGATGTCTGTAATTGCCTTATGGAACTCCCTAGTTTTCATTCAAAATTTCTGCATTTGAGAGCCTATCTCTATATTGTATTACTTCAAATTAGTCCATCACTCAGATTTTCTTTTGCAAACAAGTTCTACACACACCTATTTCTATGATTTTTAAAAAATTCTATCCCTAAATCTTTTTTTTTTTTTTCCTGGTAAATATATAGGCAACAAAACATTTGCTGTTTCAACAATCTCCAATGTACAGTTCAGTGACACTATGTTCATCATGTCGTTCAACCATCACACCAAACCGTTCTCAAATTATTCCATCACCCTTAACAGTAAAGCCCTAAGCTTTACTTTTCTTATTTTCTGTAATGAATTTTCTGTTCCTGTGTTTATGTCTAAATCCTACACATAACATACTACTTTAATCAGGATTTCTTCATGAAAATTATATTGGTGGCTTCTTTCAAAAGGTTTCTTTCCCACTTTGGTAAGTGGCATCTGGGGTCTTAAAAGCTAGCCAGTGGCCATCTAAGATGCATCAATTGGTCCCAACCCACCTGGAGCAAAGGGGATTGAAGAACACCAAAGACACAAGAGAGACAAAAAGAGCCACATAAATCAGAAACTCCATCAGCTTGAGACTGGAAGAACTAGATGGTGCCCACCTAACCACCAATGACTGCCCTGACAGGGAACACAACAGAGAGTCCCTGATGGAGCAGGAGAAAAGTGGAGTGCAGAACTCAAATTCACATGAAAAGACCAGGCTTAACGTTATGACTGAGAATAGAGGAACCCGAGAAGACATGGCCACTGGACTGTTAACCCAGAACTAAAACCATTCCCGAAGCCAACTCTTCAGACAAAGATTAGACTGGACTATAAGTTATAAAATGATACTCACGAAGAGTGTGCTTCTTAGTTTAAGTAGACACATGAGACTAAATGGGAAGTTCCTGTCCAGAGGTGAGATGAGAAGGCAGAAAGGGATAGGTGCTGTTTGAATGGACGTGGAAAATATGGGGTGGAAAGGGGGCGTGTGCTGTCACATTATAGAGATAGCAACTATGGTCACATGACAATGTGTGTATAAAGTTTCGTATGAGAAACTAACTTGAGCTGTAAACTTTCATCTAAAAAAAACCCACTGCCATCGAGTTAATTCCGACTCATAGCAACCCTGTAAGACAGAGTAGAGCTGTCCCATAGAGTTTCTAAGGAGCGCCTGGTAGATTCGAACTACTGACCTCTTGGTTAGCAGCTGTAGCACTTAACCACTGCACCACCAGGGTTTCCAAACTTTTATCTAAAGCACATTAAAAAAAAAAAAAAAGGTTTCTTTCTATTCTTTCTATCTCTGAAATTTAACAGCAACAGCATACTCAAATTATTTTATTTAATCTGCTAGTCTGTGTACAAGAGTTATTAATGGATCTATAGCTCCACCCAACCTGTAATACTTATTCATCTCTCCTTAAACCTCTCATGCTCCTCTCTTGGCAGACATAGGTTACGGATCAAGACATATAGAGTGTAGGATCCTGACAGTTAGTTTGCCGATCGATCCTATTATTGGCCTTATTGTACAGGTGAGGAAACTAAGATCCAGAGAGTGTCAATGATGTGACAAAGGTCATACAGCTATTTAGGAGAAGAGCCAGGGTTTCAACTTGCAAGTTGAACCCTTTCCCCCTTATACCACAGTAATAAATTCCAGAATATTTGAGTAGGAGTTATTCCTGATTAGAAAGAAATCTACATTTTCCAGTCTCTCTTGCAGCTATATGTAATTAGATTGCAATAATGAGATATATTGGAGCCCTGGTGGTGTAGTGTGTTTTGCTGTTTCTTCTCCCCTTTTCTCTAAGCTGAACAGAACTAGTTAGAATCCAATAATGGATCTTAAGGATGATGAGTTCTTTACTGGATCTTGGCATAGTACAACCAATGCTAAAATGCTAACAACCGTCTACTGCCTATATCCCCAATTTTCCATGGAAGATAGCTTCTATTTTGTTTAAGACACCGTTTTGTTTTAGTTCTCTATTTAATCAAAGATTAATTTAATCCTGGTTGATGAATTTCTTCAGGTTACATTGAAATATCATATACAAATTCAAGATAGATTTAAGACCGAAATGTGAAAACTAAAACCATAAAATGTGGAGGAAAGGCTGCCAGGCCTAGCTTTTAACATCGATTATGACTTGAATAGACATTTTGCCAAAAAGGACATTCAAATAGCCACCAAACAGATGAAGAGATGCACATTGTCTTTAGCCATTAGGGAGATAAAAATTAAAACCACAATGAGATACTATTGCACTGTCACTAGGATGGCTAAGATCAAAAAACAAAAACAGACAATAACAAATGTTGGTGAGGACGTGGGGAAAAATTAGAACCCTTATCCGTTGCTGTGGAAAAAGTGTGGTAGTTCCTTAAAAAACTGAAAATAGAACTACCGTATGACCCAGCAATTCTACTCCTAGGAAATACCAAAAGACTTGAAAGTAAAGACTCAAACAGATATCAATGTTCATTGCAGGACTATTCACAATAGCCAAAATGTAGAAGCAACCTAAAAGCCCATCAATAGATGAATGGATACACAAAATGTGGCATTCACATACAATGAAATACTGAGTCAGTAACAGAAATGAAGCCTTGATACATGCTACAACATGGATGGAGCCTGAGGACATTATGCTGAGTGAAATAGGTCAATCACCAAAGGACAAATATTGTATGACCTCGCTTATATAAAAAGACAAGAACAGGCAAAAGTATAGAGATCAAAGTTTTTTTAGTGGTTACCAGTGGCGGGAGGGAGGGGAGAGGAGGGATTAGGTTTACGATGATAGAAAAATCACATTAATTAAAGCAGGGTTGCACAGTAGACTAATACAGTTGTCAATAAGTTGTACACCTGGAAAAGTTGAATTGGCAAAAGTTGTGTGATACACATACTTATAACAATGACAAAAAGGAAAAAAAGAGAATAGCTGCTAAGGCTGCTTATGTTCAACCAAACACCTTAAGATCTAGTTTCTTGGTTTGAAGACCGTGGTCTCCTGGAACATCCCAGATAATTGGCCTAATGACATGTTCAGTGCTTCTGTTCTACCTCCTAGTTTGTTGCACGGTGCCTGGAGTCTCAAACATGTGGAAGTGGTCAATCAAGGTAAAACAACTGGTCTCTGTTCACCTGGAGAACAGAAGGAGAAGAGCCAGGAATAGGAGGAGGATATGAAATGTGTGGTTAATTGCCCTCATGAATGACTGCCTCCTTTGCCATGAGACCAGAACTGGGATGGCGCCCAGCTACAATACTGAACATTTGGATCAAAGATTCTATGGAAGAATCCTGATCAAAAGGGAAAAAATGCAGAAAAGAATTTCAAATTATCACTGACCCCAGACTTTATGGAGCCATAGAGGCTGTATGAACCCCTGAAACTATTGCTCTGAGGTAATATTTAAGCCTTAAACCAAAAATATCCCTTCTTAAAGCCAAAAAATAATTTAGCTTATTTAGTTAAGGATGTCTGCCTTAAGCACTGTGCTCTTCTAAAACCTATCTATATGGAATCTTATTGGTAATAGAAACTGAAAAGATTAAATAAGAACCTTAGGGGGCAGTGAGTTTATATTAATGTGGGAGGAACAACTTGAAAAATGAGAGAGAGAATCGTGGCACAACTTGATGGATGTAGTCAGAGCCAATGAACTGTACATGTATAAATTGTTGAATTGGTCTATGTTTTGCTGGATATATTCTCAACAGTAACAACAAAAATAAAATAAATTATAGAAAAAATTAATGTAACAGAAAACTGGGAATGTAGGTATTTGTATATATATGTGTGTACAATATTATATACATATATATACTGTAAAGAGCCTAGGTGATGCAATGGTTAAGCGCTCAGCTGGTAACCAAAGTGTTGGCAGTTTGAACCCACCAGCTGCTCCGTGAGAGAAAGAAAGATGTGGCAGTCTACTTCCCTAAAGATTACAGCCTTGAATATCCGATGGGGCAGTTCTACTCTATCCTTATATGGTCCCGATCTGCCAGAATAGACTTGATGGCAGTGAGTTTGGTTTTTGGTTTATATATACTGTGTTAAAATTTAAGTAGAAATTGTAAAATAATTGTACTAACCCTCTATAAACCCACACATAGTAAATGTAACATTAGTAACATGTTTTAATGAAGAACAACTGTATTCTCCCAAATAAAGAATTAATGAGAAAAGTGGCATTTTTAGCCCTGCTTATTTATTTTTTTTAGCAGAAGACAGATGGATTCTAATAGCTGCTTCTAAAGTTAGTCTGTTGCCATATGTTTTATTTGTTGAAGTATGTGAACAGGTGAAGTATTTCCATATTTATACACAGAATAATAAAAACACATGGATTCAAGAGTCAAGATTTAATGAACAAGTTATACCCCGGTGGTATAGTGGTTAAGAGCTACGGCTGCTAACCGAAGGGTTGGTAGTTGGAATCCACCAGGTGCTCCTTGGAAACTCTATGGGGCAGTTCTACTCTGTCCTATAGGGTTGCTATGAGTAGGAATTGACTTGATGACAGCAGGTTTGGTTTTTTTTTTTTTTTTTTTTTTTGGTTTACTGCTTCATCAGGTACCTCCTTAAGGGAAACTGGCTTTAAAAAAAACAAAAACAAAATAAAAAACAAGTCTGAGTGTGTGGCATGAAGAATGACTATTCATAAAGTTTAATGCCACTGTCGTGATTTGTGCCAAGTCATCATTAGTTTTACTCACCGTTGCTCTTTTTGCACCATGAGTGCAGATCTGAACAATTCCATTACAGAATGAACTGTGAGATTCAAAACAGTCAAAAGTCGCTGGAATATTTTGTCACCACTTGTGTTTATTTCCCATCATTTTCATAAAAGAAGATCTTATTTGGTGATTTGTTGATGCTGACTTTGGACAAATAAATAGGAAACAGCAAGAGCAGTCAAATCTGTAGATTCATCCATTTATAAGGCAAATATAAAATTCTGCAGATGAAATATTAACTCAGGCTCTAAATTTTCAGCTCAATCTTGAATTCAAAAAGTTATATATTGCTGGAAAGTGGCAGCGCCATGATTTCATTTACTGATTCCTCATCCAATGTATTAAACACTGCCTAGTTTTGTGTGGGTACCGTGAAAGAGGCTAGTGTGTGTGCTTTTCTCCAGCTAGTGTAATATGACAAATTACCCCATAAGATACTTCAGTGGGTTCTTCATTTCACACTTAAAAAAAAAGAAAAATTGAGGGTTTTAAGTGTCTCATCACATCTATGTTTGAAATAATCCCTTTTTCTCTAGACTCCAAATAATCAGTCACAAAATGGCGGTTCAATGGTACCATAAAACTGTCAAAAATATTATGTTGTATAAGATACACTAAGATACATTTTTAGCTTCTAAGAAGCTGAGAGATAGATTTCTTTGTATTTTCATTGCTTGTTTACAGGTTTACCAGTTGCTTAGTAGTAGTTTTCTCAATTTTATGACTCAGAGAACTCCCTCATATGCCAGTTTCATCTTTTTGAGCATTTTTATTGTTAATCTTTTGGATTTTATTGTGGTCTCTCTATGGATTCTAATAGCCTGTTAAATTTGTCATTTGTGATTTCTCTCTTGTATAAAAAAAAAAAAGCTTTCCTAAATTCCTCTATTGCTTTGTCTGTGTGTTCCTTGGCTTGGTCTGAGTTTTGCCAGATCTCCTTCCTAATCTCTTGAAAAGCTCTGGATATTAATCCTTTGAATTCTACCTTGGGTAATTCCAAGACCTTGTCTTTCTCTGGGAGGTTTCCTGGTTTTTTGCTTTGGTTGCTTGCTAGAGCCATCATGGTCTGTCTCTTTATGTGAAGTGATGTCGACTATTATCTCCAAGCCAACAATAAATTACTATGCTTATTTATTGTATGTGTGTTTACTGTTTCCTAGCATCTTATTTTGTTTTGATACATCCAAATATGCTGGGTGTGTGAGCTACTTTGGAAACCCTGGTGGCGTAGTGGTTAAGCACTACAGCTGCTAACCAAGAGGCTGGCAGTTCAAATCTGCCGGGTGCTCCTTGGAAGCTCTATGGGGCAGTTCTACTCTGTCCTATAGGGTAGCTATGAGTCGGAATCGACTCGATGGCAGTGGGTTTTTTTGGGTGGTTTGTGAGCTACTTTGATGATTAGTGTCTTCGAAGCTCTCACATCCTGTTGCCAGGTAGTTAGAGCTGCTACTAGGTATGTGAATCCTGTATCCATTTAATTTTCTTGTCTGGATTCAGCTCAGGTGTCCAAATCATTGGTCACACAGTGTGCTGCAGGCTCTCACCTACAGTCCTAGATGGGCAGGGCCACATAGGGGTGACTGGAGCAGGCACAGGTATCTGGCTGCAGTAGGGGGTTATGTGCTGAGCAAGGTAGGGGGCTGACAGCCGCCCCTGAAATCCTGGGTGGAAGGGATGTCTCTGCCCCCTAAATTGTATAGGTCTGTGGGTTTTGCAGCCAGGCTTTGGGCTCCCAGTACTCTTGGCTGTAAGGACTGAGAGACACCACTTATTCTCAGACCCCTGCTAGACCCCTGTCATGGGTAGCTAGCTGTAGTGGGTGAAGACACCAATCCTCAGGGCCCAAATGTGAGTAGGTGAGGACCCCGCTTAATGGGCAGGGTGTTGTCAAATGTCAAGAATCTGCCACTCCTAGTTGGCTGTTGCAGTTGAAAATAGGCTTCAGGTATATACCCTGTTGTAATATACTAATAAGGTCCTACACTGTTGAATGGGCCCACACAGGTCTAAGCAGAGGTGAAAGGCATTCAAATCCATGCATCCCTTATGCCCATGCCCAGGCTTTAGTGGGTTTAGGCAAATAGGCAGGGCCTGCCCTAAGTTCCTGGCTTAGGGAAGCTGGTGCTTTCTTTTTTCGTGTTTGTTTGTCCCCTCCCCAAAGCTGGGAGACTGGTTTGGGAACATGGTAGGTCCCAACTCCAGCCTAGAGGGCACAGCAACCCTGAAGGCTGCTGAACTGGCACTGGAGCAGAGCGGGAAGGGGGTGGGTGAGGGGAAGGGAGGCACTTCACAGAGGGGGAAAGGTCATTTTGCTCCCATGTGGTAGGTTAGATGCTTGCACTTAAATTTCACAGATCCAGCACCACTTTCCCTTGGCTCCAGAGGCTTGTGCAGACTCTGCTGATCGGTTTCCGCCAACGTGGAAAACACATCCTGAGTGTTACTGCTTGTCTCAGCCCGCATGCGCCAAATGTCCCAGCTTGCAGAGTGCTGGCCAGGTCAGGTCTGGCACTTCCTCACTGCTTCTGAACTGTCTCTCCCTCCTGCTACTGCTTAGTTCAACTCTTCAACGTTGTCTTTGATGTTCAGAGCTCCTAGATAGTCATATATAATTGTTTCACTTGTTTTTTTCAGGTCTTGTTTTAAGAAGGACCACAGGAAGCATCTGACTTCTCTGCCTTCTGTTTGAGCATCTTTAGACATAAATGGTGCAACTCTGGGTGGAGAATGTGAGCCTTATAAATTCCTTATATAAACCAACAAATAACAAATCAACCAATCAAGAAATGGATTAAATATAATATAGCTATAAATATTAAAATATTTCATTTGGGAAACAATGCTAAATTTCAAGAATTCAAACATTTATAAGAGTTTTGAACTAAATGAAACACACTTGCAAAACAAGTAATGTACTTAATGATGGTGTACTTTTACATGGGCCCAAGAAAATTTTGGGTTTTCAAAATTACTATTTATTTGAGGATAATGAGGTTATATAGATTGTAGCAGGTAAAACTAACAATCTATAATAAGACCACAGTAGAAGTACTGAGGACAAACTGATCTAATCTCTGAAAATGCACCTAATATACCTTCAGTGGAAACCTTGGTGCATGGTGGTTAAGAGCTATGGCTGCTAACCAAAAGGTCAGCAGTTTGAACCCACCAGGCGCTCCTTGGAAACTCTACAGGGCAGTTCTACTCTGTCCCGTAGGGTCGCTGTGAGTCGGAATCGACTCGAAGGCAGTGGGTTTGGTTTTTTTTTTTATGTACTTATACACATGTATGTATCTTATGTATCTATACCATGCATATATATATACACCCACATATATAATCTTTTAAAATCATTTTTCTTTGCATATTAAATCTGAAAATTATAATCTACCAAGAAAATACGACCTATAACTTATGAATCTCAAAAATTTATTGTTCTAATATTCATTTCATGAAATCATTACTTCTGCCCAACTAAGTTATTAAATTGTACAACATAGAAAAGGCAGAAATAACGTATCTAAACCCTAATGTGTTCCACTAATAGACTAATTCAAGTGGAATTAACATGGGGAGTAATGGTTTCGAATCATTTAAATTTATAGCCTTAAGAGATTCTTTTATGATAACTTTTCTTGGTAATGATTTCTGTTTTATTCAACTTAATGGAAATTGAAATACTGTGAGAAAAGTTGGAATTCATTACATTAAATTGTTGCTCACCGATATTATAACTGGAGCAATTCGATGCTCTAGGGATCTAGTTTAAACTCTAGGCAAGAAAATCTGCTTATTTATTAAAGCTGTTTTTTTACAACAGTTTGGATACCTACCATTAACATGTAGGTCAAGATTCTATTAGAACATGAGTGTCAACTTTGTACCGTACTAAGATTTTCTTATATCAAGTATCGCTCTATTAGATTTCAAGTTTTATAATACGACAGGATACAGCACGTAATTTATCTTTAAAAATAGAAATTATGTTGTATTGCACACTAATTTTGTTTTATTTTTTGATATTAAGCTTCACATATCTAGAGCTTTAAAATACTACATAAGGATCCCTGGTGGTACAGTGGTTAAGCACTTGGCTGCTAGCTGGATGGTCAGCAGTTTGAACCCACCAGCCACTTCATGGGAGAAAACACCTGGTGATCTTCTCCCATAAAATTTGCAGCCTTGGAAACCCTATGGGGAAGTTCTCGTCTGTCCTTTAGGGTCACAATGGATTGGAATTGACTTGACAGCAACAGGCTTATGATGCTACATATGTAAAGCCAGCTCCCTGCTCTATAAACCCATTGCCATCAAGTGGATTCCCACTCATAGCGACTCTGCACTATAGTCACCTATGTGTATAGAGGTCATTCAGTTTATTTACACAATATACAGATGTCAGTGGAAATTTATCTAGTGTTATCTGTCTAGCTCTCATATTAAGAAAAAAATTGATGCTACTTTATTAATCCCTGCATTACTTTTGGAAACCCTGGTGGCATAGTGGTTAAGAGCTATGGCTGCTAACCAAAAGGTCAGCAGTTCAATCCACCAGAAGCTTCTTGGAAACCCTATGGGGCAGTTCTCCTCTATCTTATAGGGTCGCTATGAGTTGGAATCAACTAAATGGCAACAGGTGTGTGTGTGTGTGTATGTGTGTGTGTAAAAAATAGAAGTAAAAAATGTAGAGCTTTCTAAGTTGGAAATCCAGACTACTATGTATGCAATGAAAGTCATCACTTTGTGAGCATACCTAACCCTTTCTTTCTATTTTTGGGTTCTTTTAGAAGGTCAAACAGTAGTGCTAACCGTCTATAAACCCACACGTAACTAAAACTAAGTGAGAGAATTGAGCTTACTATTTGAAAGACAACTTTTAAACATGTGCTGCAAGGCTATAACTACAACGACTCAAACTTACATTTCGATCGTTTTAAAACACTAAGAATTATATTTATTTTAAAATGATTTCCTTTCTCAGGCCCAGCCTTTTATGTGTCAGCACAGTTGCCATGGGCAGAATGTGTAGAAGGGAATTAGGGAGCATTGCTCTAAACCTTATTTCCATTCACTCTTTCAACAGGTATTAAAATCGAGTTCCTAATATATTCCAGATGAAACTCCAGTATGAGGATACAAAAGTGGTTTTAAAAGTGACTAAATATTCCTGGAGCACAACACATGCTCAATAAATATTAGTTCTTATCGTTCTTATATCCTTCTTATCTATAATCATAAAATATTTTTTGTGACTTTATATGTCTATACCGGAAATTTAGAGACCTGGGATATTATCTACAATAATATGTGAAATTTTGGAAAAGCCTGGTCTTCGATGTCATTTTTTCAAGCTAGTATATTGCATTATATTTTCTGTGGTTTTATTTCATGTGTTTTTTTTTTTTTTAATTGTGAATTTAGGCAAAAAATTATACTGAAAATTAGTTTGTCATTCAAAAATTTAGACACAAATTGTTTTGTGACATTCCTTGCAATCCCCACAATGTGGCAGCACACTCTCTTTTTCCCTTTCCACAGGTTCCCCGTGTCCATTTGTCCAGTTTTCCTGTCCCTTCTTGTCTTCTTTGCTTTTGGGCAGGTGTTGCCCATTCGCTGCTGTACGCTTGATTGAACTAAGAAGTAGGTTCCTCACTTGTGTAATTGTTGGTTATAATTCTGTCTAATCTTTGGCTGAACTGCAGACTTTGGGAGTGGCTTCAGATCTAAGTTAGCGGGATGCCCAGGGGCCATAGTCTCTGGGATTCCACCAGTCTCTGACAGTGCAGTAAGTCTGGTCTTTTATTGTGAATTTGAATTTTGCTCTACATTTTTCTCAAATTCTGTCTGGGACTCTCTATCGTGATCCCTGACAGAGCTGTCAGTGGCAGTAGCCAGGAAGCATCTAGTTTTTCTGGGCTCAAGCTGGTGGAACCTATGGTTCATGTGGTCCATTAGTCCTTTGGACTAATATTTTCCCTGTGTCTTTGGTTTTCTTCATTCTCCTTTGTTTTATACGGGATGGGACAAGTAGGCATATCTTAGATGGCTGCTTGAAAGCTTTTAAGACCCCAGATGCTACTTACCAAAGTAGGATGTAGAACATTTTCTTTTAAGGGCTGTGGTTTGCCAATTGACCTACATGTCCCTCAAGACCATGGTGCCCCAAACTCAGCCCCGATAACTTGAACCTTCAAGGTGTTTTGATGTGTCTAGGAAGGTTCTATGACTTTGCCCTGGTCAAGTTATGCTGACTTCCCCTATATCGAGTGTTGTCTTTCCCTTCAACAAAGTTATACTTGTCTACTATCTAGTTGGTGATTTCCCCTCTCCACCCCTTCTGCCCCCATAACCAACAAAGATTGTTTTTTCTGTGTGTAAACTTTTTCTTAGGTTTTTATGATAGTGGTCTCATACAGTATGTGTCCTTTTATGATCAGCTTATTTCACTCAGCATAATGGTCTCCAGTTTCATCCACGTTGTGAGATGTTTCTCTGATTTATCATTGTTCTTTATTGTTGCTTAGTATTCCATTATGTGTATGTAGCATAATTTGTTTACCCATTCATCTGTTGATGGGTACTTAGATTGTTTGCATCTTTTTGCTATTGTGAATAATGCTGCAATGAACATGGGTGTGCATATGTCTGTCTATTCATGTAATGGCTCTTATTTCTCTAGGATGTATTCCTAGGAGTGGGATTGCTAGATCTATTTCTAGCTTTTTAAAGTGGTGCCATATTATTTTCCATAGTGATTCTACCATTTTACATTTCCACCAGCAGTGCATAAGAGTTCCAGTCTCCCCACAGCCTCTCCAACATTGGGTATTTTCTGTTTTTTTGATTAGTGCCATTAATGTCAGGGTGAGATAGTAGTATTATAGCATTGATCTGCATGTCTCTAATGACTAATGATCTCAAGCATTTCCTCATGTGTCTGTTAGCTGCCTGAATGTCTTCTTTGATGAAGTGTCTGTTAACATCCTTAGCCCATTTTTTAAATTGGATTATTCATCTTTCTGTTGTTGAGGAGTTGAAGTATTCTACAGATTTTAGAGATTAGACCCTTGTTGGATATGTCCTAGCCGCAATTTTTTTTCCCAGCCTCTAGGTTCTATTTTTACTCTTTTGGTAAAATCTTTCAATGAGCCTAAGTGTTTAATTTTTAGGAGCTCCAGTTATCCAGTTTATCTTCTGGTGTTTGTGCATTGTTAGTTATGGTTTGTGTTCTATTTATGCCATGTATTAGGGCCTCTAGCATTGTCCCTATTTTTTCTCCTATGATCTTTACCATTTTAGGTTTTATATTTAGGTCTCTGATCCATTTTAAGTTAGTTTTTGTGTTATTGTGTGAGGTATGGGTCCTGTTTCATTTTTTCACAGATGGACATCCATTTGCTGACACCATTTGTTAAAAACGCTGTCTTTTCCCCGTTTAATGGATCTTAGTCCTTTGCCAAAGATCAGCTGACCATACTTGTATGGATTTACATCTGGGCTCTTGATTCTGTTCCATTGGTCTATATGTCGGTTGTACCAGTACCAGACCGTTTTGGCTACCTTGGCCTTATACTAGGTTATGAGATCAAGTAGTGTGAGGCCTCCTACTTTGTTCTTTTTCTTCAATACCACTTTGCTTATCTGGGGTCTCTTTCCTTTTCATATAAAGTTGGTGATTAGCTTTTTCATCTCATTAAAGAATGCTGTTGGTATTTGGATCAGGATTGCATTATATCTGTAGATTGCTTTGAGCAGAATTGACATTTTCGCAATGTCCAGTCTTCCTATCCATGAGCGTGGTATGTTTTTCCATTTATGTAATTCTGTTTTGTTTTCTTCCAGTAGTGTTTTGTAATTTTCTTTGTATAGCTCTTTTACATCCCTGTTTAGAATTATTCTCAAGTTTTTTGTTTTTTTTTTTTTAGGGACTATTATAAATGGTATTGTTTTCCTGATTTCTTTTCGAAGTTCTCTTTGTTGGTGTATAGGGATCCAACTGATTTTTGTATGTTGTTCTTGTATCCTACTACTCTGCAGAATATTTCTATTAGTTCTAGTAGTTTTCTTGTAGAATCTTTTGGGGTCTCTATGTACAGTATTGGAAACCCTGGTGGCGTAGTGGTTAAGTGCATAGTATCATATCATCTGCAAATAGGGATAATTTCACTTCTTCCTTTCCAATTTGGATGCCCTTAATTTTTTTTCTTTCTTGACTTATTGCTCTAGCTAGGACTTCCAGCACAATGTTGAATAGGAATGGTGATAAAAATCATCCTTGTCTTATTCCTCTTCTCAAGAAGAATGCTTTCAGCTTCTCTCCATTGAGAATGATGTTGACAGTGGTTTTGTGAAAATGCCCTTTATCACAACAGAGAACCTCTGAGGGAGCAGGAGAACAGTGGGATGCAGACCTCAAATTCTCACAAAAAGACCAGACTTAATGGTCTCGCTGAGACAAGAAGGACCCTGGTGGTCATGGTCCTCAGACCTTCTGTTGGCCAAGGACAGGAAACATTCCCAAAGCCAACTTTGGGATTGGACTGGACAATCGGTTGGAGAGGGATGCTGGTGAGGAGTGAGCTGCTTGAATCAGGGGGACAGTTGAGACTATGTTGGCATCTCCTCCCTAGAGGGGAGATGAGTTGTAGAGGGGGTTAGAAGCTGGCAAAATGGACACAAAAAGAGAGAGTGGAGGGAGGGAGCAGACAGTCTCATTAGGGGGAGAGCAATTGGGAGTATGTAGCAAGGTGTATATAAGTTTTTGTGTGAGAGACTGACTTGATTTGTAAACTTTCACTTAAAGCACAATAAATTTTTTTTTTAAATGGCCTTTATTATGTCGAGGAATTTCGCTTCTATTCCTATTTTATTGAGAGTTTTTATCAGGCATATGTGTTGGACTTTATCAACTGCCTTTTCTGCATTGACTGAAAAGGTTATGTGATTCTTTTCTTTCATTCTATTTATGTGGTGGATTACGTTGATTGATTTTCTGATTTTGAATCATCCTTGCATACCTGTATGAATCCTGCTTGGTTGTGGTGTACTTTTTTTTTTTTAATACTGGTGAATACTATTGGCTAGACTTTTGTTAAGTGTTTTTGCATTTATCTTCATGAGAGATATATTGGTGTGTAATTTTTTGTGTGTGTGTGATACCTTTGCCTGGCTTTGGTATCAGAATTATGCTGACTTCACAGAATGACTTTGGAATTTTTTTTTCCTTTTCTATGCTCTGAAATAGTTTGAATATTACAGGTGTGAGCTCTTCTCAGAAGGTTTGGTAGAATTCTTCAGTGAAGCCCTCAGGCCAAGGATTTTTGTTGTTGTTGTTGGGAGTTTTTTTTTTTTTTTTTTTTTTTTAATTACCTCTTCAGCCTCTTCTCTTGTTATGGGTCTGTTCAGATTTTCTGTCTCAGCTTGTGTTAGTTTAGGTAGGCACTGTGTTTCTAGCAATTTGTCCATTTCCTCTGGGTTCTCAAATTTGTTGGGATACAATTTTTGATAGAATTCTGTTATGGTCTTTTTTACTTCTGTTGGATCTGTTGTAATATCCCCTATCTCATTTCTTTTTTGGATTATTTGCTTTCTCTCCTGTTTTCCTTTTGTCTGTTTGGCCAGTGGTTTGTCAATCGTGTTGATATTTTTAAAGAAACAACTTTTGGTCTTGTTGATTCTTTTGTTTTCTGTTTCTTATTTCATTTATTTCTTCTCTAGTCCTTATTATTAACTTTGTTTTGGTTGCTGTGGGCTTCTTTTTTTTCTTTTTTTTCCTGTTCTATTTCTATTTATTTCAGTTGTAGGGCTAACATTTTGGTTTTGATCTGTTCTTTTTTTGATATGTGCGTTTATTACTATAAATTGACTTCTGAGCACTCCCTTTTCTGTGTCCCAGGAGTTTTGGAACAATGTGTTTTCATTCTCATTTGATTCTAGGAATTTTTTTTAATGTCTCCTTGTTTTTGTTTTTGTCTTTTTTTTTGTATTACCCAGTTGTTTTTAAGCAAGGTATTATTTGGCTTCTATGTCTTGTTTTGTTTTATTTTCCTTGCTTTTCCTGTTATTGATTTCTGCATTTATGGCATTTGATTGGAGAGAATGCCTTGTTTTATTTCAGTGTTTCAGATTTTATTGAGGGTTGTTTTGTGGCCTATAGTGTGGTCTATTCTGGAGAATGTTCCATGTGGGTTGATAAAGAATGTATAATTTGCTGCTGTTGAGTGTTCTACTTGCTGTTTTTGTATGATTTCTAAGTATTTATTTTGACGGGTTTTTCTTATATTATTTTCCCAAAGTCTTCTATTGCTTTGCTTGTGTTTTCCAAGATTTTGTCTTTTTTTCCCTTGGTTTTGTCTGTGTTTTCCTTGATCTCTTTCCTAATGTCTTGGAGTGCCCTAAATATTTGTCTTTTGAATTCAATATCAGGTAATTTCACTGCCTGTTCTTCTATCAGAAGGCTGTCTGATTTTTTACTTTGGTCACTTGTTGGAACCATCCTGTACTGCTTTTTAATATGACTTGATATTGTCTGCTGTCTCTGTGACATTAAGGTATCATTTTATTTATTGAGTATATGTTTATTTGTTTCATCCTGCTTTTTTATTTTGTTTTGATATGTCAGGGCAGGTGGGCAGGGTGTGCTTTGCTGCTTGTTTATCTGTAAAAAAAAAAAAAAAATTTTTTTTTTTTTTTTTTTTATCTGTAAGCATGATAGCTCTCACTACCTTGTCCAGGTGGGCAAGGCAGCAGCGGGCAGGGCGATCCAACTTCTCTGTACACTGGTTTGATGTTGTGGCTGAGGGCAAACCGGGCAGGCACTGTTGGCCTTCTGATGTCCAGCAGTGTGGGAGTGTTTTCAGCCCCTAGCCAGAGAGGCAGGGTTGTTGGATGCAGAGTGGTATGGGCTAGCACCATTCAATACATGGTTGAATGGTAGAAGGGGAGGTGGTGTGGGCCTGGAGTAGCAGCTGACATGAGCACTAAGTATGATGTGGCCATGACAGTGCAGCAGGTTCTAGGTATTGGGGAGAAACAAAAGGAAGTGTAAGAAAGAAAGAAAAAAGGTAGCTGGCAGGTGGGAGTGGGGCAAACCTGGGGTCTGGCCATGAGTAGGGGGTAGGTGGCATACAGGGCTAGGTAGGAGGTAGAAAGAAAGAAAAAGAAAAAATATGTGGCAGTGGGTCTGGAGGGTGGGGGCGAGATCTGCTTGGGTCGGGGCCAGTGAGTGGGGGATGGGACAGACTCAGAGCTTGTGGGAAGGGAGCCGGTGGCTTATGTGGCTGTGTTGGAGGGGGAAAGTAAAAAGAAAAAATGAGGGAATGGCTGGGGTTGGTGGGTAAGGTGGAGTAGACCCAGGGTGGTGGCGGGTTGGTGGCTCTCTAGCTGCAGCAGTGTGGCAGAAGCCAGCAGGAAGGGGAGGTGGTGGTGTACTGGGCTAGATGGGAGGCCAAAATACAAGAAAGAAAAAGAAAAGAAAAACAAAAAAAAAGTACTGTAGTGGTGGCCGGCAAGTGGGGTGGAGCAGACTCAGAGGCTGGTAGGAAGCGAGGTGAGGTAGCATACTGGGATAGGTGGGAAGGAGAAAGAAAAGGAAGAAAGAAAAATAAATAATAAAGACTGAAAAAGAACAGGCAGCACAGTTGTGGTGGACAAATGGGGGCAGGATGGGCCCAAGGGCTGTTAGTAAGAGAGGGGAGGTAATGTACAGGGCTAGGTGGGAGGGAGAAAGAAAAGAATGAAAAGAAAAAAAAGGCAGTATGGTAGGAGCCAGGGGGTGGGCCCAGGGCAGGGGTGGGCCAGTGGCTCTCTAGCTATTGCAGGTGTGGCAAAGTCTGGTGGGAAGAGGGAGAGGTGGCGAACAAGGCTAGGTGGGAGGAGAAAGAATAGGAAGAAGGAGAAAAAATAATTAAACAAAACCCACGCTTTTTTTTTTTAAACTGATGGTATTGTGAGGGCCAGCAAGCGTGGGCAGTGCAGACCTGAGGGAAAGTGAGAAGGGAGGGAGAGGTGATATATGGAGCTAGGTGGAAGGAAGAAATAAGAGAAAGTAGTAAAAGAAAAAAAAAATTGTAACATGACAGGAGCTAGCAGGTAGAAGCAGGGCAGATCCGAGGCAGTGGCAGCCCATGGCTCTCTAGCTGCAGCAGTGCAGCAGGGCTGGCAGGATGGGGGAGGTGGCACACTGGAAAATGTGGGAGGGAGAAAGGAAAGAAAAAAGGGAAAAATAAGTAATTAGTAAACATAAAAAAAAAAAAACTGGCAGCTCAATTGGGGCTGACAAGTGGGGGTGGGAAGGGAAGGGAGGTGATGTATAGGGCTAGGTGGAAAAAAGAAAGAAAAAAAGCAAAGACAAAATGGTACAGCAGGAGGGGGTGCAGTCCAGGGGCAGGGGCTGGCCAATGGCTCTCTAGCCACTGCAGCGTGGTGGGGTTTGGTGGGATGGGGAGGAGGCGATATATGGGGCAGAAGGCTGAGGGGTTGGAGAATGTGTTTCTCTTGTTACTGGGTAATCTTTCTCCTGTTGGAAGCTCCGTGAAGTTGCCTTCCTCTACTCCCTGTCCTGGGTTGTTTCTGGCTGTGGTCCAAGATGGCAATGCTGAGCTGTGTTAGTTGGCAGGGGACCTCCAGCCCGTATCACTCCTCATTCCCAGTTTTCCATTAGCTTCTTTTTCCATTAGGTGTTTAATCTAGTTCTTTATCCCTTCATTTGATGCTTAGAGTTCCAGGATTAATGTTTGTATCTGTTTTATTATTTTGGGGGTCTTTGCTGCAGAGGGACAGCATGTTGCATCTGTTTAGGGCCCATGTTGGCTCCCTCACTTAATGTGGGATCTTGCTCTTTATAGACAGCTAGAAGGCATGTTTTCAGCTGTTATGAATTTGATGTCTAGAAATGATCATTGTACATAACTCTTAAATCGTATTTGAATTTGGAAGCAATTGAACGTAGACAATTCATTCCCTCCGGTGGAATTTTTGTATCCATTTTATTGCTCGATTAGAAAATAAAATTCCTTAATGCCCCCTCCTGCATGCTCTGAAATGACCCGCTACGGGGAAGGTTGGGGTCTGCAGAACTGACACACCTAGAACCGGGCTGAGACAGGGAAAAAAGGAGAAAGACCGACCTAGGCATTCTGCGGCCCCCCAGAAGTCAGGTCGGGCCTGGCCATTGTGTCTGAATGACATAAAGCAGGGCAAACCCAAAAAGCATGGATCGCAGGAGAGAGTGGGCCCAAAATGGGAAAAGACCTTAGCCGTATATATATGGTTAAATCCATTTTCTGTCTCATTACTTAATATCTGACTCCTTGTCTCTTGCAGATGAGTAAGCAATATACTACTTTCCAATAATTTGTTTTTCAAATTCTCTTTTTTTTTCTGATTGATCAAAATACACAGTATATAGAATTGGGAAGACCTCCTTAAATTTGAGTATGATTTCATAATTTCAAAGCCTGCATTTTTTCCATTATTAATAATTGCAAATAGTGCCATGTTTATTACATGGGGCTTTAGGGAAAAGGGCAAAGCAGGACTAATCACATAAATTAACATTTGCTCAAACTGTTGATCACATGTTTAAGTACTTAGGGTGCAAATGGAATTTTTACATTACTCGGAAAAGAGATGTGACTAAAACATCGAGTTAACATAAGGATCTCTTAAGTATTTCAAAGTCAAAAGAATTTGTACTTTAGTGGGTATTAGTCAGGAAAACATCAATTGTTGCATCAAAATCATTGCTAATTTTAATCATTGTTTAGGCTTATAATTCATTATTAAACTAATTTGATTTTAGAATCTTACAAGACTTGTAAATAAAAGGAATTAAAAGAGTTTAATGATAGTGCTTGCTTTTTTCTTATCCTTTCCAAGGGTTTTATATATAAC
The DNA here is from genome assembly GCF_030014295.1 of Loxodonta africana. Classification (NCBI taxonomy): domain Eukaryota; kingdom Metazoa; phylum Chordata; class Mammalia; order Proboscidea; family Elephantidae; genus Loxodonta; species Loxodonta africana. The sequence goes on from NC_087362.1 coordinate 11,756,454, forward strand.
CTCTGTAAGAAATGCTAATCTGAAATGCAATAATTTCATGCACAATAGCTTATTTGCTGGATGAAGTTGACTTTTCATTTCAGATAAAGAAATGTTAACGTAGAATTGTAAAGCTTAAATCAAATGTAAGACCAACCGAACACTTGCTATAAGAAAATCACTCCACTATGCAGGTTGTGCATCAATGCCAGCAAGATATCCAGTCTATCATTTTGGTATAAGCATTCTACTGGATGAAATGGGCATGTGAAAAGTAAAATGTAAAATATTTTATATTAATTTCACTTATTCATTGAATACATGAAGAATATATGCCTACCACATTGCTTAATTGAAAAACAACAACAAAAAGAGTTATCAAACATACATCTGCCATGTTTTGTAACTGAGAGACAAAATTTACCTGAGTCATTTTGGGGGATTTTGAGCTTTTTTATATTGGGATAAGATTTAGATAGCCATAACCCATGTTTGGTCTATCTAAATCTTTTCCCATTAATATTTGGATTAGCTATTTGATATAAATATAAAAATTGGAGGGTTATTGTAGAACGCCCCAGAGCTGTAGTGACCTGGATTTTAAGGCTCTAAAAGATATATTATAGCCTAAGAAAATATTATGTAAGAAACATACACCACAAAACACTCAGTGAGCCAAGAAATTTCTTTGGTTTCCAGTAAGAAATGGGTTTATATAAGGAAATTTTAATAGGTGGTTTTCATTAGAAAATAATACTCTGCAAGAATTTAGTGTTTTAACAACTGAAACTTGTGTTTTTTCCTCTAATGTATACGGCATCAATTCACATGAAAATCACCAACTTTAATGAGTTTAGCAAGTCAATTGACAACAAACAAATGGCAAGCATTTTGATTTTTAGTTTTCCAGCCTAGAGACATTTCTTTTCTAGTAAGAACTACAGAGCAATCCTTGTCAACTCATAAGCTATTTTTCTCTTTTAATCTCCATATCTCTATAGGAAAACACAGTCTTTCATATGCTTATGTGTTAGAAATATATCAAACTATAAGAATGCTATGGTTAAAAATTTGTAGTAAAACACAACATTTCTTAATATGTGTGTGTATGTGTGGTATATATTTATTTGTATAAATATTATCACTTGATTATAAAATATTTTAAGAAGTAGTTGTTCATTTTAGGGGGTTATCACTTTCTTTTCCTGGAGGAGGTTGTTATTGTGAGATACTAGAATGTCAGAAGAATGAAAAAGGCCATCTGAGTATGAATGGATGATGAATTCTATCAAACCATGCATTTTTAGAAACTATATATTTCATAATAAATAGGTTTAGTATAATAAATTATTATAATTTTTAGGAAAAGTTACATAAACTACAGTAGGTAAGGCATAAAACAAACAAACAAAAAACCTCTGTTACTGTTAAGTCTGTTCTGACTCACATCAAACCTATAGGACAGAGTAGAATTTCCACGTCGGGTTTCCGAGGCTGTGTTTACGGAAGCAGGCTGCCACATCTTTCACCTGCAGAGCAGCTAGTGGGCTTCAACCACTGACTTTTCAGGTGGGAGCTGAGCATTTAGCCTCTTATACCACCAGTGTTTCTCGGGATAAGACGTAGTTCCCCATTAAAACCTTGCCTTATTTCAGGGAACATATCACGCTTCCCTCAGAGTAGGGAAGGAAAGAAAAGAACGTTGTTCTTCTTTTGACTTGTCTGCTAGCTGAGTAATTTAAAATTGGAGTTACTAGTAAATCAAATTTATCAGTATAAAGTCTCACCTTTTAAATGCTTTTTTTGTAGATATCAAGAGGGAGAAATTGAAGCATTTTCTTTTCACAGATATAGCTTGGCAACTAAAAAATTTTTTTAATTACCTTTTTTTTTTTTGTAACATATGTATCGTGTTCCTTATGTCCACCAAAGAAATGAATAATTTTATTTTTTCTTTTTCATGTCACATATTTAAGACTAGTATACTTCAGAAAAATTTTAAAAACAGACTTTTTTCCATTTTTAATAATCCTTTATGACCATTAAGGTAAACAGAAACACACTCATTGATTATAACTCATTAAAAAATTGAATATCTACAAAAGTCCAGATTGTTTGCTAAATGCTGAAGAAACAAACAAAAGCAATCAAAATAAGCAGTGTATAGATATATATGTTATCTTTCTACAGATATAGATGACATAGACATAGAAATAGACATAAATTTAGATATAGATGGAGATAGATATGAATAAACACATATACATACATCAAAGTATGTTCAAGGTAAAATGAAAGTAGCAGTGGATTAGGTAATTAAAATGTCTTAGTTGACTCACAGAAGAATGAGTGGTTAAAATTTTAAGGATGAATATGGCAAATAGACAGATTTGCATGTATAAATGGTGAGAATTTGAGAGAGCCTGATGTTCCTGGGGATCATGTTTATGTCCTATCCCTGAAGCTTAAGGTGTGTTTGTGAGAATGATAAGCTATGAGGTTGAAAAAGGAATATCAGTCATATCCTGAAGTGCCAATTAACACGGATCGATTCCAAAATAATGGGAAGCCATTAAAGGATCATGAAGCATTAAGCAAAATCATCACTTGGCATCTTAGAAAGATCGTTGTTGTACATAGGATGGATTGAAAAAGAAAAAGCTGGTGCTCATGAATTTATTGTGGTGTTTTAGGTGAGAGATGTATATCAGTATGGAAATGGAGCAAAGAAATAAGTGACAGCCCTTGATGTGATGACTAATAGCAATAGTGCTATTGGTTGCAAGTGTAAAATGAGTTTAAAAGAGAATGATAATTACCATTTTCTAGTGGATACGTAGAAGAATTTGTGCTTCACTAAAATTTGAAGGATAAATATTGAAAACAGATGAGCATATGTTGAGAAATAATAAACATACAAATTAATTTATTAGAAAAATAAAAGAAATGGATTCCATAAGCCCAAGATCTTTTAGAAAAGAAAATAAGATCCATAAATCTTGATCAAATAAAACAAACAAACAAAAATAACAAAACCAAAGGTGGGGAGTGAAATAGGATAAAGGCTAAAAACAAATAGTAAAAAGATTTAAATTCATACTCAAATTAATAAGATAAACCCATACAAAATTATATGCTAATAAATTAAACATATCAGGAAAATAATGAAAAACACTGAATGAAAACAAAATTAGCTGAAAATAAAAAAAGCATGAAAAAACCAACAACCTTAAGAAGTAATTGGCATAGATTTCAAAGGATTACCTGCAAAAAATGTTCCCAGAATTTACATGATTACTAAATGTGGTGATCTCTTTCATGTTAACACTAAGAAATGAAATTTAATCCTATCAGTTTTATAAAATTGACATTTACATTGTGCTTGGGAAAAGGAACATGAGTGTAAACTATAAACTGATAAAATTTCTGACAGCAGTGAAAAACATATCAGCTCACATTCCACAGAAGAATGCAATGTTAATAATGCAGGGATTCTAGCAAATTTATTACACTTCTCACTTATTGACTATCTTGCTATCCAACATTTTGCAATTATGACAATAGTAAAAAATCTACTAACCAACTATTTTGCACATTAACAACACAGGTCTGGCAGTAACAAATACAAAACAAGAGTAATGCTGGATCTGATGATTAAGGTTCTGTGTCATCTTGTCTAGGTCATGATTATCAGTGGTTTGGCAGTTATGTAATAATGTCATTTGGCAGTTATGTAATGACTGTTTTGTGATCTGATGTGGTCATCCTTCGTTTTTGATTGTTTAACTTCAATTTTGAATTAAAAACATGGTCTTTGGAACCTAAAACAGGTCATTAAGTGAGAAGAGGGTGTAATATAAATAAAAGAGTAAACAAGTTCTCATGGAAAAAAACATATCTAATCATCTCAATGAGAACCAAAAGAGAACTACATATCATTGTAAATTCTCACTTTGCACATCCATTTACAGCAAGCTTGAAGTTTTGAGACTTGTTCTCTCACCCAGAATCCTGGGCTGATATCCTTCTTACCATCTTACCAAGCCAGAGTACAGTCTGTACAGTTCACAGTATGCAGACTCCTGATTTATTAAAAATTATTGGTTACAGTATCCTGCTTTAAAAGACCCAATGACACATTTGCTATCCTCAAATAGATGCAAAACTCAGTGATTAAGTTCAATATTCACCCAGGACCGATGAATGAATGAGGTGACAAATTCTCTGACCATGAGTTCACTGATTGACACTTGAGATTATCATATTTTCTTTCAAAAATCCACCAGGATAGTTACATTTTTGTTATATTTTATTTATCGTATATATGCTTTTGTAGTGGGTGAGTTAGTTCAGTCAACTATATTTTCAAGACTAAATGTTCCTCAAATGTCTTTATCTAGAGTTTGAAATATGGTTCATTTTCTTAAAGTGAAACACATGTGAGGATCCTATGCACTAGTTGACTGTGTGGATCATAACAATTTTGGATAAGATTGCCAAGAATAGGAATTCCAGAACACTTAATTGTGCCTATGAGAAACTGTACATAGACTAAGAGACAGTCATTTGAACAGAACAAAGGAATATTGAGTTGATTAAAATCAGGAAATGTGTGTGTCAGGATTGTATCATTACACCATATTTATTCAACCTGTATGCTAAGCAAATAATCAGAGAAGCTGGACTACTTGAAGAAGAAGAACACAGCATCAAGATCAGAGAAACACTCATCAACTATATGCATTATGCAGATAACACAACCTAGCTAGCTGAAAGTGAGGAAGACTTGAAGCACTTACTGATGAAGATCAAAGACTTTAATATGGATTAAACCGCAACATCAAGAGAACAAAATTTCTCACAACTGGAACTACCAGCAACATCATGTTAAACGGAGAAAAGATTGAAGTTGTCAAGGATTTCGTTTTACTTGGAGCCATAATCAATTCCTATGGAAGGAGCAGTCAAGAAATCGAATGATGTATTTCACTGGGCAAATCTGCTGCAACAGATCTCCTTAAAATGTAAAAAGCAAAGATGTTGATTTGAGGGCTGAGGTGCATCTGACCCAAGCCACGATACATTCGATGGCCTAATATGCATGTGAAAGCTGGACAATGAATAAGGAAGACAGAGGAAGAACGGATGCCTTTAAATTATGGCTTTGGTGAAGACTATTGAATATACCATGGGCTTCCTGCAGAATAAACAGATCTGTTTTGGAAGAAGTACAGCCAGAATGCTCCTTAAAAGCAAGGGTGGTGAGACTTCATCTCATGCACTTTGAACATGTTGTTAGGAGGGACCAGTCCCTGGGGAAGGACGTCATGCTTGGTAAAGTAGAGAATCAGTGAAAAAGAGGAAAACCCTCAATAAGATGGATTTACCCAATGACAGCAACGATGGGCTCGAACACAGCAACAATTGTGAAGACGGCACAACGGACAGTGTTTTGTTGTGTTGAACATAGGGTTGCTATGAGTCAGAATCAACTGGGTGGCACCTAACAGCAGCATCATGCACTAGCCCAGGCAAGACACGCGTTTGGCTTGTGTTAGGGTAGTAGTAGTGGGCGTTTGAAAAAATGGAGAGAGAAACAGGAAATAAAATGGGCATGACTTTGCTTGTGAGGGATGAACTGGACACACACGTGTGGTGAGTGGAAGTGTTAGCAACTTCTCCTAGGATTCTGACAGTGCAAGTAAATGAGTATTTTCATTTTAGTGGTTAGACAACCAGTTTGGGGTGATGGTGGGTGATTATGTCACTGAGATTGAGTTGTCTTTGGGGAATCTAATTAAAGAAATTGAATAAGAAGTTGTTTGTACCGGTCTTGATCTCTGGGAAATAGTCTGAGATAGGTCTACTGGCTCTTCGTGTCACGGTAGAAAAAATAGCCCAGCAGCCACAAACAGAATACCCTCATATAACCACATTCAGAACAAAGAGGAAAGAAAGAATATATATATATATCAGTACCCCTAGCAGACGTCCCCTTACATCTCATTGACTATAACAAGTAATTCTTAGATGAATAACTAGCAAAAAAGGAATAGATTAGAAAATCAAGATAAGCTTCTTGTGGTGGGAACACTGTGAATCCCAAACCCTACATAACAGAGTTTGTGAGGAAGGAGAAAAGTGGAGGGTGTAACCTGTAAGTCTGTCATTGTAACACACACACACACACACACACACACAAAGAAGGTGAAAATAATACGGATATATTGACCTCGATAGCAATAAACACCAATAGTTACAGACACATACATATTTAATTACATGTGTTGTATGTGTTTACGTATCATTATGGTCTTGCATTAACTTACTCAATGCTTTACAAATATTTTGATTTCAAATGTATGGTTTGAATTGTAATTGCTATGAGATTCATGTAATATATAAAAACTTTGAACTTTACATATACTTTTCCCACATGATTCTCCAATGATACTAAAAGAAAATTTTTATTATCCTGTTATACATTCAGAACGAAATTCGGTAGGAGCTATTACTCCAAGGTTGCATAGGGAGAAAGCAACAAGACTAGAACAAGACCCTCATGAGAATTTGAAGATGTTTTGCCTCCTAAAAGTAACAGCTGAAGACGTGTATTTTAAAGAAAATGAAAATTATTATAAAATATAAAAGTATTAGATCTCTATTGCTGCCACAGTATCACAAATTTAGCGGTGTAAAACAATGCCAATTTGTTACCTTAAGCTTCTTTACATCAGAAGTCTGAAATTTTATCACTGGGCTAAAATCAAGGTGTCAGCAGTGTTGTGTCCCCTTCTGGAGGCTCTAAGGGAGAACCTGGTGCTTTGTCTTTTCTAGCTTCTACAGGCTGCTTACATTTCTTGGTTCATGGTCTCTGCGTCCATTTTCAAAGCCAATTTTCAAATCTCTTTCTGATCACAGACCAGAAAGGTCTTCCAATTTTAAAGACCAGATTCATCCAGGTTAATATCCCCATCTGAGATCCTTAATTTAAACACATCTGCACAGCCCTTTTGCCGTGTAAGGTGTGACATTCACATGTTCCAAGGTTAGGATATGGACATTTCTGGGAGTCATTATTCTGCCTATCACAATGGTAATAAATCATATAACTTCTTTTTTTTCTTTTTATCATTTCTTTACTTTGTTTTATTAGAACATTACAAAATAAAACGAATGCATTAAGGGAGCTAATAGAGTATGCATGTGTAGCCTTAGGACCAAAGAAAGTCATCAGAAACAGTCTCTGCACAACGTAAAAAAGTCTGTAGGCTTCGTATTTGGCTATATTTTCCTCCTCAATTAACACCAATCAGGACTTATGACGGCAGTTGTCACAAAAATGGATTGCGTTCTATGTCTTGTTGAATTTTATGTGTTACTTTGTGTGTGTGTCTACATCTGTGGCGTGCTTGTTTTATGTCATAGGAGTAGTTCGACCTATTTGAAGTTAAATCAAACGCAGAGATATTGAACTTGCCTTTGTTGCTCTTTGTGACTATATAATTTAAATGTCAAGCTTTACAAAGATTCATCATCTGCTAGTAAGAAGCAAGATACACAACAAGCTATGAAGAACAGTTGCTGTTGTTTGTGCCATCAAGTAGATTCTGACTCACAGCGACCGTGCGTGACAGAGTGGAGCAGCCCCATGGGGTTTCTAGGCTGTAATATTTATGGGAACAGATCACCAGGTCTGTCTGCTGCTGAGGCACTGCCAACCTTTCGGTTAGCAGCCGAGCACCACAAGGACTCCTGCCAAACACAGTAGGAGAAATTAATTGATTTCTAAGACAAAATCCAACCTTAAAATTTTGGAAATAAGATATTTTTAAAAATTCTCTTCTTTGTGTAACTCTAAAATATTTTCTTTTTAGTGCACTAATTAAATCTTTGTAGAATGAAAGGAAAAATGGTAACACTTTTTATAACTGCTAAAGGCAAAATCCCTGGCAATCCAAGCTCCCAGTGTAGCCGGCCCTGAACCCCCGCCACACGAACTGTGCCACTTTCTTTTTCAGTAGAAAATGTAACTCTAAGTTCCATCACCCAGAAAGACTGAAACATTGTGCCTTCCTTTTCTCTCATGTCCAATGAAAAGAATACAATAATTTCCTGCTGGTTAAAAGCACTAAAAACAAATGAACTCACTAACAGGTCAAAATAAATATACCCAAGCATCGTATCTTCTCAAACCCAAAGTAACATTTATGTTCCATATAAAGCGATTTACTCACTGATAAATGGGCCTGTCCTTTAAGAAAGCATTTCTGAATTTAGTTGTGAAATGGATGCATATATAGGCATTACTACTTCTTCTCTTTGAAGTTATTCAAAAGTAACCAAGAAAATTACAATAGAATGTAAACTCCATTTTTGGTGACACTAAAAAACAAATGCGATTTTCACTCTTTGGTTTGCAAGGGTTTTCTAAAACCACTGAGCTCGCACAGAAATTATATGGAAGAAGTTAGAAACAAGAAGACTTGTAGCAAAATGTCAACTGTGAGTAGAAGCATATTTTAACAAATATTAAGACAAACTTTCTGAAGGTGTGGAGAACAGTGGGTACTGAAATGGGTGAGTTGTGGTGACAAAGGCCCTTTGCACCTGATCGGGTTCAGTGGAGTATTCCCTGTTGTTGTTAGTTGCCATTGAGTTGCCTCCAAGTCATGGCAGCCTTATGTACAACAGAATGAAAGTTGCCTGATCCTGCTTCACAATCAAGGGAGAAGCTCTGTTTGGAGGACAAGTCTCTTCTGCAGGAGCAGAGAAAAAGGGAATCCTTGGCATTGTCAAAACCAGCAAGACTTGACCACTTCTCCAAGATCATTTTCCCTCCCACACAAAAATTCAGCAATGAGGTCAAATAGTGCAACAGCTCAAAAGAGAAATCATTCAAAAGTTAGAAATTAATAGAAAAAAAAAAAAAAAGCAAGCCTCATTACAAAGAACTATATACAAGGGCAAAAAAAAAAAAAAAAAAAAATGCAAATCTTATTAAAAGTCATTGATGAAGAAATCACCTTGATAAGGATATTTACAAAATAGAAGTGAAATATACATGGAAGAGATGAACGTGAAGAAAAGGAGGTAAAATGTCAGAAATAAAAGAAAAAAATTTGGAGATAAAAGAAGATGAAATTGGAGGAAGCATAGCAGTGAACAAACAGACCCAGCAAGTGGCATGCAAGAAAAAGGTCAAAAGAAACTAAAATAAAAAAAAATAATGAAAACTACTTAAAAGAAAAGGTAGGCATAGAAAATAGGTAAATGAGATGCAAGACACACATGCCTTAATCTCTGAAGAATAAAATCAAAATAATGAAACAAATCAAGGTTTAAAAGTATAACTCCAAAATTCATTTCTGAAATAAAAATAGATTTAAATGCCATAGAATTTATATTGAAACCTAATCTATTATAATAAATGGACTTTCTATATAAAGAAACCTTGCAGCAAGCAAAAAGAAAACATTCAAATTACTTTCAAGAAGAAAACTATCGTGTTGACATTTCTCCACAGGTATATTATAGATTATATACCAAATGAACAAATCTGTCTTGGAAAAAGTACAGCCAAAATACTCCTTAAAAGCAAGGTGGCTAGACTTCATCTCACGTACTTTGTACACATCAGGAGGGGCCAGTCTCTGTAGAAGGACATCATGCTTGATAAAGTAGAGAGTCAGTGAAAAAGAGAACGATGCTTAATGAGATGGATTGATATAGTGGCTACAATAATGGGCTCAAACACGGCAACAATTGTGAGGATGGTGGAGGACTGGGCAGTGTTTTGCTCTGTTGCACATAGGCTTGCTATGAGTAAGAACTGACTCAAAGGCACCTAGGAACAACTATGACATATTACAGATGATACATATGTATAAGAGTAGAGGAACAAAATGTAAACATTGATTTTATTCTGTTTCGTTTTCATTTTCCAGACATCTTGGCCTTCAAGTAAAATGTTAAGATTAAATGTTTTGAATATGCAAGAACTCAGGGAATCTTCTCATTTTTTTTTTTGAGAAAATTTCAGCCAACTGCAGAAATCTGTTACAAAAATATAAAAGTGAACACTGAACATACTGAACTGTATATCAAAAGAAAAATATGAGTGCACATAATGTAAATGGTAAATGCATTTTCACTATAAAATATGACAAGTAATACTGTTCGGGAAACCCTGGTGGCGTCGTGGTTAACAGCTACTGCTGCTAACCAAAAGGCCAGCAGTTCCAATCCACCAGGCACTCCATGGAAACTCTGTGGGGCAGTTCTACTCTGTCCTCCAGGGTCGCTATGAGTTGGAATCGACTTGACAGCAATAGGACTTTTTTAATACTGATTGGGAAGAATAGAGGGCATTAGTTAAGGTACAGAACACTGACTCTTTTCCTTATCTGTCATAACCGACTTATTAAACATCACAAAAACACATACTGAAAGCCTAGGCATCTTTGATGGTAAAATTTCATGTTCACAAAAATATTATCACTGGATAAATTCAGGTAGTAGAAGAGAGATGTGAGTGGAAAGAATGAGGTGACAAAATATTGCTGCTAATTTTAGGAAGCTAAAGGTTATACCAGAAATATTTACCTGTGCTTTATCTACTACATGAAGGTATTCAACTGTGTGGGTCATAACAAATTATGGATATCATTACTATGAATGGGATTTCTAGAACACTTAATTAGGCTCATGAGGAACCTGTATATAGATCAAGGGGCAATCATTCTCTCATCAAGAGGCGGGGGATACTGTGTGGTTCAGAATTGACAAAGATGGACAGAGAAGTTGTATCCTTTCACCTTGCTTGTTCAACCTGTATGCTGAATTCTGTAAGAAAGAAGAGTTCGTCATCATCATTGGAGAAGGACTCATTTACAACACGCAATATGCAGGTGATACAACCTTGCTCGCTGAATATGAATATGACATGAAGCACTTAGTGATGAAGGTCAAAGACTACAGCCTTTAACGTGGATTGCATCTGAATGTGAAGGAAACAAAAATCCTTACAACTGGATCAATAAATGGTATCAGAATAAATGGAGAAGAAATTGAGCTTGTCAATGCTTTCATTCTGCTTGGGTCAACACATCAGCAGAGGCAGTGGTCAAGAAAGCAAATGATGAACTGCATTGAGCAAATTGCTGCAAAAGACCTCTTTAAGGTTTTCAAAAGTAAAGATGTCACTTTGATGACTAATGTGCACCCGGCCCGAGCCATGGTTTTCAATTACCTTATATGCATGTGAAAGCTAAACAGTAAAAACACAGAAGAAGCATTGATGCTTTTGAACTGAAGTGTTGGCAAAGAATATTGATTATGCTGTGGACTGCCAGAAGGACAAGCGAATCAGTCTCAGAAGAAATACAACCAGAATGCTCCTTAGAAGCGAGGATGGTAAGGCTTCGGCTGGCTTACTTTGTACACGTCATTAGGAAAGATGTAAAGATTTTGTAAAGTAGAGGGTCAGGGAAATGAAGGAAACTCTCAGTGAGATGGATCAACACAACAGCGAAAAATGGACTCAAACATACCAATGATCATGAAGATAGCACAGGATTGGACAATGTTTAGTTCTGTTATTACATAAAGTCATCAAAAAAAAAAAAAAAAAAAAACCATCATAAATCAGGTCAATTCAAAGGCACCTAACAACCACCACAATAAAACATATTCTAATGAAAGTGAAGGCTAAAATATTATATAAATTTATAAATAAAGTCACTAAAACAAAGCTGTTCTAACATCAGCAAAACTATACACACCCATACACATACCACAAGCAAACAAGCCACATAATAGAATAAAAAATATATATGTTGCTGTTGTCACCTGCTGTGGATTCAGCCACCGACTCGTGCTGACCCCATGTGTTGCAGAGTAGAAACGCTCCATGGGGTTTCCCGGCTATAATGTTTACTGAAGCAGCTCTCCAGGTCTTCTGTGGAGCCACTGGGTGGGTTCGAAACACCAACCTTTAGGTTAGCAGTAGATCACAAACTGCTTGCACCACCCAGGCTCCTTGAGAAAATAAATAGAAACAGAAATCTAAAGTTATAATAGAAATAATATAAAGCACACTTGCCAAGTAAATGTAAATGAGCTAAGTTCAATTTTAATAAAAACAACATGAGGTTGCATCAGAAAGTGAATACCAACTCAAATAGTATTTATAAGCAACATACCTAAAACAAAATGGATGAAAAAAATTGAACTTAAAAAAACTGAAAAAATGCCAATGCAAACATGAGAAAGCATGGGTTGCACGTAAAAGACAAGGAAAGCATTAAAGAAGACAACAGAGAGCAAGGGAAGTTTGACCCTTATCTCTTGTTAATGAAAAAATATAGAAAGGTTTTAGAAAGATGATTTATTTGAAAACCTGTGATCAGTCTATTGAGGACACAAACATGGATGGGGATGTCCCTCCAAAAGGCAGGTGACAACTTGGTTATCATTTGCAGGAATCCAAGTAGATATTAAGGGAGATCTGATCCAAAGAATAATGTCAACAAATAGCCGGAGAGCTTAACCCTGAAAACAGAACAATCTCAAAGAAAGCTAGACCTTTTAGTATGGCCACACCCCAGAGCTTTAACAGGCTTGTAATAAAGTTTACTGATCTGGGCATGAGTATCACTAAAATTGATTCCAAAATGTAGCTGAATAGAGTGATACAGTCTGACAAATTTAGAGTCTGAAACTCAGCATTTTATCTGAGAACCTTCTACAGACAAGAATCAAAATTGTTTTCTACCAAAATTTCAATATTCTTTCTTCTACTGTTTGAAAAATTCCAACTTTATATTTACTAACAGTTTTTCTTTAGTATATGAAACTTTATATTGAAATAGTTTAAAACTGTTCAATATATTCATTATTGAAATAGTTTATATTGAAATAGTTTAAAACTGTTCAATATATTCATTACCATGAAAAAAAAAGTTAGCTATAAAAAAAAGATAGATTATATTAGGTGGAATTTATGCTACCTGTACTTCAAGTTTCAGGACCACAAAAATAGCGGAACTCATGGTATACGTTGAGGAAATAATTATTTTCTTCAAAACCCAAAAGTTACTTGCCTTTGCCCTTATTTAAAAAAAAAAAACGCCTAATTTCAGGTGTATCATATGTTTACTTTGGAGAGAACCAACTGGAAGGTAATAGAAACATGGATTATTTACATTTATAATTGTTTTTAAAACTAGGATCTGAGAAAGATATAAAACTCTTTGCCTCAAAATATTTCTAGGAAGTCTGCATACTTAAATGTATTAGATAAAAATATTGAACTATGTTACAAAACCGGCATAAAAACTAAGAATTATAGTTATGTGATTAGGAAAAAATTTGGTACAGTGTTCTAAGGAAGAATGTACACATTTTCAAAATATTTGCAGAGGGTGTTCACTTTTAGCATGCATAATAAGTAACAACAAAAAGAGAAATACCACTTACGGTCATTTAACATCAACTCTGGTTATTGCCACTAGCCTCACAGACTCCTAGCTGTATGTGGAAATTAGTGAGCAAATAAACAAACAAAACCTGTAATAAGCATGTTCATGAATATTTAGATTTGAAGGTTTCCACTTTATTTTACATTCCTTTATTCCCATTCTTTCAGTCTTTTGTGAGAGGTTGCATTCCTGAGCTAGAAATGCCCCTAATTTACAGCGAGTGTAGCTACTGACACTTAAGTAGTTGTGACAAGTTGTGCTAAAGACTCCTAGAAGCAACACATACACGTTGAAACAGTTTTGTTCTTACTACTATAGAAACGATGTAGCAACTGTCTTATTTTCCTGACACTTAATTCCCTAGTAACCATACTGGCTATTTTTAATCGGGTAGCTGTAAATGCAATCTGCAGGCTTTGCTTACATAACACCTCCTTGATTTCATGAACACCACATCGGCTGACAATAGCAGTTTTCACTAAGTCTCTTCAAACTCACTCGAGAAAGAGTTTTTTTTCTGAATATCGGGTTAACTGGCATTATGAGAATTTAGTAGTTCACTACTGATTTAATATTCAAAATTTTAAAGTATCTGTTAAATTAAAAAAAAAAAAACTTGGTAGGCTTTCTAAAGTACAGAGCTATTTCATGAACTTTTAGAATTATGTAATATAAAAGAGATTCTATTATGACTACTCAGGAGTGGGCAATGTTTAGTTCTGTTATTGCACAGGCCATCATAAGTCAGAGCCAGTTCAAAGGTACATAACCAGCACCACAACAAAATATATTCTAATGAAAAGGAACCTAGAAGTATCATATAAATTTATAACTAAAACAAAACCATAATCCACTCAAACTATAAAATTGTTATTGTACAGTTTTAAAATTGTGCTGACTTCCAGCATCATTTCTTTAAGTCATGAATTATGTAGGGGTGGGAGGCAATTCTCCATGACATTTCTACACGTCTTGTGGTCAGACTATCAGTCATCTCAAGGATGTTTTAATAGCAAACCTCCCTGGAAGCTGGAGACACTGCTCTTGGTGAAAGGGCAGATTTGTTCATTGTCACATATAATGAGTCCACGGGTGGTGCAAGTGTTTCACACACACTACTACTAACCGAAACATTGGAGGCACCCAGCCAGAGATGCCTCAGAAGAAAGCCTGACAATCTTAAAAATCAGCCATTGAAACCCCTATAGAGCACAGTTCCACTTTGACACATATGGGGTCACCATGAATCAGAATCGACTTGTCAGCAACTGTTGTTACAGTATAATGACAAAAATATATCCCTTTGGGGCACAATTTGGAGGGCTGATGGCACAGTGGTTAAGCATTTGGCTGCTAACCAAATGGTTGGCAGTTCAAATCCACCAGCTGCTCCTTGGAGACCCTATGAGGTAGTTCTACTCTGTCCTACAGGGTCATTATGAAGTAGAATCAACTCAACAGCAGTGGGTTTGGCTTTGGTTTGGGGCACAGGTTGAAGAGGTTTTCTTGAAGTCCCCTTATAAGACTGGGGATTTCCTAACCTCTGTGGGCCTCAGCCGTGTCACAGACCCATTGTGTGTGCAACACCAAATTTTGTTACTCCTCATCGCCCCCATGGAACTAGAGGGCAAGGAAAACTAAGGAGAGTGCAAAGCTCATGCTACCGTGTTGTGCCATAAGAAATAAACAGTCTAAATCCATCTGGGCTCCTTGTCTCCTTTCTGAATGAACATGGGGAAGTGTACCACATCAGCCTAGCACTGACACTGTGCTTCAGTTTAGGAACTACTTGACTGCTTGATATATCAAAATGTATTTTGATTTTGTATGCACAAGGGAGTCTTTTCTTTTTTCTTTTTAATACTTTTTATCTCATTGTGTTATGGTCAGAAAATATATTTTTCAAATTTGCTGAAATGTGTTTTGAGGCCTAGTAATATTTCAATTTTGACAAATAATCTTGAGTGGTTGAAGATAATGTATATCCATAAATTGCAGAATTTACAATTTTATGTCTTTATATGTTGTGTGTGTTCTTGTAAACTGAATTTAGCTGGATTTCTTAATGTCTAAATATTTTGTCTTTTAGCCCACTATTTGGACTGTTTATATTTATTACAATTATGGATTCATTTGGAATCATTTCTGTCATTCTATTTTGTGCTTTCTCTTTAACCCACTTTTCCATCTATGTAAATATATGATCTTTCTTGCCTTCCTGTGATTGCATTGCTGTCTTTTTGCCTTCCCTTCTTTTATTTTTCCTAAAAAGTTTGGAAATCATAAATGCTATTACTCTTTTCAGTGGTTACTCAGAAATTTAACTACATATTTAATTTTAAAAACTAAATTTAATCAGTGTCATTACTCATCTTTCAAACAATAAAAGATATCTAGAAAGCTTCAATTTTTATTACCTTCTCTAAACTAGCACATTTTTGTTAACCTCAATTTTATAAGATATTTTGAAGTTATCTTACCCACTGCCGTCGAGTTGATTCCAACTCATAGCGACCCTATAGGACAGAGTAGAACTGCCCCATAGAGTTTCCAAGGAGCGCCTGGTGGATTTGAACTGCTGACCTCTTGGTTAGCAGCTGTAGCACTTAACCACTATGCCACCAGGGTTTCCTTGAAGTTATCTTAGAGAGTGAATGATTGCTTATATTTGTACGAGTTGTCTATTTCTGTGTAATACATTAGCCCCAAAACAACAAACTTTTACTATCTCACCCAACCCAAACCCTTATCTCACAGCAGGTCAATAATTTGGAGTGGTGTAACCAGTCCTTCTGGGTCAGGGTCTATCACATCGCATCAATCAAGGTATCAGCAGGAGCTGCAGTCATCTCATGCTTGACCGGGGAAGCATTCACTTCAGGTCCCAGTGTATTAACTTACTTGTCATGCCTAGAAAACCCACGTGACTCCTGGCAGGCTTCAGTTCCTCGCTGAAAACATTAGTTCCTTGCCACGTGGACTTCTTTATAGGGCTCCTCATAACACAGTAGTTTGGCTCACTTGGACTAAGAACTCCAAGGAGAGAGAGTGCTTGTGCCCAAAGAAGCCACAGTTTCTTTGCAACCTAAGCTCAACTGTGACATCTCTAAGCTTATCTCATATTCTATAGTTTAGTAGTGAGTCACTCTGTCTAGCCCACATTCAAGGGGAAGGAATTATAAAGGGATATAAACATCAGGATGCAGGAATCATTGGGAGCCATTTTAGAAACTGCTACAATAATTGTGTACACTCATAAATGTCTTTGTTTACCATGCCTTCTTGAACACACAACCTCCTTTCTGAGGTTAGTTTTCCTCTTCTTGGAATACATTCTTTAAAATTTCCTTTCGTGAGGCAGGGTATTTGGTAGTGAACTTAAAATATATACGTATATATATTATATATTTTTTTTTTCCCTCATTCTTGAAAGACATTTTGGAAATTTTGCAATTCTTTTTTTTTAGGTCACCATTTACTTTTTGGAAGATATTCCACTGGTTTTTAGATGACTTTTAAGTCTTCAGAAGCTGTTGTCAAACTAAGCATCATTCTGTATAACTTATCTGTATTTTCTGCCTGGCATCTTCGAAAATATTCTCTTTACTTTCTTTTTTTTTTTTTTTTTATAATAACTTTTATTAAGCTTCAAGTGAACGTTTACAAATCCAATCAGTCTGTCACATATAAGTTTACATACATCACACTCCCTACTCCCACTTACTCTCCCCGTCTTGAGTCAGCCCTTTCAGTCTCTCCTTTCTTGACAATTTTGCCGGCTTCCCTCTCTCTCTATCCTCCCATCCCCCCTCCAGACAAGAGTTGCCAACACAGTCTCAAGTGTCCACCTGATATAATTAGCTCACTCTTCATCAGCATCTCTCTCCCACCCGCTGACCAGTCCCTTTCATTTCTGATGAGTTGTCTTCGGGGATGGTTCCTGTCCTGTGTCAACTGAAGGTCTGGGGAGCATGGCCACCGGGATTCCTCCAGTCTCAGTCAGACCATTAAGTTTGGTCTTTTTATGAGAATTTGGGGTCTGCATCCCACTGATCTCCTGCTCCCTCAGGGGTCCTCTGCTGAGCTCCCTGTCAGGGCAGTCATCAATTGTGGCCGGGCACCAACTAGTTCTTCTGGTCTCAGGATGATGTAGGTCTCTGGTTCATGTGGCCCTTTCTGTCTCTTGGGCTCTTAGTTGTCATGTGGGCTTGGTGTTCTTCATTTTTCTTTGCTCCAGGTGGGTTGAGACCAATTGCTGCATCTTAGATGGCTGCTTGTTAGCATTTAAGACCCCAGACGCCACATTTCAAAGTGGGATGCAGAATGATTTCATAATAGAATTATTTTGCCAATTGACTTAGAAGTCCCCGCAAACCATGCTCCCCAGACTCCCGCGCTTGCTCCGCTGACCTTTGAAGCATTCATTTTATCCCGGAAACTTCTTTGCTTTTGGTCCAGTCCAATTGAGCTGACCTTCCATGTATTGAGTGTTGTCTTTCCTTTCACCTAAAGCAGTTCTTATCTACTGATTAATCAATAAAAAAAACCCTCTCCCACCCTCCCTCCCTCCCCCCCTCGTAACCACAAAAGTATGTGTTCTTCTCAGGTTTACTGTTTCTCAAGATCTTATAATAGTGGTCTTATACAATATTTGTCCTTTTGCCTCTGACTAATTTCGCTCAGCATAATGCCTTCCAGGTTCCTCCATGTTATGAAATGTTTCAGAGATTCGTCACTGTTCTTTATCGATGCGTAGTATTCCATTGTGTGAATATACCACAATTTATTTAACCATTCATCCGTTGATGGACACCTTGGTTGCTTCCAACTTTTTGCTATTGTAAACAGAGCTGCAATAAACATGGGTGTGCATATATCTGTTTGTATGAAGGCTCTTGTATCTCTAGGGTATATTCCTAGGAGTGGGATTTCTGGGTTGTATGGTAGTTCTATTTCTAACTGTTTAAGATAACGCCAGATAGATTTCCAAAGTGGTTGTACCATTTTACATTCCCACCAGCAGTGTATGAGAGTTCCAATCTCTCCGCAGCCTCTCCAACATTTATTATTTTGTGTTTTTTGGATTAATGCCAGCCTTGCTGGTGTGAGATGGAATCTCATCGTAGTTTTAATTTGCATTTCTCTAATGGCTAATGATCGAGAGCATTTTCTCATGTATCTGTTGGCTGCCTGAATATCTTCTTTAGAGAAGTGTGTGTTCATATCCTTTGCCCACTTCTTGATTGGGTTGTTTGTCTTTTTGTGGTTGAGTTTTGACAGAATCATGTAGATTTTAGAGATCAGGCGCTGGTCGGAGATGTCATAGCTGAAAATTCTTTCCCAATCTGTAGGTGGTCTTTTTACTCTTTTGGTGAAGTCTTTAGATGAGCATAGGTGTTTGATTTTTAGGAGCTCCCAGTTATCAGGTTTCTCTTCATCATTTTTGGTAATGTTTTGTATTCTGTTTATACCTTGTATTAGGGCTCCTAGGGTTGTCCCAATTTTTTCTTCCATGATCTTTATCGTTTTAGTCTTTATGTTTAGGTCTTTGATCCACTTGGAGTTAGTTTTTGTGCATGGTGTGAGGTATGGGTCCTGTTTCATTTTTTTGCAAATGGATATCCAGTTATGCCAGCACCATTTGTTAAAAAGGCTGTCTTTTCCCCAGTTAATTGACACTGGTCCTTTGTCAAATATCAGCTGCTCATGCATGGATGGATCTATGTCTGGGTTCTCAATTCTGTTCCATTGGTCTATGTGTCTGTTGTTGTACCAATACCAGGCTGTTTTGACTACTGTGGCTGTATAATAGGTTCTGAAGTCAGGTAAGGTGAGGCCTCCCACTTTCTTCTTCTTTTTCAGTAGTGCTTTGCTTATCCGGGGCTTCTTTCCCTTCCATATGAAATTGGTGATTTGTTTCTCTATCCCCTTAAAATATGACATTGGAATTTGGATCGGAAGTGCGTTAAATGTATAGATGGCTTTTGGTAGAATAGACATTTTTACTATGTTAAGTCTTCCTATCCATGAGCAAGGTATGTTTTTCCACTTAAGTATGTCTTTTTGAATTTCTTGTAGTAGAGCTTTGTAGTTTTCTTTGTATAGGTCTTTTACATCCTTGGTAAGATTTATTCCTAAGTATCTTATCTTCTTGGGGGCTACTGTGAATGGTATTGATTTGGTTATTTCCTCTTCGGTGTTCTTTTTGTTGATGTAGAGGAATCCAAGTGATTTTTGTATGTTTATTTTATAACCTGAGACTCTGCCAAACTCTTCTATTAGTTTCAGTAGTTTTCTGGAGGATTCCTTAGGGTTTTCTGTGTATATAATCATGTCATCTGCAAATAGTGATAACTTTACTTCTTCCTTGCCAATCCGGATACCTTTTATTTCTTTGTCTAGCCTGATTGCCCTGGCTAAGACTTCCAACACGATGTTGAATAAGAGTGGTGATAAAGGGCATCCTTGTCTGGTTCCCGTTCTCAAGGGAAATGCTTTCAGGTTCTCTCCATTTAGAGTGATATTGGCCGTTGGCTTTGCATAGATGCCCTTTATTATGTTGAGGAATTTTCCTTCAATTCCTATTTTGGTAAGAGTTTTTATCATGAATGGGTGTTGGACTTTGTCAAATGCCTTTTCTGCATCAATTGATAAGATCATGTGGTTTTTGTCTTTTGTTTTATTTATGTGATGGATTACATTAATGGTTTTTCTGATATTAAACCAGCCTTGCATACCTGGTATAAATCCCACTTGATCAGGGTGAATTATTTTTTTGATGTGTCGTTGGATTCTATTGGCTAGAATTTTGTTGAGGATTTTTGCATCAATGTTCATGAGGGATATAGGTCTATAATTTTCTTTTTTTGTAATGTCTTTACCTGGTTTTGGTATCAGGGAGATGGTGGCTTCATAGAATGAGTTGGGTAGTATTCCGTCATTTTCTATGCTTTGGAATACCTTTAGTAGTAGTGGTGTTAACTCTTCTCTGAAAATTTGGTAGAACTCTGCAGTGAAGCCGTCCGGGCCAGGACTTTTTTTTGTTGGGAGTTTTTTGATTACCGTTTCAATCTCTTTTTTTGTTATGGGTCTATTTAGTTGTTCTACTTCTGAATGTGTTAGTTTAGGTAGGTAGTGTTTTTCCAGGAATTCATCCATTTCTTCTAGGTTTTCAAATTTGTTAGAGTACAATTTTTCATAATAATCTGAAATGATTCTTTTAATTTCATTTGGTTCTGTTGTGATGTGGTCCTTCTCATTTCTTATTCGGGTTATTTGTTTCCTTTCCTGTATTTCTTTAGTCAGTCTAGCCAATGGTTTATCAATTTTGTTAATTTTTTCAAAGAACCAGCTTTTGGCTTTGTTAATTCTTTCGATTGTTTTTCTGTTCTCTAATTCATTTAGTTCAGTTCTAATTTTTATTATTTGTTTTCTTCTGGAGCCTGATGGATTCTTTTGTTGCTCACTTTCTATTTGTTCAAGTTGTAGGGACAGTTCTCTGATTTTGGCTCTTTCTTCTTTTTGTATGTGTGCATTTATTGATATAAATTGGCCTCTGAGCACTGCTTTTGCTGTGTCCCAGAGGTTTTGATGGGAAGTATTTTCATTCTCGTTGCTTTCTATGAATTTCCTTATTCCCTCCTTGATGTCTTGTATAACCCAGTCTTTTTTCAGGAGGGTATTGTTCATTTTCCAAGTATTTGATTTCTTTTCCCTCGTTTTTCTGTTATTGATCTCTAGTTTTATTGCCTTGTGGTCTGAGAAGATGCTTTGTAATATTTCGATGTTTTGGACTCTGCAAAGGTTTGTTTTATGACCTAATATGTGGTCTATTCTAGAGAATGTCCCATGTGCGCTAGAAAAAAAAGTATATTTTGCAGCAGTTGGGTGGAGAGTTCTGTATAAGTCAAGGAGGTCAAGTTGGTTGATTGTTGTAATTAGATCTTCCGTGTCTCTGTTGAGCTTCTTACTGGATGTCCTGTCCTTCTCCGAAAGTGGTGTGTTGAAGTCTCCTACTATAATTGTGGAGGTATCTATCTCGCTTTTCAGTTCTGTTAAAATTTGATTTATGTATCTTGCAGCCCTGTCATTGGGTGCGTAAATATTTAATATGGTTATGTCTTCCTGATCAATTGTCCCTTTTATCATTATATAGTGTCCTTCTTTATCCTTTGTGGTGGATTTAAGTCTAAAGTCTATTTTGTCAGAAATTAATATTGCTACTCCTCTTCTTTTTTGCTTATTGTTTGCTTGATATACTTTTTTCCATCCTTTGAGTTTTAGTTTGTTTGTGTCTCTAAGTCTAAGGTGTGTCTCTTGTAGGCAGCATATAGATGGATCGTGTTTCTTTATCCAGTCTGTGATTCTCTGTCTCTTTATTGGTGCATTTAGTCCATTTACATTCAGGGTAATTATAGATAAATAAGTTTTTAGTGCTGTCATTTTGATGCCTTTTTATGTGTGTTGTTGACAATTTCATTTTTCCACACACTTTTTTGTGCTGAGGCATTTTTCTTAGTAAATTGTGAGATCCTCATTTTCATAGTGTTTGACTTTATGTTAGTTGAGTCGTTACGTTTTTCTTGGTTTTTGTCTTGAGTTATAGAGTTGTTATGCCTTTTTGTGGTTACCTCATTATATACCCCTATTTTTCTAAGTAAAAACCTAACTTGTATTGTTCTATATCGCCTTGTATCACTCTCCATATGGCAGTTCAATGCCTCCTGTATTTAGTCCCTCTTTTTGATTATTGTGATCTTTTACCTATTGACTTCCATAATTCCCTGTTATGTGTATTTTTTTTTTTAATTAATCTTAATTTGTTTGTTTTTGTGATTTCCCTATTTGAGTTGATATCAGGACGTTCTGTTTTGTGACCTTGTGTTGTGCTGATATCTGATATTATTGGTTCTGTGACCAAACAATATCCTTTAGTATTTCTTGTAGCTTTGGTTTGGTTTTTGCAAATTCTCTAAACTTGTGTTTGTCTGTAAATATCTTAATTTCGCCTTCATATTTCAGAGAGAGTTTTGCTGGATATATGATCCTTGGTTGGCAGTTTTTCTCCTTCAGTGTTCTGTATATGTCGTCCCATTCCCTTCTTGCCTGCATGGTTTCTGCTGAGTAGTCAGAACATATTCTTATTGATTCTCCCTTGAAGGAAACCTTTCTTTTCTCCCTGGCTGCTTTTAAAATTTTCTGTTTATCTTTGGTTTTGGTGAGTTTGATGATAATATGTCTTGGTGTTTTTCTTTTTGTATCAATCTTAAATGGGGTTCGATGAGCATCTTGGATAGATATCCTTTCGTCTTTCATGATGTCAGGGAAGTTTTCTGTCAGAAGTTCTTCAACTATTTTCTCTGTGTTTTCTGTCCCCCCTCCCTGTTCTGGGACTCCAATCACCCGCAGGTTATCCTTCTTGATAGAGTCCCACATAATTCTTAGGGTTTCTTCATTTTTTTTAATTCTTTTATCTGATTTTTTTTCAGCTATGTTGGTGTTGATTCCCTGGTCCTCCAGATGTCCCAGTCTGCATTCTAATTGCTCGAGTCTGCTCCTCTGACTTCCTAGTGTGTTGTCTAATTCTGTTATTTTATTGTTAATGTTTTGGATTTCTACATGTTGTCTCTCTATGGATTCTTGCAACTTATTAATTTTTCCAGTATGTTCTTGAATAATCTTTTTGAGTTCTTCAACAGTTTTATCAGTGTGTTCCTTGGCTTTTTCTGCAGATATCCTAATTTCATTTGTGATATCATTAAGCATTCTGTAAATTAGTTTTTTATATTCTGTATCTGATAATTCCAAAATTGTATCTTCATTTGGGAAAGATTTTGATTCTTTTGTTTGGGGGGTTGGAGAAGCTGTCACGGTCTGCTTCTTTAAGCGGTTTGATATGGATTGTTGTCTCCGAGCCATCACTGGGAAACTAGTTTTTCCAGAAAATCCGCGAAAAAAAAACTGCAGTCAGATCCCTATCAGAGTTCTCCCTCTGGCTCAGGCTATTCAGATGTTAATGAAGCCGCCTGGGGAGGGTGGGGGAGGGAACAGAGAGATAGGAGAGTAGCACCTCAGAATATAGCCAGAGTGGCTTGTCTTGCTTGGAATGACTGTTATATCTGAGATTCCCGTGGGCGCGTCGCCTATGTGTGCTGGCTGTGTGGAGATTGCCCCCAGGGGGTCTGGCCCGCTGGAGTCACGGTCACATCCTCCGCTTCCAGCCCCAAGCCCAGCGTCAAGGCTCCCCTACTGGGACGGTGCACTCTCAACTCCAAAATCAGTCGCTGCCTCCCGGGGACTTCTCGTCCCTCCAGCCGCGTGGCCGTGCCGCCCTCGTGAACCAGGTGGGCCCCCTCCCGGGGTTAGTTCAGATGGGTGGAGTAGCTCCCCGTGCTTGTGCCGCGACCAAGTGTCCCGGCTGGAACGCTGTTCTCCCCACTCCAATACCAGTCGCTGCCTCCCGGGGACTTCTCCTACCGGCTGCGTCCCACGCCGCCCGCGCGACCCGGCTGGTCCCCTTACCGGGGTTAGTTCAGGGGGTGGAGCAACTCTCCGTGTTTATGGCGTACCTGCGAGCAGTCCAAATCCCTGCGGGACGGTTCCCCGGCTCGGATGCTGCTCTTTCTGGTCCAAGATCAGTCACTGCCTCCCGGGGACTTCTCCTACCGGCTGCGTCCCACGCCGCCCGTGGAACCGGCTGGTCCCCCTCCCGGGGTTAGTTCAGGGGGGCAGAGCAGGTCTCTGTGCTTGTGCCGTACCTGACTGGTACGCTGGCTCCAGGCTCTGGAAACTATCGCTGCTTCCCCGTATTAGTTCGTTCTCCGTCTCTAAATCCGTGTTTGTTGTTCAGGGTTCGTAGATTGTTATGTATGTGATCGATTCACTTGTTTTTCCGTGTCTTTGTTGTAAGAGGGATCCGAGGTAACGTCTGCCTAGTCCGCCATCTTGGCTCCGCCTCTCTTTACTTTCAGTGGCCTCACTTTTACTACATTAGTCAAAGTGGTCACTTATTTGTACTTACTTCCCTAACTCTCAGTTACAGAAAAGTTGCATATACTTTGCCAAAATTCTCTCCTTCTGGAATTCTCTTATGATGCGTCATAGAACATCTCATTCTATTGCCCATATCTCCTTTTCACGATATTTTCCATCATCTTGCCTGTCTATGCTACACTGTAGACAAATTAATCATATCTACTTCTGATTCATTAATACGCTCTTTTGATTTAAAAGAAACTTCCTGGCCCACGCACCTCGTGTGCAGCCACCAACCGTCTGTCAGTGGAGGCTTGCGGGTCACCATGATACTAACCGGGTTTCAGTGAAGCTTACAGACTAAGACGGACTGAGAAGAAAGCCTGGTGATCTATTTCCGAAGATCAGCCTGTGAAAACCTTTTAGATCACAATGGTCTTTACCCACCCGATCATGAGGACGGGCAGTGTTCTCTTCCATTGTGCGTGGGGTCGTCAGGGGTGATGCTGGGGGGAGGACGAAGCCGCAGCAGCTAATGACAACTGTATCTTTAACGTGCCCATAATTTTTTTTTTTAATTTAAATAATTAAATTTTACTCTGAAAAGTTCTGGTAAATTGTTTATTTTCACATCAGTTTGATGAATTTTGGCAGTGTGTTTTTGCTTCATCTTATAATTTTTTATTTATTTAAACACATTGGCTGACTAGAATTATACTATATTCTTGATCTAGCAAGTCCCACATCCACAGTCTTTCTGCTCCTAATACTCCGTTTCTGGATCCTGGCGATTTGCATATTACCTTCTTATTTAGTTAGCGACCACTGGTTGCTAAATTACTCTCTTTGTCATTTGCTTTGAGACTGCTTTGAAGCCTGTGTTTAAATGTTTTTCTTCATTGAGGACTTGCTTTTGCTTATCTCAAGCACTTTTGGACACTTCCACTTCAGGTTTACAGAAATTAAATATCGTCTAAGTTAGATGTCCTCCCCTCACTGCACAAGTACTAGGAATTTGAATCCAAAATCAGTGTATACACAAGCTTGTAGTAGGAAATTCAGAAGGTAGGATGAGTGGGTAATCCACCAAGTCAATGCTAAATAAATCAGACAATTCTCCTTCTAATGATTTGGCATTTTCCAATTCATCCGTTTAGAAAATCAAAGTACTTGACATAAAGTCTCGGTATCTTCTCTTCCAAGGAGCACCTTGCTGTATTTATTCCAAGACAAGACTTGTTCACTCTTCTAGCAGTCCATGGTATATCCAATATTCTTCGCCAACACTGTAATTCAAAGACATCAGTTCTTCTTTGGTCTTCCTTTTTCATTGCCCAGCTTTCACCTGCGTATGAGGCAATTGAAAATATCATGGGTTAGGTCAGGTGCACCTTAGTCCTCAAAGTGTTGTCTTTGCTTTTTAATAATTTAAACAGGTATTCTGCAGAAGATTTGCCCAATGAATATGTCATTTGATTTCTTGAGTGCTGCTTCCATGGGCTTTAATTGTGGATACAAGTAAAATGAAATCCTTGACAACTTCAATCTTTCATTCTTAACTGAAATGGAAAAACTAATGACAAACTTCATATGGAAAGGAAAGAAATCTGAACAGCCAAGAAAATATTAAAAAAAAAGAACAAAGCAGGAGGTCTCCTACTACCTAATATCAAAACATACTATGCAGTCACTGTAATCAAAACAGCTTGATATTGGTTCAATGAGCAACACATAGACCAGTGGAATAGAATCGAGAACTCAGAACTACAACCAACATCTATGGGCAACTGATTTTCTCAAGGGGCAAAGTCCATTCAGTGGGGAAGAAACATCTCAAATAAATGGTACTGGCAAAATTGGATATCCACCTGCAGAAAAATGAAACAGGACCCATACCTCACACAATAAATAAAAACTAACTCAAAATGGATCAAAGACCAAAACGTTAAACCTAAAACCATGAAATTCCTGGGAGAAAACTATGGAATCTAATCTTTTCTAAAAATAGGATAACAAATATTACAAAAAAGACAATAATAGAAGGAGACAAAATAGGTAAGTGAGACCTCATAAAAATTAAAGACCTATTCTCATCAAAAGATTTTATTAAAAGAGTAAATAGACAGCATACAGACTGGGGAAAAATCTTTAGAAACGTCTTATCTGATAAAGATCTGATCTGCAATAATTATGTAAAACTGCAACAACTCAACAACACAAAGACAAACAACCCAATCACAAAATGGGCAAAGGACATGAACAGAACCTTCACCACAGAGGACATTCAAGAAGCCAACAAAAATACTAAAAGATGTTTTGCAATCATTAGCTTGGCTAATGACCATTAGTAATTGTGAATCCAAGTATAACGAAACCCTTGACAAAGTTCAATCTTTTCTCCTGTTATCATGACGTTGCTTATTGGTCCATTAGTGAGAGTTTTTGTTTTCTTTATGTTTATCGCCAATGTCTTCAGTGCAGCTCGGACTTCTTCCTTCAGTACCATCGGCTGGTTCTTGATCATATGCTACCTCCTGAAATGGTTGAACATTGACCAATTATTTTTGCTACAGTGATTCTGTGTATTTCTCCCATCTCCTTTTGATACTTCTTGCATCATTCAGTATTTTGCCCACAGAAGCCTTTCATATTGCAACTTGAGGTTTGAATTTCTTCTTCAGTTCTTTCAGCTTGAGAAATGCTGAGGGTGTTCTTTCCTTTTGGTTTTCTAGCTCAAGGTCTTTGCACGTTTCAATATAACACCTTAATGAACCAACAGTGGCTCACAATAGTGGACACGATTGTTGTTGTTGTTGTTAGGTGCTATCAAGTCAGTGGAGCAAATGAATATCCTGGACTAACATAGTCATGATCCACTCTTATTCATTTATTAAATAAAAATTGAGTAAACATAGAATATTAGAGTTCAAAATTCAAAATAAACACAGTTGCTATGTACTGTTTACTTATGTTATGACTATGTTTAACTGGGTTTAAAACGCTGAACAAGATATGCAGTGCCTGCTCTCACAGACTTTGGGTCTAGTAATTATGAGATGCATAGGTTTTGGTGTAATAAATCCTGTATCACTATATCTGGGGTGTGTGTGTGTATGTGTGTGTGTGTATAAAGATAGCTAGGAGACCCAGATTTTTCTAGTACGAGACTTCTGAGTATTCTGGAGAAAGTTATTGTTCCTCTTTGCCCTTAATGGTTTCCTGCATAAAATGAGAAAGTGAACCAGTTGATCATATATGTTTCTTCTAGCTGTAAAACTATATAATTCTAATTTAACTTTTTTTGAAGTCTCATCATAATGATGTGACATTCTTCCAAATTCTGAAAATGAATAAGAAACATCCAGGAAAGCATCATTTAAATTAAGTGTGAAAGTAGGTTTCACATTAGCAAGTTTTGATTAAAAAAAATTTTATTGAATGTGATTTTGAGATCAACAACTAGGTAACAAGAGCATCAAAATGAAGTCACGTTAAAATGCTCTCATCTTCTTGATTTTGTTTTATAACCCAAGTGGAAAATTGTACATTATTCTTTACTGATGTGTGTGTGAGTGTGTCAATGTGGTTGCATGCATACTTATTCGGGCTCATTTACAGGCAGGACAATACCTTGTTCATACTTGTATCATCAGTGTTTAAAACAGTGTTTGATATATGGTAGCTACTTGGCATATATTTGATAAACTACCTTCATACCTCTTGTTTTGTCATCAACATGTAGAGTTACATTCACTCCGTAGCCTCACCTTGCTCGTCACCATTTTTTATGAGATGCTATTTTGTGTTGTTTCTTCTGCATGGAATGGCTGCTACTCCTTTTTTCTTGATACTTTTTTTTTTTTCATTCCTCAGTCTAGTTCAATGCTACCATATCTTTTAAGTCACAACTCATATCTTGCTTTCCCTGAAAAGAAAGGTCTTTCTCAACCCCTGTATGCTTCTGAGATACCTTTACGTATTTCTAGAATTACAATTGTATCACTGTATGTTAGAAGTTTTGTTTTGTTTGTTTAGTTTTGTTTTAGTGTGTCTTTCTTCTAAATCCTGAGCCTCTGCAAGAATAAAGCAGATTTTTATTTATTTGAATCGGAAGGTCTATTTTTACAACCATAACTTGCCATAACTAGTTAATAACTTTTCCAGTTCTGAACTCAATTTTCTAACCTACATAACTTTAGGAAACCATGATAGCATAGTTGTTAAGGGCTATTTTTTTTTTATGATTGCTAACCAAAAGGTCAGCAGTTCAAATCTGCCAGGCACTCCTTGGAAGCCCTATGGGTCAGTTAATGTTGGAATTGCTAATAGTTGTGATCTTCTCAAATCTAAAAGACTTCACGAGAATGTTCTTCAATCAAAACTAGAAATAAGAAAAATCTGATAAAAAATATTTGAAAAAATATCCAAACTCCTAACTTCTTCAAGGCAATAAAACTATCATATGTAGTTGATTGTTTGTGATCCTTTTTAGAAACGATACTCTAAATGGTTGAGATAATTTCTCTTCCATACCTGAAGAAATGGAAGTAATGTTTACAAATGATTTTCTGAAACTTTTAGATAAGAAAGGTTATTTTATAGGAGCAAAGAGAACAGTACTGAAAATAATTGGAACTGATCATTTGATATAAAGGAATACTTTTATTTATGACTCATTTTTCTAAATGTGTGCCTTTGAAGCTCTTACTTCCCAAGAGGCCTCCTTTAAATTACCATCACAGGCTAATAATGCCCATTCAGAATTATATTCTAAATAAGACTTAGAATAAAGAGATTTTACAAAGCACTTTTTTTCAGCTATCATTTGTCCAGAGATGCCTAAAGATTTAGGAAAAAAAAAAAAATCCATTCAAGTTCTTCTTACCAAGCCTGCTCTGAGACAATTAATCACATTCTCTGGCATATTTTTTTTCTGGCAGTAATTGTTAGAGACTGAAAGCATTTATCAGCAGATTCTAACAAACCACGAAATGATAGAATAATCTTATAATTATATTCTGTCATCATAATTACTTTTAAAAGCGCACTCCTTGCTTTGTTAGTGATTTTAAAATCAATTTTATGGTAAGGTCTCTTTTAGAGTCTGTTTACTGCAAGCACATGAATTATTTATACTTGATATACCAATATTTATTGAGGTTTTTGTATTTGTGAAGTTCTTTGAGGGTACTTAAATGTTTTCATTTGGAATATGTTCTTGAGGAACCAGAGGGGAAATAAACAAGTACCATATTCTTATGCAAATAGTGTATACCTTCTGCATTTTTTTGCCAACCTGTTTTTTCCCCCATGAGAGATTTTCTTAAGTGCACAATGCTAATTTTTAAAAATTTTAGGAAAGTACCTCTCACTGGGGGAGGGTGTGGTAGGAAAACAGATGTAGAAGGCATGCATTATTTGCGTAAACATTCAGTATATACTTAAGTACAAAACAAGGTAAAAACTTACAAGTGTCATGAAAGAAAAGTACTTACCTCTTAGGATTTTTGTGCTGTACTTATCAATTTATAGGCTCTCTTTATGAATTAAACGTAAACTTGTTTTTTCCTTTCCAGGCTCTGTTTAATTTTTACCTTTTTGAGATGATTTGTGGTATTTTAAATTTTTAAGTAGTCAAGGTTTGAATATGTCTTAGTTGTTTGTTTCGTTACTTTTATACATAGAACATTTTTGATAGTACAGTTCATAGTTATTATAGTTAGGTAATTATTTTTCAATCTCTAGCATATATATTTATAATGAACAAAATTCTTGTGAAATAATACTTTAAGTTATTTATATTTACATTCACTTTTTTACTATTTATAATTCCCCTTTGGGTTTTTTTTTTTTGCGCCATCAAGTTGATTCCTACTCATAGCCACCCTACAGGACAGAGTAGAGCTACCTCATGGGGTTTCCAAGGCTGTAAGTCTTTACAGAAGGAGGCTGCCACATCTTCTTCCTGCAGGGCAGCTGGTAAGTTTGAACTGTCCACGTTTTGGTTAGCAGCTGAGCACTTAACCACTGTGCCACCCGGGCTCCTCAGTATTTATAACTAGGAGTTCTTTTATGATATAAACAAATCATTATAAAAGATAACAAGCTAAAAAAGAGCGTTAACAGAAAATCTGTATTTTCATAGAAAGATTTCAGTTGATGTTTAAAGTACAAATTGAAACAAGTGATTATATAACAGTTCAAATGAAAAATAATTTTTTCATCTTCAGAAATAACCATGGAGTTACTTTGTCATCTGTTTAAATTTCATGAAATATTTCCTGAACTAAATGATGAACTAATGCAAATGGACAACTACGTCAGGACTTTCTTTTCTACAAGTAGGAAGGTCATTCATTTGTAGTCCTCTTGTTCTCTCCTTTGCTGAATTGCATGAGTTCAAGGAATGTAAACAATTATAATAGGGTCGTTTCTAATTCTAGGAATGAGCCTGACTTCTCAGGTTTAGAAGGCCATTTTACTGCTTAAAAAAAAAAAAAAAAAAAAAAAAGCTGTTTTCACTAATTAACCAATTTTCTTACTTATCTAACATTCAAAGTTGTCCCCTGTCAGTCATTGGTACCCTGTCCTTACCATCATTTTTTTTTAATTTCTCATAAAATAGGTTGTCACTCATATTTGATTACGTAGTTAAACAGATACCATTTTGACTTCTACAAAAACAAACCTGTTGCCTTCAAGGCAATTCTGACTCACAGTGACCCTACAGGACAGAGGAGAATTTCCCCACAGGGTGTCCAAGGAGTGGCTGGTGGGTTCCAACAGCTGACCTTTTGTTTAGTAGCTGTAGCTCTCTGTAACTCTTAACTACTTAGCCAACAGGGCTCCAGCTTCTACAAGGAAGTTTAAAAAAGCACAAATAATTATTCCTATCTCCAGTAACCTGGTGATGTTGCTGAAAAGAAAAAGAATAAACTAAAAGAGTACTTAATTGTAAATCTAATATTTAGGAACATAACTGTAATTCTAATATTTAGGAACAAATTATGTTGATTAAAAAAATAGGGGTGGTTAACAAAGGTTAAATAAATAGCTATTAAGTATAGTATGACTGTGCAATTTTAAATAACAGATTTAAATTTACATTAAAAAACAATTGGTATAGTACTAAGGATAAAAATAAATGATAAAGTAGTACCTTAGTGTTTCAGACGTACAAATTTTGACATATACTCCCTGAACTGGTAAAGTGTTATCCAGTATAAAGTTTAAATTTATCTCATTTTTTGTTTCTTCTGTTTTATTCTTGATGTTATAATTATCTTAACATTAACCAAAAACCAAACCAAACCCATTGCCATTGGGTAGACTCCAACCCTTAACGGCCCTATAGTACAGAGTAGAAATGCCCCCAGGGGGTTTCCAAGGCTGAAAACCTTTACAGAAGCAGACTACTACATCTTTCTCCTGCAGAGTGGCTGGTGGGTTCAAACAGCCATCCTTTGTGAGAGCAGACAAGTGCTGTAACCATTGTACAACTGGAACTCCTTGTCTTCCCATATTAAAAAAAAAAAAAACCATTGCTATCAAGTTGATTCTGACTCATAGCAACACCATCCTCATTAATTAGATATTAGATTTCAGTGGTCATTGATGTCGGCACAGGTAACCAGCTTTGGAGAGTTCGACTGTTTGAATAGTAAACACATAAATGAAACTCAGAATTTCTGGGTTGAATTACTTGAGAGCAATGCTCGGTCTTGGGTTTTAAAACGTTACTTAGCACAGGGCACAACCAGAAAAGTAAGAACTGGATACATGTTTCCTGAATTATCTTTATGTGTACAAATATATAGTGTTTATTTTTCAAATATCTGTGGAACTCAAAAGGCCATATTGGAAAATTATAAAATAATATGTTCCAAAAACTACCTCTTTTTTAAAGTCCTTTGGCCATACATGTGGATGTACTCAATTTCCTTTAATTCTCATCTACCGGTTCTCACATCTTTTACTATTTTTTCTCTACAGCTTAGCAACCCTTTATCTGACATTCTACTTCCTCTTTTAGTCAAACTTTATTGCTATATACAATTATCAGAGATATTTCATTCCTCTTTATGTTGTCACTGCCAGTAAAATATTTTTGAAGAATACTTTAGAGGAATAAAAATATGCTGTCTACTAGCATAAGGGAACTTTAAAATAAACTGAACCTTCATTTAAACTGTTAGGCTCTTGGCTGATAACTGAAAGGTTGGTGGTTCGAATTCATCAGTGGCTTTGTAACAGAAATAAATATGTGCAATCGGCTTCCGTAATGATTAGAGCCTTGGAAAGCCTATAGGGCCATTTACGCTGTCCTAGAGGGTTGTTATGAGTTAGAATTCAACTCGACAGCAATAGCTTTACATTTAAACTTATTTTGTGGCTGTCTCTGAGCCTCACAACCCTAGTAATGTCTACGACTATTTCAAACTCAATGAAGAGAATAGCTTTCTCTCAGCAAAAATGGGGGTGCCTCAAAAACTAAATCCAAATAGATCAAAGACCTAAACATAAAGACTAAAATGATAAAGATCATGGAAGAAAAAATAGGGACAACGTTAGGAGCCCTAATACAGGGCATAAACAGAATACAAAACATTACCAACAATGAAACCAGATAACTGAGAGCTCCTAAAAATCGAACACCTATGCTCATCTAAACACTTCAGCAAAAGAGTAAAAAGACCACCTACAGATTGGATAAAAATTTTCAGCTACGACATCTCCAAACAGCATCTGATCTCTAAAATCTATATGATTCTGTTAAAGCTCAAGCACGAAAAGACAAACAACCCAATTAAAAATTGGGCAAAGCAGATGAACACGCACTTCACTAAAGAAGATATTCAGGCAGCTAACGGATACATGAGGAAATGCTCTCTATCATTAGCCATTAGAGAAATGCAGATTAAAACTATGATGAGATTCCATCTCACTCCAACAAGGCTGGCATTAATGCAAAATACAGAAAATAATAAATATTTGAGAGGCTGTGGAGAGATTGGAACACTTATACACTGCTGGTGGGAATGTAAAATGGTACAACCACTTCGGAAATCTATCTGGCGTTTCCTTAAAAAGCTAGAAATAGAACTACCATCAATAGAACTACCATACGACCCAGAAACCCCACTCCTCGGGATATATCCTAGAGAAATAAGAGCCTTTACACAAACAGATATATGCACACCCATGTTTATTGCAGCACCGTTTACAATAGCAAAAAGCTGGAAGCAATCAAGGTGCCCATCAACAGACAAATGGATAAATAAATTATGGTATATTCACACAATGGAATACTACACATTGATAAAGAACAATGACGAATCTGTGAAACATTTCATAATATGGAGGAAACTGGAAGGCATTAAGCTAAGTGAAATTAGACACAAAAGGACAAATATTGTATAAGACCTCTATTATAAGATCTTGAGAAATAGTATAAACTGAGAAGAGCACATTCTTTTGTGGTTATGAGAGGAGGGAGAGAGGGTGGGAGAGGGTTATTTACTGATTAGATAGTAGATAAGAACTACTTTAGGTGAAGGGAAGGGAAACACTCAATACAGGGGAGGTCAGCACAACTGGACTGGACCAAAAGCAAAGAAGTTTCCTGAATAAACTGAATACTTCGAAGGTCAGCAGAGCAAGAGGGTGGGGGTTTGGGGACTACGGCTTAAGGAGACTTCTAAGTCAATTGGCAAAATAAATTCTGTTAAGAAAACATTCTGCATCCCACTTTGAAGTCTGGCATCTGAGGTCTTAAAAGCTAATAAGCAGCCATCTAAGATGCATCAATTGGTTTCAACCCACCTGGATCAAAGGAGAATGAAGAACACCAAGGTCACACGATAACTATGAGCCCAAGAGACAGAAAGGGCCACATGAACTAGAGACTACATCATCCTGAAACAAGAAGAACTAGATGGTGCCCGGCCACAACAGATGACTGCCCTGACAGGGAGCACAACAGAGAATCCCTGAGGGAGCAGGAGAACAGTGGGATGCAGACCCCAAATTCTCATAAAAAGACCAGACTTAATGGTCTGACTAAGACTAAAAGAATCCTGACTGTCGTGGTCCTCAAACCTTCTGTTGACCCAGGACAGGAACTATTTCCGAAGCCAACTCAGCAGACATGGATTGGACTGGACAATGGGTTGAAGAGAGATGCTGATGAAGAGTGAGCTACTTGTATCAGGTGGACACTTGAGACTGTGTTGGCATCTCCTGTCTGGAGGGGAGATGGGAGGGTAGAGAGGGTTAGAAACTGACAAAATTGTCACGAAAGGAGAGACTGGAAGGAGGGAGCAGGCTGACTCATTAGGGGGAGAGTAAGTGGGAGTATGTAGTAAGGTGTACATAAGCTTATATGTGAGAGACTGACTTGATTTGTAAACTTTCACTGAAAGCAAAATAAAAATTATTTAAAAAAAGGGGGTGCCTTATTTTTTTCATTTCATAAGTTAAAATATTTAGTAGCATATTTCCAGAATAATGAAAATTCTTATCTTGATGACACAGATACTAATGGATAGGAATGAATAAGGCCAAGAGGAAAAACAGAATAGAATTGGCTTCTATGTATAAAATTAGGCCAAAAATATTTGAGCATAAAAGAAAAAAATAGGTATACTGTTTCAATTGTTCCTTTTGTGTTTTTTTTTTTTTCTTTTCCTTTTTGGCTCAGCAAGGACAGAAAAGGGATACTTTGCTCCATCTGTGCAAGCAAAATCTCTTATAAAAAGGGTGAAATTTTTCTGTAAAATAATTGCCAATTAATTCCAAGCACTATAGGAACTCAAGGAAAATAGTTATATTTTGTTAAACACCTAGTTAGACCTATTTTTTTTTATACAGGGGGACTAGGTATTTTTATTTTTGATATTTTTACTATCGGGTCCACCTTTTGAAACAATAAAAACATGAAAACTTTTTTTATCTTTTTGAATTCTGAATAAAATGTAAATTGTTTTCCTTGGCTGTTTTTTTTAATAACAAGAGAACTCCTATAAATCAATGAAAGTCACATTGAAAATACGTGTCTTATCACCACCACCCTTTAACGTTATGCTGGAGGTCTAGCAAATGCAACTGCACAAGATAAATAATAAAGAATGTTAAAATTTTCAGAAAGGAAGAAGTAAAATTACCATTATTTGAAAATGATATGCCACATTCAGGTAAATTCAACTGAAAAACAATTGCAAACAATGTAATAATTTAGTATGGTGGCTGTATGCAAAGCTCATGCTTAAATCAAAACTAATAAAAAAATTTTTTTTATTATGTTTATTATGTTGAAGCCTGCAGACTTCATCTATACAAATAAAATGAATCAGAAGATATAAAGGAAATACAAGTTTAAAATAATAAAAAATGATGAATATGAAAAAATAAATTTTAAATAAATGATATTTATGCGTATTAAAAAAACCCAAAGCGAGCCTGTTGCTGAGGTAGTTCCAACTCATACGACCCTGTAGGACAGAACAGAACTGCCCTGTAGTGTTTCCAAGGAGCGGCTAGTGGATTCGACCTGCCAACCTTTTTGGTTAGCAGCCATAACATGCTGTAGCTCTTAACCACCATGCCATCAGGGCTCCATTTATGTGTATATGTGTGTATACTTGCCATAAATATAACTCTGATGTGCTTAAGTTTTTTAAAAAAATAATTAGGGGAGAGCCGGGGCCAAGATGGCGGACTAGGTGGATGCTACCGCGGATCCCTCTTGCAACAAAGACTCGGAAAAACAAGGGAATCGATCACATACATAACAATCTATGAACTCTGAACAACAAGCACAGACTTAGAGACGGAAAACTAACAAATACGGGCAGACAGCGACTGTTTCAAGAACTAGGAGCCAGCGCACCAGGCAGGTGACCTTCGGAGCCCAATCTGGGGCAGAGCCCAGGGGGGCAGACGGCACAGAAAGGGGGCCCACCCCTTCCCCCCCGAACCCATCCCGGGAGGAAGTTTAGCAGGTTGGCGCGGGCGGCGTAGGGGCGCAGCCGGAGGGAGAAGCACCCGGGAGGCAGTGACTGATCTGGGAGGGGGGAGAACAGCGTCCCAGCTGGGGTGCCATCCCGCCGGGAGTTAGGCGAGAAGCCGATGGGGCGCGAGCGGTGGGGGGGTCAACTATATTTCCCTAAAGTGACCCCAGGGCGGGGTCCACACGTTCGTGCAGGAGAACGCACACCCAGTCCACGCGTGTGGCGCGGCACACACCAGAGGGAGAAATCCCTGGAAGTGTCTGATCTCAAAGCAGGGAAAGCAGCATCGCAGACGGGGAGCCATTCCGCTGGGATCTGGGCGCGCGCGCGCGCGGGCAGGGCATGAGCGCGGGGTCCATTTTCATTACCCTGAATTGACCCAGGGGGCGGGCCCACCTGGTCGTGCGAGTGACGCCCTTCCAGTTTGCGCGAGAGGTGTGGCACACCGGAAGGAGAAGTCCCTGGGAGGAAGTAATTGGTCCCGAAGCGCGGAAAGTAGCGTCCCAGACAGGGTGCTGTCCTGCTGGGACTTGGGCGCACGCACGAGTGGGGCATGAGCGCGGGGTCCATTTTTATTACCCTGAATTGACCCAGGGGGCGGGCCCACCTGGCCGTGCAGGTGACGCCAAACCAGTTCGCGCGAGAGGTGTGGCGCTCCGGAAGGAGAAGTCCCCGGGAGGAAGTGACTGGTTCCGGAACGGGGAAAGCAGCGTCTCAACCCGGAAGTCATCCCGCTGGGATTTGGGCGCGCACACGGGCGGGGCGTGACCGTGGGACCCAATTATAATCGCCTGAATAGACCCTGGGGGCGGGCCCACCCATTCGTGCAGGAAACGCCCACCCAGTGCCCACGAGCGGTGCCGCGCACCGGAGGAAGTCCCCAGGAGGAAGTGACTGGTTTCCGAGCAAGGAAAGCAGTGTCCTAGCCAGGGACCCATCCAGCCCGGATTTTGGCGAACGGGGGCGGAGCGTGAACGTGGTGTTCAGCTCTATATTATGTGGTGCTACACTCCTAGCTCTCAGATCCCTCCCCCACCCTCCCCAGGCGACCCCATTAACATCCGAATACCCGGAGCCAGAGAGAGAATTCAGATAGGGATCTGACTGCATTTTTTTTTAGCCGACTACTTGGAAAATCTAGTTTCCCAGTGATGGCTCAGAGACAGCAGTCCATATCAAACCACATAAAGAAACAGACCATGACAGCTTCTCCAACCCCCCAAACAAAAGAATCAAAATCTTTCCCAAATGAAGATACAATCCTGTAATTATCAGATACAGAATATAAAAAACTAATTTACAGAATGCTTAAAGATATCACAAATGAAATTCGGATAAATGCAGAAAAAGCCAAGGAACACACTGATAAAACTGTTGAAGAACTCAAAAAGATTATTCAAGAACATAGTGGAAAAATTAACAAGTTGCAAGAATCCATAGAGAGACAGCATGTAGAAATCCAAAAGATTAACAATAAAATTACAGAATTTGACAACGCAATAGAAAGTCAGAGGAGCAGACTTGAGCAATTAGAATGTAGACTGGGACTTCTGGAGGACCAGGGAAACAACACCAACATAGCTGAAAAAAAAATCAGATAAAAGAATTAAAAAAAATGAAGAAACCCTAAGAATTATGTGGGACTCTATCAAGAAGGATAACCTGCGGGTGATTGGAGTCCCAGAACAGGGAGGGGGGACAGAAAACACAGAGAAAATAGTTGAAGAACTCCTGACACAAAACTTCCCTGACATCATGAAAGACGAAAGGATATCTATCCAAGATGCTCATCGAACCCCATTTAAGATTGATCCAAAAAGAAAAACACCAAGACATATCATCATCAAACTTGCCAAAACCAAAGACAAACAGAAAATTTTAAAAGCAGCCAGGGAGAAAAGAAAGGTTTCCTTCAAGGGAGAATCAATAAGAATAAGTTCAGACTACTCAGCAGAAACCATGCAGGCAAGAAGGGAATGGGACGACATATACAGAGCACTGAACGAGAAAAACTGCCAACCAAGGATCATATATCCAGCAAAACTCTCTCTGAAATATGAAGGAGAAATTAAGATATTTACAGATAAACACAAGTTTAGAGAATTTGCAAAAACTAAACCAAGACTGCAAGAAATGCTAAAGGAGATTGTTTGGCCGGATGACCAATAATATCAGGTACCAGCACAAGGTCACAAAACAGAACGTCCTGATATCAACGCAACTCAAACAGGGAAAGCACAAAAACAAACAAATTAAGACTAATTCTAAAAAATAAATAAATAAACAAAATCATACACACAACAGGGAATCATGGAAATCAATAGATAAACGATCAAAATAATCAAAAAGAGGGACTAAATATAGGCGGCATTGAACTGCCAGATGGAGAGTGATACAAGGCGAAATAGAAGGATACAAGTTAGGGTTTTACTTAGAAAAATAGGGGTAAATAAAAAGGTAACCACAAAAAGGAATATCAATCCCATAACTCAAGAAAAAAGCCAAGAAAAACGTAACGACTCAATAAACACAAAGTTAAACATTATGAAAATGAGGATCTCACAAGCTACTAAGAAAAACGTCTCAGCACAAAAAAGCATGTGGAAAAATGAAATGGCCAACAACACACATGAAAAGGCATCAAAATGACAGCACTAAAAACTTACTTATCTATAATTACGCTGAATGTAAATGGACTAAATGCACCAATAAAGAGACAGAGAGTCACGGACTGGATAAAAAAACACGATCCATCTATATGCTGCCTACAAGAGACACACCTTAGACTTAGAGACACAAACAAACTAAAACTCAAAGGATGGAAAAAAATATATCAAGCAAACAATAAGCAAAAAAGAAGAGGAGTAGCAATATTAATTTCTGACAAAATAGACTTTAGACTTAAATCCGCCACAAAGGATAAAGAAGGACACTATATAATGATAAAAGGGACAATTGATCAGGAAGACATAACCATATTAAATATTTACGCACCTAATGACAGGGCTGCAAGATACATAAATCAAATTTTAACAGAATTGAAAAGTGAGATAGACACCTCCACATATATAGTAGGAGACTTCAACACACCACTTTCGGAGAAGGACAGGACATCCAGTAAGAAGCTGAATAGAGACACGGAAGACCTACTTACAACAATCAACCAACTTGACCTCATTGACTTATACAGAACTCTCCACCCAACTGCTGCAAAATATACTTTTTTTTCTAGTGCACATGGAACATTCTCTAGAATAGACCACATATTAGGGCATAAAACAAATCTTTCCAGAATCCAAAACATCGAAATATTACAAAGCATCTTCTCAGACCACAAGGCAATGAAGCTAGAAATCAATAACAGAAAAACTAGGGAAAAGAAATCAAATACTTGGAAAATGAACAATACCCTCCTGAAAAAAGACTGGGTTATAGAAGACATCAAGGAGGGAATAAGGAAATTCTTAGAAAGCAACGAGAATGAAAATACTTCCCATCAAAACCTCTGGGACACAGCAAAGGCAGTGCTCAGAGGCCAATTTATATCGATAAATGCACACATACAAAAAGAAGAAAGAGCCAAAATCAGAGAACTGTCCCTACAACTTGAACAAATAGAAAGTGAGCAACAAAAGAATCCATCAGGCACCAGAAGAAAACAAATAATAAAAATTAGAGCTGAACTAAATGAATTAGAGAACAGAAAAACAATTGAAAGAATTAACAAAGCCAAAAGCTGGTTCTTTGAAAAAATTAACAAAATTGATAAACCATTGGCTAGACTGACTAAAGAAAAACAGGAAAGGAAACTAATAACCCAAATAAGAAACGAGAAGGACCACATCACAACAGAACCAAATGAAATCAAAAGAATCATATCAGATTACTACATAAAATTGTACTCTAACAAATTTGAAAACCTAGAAGAAATGGATAAATTCTCGGAACAATACTACTTACCTAAACTAACACATTCAGAAGTAGAACAACTAAATAGACCCATAACAAAAAAAGAGATTGAAACGGTAATCAAAAAACTCCCAACAAAAAAAAGTCCTGGCCCAGATGGCTTCACTGCAGAGTTCTACCAAACCTTCAGAGAAGACTTAACACCATTACTATTGAAGGTATTTCAAAGTATAGAAAAAGACGGAATACTACCCAACTCATTCTATGAAGCTACCATCTCCCTGATACCAAAACCAGGTAAAGACATTACAAAAAAAGAAAATTTTAGACCTATATCCCTCATGAACATAGATGCAAAAATCCTTAACAAAATTCTAGCCAATAGAATCCAACAACACATCAAAAAAATAATTCACCCTGATCAAGTGGGATTTATACCAGGTATGCAAGGCTGGTTTAATATCAGAAAAACCATTAATGTAATCCATCACATAAATAAAACAAAAGATAAAAACCACATGATCTTATCAATAGATGCAGAAAAGGCATTTGACAAAGTTCAACACCCATTTATGATAAAAACTCTAACCAAAATAGGAATTGAGGGAAAATTCCTCAACATAATAAAGGGCATATATGCAAAGCCAACGGCCAATATCACTCTAAATGGAGAGAACCTGAAAGCATTTCCCTTGAGAACGGGAACCAGACAAGGATGCCCTTTATCACCGCTCTTATTCAACATTGTACTTGAAGTCCTAGCCAGGGCAATTAGGCTAGACAAAGAAATAAAGGGTATCCAGATTGGTAAGGAGGAAGTAAAGCTATCACTATTTGCAGATGACATGATCATATACATGGAAAACCCTAAAGAATCCTCCAGAAAACTACTGAAACTAATAGAAGAGTTTGGAAGAGTCTCAGGATATAAAATAAACATACAAAAATCACTTGGATTCCTCTACATCAACAAAAAGAACACCGAAGAGGAAATAACCAAATCAATACCATTCACAGTAGCCCTCAAGAAGATAAAATACTTAGGAATAAATCTTACCAAGGATGTAAAAGACCTATACAAAGAAAACTATAAAACTCTGCTACAAGAAATTCACACTTAAGTGGAAAAACATACCCTGCTCATGGATAGGAAGACTTAACATAGTAAAAATGTCTATTCTACCAAAAGCCATTTATACATACAACGCACTTCCAATCCAAATACCAATGTCATACTTTAAGGGAATAGAGAAACAAATCACTAATTTCATATGGAAAGGAAAGAACCCCCGGATAAGCAAAACATTACTGAAAAAGAACAGGAAAGTGGGAGGCCTCACCCTACCTGATTTCAGAACCTATTATATAGCTACAGTAGTCAAAACAGCCTGGTACTGGTACAACAACAGGCACATAGACCAATGGAACAGAATTGAGAATCCAGATATAAATCCATCCATGTATGAGCAGCTGATATTTGACAAAGGACCAGTGTCAGTCAATTGGGGAAATAATAGTCTTTTTAACAAATGGTGCTGGCATAACTGGATATCCATTTGCAAAAGAA
This sequence comes from Loxodonta africana, assembly GCF_030014295.1. NCBI lineage: Eukaryota > Metazoa > Chordata > Mammalia > Proboscidea > Elephantidae > Loxodonta > Loxodonta africana. Next base: position 11,798,372 of record NC_087362.1, read on the forward strand.
TGAAACAGGACCCATACCTCACACCATGCACAAAAACTAACTCCAAGTGGATCAAAGACCTAAACATAAAGACTAAAACGATAAAAATCATGGAAGAAAAAATAGGATCTACCCTAGGAGCCCTAATACAGGGCATAAACAGAATACAAAACATTACCAAAAATGATGAAGAGAAATCAGATAACTGGGAGCTCCTAAAAATCAAACACCTATGCTCATCTAAAGACTTCACCGAAAGAGTAAAAAGACCACCTACAGACTGGGAAAGAATATTCAGCTATGACATCTCAGACCAGCGCCTGATCTCTAAAATCTACATGACTCTGTCAAAACTCAACCACAAAAAGACAAACAACCCAATCAAGAAGTGGGCAAAGGATATGAACACACATTTCACTAAGGAAGATATTCAGGCAGCCAACAGATACATGAGAAAATGCTCTCGATCATTAGCCATTAGAGAAATGCAAATTAAATCTACGATGAGATTCCATCTGACACCAACTAGACTGGCATTAATTCAAAAAACACAAAATAATAAATGTTGGAGAGGCTGCGGAGAGACTGGAACTCTCATACACTGCTGGTGGGATTGTAAAATGGTTCAACCACTTTGGAAATCCATCTGGCGCTATCTTAAACAGTTAGAAATAGAACTACCATACAACCCAGAAATCCCACTCCTCGGAATATACCCTAAAGATACAAGACCCTTCACACAAACAGATATATGCACACCCATGTTTATTGCAGCTCTGTTTACAATAGCAAAAAGCTGGAAGCAACCAAGATGTCCATCAACGGACGAAGGGTAAATAAATTGTGGTATATTCACACAATGGAATACTACGCATCGATAAAGAACAGTGACGAATCTCTGAAACATTTCATAACATGGAGGAACCTGGAAGGCATTATGCTGAGCGAAATGAGTCAGAGGCAAAAGGACAAATATTGTATAAGACCACTATTATAAGATCTTGAGAAATAGAAAAAACGGAGAAGAACACATACTTTTGTGGTTACAAAGGGGGGAGGGAGGGAGGGAGGGAGAGGGCTTTTTATTGATCAATCTGTAGATGGGAACTGCTTTGGGTGAAGGGAAAGACAACACTCAAAACAAGGAAGGTCAGCCTAATTGGACTGGATTAAAAGTAAAGAGGTTTCCGAGATAAAATGAAAGCTTCAAAGGTCAGCGAAGCAGGGGCTGGGGTCTGGGGAACTTGGTTTGAGGGGACTTCTAAGTCAATGGGCAAAACAATTCTATTATGAAAACACTCTGCATCCCACTTTGAATTGTGGTGCCTGGGGTCCTAAATGCCAACAAGCTGTCATCTAAAATACATTAATTGGTCTCAACCCACCTGGAGCAAAGGCAAAGGAAGAACACCAAGGTCACACGACAACTAAGAACCCAAGAGACAGAAAGGGCCACTTGAACCAGAGACCTACATTATCCTGAGACCAGAAGAACTAGTTGGTGCCCGGCCACAATCGATGTCTGCCCTGTCAGGCAACACAACAGACAACTCCTGAGGGAGCAGGAGACCAATGGGATGCAGACCCCAAATTCTCATTAAAAGACCACACCTAATGGTATGATTGCGACTAGAGGAATCCCAGAGACAATGCTCCCCAGAACTTCTGATGGCACAGGACAGGAACCATCCCCGAAGACAAATCATCAGGCATGAAAAGGACTGGTCAGTGGGGGGGAGGGAGAAACTGATGAAGAGTGAGCTAATTAAATCAGGTGGACACGGGAGAGTGTGTTGGCAACTCTTGACCGGAGGGGGGATGGGAAGATAGAGAGAGAGGGAAGATGGTAAAATTGGCACGAAACGAGAGACTGTAAGGGCTGACTCAATAGGGGGAGAGCAAGTGGGAGAAGGGAGTAAGATGTATGTAAACCTACATGTGACAGACTGATTGGAATGGTAAATGTTCACTTGAAGCTTAATAAAAATATAAAAAATAATAATAATAATAATTAGGGGATAATTAAGCTGATCTAAAATTCTATATCACAAAAATTTTAAAAAATAAAATAGAGAAAGAGAATCGTCCTACCAGATAGATGGTCGAAGTTAAAAACAAAATATTTTAGTAGTGGTACACAAAGATCAACATACCTAAAATACATTAAAAGTGGATAGAATGTATATAGAAATCAGGAATTTAGCATTGGATTTGTACCATTGCAAATCACTGGGAACTTCTAATGATGAGAATATTGTTATTTTCTAGATGGTTACTCAGTTGCCATGATTCCATTTAAGTTCCAAATGAGTCAAATGTTTAAATGTAAAAAACGAAACAAAATCATTACCAAAAGAAATTTATTTATAATTTCAAAGTACAGGAAGCTAAATTAGAATAAAACTAAGAAACCATCAGAAAATGTATACATCTGACTACATTAAAATACAGCATGGAAAAATAGAATAACATCAAAAGTCAAACAAAAAAGGGAGGAAAAATGCAATACTTAACACATTAAAAAGAATAATTTTGTCATTAAAAGGAAATCCTATAAGTCAATTTAGATAAAGACAAAAAAATAAAAATACGGGTTTTCAGAGAAAGAAAATAGAAATAACTCTTCAATATGCAAATTGGCTCCATCTCATTCATACAGAAATTCAAACTAAAATTTCAAGAAAATATCCTGCTTTGCCTCTCAGGTTGGCAAAACCCAGGATGTTGAATAATAATACACCGGTTCAGCAGTAGGGGAAAACTGGCACTCCAAACAGTGTCGTAGAATTGAAAATTTGCGCTGTATCTTTGGAAGGCAATCTAGCAAGAACTAACAAAAATAACAATTCACTTTCCATTTAGCTCAAGTAAGTCTTGTCTGGGAATGTATCCTACTGACGTATATGGAGTTTCATACATGCATTCATTCCTCAACATGAAAAAAAAAAAAAGATAAAACAACTCAGGGACAAAATATATCATTGTGCAGTTTACACATGGCAAAAACATACTTGGCTTAAGAGAAAGTGGGGCTAATATCCAGATGGTGCTACATCCACCTGGAGGAAGGAATCCCTTTTTCTAAATCACACATGCACCCTTTATAGGCCAGGAATAGTCCTGGACTCATTAGCTGTTTATCGAAGAAGTGAGTACTTACCCAAAACCAAAAAAAAAAAAACAAACCCACTGCCATTGAGTTGATTGCGACTCATGGTGACCCTATATGACAGAGTGGAACTGCCCCACAGAGTTTCCAAGGAGAGCTTGGTGGATTTGAATTGCTGACATTTTGGCTAACAGCCATAGCACTTAACCACTATGCCAACAGGGTTTCCACTTACCCAAAGCACACATAAAATTTAAATGTCTTTGTATTTTGTTTTTGCAACTATACTGTTGAGCACTGTCTTAGTTATCTAGCACTGCTATAACAGAAATATCACAAATGGATGGCTTTAATAAAATTTATTGTCTCACAGTCTGGTATGCTAGAAGTCCAAATTCAGGGTGTCAGCTTCAGGGGGATGTTTTCTCTCTGTCAGCTCTGGGGGAAGGTTCTTGTCATCAGTCTTCACCGGTCTAGTTGCTTCTCAGAGCTGTTGTCCTGGCTCTTGTTTCTTGGTGGTATGAGGTCCCTCTGTCTCTCTGCTCACTTCTCTCTTTTATATCTCAAAAGATTGGTTTAAAACACAATCTAATCTTGTAGATTGAGTCTTGCCTCATTAAAGTAACTGCCACTAATCCCATCTCATTAACATCATAGAGATAGATTTACAACACGTAGGAAAATCACATCAGATGACAAAATGGCGGACAATCACACAATACTGGGAACCACGGCCTAGCTAAATTGATGCACATATTTTTGGGGGACAAAATTCAATCCGTGACAAGCACCTATTTTTAAACTACTTTTAAATAAAAAGAATTAATAGCTCATAAAAATCATAACATTTGTTTAGATGTCATTGATGCCTCATATAATTGTTCAAATTTTTAACAACTACATTTGAAATCTTTTTTTTTTCTCCTAAATTAATATTATCAGGAGGTTTTTATGTGGTTCGCAGATGATTGAATTTGTAGTTAAACTTTTTTGTTCTCTTTTGTTCACAAAACTGATATTTGTTTAATTGAATGCCTAATTATGGTAATGTTTATTTTCAGAACACGTACAAAAGTTCAAGGCGTTTGTGTGAAAGCTATTTAAATATTTTGAAATATTTCTATGCCATTATTTCTCATATTAGGTTAATAAGATGAATCCTAAAACTCAACCCCAATTTTTTGTTTTAAAATTATAGAAAAATGTTTGTTTTTCATTGCCCAGCTGTATATAACTTGGACTTTATTTTTTTTCACCATGCATAGATATTGAGGCAGGTGCTCGGTATGTGTTTCAAACTTTCTATTTCTTTTCTCATGCATCAGGTGAACTTTTCTGTAGAAATATTTCATGGTATACAAGGAAGCAATGTACTGTGAATACAGAATAGATTTAAGATTTAAGCCCTAATGTTGTCGTTGTTAGGTGCCGTCAAGTCTGTTCCAACTCATCGTGACCCTGTTTACGACACTCTATGTACAATAGAACACAGCTTTACTGGGTCCTCTGCTATCCTCACAATCATTGCTGTTTGTCATTGTTGTAGCCACTCTGTTAATCCATCTTGTTACAGATCTTCCTCTTTGTCACTGACCCTCTACTTTACCAAGCACGATGTCCTTCTCCAGGGACTTGTCCTTCCTGATAACATGTCCTAAGTATGTGAGACAAAGTCTTACCATCCTTTTTTCCAAGGAGCAGTTTATATTTCTTCCAAGAAAGATTTGTTCGTTCTTCTGATAGTTCATGGTATATTCAATATTCTTCACCAATGCAGTAATTCAAAGGTATTAATTGTTCTTTGGTTTTCCTTATTCATTGAGCAGCTTTTGCATGCATATGAGGTGATTGGAAATACCATGGCTTGGGTCAGGTGCACCTTAGTCCTCAAAGTGACACTTTGACATCTGTCATGAATTGAATTGTGTCCCCCAAAAATATGGGTCAACTTGATTAGGCCATGATTCCCAGTATTGTGTGGTTGTCCTCCATTTTGTGATTGCAATTTTATGTTAAATAGGATTAGGGTGGGATTGCAACACCCTTACTAAGGTCATATCCTGATCCAATGTAAAGGGATTTCCCTGCAGTGTGGCTTGCACCACATTTTAGCTTACAAGAGATAAAAGGAAAGGGAAGCAAGCAGAGAGTGGGGACTTCATGCCACCAAGAAAGCATTGCCAGGAGCACAGCACATCCTTAGGACCCAGGATTCCTATGCAGAGAAGCTCCTAGTCCAGGGAAAGATTGATGACAAGGACCTTCCTCCACAGCCAACAGAGAAAGCCTTCCCCTGGAACTGATGCCCTGAATTTGGACTTCTAGCCTACTAGACTGTGAGAAAATAAAATTCTCTTTTTTGAAGCTATACCCATGTGGCATTTCTGTTATAGCAGCACTAGATGGCTAAGACAAAATCTTTTAATCAATCCTTAATAAAGCAGGATAAATGGCAGCGTGTTGTATGTGATTAGAAATCTGATGGAAACTCAATTTGATTAGAAATTATATGCTCAATTTTATAGCTTAATTATTATCTGCTTTATTCTATATTTGCTATGATTAAGAGGAATCCTAGTACTTAGCAAAACATTATAATTAAAAAAGAAACAGAAAAAACAAAAAAGAAGAAAACAAAGAGGTAAGGAATAATGACATAAATATTTTAATTCATTTATTAAATTGGAGTCAAGGGTTATTCTGAAATAAGATACTATTTTTAAGGAAAATTCTAAACATTTCATATATGTACCAATAATTACGACTAATGGCTGGTTTCCCAGGCTCTCCACCACATCCAAAACCGATTGGTTCTTATGCTACTGATTATAATATATTCCAACTTTTAAACTAATACATATAGACATGTGGTAATATCTTTCTTTTACCACTTACTTTAATCCAGCTATAAGAAAGGTACTTTTATTAACATTTGTATAGAGCTCTTTAAGAGAATAAACATGAGTAATAACATACCAGTAATAAAACATACCAGTGTCTGAAGTACAACACATTCAAGATTCAGAATATCAGAACCCTACCATTATTATTTCCAGTTTGGTAACCAAAATGTTGGCAGTTCGAATCTACCTCCTGCTCCTTGGAAACCCTATGTGGCAGTTCTACTGTGGCCTGTAGGGCCCCATGAGTCAGAATTGACTCGACAGCGAAGGGTTCTAATATATTTTTAAACCATTATAAGATAAATATGATTGGAAAATATTTTAATTAAAACAATATGGCGCTTTTTATGTGAATAGATTTTTTAAAATTTAACATAACAAAAAAAAAAGAACACTGAATTAACTACATTTCACATCATTCCAAATTCTCTGATTCACAAGCACTACTCATGAAAGAATGCTTATGCGCATGAAATATCATCTTCGTCAATTCTAGTTTAGGGTAATATTTGAAAGATTTATCTAAACAAAGAAACTATTGGAGAACCGCCATGAACTCAGATTATTTAAAAGATTTTGAGCTAAAGTATTTATCCTTCATACATTGAAAGGTGTACTTTTGTCCAGGGGAGCCCTGGTGACACAGTGGTTAAGTGATAGGGTTGTTAACCAAAATGTTGGCAGTTCAAATCCACCAGCCTCTCCTTGGATACCCTGTGGGGCAATTCCACTCCGTCGTCTAGGGTTGCTATGAGCTGGACTCAACGGCAATGGGTTTTGGGGGTTTTGTCCAGTACCAGCTTCACTGACTAAAGTTTAGTGCAGTAGTTTTCCCGGAAAGGATTAGGTTTTTGAATGGCTATGGATTGAAATGCCTGATGTGATAAATACTTTGGCCCCTCCAACTAATTAGTCACAGTTACTGCTTCTGTGCCTTCACGAATCAAAGTACTGATTTCCGAAAATCATTCAGCTGTTTTTGATTAAGATAGAAGTATCCTGCTCCCGATAAGCTAACTTATATAGGAGAAGTGGCTTGGTTTTGGATATTGATAATTTCATTAAGTAGGTTTTTTATTGCAAACAAAATAAGCATGCGGTAAAAACACAGAGAGGACACACGAATGAAAGTAAATCATCTCTCTCTCCAGGTTTCCAGCAGCTATTCCCAGACGTAAGCATTTCAGCATCTTCGTATCTTTCCCCAAAATGCACTGATACTAGCTTATACATACGCACTCTTTCACATAAATGAAATAATGAGATTTTTAATACAGTCCCTTTCATACAGTAAGTATTCAATAATCTATGTTTCAACTGGTTTTTCAAATCTTGCCTGACTTTTCCCAAGACATGCCTATACGCTGGTTAGACAAACTCTGCTCCTCATTGCCCATCTTGTTCTCTGACATTTCACATTTATGACGATAGTAAAAAAAATCTTCTGACTATTCTGTGCATTAAGGAGGCAGCAGGGATGTCAGCAAAGGCTACAGAGTGTCCCCTTCCTCCATGAGGATTTCCTGGCAGCCTTTGGGAAGCTGGGCCTTGCTGCCCCAAGCCCTCTTCTCCCTCCTACTGGTGGGGGCCCCACATCCTGCTGCTGTGTGGGGCTGGCCTCCTCCCTGGCTACTGCCTCCAGGTTGATGAGCAGGCAGCACCCACCCGGCAGGCAGGTGCCTGTTCTGGGTTTCCAGCTCCTATGTAGCCTGAGGCCCTGCAGCTCAGAACTGCTGTGCAGTGGGAGGGGAGGAATGAGAAAGACGCATTAGAGAGGGTGTTTGGAAGCAACACCTGTAAGTTTAATGACATCCCAAAATGGACTGTGCCTGAAGCCTTTGCCTTGGTGGGGCCAGGTGCTTGGCCAGGTTCCCAGGGCCCTCGCAGGAAACCTTGAGCCTCTGTGATTTGCCAGGCCCAGAAAACAGAGTAGGCTCCTGGGTCTTGAACGCAGGAATGCAGGGCTTGCAGTAATGGGAGTGGAGCCCTGGAGGCAGGTCCACTACGGAAACTCCAACACAGGAGGGGGGTGAAGCAACTAAGCAGTGGGCCTCCCCCCGGCCCGCCCCCGCCAGCCTGGCTGTATCCAACTTTGTCTCCTCCAAACCTCCTTCTCTGAAGAGGACTAACTTATATAACTAAATTCGTCACAGTGATAAGCACATCAGTAAATCTTAGCTGTTATTATTCCTATGATCATCTTTTCTAAGTTAAAAAAAAAAAAAAGGGCAAATGAATACTCTGAAAACAGAAAAAAAAAAAACTTCCATTTTTGCATAATGACTTGGGCATGGAACCTAACCATGATTTAAGAGATAATATTGGAGGCATTCTTCCCTGACCCAACTGGAGCTTAGCCCACAAGGACTCACAAGGACGCAGTAACTGGGCCCTGAGGTATAAAGACAATAGCTACAATAATCTAGGAAAACATCTTTTAGGGAAGCTTTCACATAAAAAAATCATAAACCACAGCACAAAGATCGGTGTACTTTTCCACTTTTATTTTTTTCTATTGGCAATTAGTGAATACTAAGATTCATTGGACCAATGAAGACCCTCATGTCTGTCATTACTGAAACCTGTACCAATGATTTTTAGGAAAGACAATTCAAAATGTAGGATCATAGTTTCTAGCCAATCTATGAAAAGGTAAAGCTTTTAATGGTTTTGCACGTTTGTAATGTTAATATATACTGATGACTCTGTAATGTTCCTCAGACTCGGGCAGACATGGCCCTAGCAGCATACTTGTCCATTTTTCCACTCTTGCCTACTCTTATAATATTTCCTTGGACTTGGACACGTGGCTCTGGCAGCATGCTGTCCATGTTCCCACTTTTGACTGTTCTGTGACATTCCTTGGATTCGGGCAGACATGGCTCTGGCAGTGTGCTTTTTCGTTTCCTGCTTTTGGCTCTTTGAATTTATGCAAAACAAAACTTTCTTTTTGCTTTACTTAACTTTGTGATGTTTTTACCCTACAACAACCACTTCCATAGGTGAGGAGTAGGTGGACTTATTAACTTACGCTCTTGAGATAACGTAAGTGTCCTGTCACTTGAGACATTAAAGCATAAAAAAAATCCTTTTTCAAAGCAGAGAAAATACTGATAAATTATCTCACCATCTTGATTTTACTTCAAGGGTTTCTCCTACAAAGCCTTTTTTGGGCCATTTTTCTTAGAGCAATCTGTTATGCGTGATGCTGCCCTTGCAGCAAACCACGGATGCATATCGTAATGCAAACACTATCCATTGTGAAGCAGAGATTAAATGGAGGAACATGTAATTGGTTTTCCAGCAGGCCAAGATCATTAATGTGAAACTCACTTGAATAAGCATTGCTGGAAATGTTCCATGCCACTGGATGTTGACCAAAGGCAAAACGATCACTGGAAATGGTAGAATGAGTGTGTAGGATAGTGGAAAATAGCTAAACTTATTTGAGCATGCTACGCGATTAAGTTTATAAATTAAAAAAAAAAAAGTGATTCACTCTCAGCCATAGAATTGACTGACATAATCGTGTCCTTTGATTAAACGATAAAAAAATATTTTTATTACCTAGGTATGTTACTTTTCATTATAAAATATATTGCTAAAATCTACACAAACAACGCTTCTATTAATTTTACCCTCTAGAAAATATTCCTCATGAGAATAAAGGCAATGGGCATGTAATTTCTATGACATTCAAATGTTTTAATGAAAGATAATTTCAAAAATATTATATTTGGAGTTTATAATTTGACAGTCATGTACTGATTAAGAGTTGTTTTTAAAATAGATTCTTGTCTTATAAGTATATTAATTGAGATTTAATGGAAACTAGAGCTATATACGGAGCCCTTGTGGCATAACCAAAAGGTCAGCAGTTCAAATCCACCAGACACTCCTTGGAAACTCTGTGGGGCAGTTCTACTCTGTCCTCTAGGGTCACTAGAATCGGAATCAACTCAACGGCGGTGGGTTTGGTTTTGAGTGTTTTTTTAGTGGTATAATGGATAAGAGTTTGGGGGCTAACTGAAAGGAATCAACTTGAGAGCAACAGGTTTGGTTTTGGAAGATAAAAGGTTTCAAAATGTTTTTATAATGTTGTTTTACAAAGCATAAAGTACACTATTCATCTGTTTGTTAGCCCTACCTCCAGCGTTGCATCTGCCGGTTGAAACATCTCAATTGAAATTGCATCAATTCCTGGAGACTTGTTTTTCCTCAATGCCTTCAGAGCAGCTTGGACTTCTTCCTTCAGTACCATTGGTTCCTGTTTATATGCCACCTCTTAAAATGGTTGAAGGGCATACTATGTGGCTTAAAAACAGTTCTGCATCAGGTTGTATCTTTTCAGCATACTTATTCGATCTGTATACTGAGCAAAAAATCTCAGAAGCTGGTCTACATGAAGAAGAACTGGGCATCAGGAATTCAGGAAGATCATTAACAACATTTGATATACAGGTGACGCAATCTTGCTTGCTGAAAGTGAAGAGGACTTAAAGCACTTACCGAAGAAGATCAAAGACTACACCCTCAGTAAATGTTACATCTCAGCATAAAGAAAGAAGTCCTCACAACTGGACCACTAAGCAACGCTATGATAAACTGAGAAAAGATGGAAGTTTTCAAATATTTCATTTTACCTGGCTCCACAGTCAACGCCATGGAAGCAGCAGTCAAGAAACCAAACCACATATGGCATTGGGTAAATCTGCTGCAAAAGAACTCTTTAAAGTGTTAAAAAGCAAGCATGTTACTTGAGGACTAAGGGGCACCTGACCCAAACCATGATATTTTCAACCACCACATACGCATGTGAAAGATGGACAATGAATAAGGAAGACCAAAGAAGAATTGATGCATTTGAATTATAGTATTGGAGAAGAATATTGAATATACCATGGATTGCCAAGAGAAACAACAAATTTGCCTTGGAAGAAGTATAGCCAGAGTGACCCTTAGAAGCAAGGATGGAAGGACTTCGTCTCATGTATTTTGGGTATGTTATTAGGAAGGATGAGTCCCTGGAGAAGGACATCATGCTTGATACGGTAGAGGGTCAGTGAAAAAGAGGAAAGCCCTCAATGAGATGGATTGACACAGTGGCTGCAACAATGGGCTCAAACATAGCAATGATTGAGAGGATGGCGTAGGGCTGGACGGTGTTTGTTCTTTTGTGCATAGAGTTGCAGTGAGTTGGAATTGACCTGGCGGCACCAAACGACAACAACAACAATGTACAACTGATGTAATGATAATGATATAGGTGCAGAAGATTTCAGATGACATTCACGTTTCGCACTTTACAGTTAAGAAAATTAGGAAGGAGAAAGGCTGAAAGTTCATGGAAAAACAAAATGTCTCAATACAGTGACCCTAAAAATATACATTTCTAAAGAGGTAAACCATTTATTCTTCATAATTAAAAAAACAATTTCGTTTTACTGTAATATTGTCAATTTAGTATGGAATTAAAGAAGGTTTTTTCCCAAGGTAATAATTCTATGCTGTAAATTTATAACACTTTTTTATTTCCAGGTATCTTTGACATACATTTTTTTATTTCATCTTCATAAAACCTGGTATCTTAACATCTCCATGGTATATGATTGAAAAAATGCTGTGATCTGTATTCTAGAAATAACTTCAGTTTTCTAAATTTTGAAAGTAAATAATGTAACACATTGATTACCTTTTTAAAAATAATTTTTATTGTGCTTTAAGTGAAAGTGTACAAATCAAGTCAGTCTGTCACATATAAGCTTACTACATACTACCACTTACTCACCCCCTAACAAGTCAGCCCTCTCCCTCCTTCCAGTCTCTCCTTTCGTGATGGTTTTGCCAGTTCCTAATCCTCTCTACCCTCCCATCCCCCGTCCAGACAGGAGATGCCAACACAGTCTCAAGTGTCCACCTGATACAAGTAGCTCACTCTTCATCAGCATCTCTCTCCAACCCATTGTCCAGTCCCTTCCATGTCTGATGAGTTGTCTTCCTGGAATGGTTCCTGTCCTGGGACAACAGAAGGTTTGGGGACCATGACTGCCAGGATTCTTCTAGTCTCAGTCAGACCATTAAGTCTGGTCTTTTTATGAGAATTTGGGGTCTACATCCCACTGTTCTCATGCTCCTTCAGGGGTTCTCTGTTGTGCTCCCTATCAGGGCAGTCATTGGTTTTGCCTGGGCACCATCTAGTTCTTCTGGTCTCAGGATGATGTAAGTCTCTACTTCATGTGGCCTTTGATCCAGGTGGGTTGAGACCAACTGATGCATCTTAGATGGCCACTTGTTAGCATTTAAGACCCCAGACTCCACACTTCAAAGTGGGATGCAGAATGTTTTCATAATAGAATTTATTTTGCCAATTGACTTAAAAGTCCCCTTAAGCCACAGTCCCCAAACCCTGCCCTTGCTCTGCTGACCTTCGAAGCATTCAGTTTATCCTGAAAACTTCTTTGCTTTTGGTCCAGTCCAGTTGTGCTGACCTTCCCTGTATTGAGTGTTGGCCTTCCCTTCACCTAAAGTAGTTCTTATCTATTAACATCAGTAAATAACCCTCTCCCACCCTCCTTCCCTCCCCGCCTCGTAACCACAAAAGAATGTGCTCTTCTCAGTTTATACTATTTCTCAAGATCTTATAATAACGGTCTTATACACTATTTGTCCTTTTGCATCTGACTAATTTCACTCAGCATAATGCCTTCCAGGTTCCTCCATGTTATGAAATGTTTCACAGATTCATCACTGTTCTTTATCGATGTGTAGTATCCCATTGTGTGAATATAACATAATTTATTAAACCATTCATCCGTTGATGGACACCTTGGTTGCTTCCAGCTTTTTGCTATTGTAAACAGTGATGCAATAAACATGGGTGTGCATATATCTGTTCAAGTAAAGACTCTTATTTCTCTAGGGTGTATTCCGAGGAGTGGGATTTCTTGGTTGTATGGTAGTTCTATTTCTAACTTTTTAAGATAACACCTGTTTTAAGAAAACGCCAGATAGATTTCCAAAGTGGTTGTACCATTTTACATTCCCACCAGCAGTGTATAAGAGTTCCAATCTCTCCGCAGCCTCTCCAACAGTTATTATTTTGTGTTTTTTGCATTAATGCCAGCCTTGTTGGAGTGAGATGGAACCTCATCATAGGTTTAATTTGCATTTCTCTAATGGCTAATGATCGAGAGCATTTTCTCACGTGTCTGTTAGCTGCCTGCATATCTTCTTTAGTGAAGTGCGTGTTCATATCCTTTGCCCGCTTTTGGATTGGGTTGTCTTTAGTGGTTGAGTTTTAACAGAATCATATAGATTTTAGAGATCAGGTGCTGGTCAGAGATGTCATAGCTGAAAATTTTTGCCCAATCTGTAGGTGGTCTTTTTACTCTTTTGGCGAAGTCTTTAGATGAGCATAGGTGTTCGATTTTTAGGAGCTCCCAGTTATCTGGTTTCTCTTCATCATTTTTGGTAATGTTTTGTATTCTGTTTATGCCTTGTATTAGGGCTCCTAACATTTTCCATCTTTTTTCTTCCATGATCTTTACCGTTTTCATATTTATGTTTAGGTCTTTGATCTACTTGGAGTTAGTTTTTGTGCATGGTGTGAGGTATGGGTCCTGTTTCGTTTTTTTGCAAATGGATATCCAGTTACACCAGCACCATTTGTTAAAGACTATCTTCTCCCCAATTAACTGACACTGGGCCTTTGTCAAATATCAGCTGCTCCTATGTGGATGGATTTACATCTGGGTTCTCAATTCTGTTCCATTGGTCTATGTGCCTGTTGTTGTACCAGTACCACGCTGTTTTGACTACTGTGACTGTATAATAGGTTCTAAAATCAGGTAGAGTGAGGCCTCCCACTTTCTTCTTCTTTTTCAGTAATGCTTTACTTATCTGGGGCTTCTTTCCCTTCCATATGAAGTTGGTGATTTGTTTCTCCATCACATTAAAAAATGTCATTGGAATTTGGATTGGAAGTGCATTGTATGTATAGATGGCTTTTGGCAGAATAGACATTTTTACTATGTTAAGTCTTCCTATTCATGAGCAAGGTATGTTTTTCCACTTATGTAGGTCCCTTTTAGTTTCTTGCACTAGTACTTTGTAGTTTTCTTTGTACAGGTCTTTTACATCTTTGGTAAGATTTATTCCTAAGTATTTTATCTTCTTGGTTGCTACTGTGAATGGTATTGATTTGGTTATTTCCTCTTTGGTGTTCTTTTTGTTGATGTAGAGGAATCCAAGTGATTTTTGTATGTTTATCTTATAACCTGAGACTCTGAGAAACTCTTCTATTAGTTTTTCAGTAGTTTTCTGGAGGATTCCTTAGGGTTTTCTGTGTATAAGATCATGTCATCTGCAAATAGAGATAATTTTACTTCTTCCTTGCCAATCCAGATGCCCTTTATTTCTTTGTCTAGCCTAATTGCCCTGGCTAGGACCTCTAGCACATGTTGAATAAGAGCGGTGATAAAGGGCATCCTTGTCTTTGTCTGGTTCCCGTTCTCAAGGGAAATGCTTTCAGGCTCTCTCCATTTAGAATGATGTTGGCTGTTGGCTTTGTATAGATGCCCTTTATTATGTTGAGGAATTTTCCTTCAATTCCTATTTTGCTGAGAGTTTTTATCATGAATGGGTGTTGGACTTTGTCAAATGCCTTTTCTGCATCAATTGATAAGATCACGTGATTTTTGTCTTTTGTTTTATTTCTATGGTGGATTACATTAATGGTTTTTCTAACATTAAACAAACCTTGCATACCTGGTATAAATCCCACTTGGTAGTGGTGGATTATTTTTTATATATGTTGTTGAATTCTATTGGCTAGAATTTTGTTGAGGATTTTTGCATCTATGTTCATGAGGGATATAGGTCTGTAATTTTCTTTTTTTGTGGTGTCTTTACCTGGTTTTGGTATCAGGGAAATGGTGGCTTCATAGAATGAGTTAGGTCGTAGTCCATCATTTTCTATGCTTTGAAATAGCTTTAGTAGTAGTGGTGTTAACTCTTCTCTGAAAGTTTGATAGAACTCTGCAGTGAAGCCGTCCGGGCCAGGGTTTTTTTTTTGTTGGGAGTGTTTTGATTACCTTTTCAATCTCTTTTTTTGTCATGGGTCTATTTAGTTGTTCTACTTTTGATTGTGTTAATTTAGGTAGGTAGTGTTTTTCTAGGAATTCATCCATTTCTTCTAGGTTTGCAAATTTGTTAGAGTACAATTTTTCGTAATAATCTGATATGATTCTTTTAATTTCAGTTGGGGTTCTGGTGTGATATGGCCCATCTCGTTTCTTTTTCGGGTTGTTTCCTTTCCTGTATTTCTTTATCAATCTGGCCAGTGGTTTATCAATTTTGTTAATTTTTTCCAAGAGCCAGCTTTTGGCTTTTTAATTCTTTCAATTGTTTTTCTGTCCTCTAATTCATTTAGTTCAGCTCTAATTTTTATTATTTGTTTTCTTCTGGTGCCTGATGGATTCTTTTGTTGCTCGCTTTCTATTTGTTCGAGTTGTAGGGACAGTTCTCTGGTTTTGGCTGTTTCTTCTTTATGTATGTTTGCATTTATCAATATAAATTGACCTCTGAGCACTGCTTTTGCTGTGTCCCAGAGGTTTTGATAGGAAGTGTTTTCAATCTCATTCTATTGTATGAATTTCTTTATTCCCTCCTTAATGTCTTCTATAACCCAGTTTTTTGGGGGGGCAGGGTATTGTCCAGTTTCCAAGTATTTGATTCCTTTTGCCTGATTTTTCTGTTATTGATTTCTACTTTTGTGGTCTTGTGGTCTGAGAAGATGCTTTGTAATATTTCGATGTTTTGGATTCTACATTTTGCTTAATTTTAAATCAACAGAGATTACTCTGTACTCACCTACAAACTGAATTAAGTTTGCAAAACAACACTTAAAAGGAAAATTTAATTTACATGATATAGTGGTATTAGGTATGAAATATGTTTGCAATGTCCTTGACCTCCAAGAGTGGAGTTTTTTTCCCCTTGCTTGAAATAAGAACTGACCTTACTGACTCAATACAAATGAATAGATACAATTAAGTAATAGAATTTGTAGGAATCAAGGCTCTTGTCTCACTGCAGGCACACCATGGACTCAAGAGATTAGTGTGGTTTGCTTTTGATTAAAGGAATAAATTATAAATTCATTCATAGATGTGATGGTTAAGGTTGTATATCAACTTGGCTGGGCCACAATTCTCAGTGATTAGTCAGTTATGATATAGTTTGCCATGTAAGTCATGACGTAATCACCTCCATGATGAGATCTGATATCATGCGATCACCTTCATGATTTGATCTGCTGTGAATAGCCAATCATCTGAAAGGGAGTTTCCTTGAGCGTATGGCCTACATCCAATATAGGTGAACTTTCTGGCAAGGCTTGCTGGCTTTTGCTCACTCTGGATCTTGCACCTGGCTCCTGTTCTTTGGACCTCTGGTTCTTGGTACTTGAGCTAACAGCTTATCTGCCAATCTCGGGATTCATCAGCCTCTGTGGTCTGGATCTTGGGTTAGCCAGCCTCTGCAGCTACAGTTTAGGAGAAGCCTCCAGCCTAACCGATGGATTTGGGACTTTACAGTCTCTACAATCGCATGAGCAATTTTCTTGATCTCTCTTGCTCTACACATAGAGGCACTTCACAGGATTTGCTTCTCTAGAGAACCCGGCCTAAGACAATAAGCAACCCATTATATTTTTTAAAATATTTGTATCACCTTGTACTGAGAGGGAAAGAAGATTACACAATGAAGTAGGCAGACCGTCAACTTCCACGGGCAAGAAAATGTATAGTACTGTAAGTATGAGCTGTATTTTATGAAATAAAGTGGATGATTCAGGAAAGTAGACCAAGATTCCATAGGGGAGAGACAATAGCCATGGCAAACGATTCCCAGAAAGCATTTCTAATCCCTAATCAAGGAACTGGCAACACGTGTCTGATTGTAATTCAGATTCATTACAGACTAATAATTGCTACTTGACTTCAATTTTTCTACATTTTGAACAGAAGTGTCAATAATAATTGCCCTAAACCTGTTCAACAATTGTGTGTTTGGTGTGTGGGAGAAGTGTAAGCTTTCTTTTTAATTCACATGTTTTCAGGTAAAGAATTTCATACTCAAGTAACCAGGCCAGAAAGCCTCATCTATACATGGACTTCATTTAAATGATGAGATCCTAGACCTTGTCTAAGTCTGATATTGAATAGACAAGACTTTTGCATACAGAAGACATATAAATAAATTGTATCCAAAAGTAGGATTTTAGTGACTTTTAATATGCCCACAAATTCTTTAACACTTCTTCCATCAAAGGGTAATGTCTAATTTGCTTCCCCTTGAATCTTGGCCAATGCTAGTAACTCACATTTAATGAATAGAGTGCTGCTACATTACTTACAAGGCTAAGTCATAAAAGACAATAGTTCTTCTTTCTGGATTTCTTTTGCTCTTGGGATAATTACTCTTGGAACCCAGGCATCATCCTATAAGGAAGCCAAGCAAACACATGAAAAGACCTCATATAGGCATTCCAATCACAGCTCCAGAGAAGTTGCCCACCAACAGGTAAGATCAACAGCCAGGTGAGTGAGTGGTTGAACCTTGAGCTACTTCTATTCTTCAATCTCTGATCCATCCCAGGTATTAATGGGTGTTATTACAAAAGATCAAATAGCAGATTTATGAACAAAATAAATAATATAGTTGTGTCAAGCTACTCATTTCTGGGATGGTTTTTCAATGCAGCAAAATGTAACTATAACAGGATTTCTAAAAGTGCTGAATTAGAACAAAATGTGATCAGTTATTCAACAAATATTTTTCGAGGATCTACCATGAAAGGTAGTCTCAGAATTGTGCCTGTAAAGAATGTTGAGTTCACTTGCCTTAAATTCTTATTCTATCAATCCTTTTATATGTTTTATATCATTTCTTGTTCCCTGAGGTTATTACAATAAAACTTCTGTGTAATTGTCAAATTGTTTTCTGTTGCTTAAGATGTTCTAGAAAACAAAATCCATTGTAATAAAATGTAATACACTCTGTAAGTTTAGTTGGAAGGCCAAATCTGGAAATTTAGCTCTGAAATGTGTCAATGTACATTGACAATAGTGGTCAGTGGCCATATATTTGCATTTTCCTCCAGAAAACTCTTAGAACATGATATAAGTCAATAGGAATGGAGCTGTTTGGGAAGATCTGCAAGAGGAGAAGCTGAGTAACTCTGGGCCCTTCAGTAGTGTTTTCTATTAGTCCCTACATCTAGATAGTCTTCATTTGTAACATCAATTCAGAGACCAGACACTTGGTAAGCAGGTATGCACATCAAGACTCATTATTACTCCATCCCAATGATTAGATCTACATTAAGAGTCCTGAGTCAAAAATAATTAAAACATCAATGGAGATGGGCCTAAGCAGAGATCTGTGTGGCTGCAGTGACTGGAGTGCCTAAGTGGCAGGAATCTTCTGTGGTCACTGTCTCCTTCAAGACTAAAGGCAGCCGTTAAGACACAGCAAAGTAGAGATTTTGGAACTTTAAGGAAAACCTGACTGGCCAAGATCTCTAGCCTTGGTTTATAGCTCATGGTGTCTAGTCTGACAGTATAGAAGCCACCACAGAAAGTTAGTCAGGAACCATGTCCCAGAGAACTTTCTCTCACAGGATCAATATAGACCATTTTTGTTGCCCTTTCTAATAGCACCCGTTATTATTTCTCCTCCTCCAGGACCATTTATCCTGCAAATTTTTTACTTCTATTCAAAAGTCCTCATTTGAGTGCAGTTGAGCTCATTTGTCCACATTGGGTCTTCCTTACTATACTGACATTTTTTCAGAATGACTTCTAGGGAGATTTAAAAAAGAACCTTTGAAGAGGTTGTATCATCTCCAGATATAAAGCCATTTAAAGCTATATTAAAGGGGCTATAAGGTCCCATTTTGTTCTTCTGACAGTAAGAGAAGTAAAAAAAAAAAAATCAGTAGGAAGCAAGCAGCTTGTGGAGTAAGTATGAAAACAAAATCTTTTAATCTAATTGCATGACCAACATAACCTGACCATGGAGCTCCTCCTGTACATATTTGATACTTGCATGAACCCACTATAAATTTAGAAAAAAAAAAGGCTATTTAGAAACAAAGAGATAGGAATTATATTTTCAGAACTCATGCTAAAAAATATGGTGTTGAACACAAAAGTTCTATGCTTCCTGTAGACAGCCAGCTCCCAAGACAGGAGCTAGAAGGGGCTGGGTTAAGCACATCTAATAACTCCTCCCTACATAACAGATCAGCAGAATTCCTTCTGAGGCCTAGAGCACCAAGACAGGCTGAGAGTGATGCGCTAATGAATATTCTTCCATGTAAATATTTGAATCCAGGGGAAAGTTTCTCCAACTCTTTGAAGCAAACTGAAACTTTAGTGGGGAAATTGATTGTAATGGGAAATAACTTTAGAAATATAATGTGGCCAGCTGGCTCAAGCAAGAATGTGATAAGAGCAGAGCTGTTTTTCAGAACGCTAAATTTGGCACTGATAAGACATGTAAAATTAATAAAATTGGAAAGAGAAAAGGATGGTGTGGGAATGGGGATATATCAGTTGGGAGGCTGCTTCATTGTCCAAGGTTCAAGCAGTGTGCCTTAGGTAGCTAGCAATATTGTAAAAGGAGTAGCTATTATAATTTTTATTATTATTATTATAATTAAAGCAGTATCTGACTTTAGAGCTCCAAAGGTATAATTGAAAACTCAAAGAGTGGCAAGACTTAACTTGGGGGCCATCTGCTTAAAGGTGCTATTTAAATTCACAAAGCAGGAGGCAATAGTAAAAAATTGTCATATGTAAGATGTCCTCAAGCTGAAAACTCTGTAATATCTTTGTAACTTCCTGTGAGTCTAAATTTATTTCAACATAAAAAGTTTCAAAATGAGTATATAAAGAGGAAAAAAAGATCTATGGAACCTATATATTGAGAAAGGAAGAAGGTACACTCAAAAATGGAGACAGACAATCGGGTAGCTAAAGATACGGAGGAAGGTGTTACTTTGCACTCACTGATGTATGTAATACATTTCCACATGCTTCTTTTCTTCATAAAAAAAAAAAAAATAAATAACTGGTGTTTATTTCCCCTGTCCTTGATTATTTCCTTACCATGAAGTCATGCCGTTAAGACCTTAGATTGTTATTATTTGTCTCATAAAGTTATGTGGGAACAGAAAGCATAAGGGAAAAAGGAGAGTATATCCCTGGAAAATAGTGTTCCTTTGTCATATTCCTTGTTCTGGGACTAGATAGTGGTGTCTCAATCCCTAACTGGTTTACAGCATTTTGTTTCTTGTATCCTGAGAAAAACTACAGAAAGATCGTAAGACTCCAGAGTAGAAACCTAAATGAGGTTTTGCATAAGCTCCTAGCTTTCATCCAGCCCCATTGTGCTTGGAGCAGCACAGTCACACATGTGAGACTGAGAGTGGTATAAACATAGTAAAGAGAGGTGTCTCACCCAAAATGAATTTGCACAAAGAACTGAAGGAACACTTGGCTGCAGTCTACACTGACCGATGCCTGAGGATCAGATGAAGCAACGGACTTCGCTGCAGGTATCCGCATGGAGAGGGAATCATGATAAAGAAATGGGACCCTCTTCCCCAAAGTCTTGGCACTATTTAAGCCTGCCAAGAACTCTGATGCAGGGAAACTGTCTGTAATTCAGAGGTCAGAAGCGTGGAGAAACATAAAGATTATGATTCTGTCACCATAGAAAAATACAGTTAAAATAGAAATTACATTTAATATTAGAAAAATAAAGTTACATTTCCTTCAAATAAGAGTTTTGTCTGATAAAGTATACCCATGTAACTAAGCAAAGTGAGGGGCTAGTCAAGAACATGGAGTGTTTCGTATAATTAAAGTATATAGATGAGAAAACATTACTCAACCTGCTAACTCAATGAAAATATACTTTCATTGTATACTTACTGGTTTAGATTAATATTCTGCCTAAGTTCAAGAAGAAATTGAGGATCTTACAAAAATACAGATAATATGAGTAAGGCGTAAAACAGATGAAGATGACAAAAAAGGAAATAGGGGTAGAAACATAAAATTGAGCTAGCCTGTTTCATGATTTCATGAAATTCTACACATTTAGTGAAAATAAGTTACAATTTCATGATAAACTCTAGGATATGCACTGCACATAAAAAATACAGAAATTAGACAATTCAAAATGTTCACAAAGTAAAATCATGTTGTTGTTAGTTGCTGCCAACTCCAACCCATTGCAGCTCTACATGTGTAGAACTGCTCCATGGGGTTTGGAAACTTTCCGAAGCTGATCACCAGGTCTGTCTTCCGAGGCATCTCCAGATGGGTTTGAACTGCCAAATTTTTAGTTAGTAGTTCAGTGTTTAATAACTTATGCTACCCAGGGACTCCTAAGTAAAACCTAAACAAGTGTTTAACACTGGGTGTATCAAAAGGAATTTCAACCAGTTATCTTTATATAGAATATTTACTTTTTTGAAGTTCAAAGCTGAAGTTTAAGGACTTGAAAACTGATTGGTGGCTATGACTAAATATGGCACTGTTCAGAAGAATTATACTACAATATATGTGAATTAAAATTTTCTAGTAGCCACTTTAAGAAAATAAAAAGAAACATATAGAATGAATTTTAAAATCAGATTTTATTTAACCCAATATATCTAAAAATATTAAAATAAAGATTATAAATACCTAAAATTTATTATTTCCTAATTATATTACATTTTGCTCTTGAAGTTTTTTGCATCTATTGTGTCTGTATGGTGGGAATACTATATTGTATTCTGCTTTTTTGTCTCTCTTTTCAACTGTAAATTCAGTGGTGTCATTTTGGGTACTTCAAATTGGCCATGGTGGGAGTATTTACACCACAGAAATTGATAACTTCTAAAATTGGCGATTGATTTATCATTTTATCAATTTCTAGATTTAAAAGACAACATAGAAAATACTAATATTGCAGAATAGACTTAAAGGTATTTTGTCCATAATCATTACACTGTGAATAGCACAAAATAGCGAGGAAATATTGTGCTGGTATTTGAAAGTTATTATATAAGTAAGCCCCACCCATGTGTCAGTTTGTCATACCACGGTGGCTTGAGTGTTGCTGTGACGCTGGAAGTTATGTCACTGATATTTCAAATACCAGCAGGGTCAACGGACTGGAAGAGATCCATAGGTGTGCCCATTCCAAAGAAAGGTGACCCAACAGAATGCAGAAATCATCAAACAATATCATTAACATCACACGCAAGTAAAATTTTGCAGAAGATAATTCGAAAATGATCGCACCAGTACATTGACAGGGAGGTTTCAGAAATTCAAGCAGGATTCCGAAGAGGACGTGGAACCACACATATCATTCCTGATGTCAGATGGATCTTGGCTGAAAGCAGAAAATGCCAGAAAGGTGCTTGCCTGTGTTTTATTGACTATGCAACGGCATTTGACCGTGTGTATTTTTTTTTATTATAACAAATTATGAATAACATTGCAAAGAATGGGAATTCCAGAACACTGTGTTCGTGTAGAACCTGTACCCGGATCAAGAGGCAGTCTTTCAAACAGAACAGGGGGATACCTCGTGGTTTAAAATCAGGAAAGGTGTGTGTCAGGGTGCCAATCTGTATGCTGAACAAATAATCTGAGAAGCTGGACTGACAAAGAACATGGCATCAGGATTAGAGGAAGTCTCGTTAACAACCTGCTATATAGGGTCACTATGAGTCGGAATTGACTCGATGGCAATGGGGTTGGTGTTTGGTTTACATGCATATGACACAACCTTACTTGGTGAAAGCCAGGAGGACTTGAAGCACTTACTGATGATGATCAAAGGGTACATTCTTCAGTATGGATTACACCTCAACATAAAGAAAACAAAAATCCTCACAACGGGACCAATAAGCAGCATCATGAAAAAGAGAGAAATTACTGAAGTTGTGAAGGGTTTTGTTTTACTTGGATCCGCAATCAGCTCCCAAGGAAGCAGCAGTCAAAAATCCAAAGGACGTATTGCTGCTACATAAAACCTGTTTAATGTGCTGAAAAGAAAGATGTCGCTTTGAGGACTAAGGTATGCCTCACCCAAGCCACGATATTTTAATTGCCTCATATGCATGCAAAAGCTGGACAATGAATAAAGAAAACTGAAGAAGAATTGATGCCTTTGAATTACGGTATTGGCAAAGAATATTGAATATACCATGGACTGCCAGGAGAATGAACAATTCCGTCTTGGAATAAATGCAGCCAGAGTTCTCTGTAGAAGCGAGGATGGTCAGATTTCATCTCACGTACTTTGGACATGTTATCAGGAAGCACCAGTCCCTGGAGAGGACATCATACTTGGTAAGGTAGAGTGTCAGCGAAAAAGAGGAAGACCCTCAAGGAGATGGGTTGACACAGTGGCTGCAACCATGGGCTCAAAGATAGCAAGGATTGTGAGGATGGGGCAGGACCCAGCAGCGTTTCATTCTGTTGTACATAGACTCACTGTAAGTAGGAACCCGCTCCAAGGTGCCTAACAACAACACCAAAATACAACTGATATAATAATAACGATAATTGTGCAGAGGATGTTAGATGGCATTCATGTTTTGCACTTAGAGTAAAGAAAATTAGGAAGCAGAAAAGCTGAAAGTTCATGGAAAAACAAAATGTCTTTTTACAGTGACCTTAAAAAATGTACATTTCCAAAAAGGTAAACCTTCCATTATTGCTTTCTTTTCAGCAACAAAATAGCCCTGAGGGGAGAAAAAAAAAATCCCACAGGAAACTTACTGATTTAATCTAGATCAGTAACTTTAGATCTAATGTGCACACTCAACATTCCCCTAAATCACATTACACTTCTTTGAACACCCCCTTCAAGATTTTCTGGTGTAAAAATGGGAAGATCTTCAAGGCCCTAAATAAAGTGTGCCGGGCAAGCATTTCCAACAGAATCTGATTTCTCTCTCTCCTTGCTACGTTTATTTTACTCATTCATATTTGCTTTCTGACAATT
The DNA here is from genome assembly GCF_030014295.1 of Loxodonta africana. Lineage (NCBI taxonomy): Eukaryota > Metazoa > Chordata > Mammalia > Proboscidea > Elephantidae > Loxodonta > Loxodonta africana. The sequence continues at coordinate 11,822,444 of NC_087362.1, forward strand.
CTCAGAAAATTTTCCACTTCAGGGTCTTTGTACCTGCTATTATTGTCACCCAAAATTTCTTTCCTCGGCTGGGCCTTCCTTATATTTCAGATCTCATCTTAAATTACATCTCCTGAGAATATTTTATACTCCTCAAATTATGCTCTATTACAGCATAATCTTTAACTTTCTCAAACTACAATTATATGCTTACTTTTTTTGTTGTTGTTGTTAATTGTCTACATTTCCCATTACAATGTAAATTTTGTGAGCAGAAGCAATACTTCCCACCCCCAGCTCCGTAGTGCCAAAAGCCAAAAATCAAACCCATTGCTGATTCTGACTCATGGTGACCCTATAGGACAGAGTAGAACTGCCCCATAGCGTTTCCAAGGAGTGGCTGGTGGATTTGAACTGTCAACCTTTGGTTAGTAGCTGAGCTTTTAACAACTACACCACCAAAGCTCCATATTACAGCAGCTATAAAAACTCAGCAGTATTGCATCCAACAAATGGGACTGACATTTTTAGAGCTCCATGAAATCTCATTCCCAGAGCCTAGTCAATATTTTAATGGGTGGAAGCTTCCTGGAAAAGCTCTATTCCTAGAGTGTTGGCACTATTTGATCTATCTGGAGTTCAGCTCTGATATCCCCAGTGCACTGACCAAAACAGCAGCAATTAGCTGGAATTGTTTACCTAAGACCTGCTTAAGGCTGTGATTTCAGTTGGGGAAAACAAGAATCTGGCCAAAACTTAAAAGGAAGAAGTGAGAACTAGCTCAACCACAGGGAACTTTGAAAAGCTCTGATACATTGCTGGGCACGTAGAAGACCGTGTACATGTATAGAGCTGTGTGCATGCCCAGGAAATGGCTAGGAAAATAGAAGATCCTAGTCATTTAAGTCTGGTGACCTTGAGGCCTTGTGTAAGCAGGTAATGAAAGTTAAGGCTGACTTGTAAACTGGTTAAAAACACATAGATCCTTTTGGTAACGGTAAAAGGTGTACTGGTTCAAAGCTTTAAAGAAATCTGATCCTTATTTGACTGAGCACTAACCTGGGCTAGTTAACCTGGGCTATTTTAACATGACATATCTTTCATCTGTGATAAAATGATGTAACTATTCTTCATGAAAGTAGTGGTATATTCTAAGCCAATTTCACCAATTATTTTGACTTTCTTTAGTTATCAAAGAACCTGTTTCTTTAATTTAAAAAGTACATGGAGCCTAGTGTGTAAAACCTGAACAGTAAGCTGTTCTCTTTGAAAGCATGGAGTCAGGTGGAAAACTGTTGAGCTTCACCTTTTTAGTCATGGATATTTTATGGAGTCAGGTGGAAAGTGTTGCTCATCATTTAGTCAAGCATGTGTATATACATGTGTTTATAATATGTAAATATTAAAATGTTCTATGAGTCATTATGAGTCGGAATCGACTCGACAACAATTTTTTTTAAAATGAGTCATTACATGAACTTATTGTAAAATGATATATTTATAAATGTCTGTCAAATTTTTCCTTATGTTTAAAAGTTAACCTATTTGTATATCTGTTACTTATGTCCTTTTATTAACATCAAAATATGCTTGAAGTAAAAACAGTACTACAAATAAAAAAAACAATGATAACAAGTTCAATTAAGTAGAAAGAGATGACAATTTTAAATTTGTATGCATGGAAAAATATAGCCTTGAGATACATGAAGCAAAAACTTGACAGAATTAAAAAGAAAAACAAATAATTACACAGTACTATGGATTGAATTGTGTCACCAAAAATGTGTACGAAATTGGCTAAGCCACAATTCCCAGTATTGTGTGGCTGTCCATCATTTTGTGACCTGATGTGATTATCCTATGTGTCCTAACCTCTCTAATGTTAATGAGGCAGGATTAGAGGCAGTTATGCTAATGAGGCAGGACTCAATCCACAGGATTAGGTTGTATGTAGAGTCGATCTCTTTTAAGGTGTAAAAGAGAGAAGCAAGCAGAGAGGAGACAGATATCCTACCACCAATAAAGCAGAGTAGGGGATGGAGTGTGTTCTTTGGATCCAGGGTTCCTGGGCTGAGAAGCTTCTAGAGCAGGGGTAGATTGATGACAAGGACCTTACTCCAGAGCCGATAGAAAGAGAACTTCTCCCTCTGGAGTTGGCTCACTGAATTTGGACTTCTAGCCTCCTAGACTGTGAGAGAATAAATTTCTTTCTGTTAAAGCCATCCACTTGTAGTATGTCTGTTATAGCAACACTAGATAACTAAGACACATAGTCATAATTGGAGGTTTTTTTTTTTTTTAACTAATCTCTCTTTTCAACTTATACAACAAATAAAAATATAGTAAAGATTTGTAAGATCGAACAATAACATTAGCAAAATTAAACCATTTGATGTATATAGAATGAAGCACTCCATAACTACAGTACATAGACTTTTTAAGTACAAGTGAAATATTGCTTAAATGACCATATTCAGTACCACAAGCAATTCCACAAAATTTTAAGAAATAAAATAAAATAAATAAATAAAAATCCTGTTGCCGTTTAGTCGATTCTGACTCATAGAGATCCTATTAGACAGAGTAGAGCTGCTCTATAGAGTTTCCAAGGAGTGGCTGGTGGCTTTGAACTGCCTACATTTTGGTTAGCAGCCATAGCTCCCCTTAGCTCTCAACGACTGCGCCACCAGGGTTCCTTTCACACACTAATGTGGAAAAATGATATGAAATATTATCAAGTGAAAGACATAAGTTGTTTTACCATATATGTTAAAAACATGTATATGTGCATTTATTGTTTGTACAATTTTCCTATATTTGCGTAGAAAATGCTTGGAAATATATTAAAGGACTTGGTGTCAATTTTTGCCACTGAAATGAGAATCTGAATGTCTAAACTGGCTTTCTGAAGTGTGAAAGAAAATGACTTGTTGCTGTAGTATTTGTGTACTATCAGGCTACTTTTTTTCTTTTTTTAAAAAATTTGCTTTCTGAATTTATTGCTATTTTTGGAAGATAATTTAAGTAATTTTCTTGAAATTATCTGACAAATAGACAAAAAATAGTTTCAATACTCAATAGAAGAAATATTTCTCTGAAATTAAGAAGACTTGAAGATGCAGATTAGTCACTTTAATGTGGGAAAATTTTATCTTGAATGACTTATTTTGCCTGGTAATATTACTGAAAATCACAATTACGGAACGCTTTGGGCAACCAGGCAAAAGTAGAGGTAACAAATCAGGGATATTAAACCAGTCTGTCATTAGATTAAATAATAACGTTCACAGTGTAGCCAAATTGTATTTATTTTTTAAGTTTCAATTCAAAGCTGCCATACAAGAAAGCCTTCTCTGTCCCAAAAGAATTTGAGGGTATAACTTCTTTAAATTCTCACAGTATTTATTTGGTAGCTCTTATTATACGGAAACACTTGTGACACAGTAGTTAAGAGCTGTGGTTACTAACCAAAAGGTCGGCAGTTTGAATCACAAGCTGCTCCTTGGAAACCCTGCAGGGCAGTTCTACTCTGTCCTACAGGGTCACCATGGGTTGGAATCAACTCACTGACACCAGGTTTTTATTATATTACTTTCAACACTTTAAGGAAAAGCCCATGTTTGTGTATTATGTGATTTGTAGAACCTAGTAGTCAGCAGTTAAGAAATAATATTTTTAAAAAATTAAATATTCATGAGAATTTCTTAAACTTTTTATTTGGAATTTCTAACTTAACTAGGGAAAGTATTATGGGTTTTAATTTGATATTTTAGTTTAGTTTTTTTTTTTTTAATAAGCAGATTTTTAATGCAAGCTGCAGACCCTAAGAAGAGGCAACATCTTTTTACTGATAGGGAACATTTTATTTTTTAGATACACTTGTATTTTTCCTACCACATTATAGGTTTGTGATTTGGGAAGTCCCAGCTCTATTTGTTAATTATAGCTATAGTGGAGAGTGAGAGGGTGCTCACAATAGTTGTAAACATTGAGGAAAATGAGGTGATTATAGTCTTTCATTTTGAATCTCTAAATCCTTTTGTACTAATCCAACCGAAAGATTATTAAATCTCTAAGAAAAGCCTGCTCAGTAAAAAAGCTACATTTAATAAACTAATCTCCATTAGACGTATAAAAGGAAGAGAAAACGAAAATTAAAATTCTAGTCTAACAACACACAATGGTTTATAAAACATCAGAATTTCAGTATTTTAACATACCATTAAATGAACTCAAGGATCTTTACCGTTTTCTTTGCATACACTCACGTTGTCCTTATCAGAGAAAGCCTCTTTCCTTCTATTTTGTAAAATGTTACAAATACCATTCCATATTTGACTCTGAATGGTTTAGATGAGTTTCAGATGTTTATTGGAGGTTCTAAACTTGCCCATTTTGTACTCATTCAGAAAATATTGTAAATTTAATCATTTAGAAGAAATTATTCTGTAATAAAACAGTCATCAACAATGGTTTAAGCAATAGGTTTTTGTTTTGTTTTGTTCTTTTTTTAAAATTTTTGTCGAAAATGCACACGACTAAACAAACACTCATTCAACAATTTCTACATGCACGCGTCAGTGGCATTGGTTACCTTCTTCACATTGTCAACATTCTCACTCTCTCTACCCTTATCATTTTACCACCATTAACTTTTTTTTACTCTCTGCGTCCCTTAAAGTTCTCATCTCTATTTTAAAGTTACTGTTGTCAGTTTGATCTCATACAGATAATTCTTTAAAAGAGCTCAAAGTTCAAGGCTGACTTTTTTTTTTTTTATTGAGGTAAACTGTTGTTAACTTAAAGATGACTTCAAAGGATAGTTTCAGTTCAAGGTTTAAAGATTATTTCAGGACAATAAATTTGGGGGTTTCCCCATTCTCAATGAATCTAGTAAGCCTGGTTTCCATAAGAATTTGATGTTTTGTTCCACATATTTTCTCCTTTCAATCAGGAGCCAGCTACTGGGTCCTTGATCAAAACATTCAGTAATGGTAGCCTGGCACCCATCATTCCTTCTGGTTTCATGTCAAGGGAGGTACTAGTCCACGAAGGCAATTAGACCTACATTTCACTTTCTTCTCCAAGTCCTGGATCTCCTTCTTCTCTACTGTTCCAGGCAAACAAAGGCCAATTGTTGTATCTTAGGTGGCCACTCACAAGCTTTTAAGACCCCAGGCACTACTCACCAAATGAGTAGGTAGAATAGAAAGTCTAAAACCCATGTTAGGCAAATTGACTGAATAAACACATGAACCATGATCCTAAACTTTTGAGCCAAGAAATCTAATCCCATTGAAACAGGCTGCTCAGCCGTATCTTGAACAGTACCTGAACCAATTTTTTTCCTTCTTCTTTCTTCTTTCTCTCCTTTCCCTCCCCAGCCCACCCCTGCCTCCTAGTAAGATCCTGATGTTAGCTCCCCAAATGGTTAAGTGTTAACCAATGTTTCCTCTAAGAGTGTGGAAAACAAGTGGTATTGATCTAAGCCTGTGAAATAAGACGAAGGATGGAGCCAGCTACCCCCTGAGCTGATGGAATAATGTCAGGAAAAGATCAACATGTTTGAGATACAACCACCGAAACCAAACAAAAGAAAGAGAGTGCACATTCCACAAATCCCTAAAACTTATGGCCCCTTTTCCCTTAAAAACCTGAGCCGATTGGTAGTCTGGTGAGACAGACGGCTTTAGGAGGAGATCATTCCCCTCTGTCTTCATATATCGGTATATCTAATAAAGCTCTTGCTACCGCCCTCACCCCTGTCTCAAGAATTGGCTATTTGTGGCAGGCGGCTCTAACTCGTGAAATTGTGGTAACACCATGAGTTGTTTCTTTTATTTTTTTTTTAAGTAGTATCAACAAGTGCAGGATTACGTATCTTTTTATTTTTGGCTGCTATTATTGTTATATAATTATATATAACGTATTTGTCATTTTTTTTTTCTGGTACACAGCTTAATTATATTAATTACATTAGTCAGGGTGTGTAACCATTATTCTTGTTGTTAGGTGCCATTGAGTTGGTTCTAACCCATAGTGGCCATATGTACAATAAAACGCTGCTCCAACCCTTAGTCAATGCCAATTTCCTGATCACCATAGATAAAAACCCACTACCTCCCAGAGAATATTCTCCTTCTGCATCTCACCTCCCATCCCTGGTAACAACTTGTAACCATTGCTCTCCATATATTTACCTATTCTTGTCATTTTATATAAGTGAGACCATGCAATATTTATCCTTTTTTGATTGAGTTATTTCACTCAGTATAATACCTCAATGGGATGGGTTGAAACAGTGGCTGCAAACATTGCAACAGTTGTGAGGTTGGCCCAGAATCAGGTAGTGTTTCGCTTTGAGTTGGAAGTGATTTGTCATGGATTGAATTGTGTCCCTCTAAAATATGTCAATTTGGTTAGGCCATGATTCCCAGTATTGTGTGGTTGTCCTCCATTTTGTGATTGTAATTTTATGTTAAAGAGGATTAGGATAGGGTTATATAACACCTTTACTAAGGCCACATCCCTGATCCAATGTAGAGAGAGTTTCCCTGGAGTGTGGCCTACACCACCTTTTATCTTACAAAAGATAAAAGGAAACAGAAGCAAGCAGAGTGGGGATTTCATAGCATCAAGAAAGAAACCACAGAAGCAGAGTGCACCCTTTCAACCCAGGGTTACTGTGTAGAGAAGCTCCTAGTTCAGGGAAAGATTGAAAGGAAAGACCTTCCTCCAGAGCGAACAGACAGAAAGGCTTCCCTGGGAGCTGACACCCTGAATTTGGGCTTTTAGCCTACTAGACTGTGAGAAAATAAATTTCTTTGTTAAAGCCATCCACTTGTGGTATTTCTGTTATAGCAGCACTAGACGCCTAAGACACGACTCGATGGCTACTGACAACAAAAACAACATCTTTGAAGTTCATCCATGCTGTGATATGCTTCAGGATTTCATTATTCTTTAGGTAATATTCCACTGTATGTACGTATTACGTTTTGTTTATCCGTTCATCTGTTTGTGGCCACTTGTGTTGCTCCCACCTTTTTGTTATTGTGACTAGTGGTGCTTCAATGAACATAGGTGTATGGATATCTGTTTTGTTGCTATTTTTAGGTCCCTAGGGTCACTATGAGTTGGAATTGACTTGACGGCAATACTTTTAGTGGGTTTTTTGGGGGGGAGAGGTATATCATTTTATAGACTATAACAACAACAACAGCAGAAACAAACCCACTGCCTTCGAGGCAATTCTGACTCATAGCGACCCTATAGGACAGAGTAGAACTGCCACATTTCCAAGGACACCTGGTGGATTTGAACTGCCAACCTTTTGGTTAACAGCCATGGCACTTAACCACTATGCCACCAGGGTTTCCATAGGATATATAGCAGTGGAATTATTGGGTCATATGGTAGTTCTTTTTCTATTTTTTTCCTTTTTTGAGAAATTGCCATGCTATTTTCCACAATGTGAAGTCTTTGTGATTTTCAGTATATGCAGTATTTTTATGCAAATAGGATGCACCTTCTATGTTTCTCAATTTGCCAACTGTGTCCTCCTCCACGATGTATTTTCATAAGTGTCACTATGCCAATTTTTTTTTAACATGCTGCTGTAAAAAAATAAGCATAGCACACTTACGAAAAGACCTCGTGGGAGGAGGGTGCAGCTGGCACACACAGAAGGCTCATGTGAAAATACGGTAGAAACATACCATCTGCAAATAAAGATAATTTTACTTTTTCCTTTCCTATTTGGAAACATTTTATTTCTATTTCTTGCTTTATTGCTCTGGCTAGGACTTCCAGCATGATATTGAATAAAAGTAGTATTTTAGTTATCTAAGCCAAAAAAATCAACCCCCTTTGCATTGAGTCCATTCTGACTCATAGCGACACTATAGGGCAGAGTAGAACTGCCCCACAGGGTTGCCAAGGCTATAAATCTTCATGGAAGCAGTCTGCCACATCTTTTTCCTGTGGAGCAGCTGGTGGGTTCAAATCACCGATCTTTCAGTTAACAGCCAAGCACTTAACCACTTCATCATCAGGGCTCATTTTAGTGACCTAGTGTTGCTGTAACAGAAATACCATAAGCAGATAGCTTTAGAAAACAGAAATTTATTCTCTCACAGTTTAGGAGAGTAGAAGTCTAAATTCAGGACACCAGCTCTAGGGGAAGGCTTTCTGTTTCTGTAGGCTCTGGGGTAAGGTCATTGTCTTCTTTCAACATCTGTGGGCCTGGCATTCTAATGGAGGTCTCCATTTCTAGAAGGTTCACAGTGACCCCCAGTACAAAAGACACACTATGCTGCCAGCTCTTCTTTCTCAGTGGTGGTGAGATACTTCCCCTCTCTGCTTGCTTCTCTCTTCTTTCATCTCTTCTGAGATAAAAGGTATGATTGAAGAAAGGGTGTGACTTGAGTAAGGGTGTGTCTGGAGTCACACTCACTTGTAAGTCTGTAACTCAAGATACACCCCACACTGACCCTGCCTCATTAACATACAGAGGTCAGAATTTACAGCACGCCACAAAATGAAGAATAATTTCATCATATCATAAAATGGAGTACAACCACCAAAATACCAGGAATCATGGCCTAGCAAGGTTGACACATGTTTTGGGGGACATATTCAATCCATAATATTCTACCATTTGGCTTCCAAAAATTTATGTGCTTTCCACATGAAAAATACATTCACCCCATCACATCATCCCAAGTCTTAAATCAGCTCCAAGCCTATAATCTCATCTTCTGAGTTATCTAAATCAAATATGGGTGAGGTGTCAGGCATATTCCACCCTGGGGCAAAATTCTTCACCTGAGAAGCTGTGAAATCTAAAATACAAGTTATCTGCTTCCAAAATGCAATGTTGGAACAGGCACAAGGTAGACATTTCCATTACAAATGAGAGAAAGTGGAGGGAAAGATGGGATAATGGACAGCAAGCAAGTCCAAAACCCAGCAGAACAATTTATATTAACTCTCCAGGCTTGAAAATAATCCTCTGTTCTCTAAGACCCTCTGGGCATTGGACCTTTCCTCCAGATTCTGGGTGTTGGCCTTGTTCTCTGGGTTCTGAGTGGAAGCCCCTCAGCCCTGGTCTTCAGCTCCTCCTTCCAGGCCCCCTGGATGGCAACTCTGCTCCTTCAGCTTTGGGCAGACCCATTTTCCTAGTCCATCTTAGTGGTGACTCTAATCCTTCTGCCCTTGCAGGCCCTGTTCTGCTACTTGGGCATGGCAGCCTCCCCCCATCAGCTTTGGGAGGTGGCACCATTCCCGTCACACCTTAACAGCAGCTCCACACTCCAAAACTGAGATGGCAAAGATCCAACTTTGAAACCTAGGAGGTTGTGGTTTTCTGCTGCAGTCACTGGCTATATTCATCAATCTCAGGCTTTATTTCTTTAACAAAGATTGTGTAGCCACTTCCTTGAAGTGCCCTTAGTTTGCACAACAGAAGGTTTTCCAAATCTTTAATTCTGTTTTCATTTTGCAAAGTTCATTTTTAAGTTCATCACTTTCCTCTAGCATTTTACTATAAGCAACAAGGAGAAACTATGCAGTCCCAGTAAAAGCAAATGTCATGGGTTGAATTATGTCCCCCCCCCAAAAAAATATGTGTTAACTTGGTTAGGCCATGATTCCTGGCATTGTGTGGTTGTCCTCCATTTTGTGATTGTAATTTTATGTTAAAGAGGATTAGGGTGGGATTATAAAATCCTTACTAAGGTCACATCCCTGATCCAATGTAAAGGGAACATCCTTGGTGTGTGGCCTGCACCACCTTTTATTTTACAAGACACAAAAAGAAAGGGAAGCAAGAGTTAGGGACCTCCTACCATCAAGAAAGCAGTGCTGGGAGCAGATCACGTCCTTTGGACTCAGGGTCCCGGCGTGGAGAAGCTCCTATTCCCAGGGAAGATTGATGAGAAGGCCGACAGAGAGAGAAAGTCTTCCTCTGCAGCTGACACACTGAATTTGGACATTTAGCCTACTTTATTGTGAAGAAATAAATTTCTTTTTGTTAAAGCCATCCACTTGTGGTATATCTGTTATAGCAGCACTAGATAACTAAGACAGCTGGTTTAGAAATTTCATATCCAAGTTCATCACTTACAAGTTCTACCTTCCACCAAACATTTGAATATAATTCAGACAAATTCTTTGCCACTGCTCAAAAAACATCTCCTTTCTTCCATTGTCCAACTACATGTTCATCATTTTCTTTTAAAGCCTCACCAGAAGCACATTTAACATCCGCATGTCTAGCAACATTCTGTTGCTGGTACCATATGTATTCTCTAAGACAATAGAGACTTTCTATATAGCTCTCCTCACTTCCTTCTGAGCCCTCACCAGAATTGCCTTTGACATCCATAATTCCACCAACAGTGTCTTCAATGAAATCTAGGCTTTTACTATTAGGCATTTTAAAAATCTTCCAGCCTCTACCCATTACCCAATTCCAAAACCACTTCTATGTTTTTGGCATCTGCTAGAGTAAAAAAAAAAAAAAAAAAAATTTTTTTAACACCTCACTATTCTGGTACCAAATTCTGTTTTAGTTATCTAGTGCTGTTATAACAGAAATACCACAAGTGGATGACTTTAATAAACAGAAGTTTATTTTCTCACAGTTTGGGAGGCTAGAAATCCTAATAGGGGGCACTGGTTCTAGGGAAGGCTTTCTTTGCTGGCTCTGAAGGAAGATCCCTGTCTCTTTTCAACATCTGTGAGTCCAGCATTTCTTGGAGATCTCCATTTCTAGGAGGTTATCACCACAGGGACCCAGGTCCAAAGGACTCGCTCTGTTCCTGGCTCTTCTTTCCTGGTGGTAGTGAGGTTCCTCCCCTGTCTGTTCACTTATATCTACTTTTATCTCTTGTAATATAAAAGGTGTGACTCAAGCAAGGGTGACTTGAGTAAAGGTGTGACTAGAATCACATCTTATTGTAAGGCTGTGACTAAAGATACTCCCGACACTGATCCTGTCTCATTAACGTATAAAAACCAAAACCAAGCCCACTGCCGTCGAGTCGATTCCAACTCTTAGCAACCCTATAGAGGTTAGGGTTTACAATACATCACACAATGAAAGGGAACTGCATCAGATCACAAAATGGAGGGCAACCACACAATACTGGGACTCATGGCCTACCCAAATTGACATATATTTTTGGGAATACAATTCAATCCATGACAAATTGTGACAGTGAAATTCTTGTCTCATTCTCATTCTCAAGGGAAAAGCTCTCAGTCTTTCTCCATTCAGTATAATGTTGGCAGTTGGTTTTTCATAGATGCCCTTAATCATGTTAAGAAATTTTCCTTTTATTCCTATCTTGTTGAGAGTTTTTATCAGGAAAGGGAGTTGGATTTTATCAAATGCTTTTCCTGTGTCTATTGAGATCATCATGTGGTTGTTTTCCTTTGTTTTATAAATCTGGTGTATTACATCGATTGATTTTCCGATGTTGAACCATCCTTGTATTGCTGTTATAAATCACACTTGGTCATGGTGTACACTTATTTTATTATGTTACTGAATTCTGTTTGCTAGAATTTTGTTAAGGATTTTTGCATCTATATTCATGAGAGTTATTGGTCTGTAGTTTTCATTTCTTGTGATGTCTTTGCCTGGCTTTGGTATCAGGGTAATGATGGCTTCATGGAATGAGTTAGAGAGTGTTCTTTCCTCCTTTCTGTTTTGGAAGTGTTTGAGTAGAATTGTGTTAATTCTTCTCCGAATGTTTGATAAAATTCTCCAGTGAAACTGTCTGCCCCACGACTTTTTTTTGTTGGGAGGTTTTTGATGACTGATTCATTCTCTCGTTAGAGGTATATTAAAATTTTCTAATTCTTTATGTGTTAGTTTAGGTAGGTGATTTATTTCAGGGAATATGTCCATTTCATCTAAGTTTTCAAGTTCTTTGGAGTATAACTTTTCATAGTATGAAAACTTTTGCAGCAGCCATCAACAGGGAAGTGCCAAAAATTCAAGCCAGATTCAGAAGAGGAAGTAGAGTGATGTCAGGTAGATCTTGGCTGAAAGCAAAGAATACCAAAAAGATATTTACCTGTGTTTTATTGACTATGCATTGTGTGGGTCATAACAAATTATGGATAATATTGTAAAGAATGGGAATTCCAGAACACTTAATTGTGCTCATGCAAAACCTATACATAGACCAGGAGGCAGTTGTTCAAACAGAACAAGGTGATACTGTGTGGTTTAAAATCAGGAAAAGTGTATGTCTGAGTTATATTCTTCCACCTTACTTATTCATATGAATGCTAAGCAAATAATCCAAGAAGCTGGGCTATATGAAAAAGAACGCAGCATCAGAATTGGACGACTACTCTTTAAAAAACCTCTGATATGCAGAACTTGCTGAAAGTGAAGAGGACTTGAAGAACTTACTGATAAAGATCAAAGGGCACAACCTTCAGTATGGATTACATCTCAGTATAAAGAAAACAAAAATCCCTATAACTGGACCAATAAGCAACATCATGTTAAAGGGAGAAAAGATTAAAGTAATCAAAAATTTAATTTTTTTTTCTTGGATTCACAATTTATGTCCATGGAAGCAACAGTCAAGAAATCAAACAATGCATTGCATTGGGCAAATCTGCTGCAAAAAATCTCTTTAAAGTGTTCAAAAGCAAAGATGTCACTTTGAGGACTGAGGTGCACCTGACCCAAGCCATTGTGTTTTCAGTCAGCTCATATGCATGTGAAAACTGGGCAATAAATAAGGAAAACTGAAGAATAATTTATACATTTTGAATTACGGTGTTGATGAAGGATATTGAATATAACTTGGATTGCTAGAAGAAGGAACTAATCTGTCTTGGAAAAGTTAAAGGCAGGATGCTCCTTGGAAGCGAGGATGGCAAGACTTCATCTCACATACTTTGAACATGAAATCAGTCCCTGGAGAGGGACATCATGCTTGGTAGAGCACAGGGTCACCGAAAAAGAGAAAGACCCTCAACGAGATGAATTGACACAGTAGCTGTAACAATGGGTTCAATGATTGTGAGGATGGCACAGGACTGGGCAGTGTTTTGTCCTGTTGTACATAGGTGCTAGGAGTCAGAATGGGCTCCACAGCACCTAACAACAGCAGAAAAGAAATATGTCTCTTTAGACAATCATCAGTGATTGTTAATTTTTAATGAGTTACTAGTTAGCAGAGAGCTACCAATCATTTATTTATTAAGGACTGAAGTACATAACTACTATTCTGAATATCTAATATGCAGGATAAATGGCTGAATAGTCATCCTATACCCACAAAAAGTCATGACTAGTGTTTTCTTCTGTAAATAGTACTGAGTTATCTTCAGCATAAGTATATAAGACTAAATGTCTTTGTCAGAAAACAAGAAATACTAAATATAGGAACATAAAAATAATCCAGTGTAATTGACTAGACAAACTGATTTATAATATTTGAATGTGGGTTCTTTATGTGGCGCATGAACTCTGTTCTCTCCAAAGCTCATTCCGTGTGCATGTGTCTATTTGTTTACTCAGGTTTAGTGTTTTTGTCTTAAATATTTTGACACTGTGCTCTTAGGTACATACACATTTGGGATTGTTATATCCTCCTTGAGAATGGAGCCCTTTATAATTGTACCATGCCTATATTTATCCCTGATAATCTTCCTTGTTTAGAAGTCTATGTATACACACTCCAGCTTTCTTTTGGTTGGTGTTTGAATGGTATATCTTTATCCATCCGTTTTTTTAACTTAGCAAAGTCTTTATGCTTAATGTGGGTTTCTTGTAGCTGTCATTGTTGCTGTTTGATTAATCCAATCTGACAATTTCTGTCTTTTTTCTCTCCTTTTTTTTTTGTTGAGAATATACACACACACACACACACACAAAATACCAATTCGACTGTTTCTAACATGTACATTTCAGTGATACTGATTGCATTCTTTGAATTGTGTAACTATCCTCACCCTCCTTTTCTTACTTGTTCCTCCCCCATGAACATAAACTCACTGCCCCTTAAGCTTCCTACCTAATCTTTCAAGTTTGCTGTTGTCACCTTGATCCCATATAGACAGTCCTTAAAAGAGCATAATGCTCAAGGCAGTTGTTGTTTTACTAGTTAAGCAAAACTATTGCTTAGGAGCCTGAAGACATTATGCTGAATGAAATAAGTCAATCACAAAAGGACAAGTATTGTATGATCTCACTTATATATAAAGACAAGAAAAGGCAAATGTATAGAGACCAAAGTTTATTAGTGGTTACCAGGACCAGGAAAGAGGACGAAAGGCGGGAGAAGGTTAATGTTGATGGAAAAATTGTACTGGTTAAGTAAAGTAGGGTTGTACAGCTGCATATTGTAAATGTTGTCAATAAGTTGTATACCTGTAAAAAGCTGAATTGACAGAAGTCATGTGATAGATATATTTACACAATGACAAAAAAAAAGTAGCTGCTGAGGTTGCTTATGTACAGCTAAAAACCTCATGGGATTTGGTCCTTTTGTTTGAAAGTTTAGGGTCATAGTTTCAGTGAACACCCCAGTTAATTGGCCTAATAACATGTTTAGTGCTTCTATTCTACCTCCTAGTTCATTGTGTAGTGCCTGGGGTCTTAAAGGCTTGCAAGCAGCCATTTGAGGCACAACAATTGGTCTGGAGCAACATAAGAAGAAGGAGAGTCAGGAATAGGAGGATATGGAATGTGTGGACAACTGCCTCCATGAACAACTGCCTCCTTTGCCAAGAAACCAGAAGAACTGTCTGGTGCCCAGGTAAAATTGCTGAACATTTTGATAAAAAATTCAATAGAAGAATCTTGATCAAAAGGGGGGGAATTCAGAACAGGTTTTCAAAGTCTCATGGATTCCAGACTTTCTGGAACCATGGAGGCTGGATGAACCCATGAAACGATTGTGCTGAGATAATCCTTAGGCCTTAAACTATAAATATCCCTTGAAGCCTTTTCAGTCTGTCTTTTAACTGGTGTGTTTAGACAGTTTGCATTGAAATTGATTATTAATATAATCGGATTTAAATTTATCTTCTTGCTAGCAGTTCTATTTGTTGTGTTTATTCTTTTATTTTTCTAGTTTTAGTTGAGGATTTTTATGATTTCATTTTATCTCCTCAGTTCACTTACTATTTGTGTCTCCAATTTTACCATTATTAATAGTTGCCCTAAAGTTTAAAATACACACTTTAAAATCATCTTAGTCTACCTTCGAATGTTATTACATCTCTTTTTGTGTAGTGTGAGAATCTTATAACAGTGCATTCTTACTTCCCTCTTCCTATCCTTTGTGTCATTATTGTTTTACATTTACTTTTATATAGAAACCTGAAATGCATTCTTAATATTGTTGCCTTAAACAAAAGTTTATCATTTTTAACACTAGCAATAAGAAATAAATGTTATTACATTTTGATTTTATTTATCCCACTTATGATTCTCTTCATTACTTTGTGTAGGTCCAAGTGTCTGATCTATGCCAAATTTCTACTGCTTGAAGTAATCTATTTAATATTTCTATAGAGTAAACATGTTGCCAATAAATTCCTTCAGTGACTGTTTGAGCATTTTTTTTTTCTTTCACTTTTGAAGGGTATTCTACTGGATGTAAAAGTCTGAGTTGATAGTTTCTTTTTTCTGTTTCTCTTTCAGCACTTTAAAGGTGTCACTTTGTTGTCTTGTTGCCTGCACACTTTCTGAGGAAAAGTTTGCTCAAATTCTTATTCTTTTGTCTCTGTAAGTGCACCACCACTCCCAGCTGCCTTCATGATTTCTCTTTAGATTTCAGCAGTTTGGAAATGATGTGTGTAGGTGTGGGCTTGTATTGTTTGTTTGAAAGAAAATAGAAGAAGAACTGATGTGCCTGAACTGTGGTGTTGGCAAAGAATATTAAATATACCAGGAACCACTAAAAAAGCAAACAAATCAGTCTTAGAAGAAATACAGCCAGAATGTTCCTTAGAAGTGAGGATGGTGAGATTTCAATTTGCTTACTTTGGACACATCATAAAAAAAAAAAAAACAAAAAAAAAAACTCTAGAAAAGGACATTATGTTGGTAAAGTAGAGGGCCAACAAAAAGGAAGGAAACTCTCACAGGGCTGGATTGCCACGACAGTGGACTCAAACATGAAAATGAAGCAGGATCAGGCAATGTTTTGTTCTGTATACATAAGGCCTTCCTCAATAGGAACAGACTCAATGGCAAATAAAAACGGCCTGAACCTCTTGGATATGCCTGCAGGCTACAGGACTCAATGCTCTTCCTCTTACAGATTAAGCCCTTCATTCTATAAAGGAGATAAGGACAAAGAATCTAGGTAGATTTCTAGTCTATATTCTTTTGATCTCTTTCCCAAGCAAGTACTTCAGGGGGTTCTCTCTGATCATCCCCAGGAGAGCCTGGAGGAAAAGACCACAAATACCAGTAAGCCCCCATGAGGTTCCTACTCTCATGCTAACCCACACTCAGGCTTTATCAATGTATTAAAATTTGAAGTTTAATTTTCCTACTGACTTCTACGTTGTCCAGTATCATCTCTCCCAGGAAAACAAATGCTTGGGAGCTGTTTTTCCCTTCAGGTGCCTGATTCTTTCTCTATATCAGGTCAGTTGCTTGCCTTGTGACCTCAGTTCTCTGAGGAATTCAATAAATGTTGTTAACTTGGGATATATCCAGAGTTTTTCTTGTTAGGGGCATGGGATGGCATTCTTTTAGCTCTCTACATCTCCAAGCTGAAACTCAAAGTTCAAAAAATATATATTTCAGTAAATGCAGAGTTAATGGAAATCAGTAAGAAAAGTGTTCAACTGCATTGAAAAAAACAAATGAGTTATCTAATCCAAACATGCGTGCATGTGCTGGGGTTGGGGCTTGCCAAATAGGTAATATGGGATTTAGTGTGATCAAGGCAGTTTACGAGGCTTATGATCAATAAAAGAACAAATGAGAAAAGAGTACAGGGTCCTGCGTGAAGTGGAAGCTTGGGAGTCAATGGAAGAGAATGAAAAATCTAGCCATTAGAGTCAAGCTGTTTAGGCAAGAACAATCTGTAGGTGCTATATGGCGGACAGTGAAATTTTGTAAAAGGGGTCAAGTAGCTCATCTATCTTCTAGCATATAATTTCTGAAAAGCAGAATTTTCAAACAGTTCTCTCCTCTTTCCATTTCATGAGTTTGATTTATAAAGAGTTTCAATCTGATTGCCAACCTTTTGGTTGTATTTGGTGTAATGCAGTCTTTGTTTCTCCTGATAGTTCTTCTCACTAGACTTGCTAATATGGTTAGATATGACATTGCAGAGGTTCCAAAATCTTCTGTATGTTAAAACTAGGCAATTGTGACATTAAATAACGCTAAATTAAAAACCTATTGCTGGAAAGATTTTCATATAAAACATTCCCAAGTGTTTTCATAGAGTGAAAAGGAAGGGATACCATACCTGCATTCCACAATGTTTTGGTCACAGTACTTCTTGCAACAGTCCATGACCTACTGGAGAGTTCGAAATATTGCTAGTCACAAGCTTTAGTTTTACGAGGTATTGATTAGCTGCAAAGATAAAGTTATTAATAGAAACAAAAACCAAAAAAAAAATTGCCATCGAGTTGATTCCAACTCATAGTGACCCCATAGGACAGAGTAGAACTTCCCTATAGGGTTTCCAAGACTATAATCTTTAGGAAGCAGATTGCCACATCTTTATCCAGCAAAGCCACTGGTGAGTTTGAACCGCCAATCATTTGGTTAGTAGCTGAGCACTTAATCACTGTGCCACCAGGGCTCCTCAACATAGACCCAAACCCATTGCCATCAAGTAGGTTTCAACTTATAGTGACCCTATAGAACAGAGTAGAACCGCCCCCATAGAGTTTCCAAGGCTGTAAGTCATTATAGAAGCAGACTGCCACATCCTTCTCCCACGGAGCAGCTGGCTGGTAGGTTCCAACCACTGACCTTTCAGTTAGCAGCGAAGCACTTAACCACTGCACCACCAGGCTCCCCAAATGGTATATTTAAGAAAAATCTCATTGCTATTGAATCGATTCCAACTAATAGAAACCTTATAAAAAAAAAAAAAAAAATAGAAACCTTATAGACAGTATTAAATAGAGCATAATGCTTGCTCCTCCAAAATAATAGACTATAAGATGCAGGTGGGGCAAGGCAAATATTGATAACATAATGAAACAATCTTGACCAAAGTGAAATAAAGCTTAATTAGAAAAACGTAGTAAGTGATTAGTCATCTAGTGCTGCTATAACAGAAATACCACAAGTAGATGACTTTAGCAAAGAAATTTATTCTCTCACAGTCTAGGAGGTTACAAGTCCAAATCCAGGGCACTGGCTCCAGGGGAAGGCTTTCCCTCTCTGTCGTCTCTGGAGGAAGGTCCTCGTCATCAGACTTCCCTTGGTCTGGGAGCATCTCAGTGCAGGAACCTCAGGGCCAAAGGACTCTGTCTGTTCCTGGCACAGCTTTCTTGGTGGTATGAGGTCCCAACATTTCTCTGCTCGCTTCTTTTATATCCCAAAAGAGATTGGCCTAAGACACTATCTAATCCTGTAGATCTCATCAGTATAACTGCCACTAATCCATCTCATTACATCATAGTGACAGGATTTACAACACTTAGCGGAATCAAATCAGATGACAAAATGGTAGACAGTCATACAATACCTAGCCAAGTTGACAGATATTTTGGGGGGACACAATTCCATCCATGACAGTAAGCATTTGGAAATTTTAATTATAAACAATCCTCCTTGAACATGCATGTATTTGATTATTTTCTGTTGTGTTCAAAAAAGTAAATTTTCCTGAGTGGAGGTTGGAAATCCCACAGACAGGATTTTAACAAGAAATCAAAATGTACATATTGTTACATTTATCGGTAAACCACCACATAGGGTAAATTCAATGTTGATAGCTTCACAACATTTGAGAACCTCATTGTTTTACCTAAACACTGCTGAAGAATATCCAGCAGCTGGATGTATTGTCCATGAAAAATTACAAAATCAAGTCATAGCATAATTTAATACTACACTAATTTGTGGACATTTATCATCTCAGTTGTTTCAAGAGTGTGCTACAACATTGATATATTATCCTCAAATCAGTTTAAAGATTTACTATTTTAAGATACTTAGAGGAGACCAGTCATTAATTTATTCCTGTTGTTTTAATGCACTAAATGCTAACAAAGAAGTTTGCAAGAATAAATACACCCACTCACGTCCAATTACGATAAACCAAATCTGAAAAATAATTCAGCCAAGGTAGAGCATATTTTGGGAAAGTCACATAATACTATTTTATCTAGCAATGCTAATATCATGCACTTCACTAATATTCCATATTAACTGGTTATATTTCACAGAAATAATTTTGGGTTTAAGGCGAGCATTTTACTTAATGTTTAAGATTTAAAAAAATAACATTCCTAATGTGAGCTAGACTCATTCACAGCTAATTAATACATGTCTATATTCCCCCACCCCTTTAATATTTGGCCCCATGTTATTTCATACTCTGTAAATTCTAGAATATACATTGTAAAGAAAACAGAGTAAACAGTGAAGTAAGTATGTGGATGAACCTTGGGTATGCCACATAATTACCTGTAACTTTTGAATATTTATCTACACTTACTCCTCTTCAATTTTCTCAGTTTAAGCTTTGAAAAATATCCATCTTCAAGTGACTTCGTAAGATTGAGCTAAATAATATATTTTAAGCACGTAGAAGAAGGCTTGGTACATTGGCTCAAGAAAATATTTTCTTTCACTCAAATGTGTTGATGCATATTAAACTATGTCATCAAGAGAGATGCCCTATTTTTTTGGCCACCATATTTCCATCCACCACTTATTCATTTATTTATTCAACAGTTATTTCTTGAAGTTATTTGAGGCTCTGGGAATATAGCAATGAAGGATAAACACAAATGTAAGCCTATAGCAGGTTAGATAGTGATAACATAAGGAAAAATAATAAGCTATGAAGGGGATAGTAGAGGGGTAAGAATCTGAGGCAGGAAACTGCCAGCATAATTAAAGATCACCAAGAGGTTTAGGGTAGTTGAAGTAGAATGAGGGAAGAAGTGTCTAATAGGACTGAGCATAGCTGGGGCTGGATTATGTAGGGCTCATAGTCATTCGTTAACTAATTCTTACTCTTTACATTACGTTGTACATATCACACACTGTATTAAAGTCTGTGAAAACACTAGAGCACTCTTTGGGTGTGAAGTGACCACAAGGAAACTGGTAATTATCAATGGAGATGATAAGTAGTATGACAGAATTAAGGGATGCAAGGAAGGCATATACATGGAAAAACTGACGAATATATCATAGATTGAAAAAGTGGCTTAAATTGAGACTTGAAGAAAGAATGGGAATTATTAAGGTAAATTGACTTAAAGAAGGGTTTTGCACTTTCACAAGTTGGGCAACCATCACAACTATCTAATTCCAGAACATTTTCAACCCTCCAAAATGGAAGCCCAGTACCCATCAGCAGCCACTCCCCATTGGTCTCTCCTTCCAGCCCTAGGCTAGAACCAAAAGTGATTAATACTTTTGCATGTGGCTTTCCTAGCCATGGTCTTGTAACTCCTCTGGAAGTATAACAAAAAACAAACCTGTTGCTGTTAAGTCTAAAGTCTATTCTAACTCATAGCAACCTAATAGCGACCCTATAGGACAGAGTAGAACTACCCCATAGGGTTTCCAAGGAGTGCCTGGTAGCTTCGAACTGCCAACCTTTTGGTTAATAGCCATTGCTCTTAACCACTATGCCACCAGGGTTCCGCCTGGAAGTATAGAACGTATCATATTGGCTGTCAAATAGTAGCTGCAAAGAGCATGGCAGCCATTAATATTTTTACTTTTACTGTAATTTTCAATATCAAACGTTACAGTTTTCTGTTCTTCATCCATCATTCCTGTGCAATTTATGAGGTTTCTGGATTGATGATTTTGTCACCCACTAGATTAATACAATTTAACATTTTCCAAAACTTGACAGCTAATGAAAGATGTGGTAGTTTTATAATTGTTTTGTTTTAAATGCCTCTTATAACAATTAATATTATAATGCTTCATTGCCTAATATAAGCTTATTTCTTCTAGATTGTCACACATCTATCTCCCATATAAAGAAACCCAGTGCCATCGAGTCAATTCTGACTCAAAGTGACCCTATAGGACAGAGTAGAACTGCCCCATAGAGTTTCCAAGGAGCGCCTAGCAGATTCGAACTGCGAACCCTTTAGTTAGCAGGTATCCCATATATCAGTACTTAAAATAGATTTTGTGCTTTCCTTGCTTACAGAAATACATTTTTAATTTTCCACCTAAGAATGCACCTGACAGTATAAGCACACCTCATCTATATCATAGATTAATAAAAGCCGAAAAGCCAGTGCCGTCGAGTCGATTTTGACTCATAGCAACCCTATAGGACAGAGCAGAACTGCCCCATAGAGTTTCCAAGGACCGCCTGGTGGATTCAAACTGCCGCCCCTTTGGTTAGCAGCCGTAGCACTTAACCACTACGCCACCAGGGTTTCCCATAGATTAGTAGTTCTTGCAAACATCCAGATTCAGGGGAGTCTGCCAGTGTAATTTCCCCCTGAATGTTAAACATTGGTGTAATCCACTTTTCCATGTCACTAATTTAAAAGAAGAACATTAAACGACTAGCCTCCTCTTACAGGTTTTACTTTAATGGTGTCTTTAGGGATGTCATTTAATTTGTTACTGACAGGTTTAAAATGTTACTGAAAACAAGATACGTGAATGCAAACATTTTGAAATGTCATGCTATGCACACTGAATACTTGACCTCATTTATATTCATCTTCTATCTAATATACATAAAGCACATCTGGCATTTGGTATTTTGCATATAAAAATATTACACATCCTTGTCACTGCCAAATGTATCCACCTACTTCTGATATTCAGGAATAAAATCCCTTAATATTAGGAAAACTTTAGCAACTAAAGGCATTACTTATCCTTAGTTTTAATTCACTGACATCCAAAGACTAGAGGAGTTATCAGATACGTGTAAGAAAAAAAATCTTAGTTTAAAACTCTTTAGTTAGAGAGCGATATGAAACATATTTATTGTTATTTCCTCTTAAATGGGAATTTTATCTTGATGTTCCCACGTTAAGTGCAGTTCCCAGAACCTAATAGCCATACTGTAATATTTAATTGAAGAATTAATCTGATTCTTTGCTATACTAACTTACTGCAAGGTATTTCACACAGGTTCCAAGATAAATACTTTTTATGGAATTTCAAATAAATAATAGTACTGGTCTTAGTGATTAAGTGCTACGTCTGCTAACCAAGAGGTAGGCAGTTCGAATCTGCCAGGGTCTCCTTGGAAACTGTATCGGGCAGTTCTATTCTGTCCTATAGGGTGGCTGTGAGTCGGAATCGACTAGACAGCAGTGGGTTTTGGTTTTAATAGTATTAAATATATTAAAAAAATATTTTTTCTTACTAATAATTAATTTTCCATGTGATGGAATCTTTATCCCTGCACTGTTTCTCTTTTATCTTCTAAGGACTTGCAAATTCTAATCTTTTTTCTGTCTTTGAAACCTATCAGCCAGGAATACTAAAGAGGACATTCAAAATGTAGTTTTAGCTACTCCAAGAGACAGACATTTTAATCATAGCTAAACAGAAGACTGGCTAAGAGCATACTATTTTTCAGTATAAATAATCTCATTTTCTCATAAATGTTCTGCACAAATGCTTCAATTCCATTACCTCACCCTCAGCTCTGTCCATCCAGACTGTAGCAGTACAGAAGTATGCCAGTGAAATACATTTGTAGTGGTCTGAGAAGAAAAAGAAGCTGGATTCAGATGGAGTAGCCCCAAGGGAGGGGGAGGGGAAAAGAGTTTTGGGTTTCCTCATTACCACAACCTCCTGGGGCTGCCCTGAATCCATTTGTGCTGTTAAGAGAGAGTATGCTGAAGAACAAAAGTTGTAAAATGAATAGGAGAGCAGGTCACCACGAAAAAACCAATCGCCTTTGAACTTTGTATGAAATAGAAGATCCAATTCTAAACTGAAGCAAGAATTTGTTTTGTACACAGTTCTTGACCTCAAGTAAACACATGTCAAATAACACTAAAAAAGATATTTATTTAAAAAACTGCCTGTATTAGAAAAGAATAAAGATCTTAAAATCAATAACCTAGTTTTTACTTTAAGAAGGAAAAGAATAACAAACTAAACCTAAAGCAAGCAAAAGGAAAAACAAAATAATAACAAATAAAGTGTAAAATCAATATAATAGAAAACATAAAAACCAAAAGAAAAAATCAATTAGCCCAAAAGTTGGCTCCTGGAAAAGATCAAGAAATTCCAGATTGATAAGAAAATACTATTAAAGATGTCATGGCAAAAAATTAGACAAATTAGATAGGAGATTCAAATTTCTAGAATGACACAGATGACTGAAACTGACTTAAGAAAAAATAGAACGTCTGAGTAAACCTGTAAAAGGAAAGAAATTTAATAAGAAATTAAAAACTTTCCACAAAGAAAAACTCAGGCCCAGAATTCTATGAAACAATTAGAAAAACAAATAATACCAAGCCTTCACAAACTCTTCTAGAAAATGAAGAGTGAAAAAAACAAAAACAAAAATTCTAAATAGATTTATCCCATATGCACCAGGTTGATTTAATATATGAAAATCAATTTACGAAATACATTGTAATAATAGATTCAATGATTAAAAAAACGTAGTATTTCAATAGCTGCAAAAAGCATTTGACAAATACCCATTTATGTTAAAATATGCTGAACAAATTTGAAATAGAAGGAACTTCCTCAATCTGATAAAGATTATTTACAAGAAGCCTACATCTAACTTTCTACATAATGATGAAAGGCTGAGTGCTTTCTGCCTGAGATAAAGACAAGGATATATGTTCTCATCATATCCATTCAACATTATACTAGAGATTTAGACAAGGTAATCTGGCAAGAAAAATAAATGAAATGATCCAGATTGGAAGAAGGAAAATTGTTTTTATTCACTCATTGTTATGAATTGAATTGTGCCCCCCTAGAAATTAGTGTAGTAAAATCCTTAGCCCTATATCTGTGGAGGAAACTCTGGTGGCGTAGTGGTTAAGTGCTATGGCTGCATCCAAAAGGTTGGCAGTTCAAATCCACCAAGCGCTCCTTGGAAACTCTATCGGGCAGTTCTACTCTGTCCTATAGAGTCGCTATGAGTCGGAATTGAGTCGAAGACAGTAGGTTATACCTGTGGAGCTAGTTCCATTTGTGAATAGGGCTTTACATTGTTACGTTAATGAGGCCATATCAGTATAGGGTCTCTCCTAAATCAATTACATTTAAGATATACAAAAGCAGATTAGGCACAGAAGAAAGCAAGCAGGAATGAGTAAAGATAGATGCTTTATGGAGAGCTCCAAGGAATGCCAAGAAGAGTGCTGGAGAAGCTGAGACAAGGATTACTGTCTAGAGCAGACAGAAAAAGTCTTTCCCTAGAGGTGGAACCCTGAAGTTGAAATTCTAGCCTCCTAACCAAACCCAGTGCCATTGAATCAATTCTGACTCATAGCAACTCTATAGGACAGAGTAGAACTGTCCCATAGGATTCCTAAGGCTATATGGAAGCAGACTGCCACATCTTTCTCTTGCGGATCAACTGGTGGGTTTGAACTGCCGACCTTTTGGTTAGAAATCGAGCATTTAATCACTGTGCCACCAGGGCTCCTCAGCCTCCTAAACTCTGAGAAAATAAATTTCTATTTGTTAAAGACACTCCCTTGTGGTATTTCTGTTCCTAAGAATCTAGGACATTAGTGAAATGACTTTGTAGTAATTCCAAGGGATCCACAAAAAAGCAAATAAATAAAACAACAAACTAGAATTAATAAACTAATTCAGCAACTTCACAGGATACAAGACCAATAAACAAAAATCAGTTGTATCACTATATACTATGAACAATTCAAAAATGAAAGACAATTCTGTCTACAATAGCATCGAACAAAATAAAATACTTAAGAATGATTTTACAAAAGAAGCAAAAAATTTGTGCATTGGAAACAGCAACAACAAACAAAACCTGAAAGAAATTAAAGTACCTTTTTTTTTAATATAAAGGCAGAGACAATCTATATTCATAAATTGGTAGACCCATTATTAATATGACAATTATTCTTTTCAAATGGATTTGTAGATTCAATGTAATCACTGTGATCTATAGATTCAATGTAATCCCCATGGAAAAAAACCATGAGGATTTCTTTTTCAGCAGAAATTGGCAAGCTGTTATTGAAATTTGTACGGAAATGAAAAATTATCAAAACATCTGAAACAACTTTGACAATAAATAATAAAGTTAGTGGACTTATACACTTGGATTTCAAAGCTTACTGCATAGATACAGTAAGCAAGACATCGAGGTATGGGCACAGGTTAGACATAGAGATCAATGGAACAGAAGAGTAATAAAATAATCCTTGCATTTATGGGTAACTGATTTAGACAATGATACCATGACAATTCAATGAGGAAACAAGAGTCTTTTCAACTAGTGGTTCTGTTACAATTGGATATCCACTTTCAAAAAAGATCAGTTTAGATGCAAATCTCACACCATACACAAAAGTTAACTTGAAATGGCTCTTAGACCTAAATGTAACAGCTAAAATTATAAACATGAACAAGTTAAGGAAAAATGGTACAATACAGATGAACTCTGAACACATTATTCTAGGTGAAAGAAGTCAGACACAAAAATCGTGTGTCGTAAGATCCATTTATGAAAAACATCCAAAAAATATAAGAACTGCTCCAGTTTAGTGGTTTTTTTATAGAGACAGAAAATAAACTAGTTTTTTCTGGTACTATAAGGAAAACAGGAAATGTCTGTAATTGGCACAAGAGAACTTTTTAAGATGATGAGAAAATTGGACTATAGTGATGATTAAACAGGTCTGTAATTTATCAAATTATCAAAAATTATAGAGGTGTACACTTAAAATGCATGAATGTTATGGCATATAAAATATACCTCTATAAAATTATTAAAAATTGACTTGAATTATAAATCACAAATGTCAAAGGAAAAACTAGAACTTTTAGAAATAAAGTAAAAATACATTTAATTATCATATAGGAAGTTTTATGAAACAAGGCACTAGAAATTTCCTCCCAAATTAATATATTTATAAATATCAAATTTAATAAGTTCTCTTTATCGAGGCACTTTAAAAAAAAAAAAAAAAAAGGAGACACTGACACGGTTAACCAGAGAATGAGCAACCACGGGGAAACAGGGACTGTTTTCGGAGCCTGGAGCCAGTGTCCCAGTCAGAAAACCTTGGCGCCGGGTTTTGGACTGGGCTCAGGGGAGCTGAGTATGGCATCCTGAGATGGCGCAAACACAGGACGCAGCCCTAGCCCCCAGAAGTGACCTCGGGGAAAGCCCAGGCAGTGCACGCAGACAGTGCAGCGACGCGGCTGACAGGAGGAGAAGTCACCGGGAGGCAGCCACTGGTTTTGGAGCCTGGAGTGTGGCGTCTCAGCTGGGGAACCTTGGCACTGGGCTTTGGACTGGGAGAGGAAGGAACTGACCATGGCTTCTGAGACAGCACAAGCACAGGACAAGGGCCTGACCCTGGGGGGCAATCTTGACCCAGCCAATGCACACAGGCTACACACCCCTCAGGAATCTCAGATAAAACAGTCATCACCAAGCAAGATAAGTCACTTTGTCTATATTCCAGGGTGCTACTCTCTCCTATCTATCTGATCCCTCCCCTCCTCCTCTTCCCAGGTGGCTTCATTAACATTAGAATTTCCTGAGCCAGAGAGTGAAGTGCTCTGCGTTTTTTTTTTTTTTTTTTTTTTTGTCTTTTCCTAACCCATTCTCCTGGCCTGAGAGAAGCAGCTACAAAAAACCCAGGGACTAAAAATCCTTCCCTGACTTCCCAAAATTGGACTAAAAATACAAAACCAGCTCCAGCTAAGCATTTGTGATCCACAGTCTTGGGCTTTCATCCCTACAGGGAACAAGGTGCCTATTATAATGCAAAGGCATTCTGATACTGATCTGACTGTAATTGTTTTAACGGATTACTGGAAAGACAAGTTCTCCAGGTCTGATATCTCTTCCTATTAAACAAAGCCCTCAAGCTGACCCACAATGGGGAAGTGAGGGCTGAAGCTCCAACCAAACCACCTAGCCTCCTGCCATAGGGATCTGAGGATAGTGACACCTACCAATCTGTAGAGGTACAAGCACTGGAAGCCTAAGGTACAGCTGCAGAGCCCACCCACCAAAGTGCTTTAGGAATAGAGACACAGCTACCTCACTGGCACTTGGGGGAAACCTGTCAGCATCCTGCTCCCCCTGGAGTGTGATCCCCTGCTGCTACTAGAATCTGGTGCACACAACTATCACCACTACTCCTCTAAGTGAATAGGTGACAGTCTACACCACACACTTGGTGATCCAAAATCAGATTCTACTCAAGAATAGTAAATGGACTCTTAGGCTTATATATGTGGTAACAGGCCAAACCAGCTGGTAATAGGGCATAAGTGATTCAAAGGCTACTACAAGCAAGAGAGCGCAATCTAGTAGCCCATCAATGTATATTGAAAGAAAACAAAACAAGATAAGACTCAGTGAGCAAATATAAATTAAATCATTACAATATCATATAGATGGCTCAGAGACAGCAGTCGATATCAAACCACATAAGGAAGCAGACCGTGATTGCTTCTACAACTCCCCAAATTAGAGAATCAAAATCTTTCCCAAATGAAGATACAATCCTGGAATTGCCAGATGCAGACTATAAAAAACTAATTTACAGAATGCTTCAAGACATCAGGGATGACCTCAGAAATGAAATAAGGCAATCTACAGAAAAAGCCAAGGAGCACACTGATAAAGCAGTTGCAGAAATCAAAAAGACTATTCAAGAACATAGTGGAAAAATTAATAAGCTGCAAGAATCCATAGAGAGACAGCATTCAGAAATCCAAAAGATTAACAGTAAAATTACAGAATTAGACAGCTCAATAGGAAGTCAGAGGAATGGACTCGAGTAATTGGAATGCAGAGTGGGGGAGATGGAGAATAAGGCAAATCACTCCAATATTAAAAAAAAATAGTTGAACAAAAATCAGGTAAAGGAATTAAAAAAAAAAAAATGAAGAAACCCTAAGAATCATGTGGGACTCTGTCAAGAAGAATAACTTATGTGTGATTGGAGTTCCAGAACAGGGAGGGATAACAGAAAATACAGAGAGAATAGTTGAAGATCTGTGGGCAGAAAACTTCCCTGACATCATGAAAGACGAAAGGATATCTATCCAAGATGCTCACCGAACCCCATATAAGATTGATCCAAAAAGGAAATCACCAAGACATATTATCATCAAACTTGCCAAATCCAAAGATAAAGAGAAAATTTTAAAAGCAGCCAGGGAGAAAAGAAAGGTCTCCTACAAAGGAGAATCAATAAGAATAAGTTCAGACTACTCAGCAGAAACCATGCAGTCAAGAAGGCAATGGGATGACATATATAGAGTACTGAAGGAGAAAAACTGCAGGCCAAGGATCATATGTCCAGCAAAACTCTCTCTAAAATATGAAGGTGAAATTAAAACATTTACAGATAAACACAAGCTTAGAGAATTTGCAAAAACCAGACCGAAGCTACAAGAAATACTAAAGGAAATTGGTCAGAAAATCAATAATATCGGATACCAACACAACACAAGGTCACAGAACAGAACATCCTGATATCAACTCAAATAGGGAAATCACAAAAACAAATTAAGATTAATTTTAAAAAGAAAAAAATGCTCAAAACAGGAAATCATTGAAGTCTTTGAGTAAATTATCACAATAATCAAAAAGAGGGACTAAATACAGAAGGCATAGAACTGCCATATGGAGAGGAAAACAAGGCGATATAGGACAATACAAGTCAGGTTTTTACTTAGAAAAATAGGGGTAAATATTAAGGGAAACACAAAGAGGTCTAACAATTCCATAACTCAAAATAAAAACCAAGGAAAACATAACAACTCAGTAAACATAAATTCGACTACTAAGAAAATGAGGAACACACAATTTACAAAGAAAAACGTCTCAGCATAAAAAATTAAGTGGAAAAATGAAATTGTCAACAACACACACAAAAAGGCATCAAAATGACAGCACTATACACATAGTTATCTATAATTACGCTGAATGTAAATGGCCTAAGTGCACCAATAAAGAGACAGAGAGTCTCAGATTGGATTAAGAAACAAGATCCGTCTATATGCTGCCTACAAGAGACACACCTTAGAGACACAAACAAACTAAAACTCAAAGGATGGAAACAAATATATCAAGCAAACAACAACCAAAAAAGAGCAGGAGTAGCAATATTAATTTCTGACAAAACAGATTTTAAAGTTATCCACCACAAAGGATAAAGAAGGACAAAACATAATGATTAAAGGGACAATTGACCAGGAAGATATAACCATATTAAATATTTATGCACTCAATGACAGGGCTGCAAGATACATAAAACAAACTTCAACAGAACTGAAAAGTGAGATAGACACATCCACAATTATAGTAGGAGACTTCAACACACCTGTTTTGGAGGATAGGACTTCCAGCAAGAAGCTCAATAGAGACACAGAAGACCTAACTGCTACAATCAACCAACTTGACGTCATAGACCTATACAGAACACTCCGCCCAACAGGTGCAAAGTATACATTTTTTCTAGTGCACATGGAACATTCTCTAGAATAGGTCACATATTAGGTCATAAAACAAAACTTTGCAGAATCCGAAACATCGAAATATTACAAAGCATCTTCTCAGACCACAAGGCCATAAAAGTGGAAATCAATAACAGAAAAATCAGGGAAAAGAAATCAAATACTTGGAAACTGAACAATACCCTCCTGAAAAAAGACTGGGTTATAGAAGACATTAAGGAAGGAATAAAGAAATTCATAGAACACAAAGAGAATGAAAACACTTCCTATCAAAATGTCTCTGACACAGCAAAAGCAGTGCTCAGAGGCCAATTTATATCGATAAATGCACACACACAAAAAGAAGAAAGAGCCAAAATCAGAGAACCGTCCCTACAACTCAAACAAATAGAAAGCGAGAGACGAAAGAATCCATCAGGCTCCAGAAGAAAACAAATAATAAAAATTAGAGCTGAACTAAATGAAATCGAGAACAGAAAAACAATTGAAAGAATTAATAAAGCCAAAAGCTGGTTCTTTGAAAAAATTAACAAAATTGATAAATCATTGGCCAGACTGACTAAAGAAATACAGGAAAGGAAACAAATAACCTGAATAAGAAACGAGATGGGCCATATCACAACAGACCCAACTGAAATTAAAAGAATCATATCAGATTATTACGAAAAATTGTACTCTAACAAATTTGCAAACCTAGAAGAAATGGGTGAACTCCTAGAAAAACACTACCTACCTAAACTAACACAATCAAAAGCAAAAACAATCAAAAGTAGGACAACTAAATAGACCCATAACAAAAAAAGAGATTGAAAAGGTAGTCAAAACACTCTCAACAAAAAAAAGCCCTGGCCTGGATGGCTTCACTGCAGAGTTCTACGAAACTTTCAGAGAAGAGTTAACACCACTACTACTAAAGGTATTTCAAAGCATAGAAAATGATGGAATACTACCTTACTCATTCTATGAAGCCACCATATCCCTGATACCAAAACCAGGTAAAGACACCACAAAAAAAGAAAATTACAGACCTATATCCCTCATGAACATAGATGCAAAAATCCTCAACAAAATTCTAGCCAATAGAATTCAACAACATATCAAAAAAATAATCCACCATGACCAAGTGGGATTTATACCAGGTTTTTTTTTTTTTTTTTCATGCAAGGTTGGTTTAATGTTAGAAAAACCAATAATGTAATCCACCATATAAATAAAACAAAAGACAAAAACCAAGTGATCTTATCAATTGATGCAGAAAAGGCATTTGACAAAGTCCAACACCCATTCATGATAAAAACTCTCAGCAAAATAGGAATTGAAGGAAAATTCCTCAACATAATAAAGGGCATCTATACAAAGCCAACAGCCAACATCATTCTAAATGGAGAGAACCTGAAAGCATTTCCCTTGAGAACGGGAACCAGACAAGGATGCCCTTTATCACCACTCTTACTCAACATTGTACTAGAGGTCCTAGCCAGAGCAATTAGGCTAGAAAATGAAATAAAGGGCATCCAGATTGGCAAGGAGGAAGTAAAATTATCTCTATTTGCAGATGACATGATCTTATACACAGAAAACCCTAAGGAATCCTCCAGAAAACTACTGAAACTAATAGAAGAATTCGGCAGAGTCTCAGGTTATAAGATAAACATACAAAAATCACTTGGATTCCTCTACCTCAACAAAAAGAACATCGAAGAGGAAATCACCAAATCAATACCATTCACGGTAACCCCCAAGAAGATAAAACACTTAGGAATAAATCTTACCAAAGATGTAAAAGACCTATACAAAGAAAACTACAAAGTAGTAGTGTAAGAAACTAAAAGAGACCTACGTAAGTGGAAAAACATGCCTTGCTCATGAATAGGAAGACTTAATATAGTAAAAATGTCTATTCTACCAAAAGCCATCTATACATCCAATCCAAATTCCAATGACATTTTTTAATGTGATGGAGAAACAAATCACCAACTTCATATGGAAGGGAAAGAAGCTCTGGGTAAGTAAAGCTTTACTCAAAAGAAGAAGAAAGTGGGAGGCCTCACTCTACCTGATTTTAGAACCTATTATACAGCCACAGTAGTCAAACCAGCCTGGTACTGGTACAACAACAGGCACATAGACCAATGGAACAGAATTGAGAACCCACATATAAATCCATCCACGTATGAGCAGCTGATATTTGACAAAGGCCCAGTGTCAGTTAATTGGGGAAAAGATAGTCTTTTTAACAAATGGTGCTGGCATAACTGGATATCCATTTGCAAAAAAATGAAACAGGACCCATACCTCACACCATGCACAAAAACTAACTCCAAGTGAATCAAAGACCTAAACATAAATATGAAAACGGTAAAGATCATGGAAGAAAAAATAGGGACAACCCTAGGAGCCCTATCACAAGGCATAAACAGAATACAAAACATTATCAAAAATGATGAAGAGAAAGCAGATAACTGGGAGCTCCTAAAAATCAAACACCTATGCTCATCTAAAAAGATTTCACCAAAAGAGTAAAAAGACCACCTACAGACTGGGAAAGAATTTTCAGCTATGACATCTCCGACCAGCACCTGATCTCTAAAATCTATATGATTCTGTTAAAACTCAACCACAAAAAGACAAACAACCCAATCAAAAAGTGGGCAAAGGATATGAACATGCACTTCATTAAAGAAGATATTCAGGCAGCTAACGGATACATGAGAAAATGCTCTCGATCATTAGCCATTAGAGAAATGCAAATTAAAACCACGATGAGATTCCATCTTACTCCAATAAGGCTGGCATTAATCCAAAAAACACAAAATAATAAACATTGGAGAGGCTGCGGAGAGATTGGAACTCTTATACACTGCTGGTGGGAATGTAAAATGGTACAACCACTTTGGAAATCTATCTGGCGTTTTCTTAAAAAGTTAGAAATAGAACTACCATACAACCCAGAAATCCCACTCCTAGGAATATACCCTAGAGAAATAAGAGCCTTTACATGAACAGATATATGCACACCCATGTTTATTGCAGCACCGTTCACAACAGCAAAAAGCTGGAAGCAATCAAGGTGTCCATCAACGGATGAATGGTTAAATAAATTATGGTATATTCACACAATGGAATACTACACATCGATAAAGAACAGTGACAAATCTCTGAAACATTTCATAACATGGAGGAACCTGGAAGGCATTATGCTGAGCGAAATTAGTCAGATGCAAAAGGATAAATATTGTATAAGACCACTCTTATAAGATTTTGAGAAATAGTATAAACTAAGAAGAGCACATTCTTTTGTGGTTACGAGAAGGGGGAGGGAGGGAGGGTGGGAGAGGGTTATTTACTGATTAGTTAGTAGATAATAACTACTTTAGGTGAAGAGAAGGGCAATACTCAATACAGGGAAGGTCAGCTCAACTGGACTGGACCAAAAGAAAAGAAATTTCCAGAATAAACTGAATGCTTCGAGGGTCAGTGGAGCAAGGGTGGGGGTTTGGGGACTATGGCTTAAGGGAACTTCTAAGTCAATTGGCAAAATAAATTCTATTAAGAAAACATTCTGCATCCCACTCTGAAGTGTGGCGTCCAGGGTCTTAAATGCTAACAAGCGGCCACCTAAGATGCATCAATTGGTCTCAACCCACCTGGATCAAAGGAGAATGAAGAACACCAAGGTCACACGGTATCTCTGAGCCCAAGAGACAGAAAGGGCCACATGAACCAGAGACTTAACATCATCCTGAGACCAGAAGAACTAGATGGTGCCCGGCCACAACCGATGACTGCCCTGACAGGGAGCACAGCAGAGAACCCCTGAAGGAGCAGGAGAACAGTGTGATGCAGACCCGAAATTCTCATAAAAAGACCAGACTTAATGGTCTGACTGAGACTAGAAGAATCCTGGAGGTTATGGTCCCCAAACCTTCTGTTGTCCCAGGACAGGAACCATTCCTGAAGGCAACTCAGCAGACATGGAAGGGACTGGACAATGGGTAGGAGAGAGATGCTTATGAAGAGTGAGCTACTTGTATCAGGTGGACACTTGAGACTGTGTTGGCATCTCCTGTCTGGAGGGGGATGGGAGAGTAGAGAGGGTTAGAAACTGGCAAAACCATCACGAAAGGAGAGAGCGGGCTGACTCATTGGGGGAAAGTAAATGGGAGTATGTGGTAAGGTATATATAAGCTTATATGTGACAGACTGACTTGATTGTAAACTTTCACTTAAGGCACAATAAAAATTATTTAAAAAAAAGGACTTAGTGTTGAGGAACTATAAAACTATAAAGCACTCCAAAAGATACACTGATGTACAAGAAAAAGACAATTCATAAAAAATGGACATAACATACAAGCAAACATTTCACAGCAGAAAAAAAAAATAAAACCAATTAAATATTAAGTTATTTTTAATGAAATACAATTGTTAACATATTATTATATAAAACTCATTGATGCTATATTAAAATGTGATATTTTTCAATATCACTTTCAGTAACTCTTAGTTCACGCTGCCACAGCCAAATTTCTTAAAATATTAGATAAATCAAGTTGCACAATATCCATATATATGAACCCCACAACATTTCTGGGTCCACAACATTTAGAATATCAGAATTTTTTCTTATTTGTAGTGTTCTGATGTCTATCATGAATTTAAATGATTTATCTAAAAGTATAAAGCCAAAAACCAAAGAAATTGCCATTGAGTATATCCTGACTCATGGTGACCCCATGTGTTACAGAGTAGACCTGTTCTGTAGGGTTTCCTTGACTGCAATCTTTATGGAAGCATTTTTAGGCCTTCCTTTGATGGCGCCACTGAGTGGTTTCGAACCACCAACTTTAATCGCCAATCTTGTAGCTGATTGCAAACTATTTGCACCATTCAGGGACCTTCTAAGACTATAAAAGATGTTAAAACACATGTTAAAATTCAGGGAACACAGATCTGTTCATATACTTCACATTGTGAACACCATTTTAATCCCTTTGATTTCTTCCTTTTCATATACATATATGAAATGTTCATAAATGTTTTTGACTATCATCCTTTCTTTAATCTGAAAGACACATGAAACCATAAGGCTTGACTTGTTCTTTCCCTATTCTTTTAAATGACTTATTTGGAGTATCCTGTTGGGATGGAGTCTAATTGCCAGCTACCCCATGATGGTTTTTCTGTCATCTGTGCTGGAGAAGATTAAAACTAAAACAAAACAAAAGAAAAAGTGCCTATAAATAAGAAACAAAATGAGTTAACAGAGAAGCAAATCATGAAAGATCTTTCTACTGTTGGATCATAACATTGCTGAGGCAGTATAAACTACATTAAAAATAAGGTAAGAGACTACATGCCTCTTTCCTCTTTACTTTTGAAAATCAGATTATTACTTAGGAAATTGGCCACCAAATTTTTTCACACTCTCTACTCACTATATGAGAAGTAAATTGTAAATTTGTAAATTGTTTTGTATATATGACAGCTCAGTGCTTAAGAGCTTGGCTGCTAGCCAAAAGAGAGGCTGTTTGAATCCACTAGCTACTCAGTTTTACTCTGTCCTATAGGGTCACTGTGAGTCAGCATTGCCTCGACGGCTATGTGTATGTATATATTTGTCTCTAAGTAATGTTGACACACATTAACATATTTCAAGGAAGTTAGTTCCTTCTCATTCATTTTCTTCTTTATTAAAATGATTGCCACTTGCGGGTTATCCAACTCAACATAATTACTTTTTTTTTGTAAACAATATCTCACACTACTTTTACATTGAATACATAACCCACTGCCATTGAGTCGATTCCGACTCATAGAGACTCACAGCAACCCTACAGGACAGAATAGAATTGCCTGATAGAATTTCCAAGGAGCGCCTGGCGGATTCAAACTGCCAACCTTTCGGTAAGCAGCCGTAGCACTTAACCACCAAGTTTTCCCATTGAATATATATAATTCCTAAAATTATCTCTTTTTATAAATCTAATTTCTCTTCACCAGATATTTTAATTCCTCTTCTATGGGGCAGTTTTATTATCGTTAGTACTTAAAAGATGGTAAACTCTCCGTCATACGCTTGTCTAATACGTAACTTAGAAAGAGCCTCTCCATATTTACTCTGTGGTTTTTTGAGAGTAGAGGCCATGTTATCTTCATCTTTGTGCTTTCCTATATTTCTTTCAAAGCTAAAGTCCAACATATGACAATTGTTCAATAACCATGGAGTTAAAAACATAAATAATATAGGAGACAAGACTAAAATATATCTGATATGCTTGCTGGTATGCTTTACATTGTTCCACTGACAGTGGTTTTATATTTTGTGGAGATGCTTTCAATGATTAAATAAAAAAAAAAAAAAAAACTGATAACATAAAACAGAATTTTCAAAGTGTGTTCCAAGTACTCAATGATCAAATGCTCTTGGAAAGACCTGAATACCACAATCCCCATTATAGCTTCAAAATACATCTGTTAATGTATAAACAAGGCTCTGCATTTTTTGTGTTTTAAAATTCAGAATCATCTTAATTTATATTTTTTCCTACTAGCTTCTTTTTAAAATGGACAAAATATTTCAGAGCAACTCTCTCAAAAACTCGAAAGCAATACTGGATGTTTTATAGCAGGTTTGAGAAACACAAAAAGAAAAACACACACACAAAAAATTAGTGAGATCATTTACAACTGTATAGACACATATTTATTATGTACCACTATTTTTATAAAACTTGTTTTGATCCCAGATAAATTTTAAAAGAGGTTAAAGATTATAGTGCAAATGAAACTGTACTGAAGAAGAAATTAAAAAAAAAAGTCTCAATTTTCTCCAATTGAATGGCTGGAAAACAAAAATGAAAAACTTTGTCAAGTTTTAATCATCCTTACTTATAGAAATCTAATTAGTAATTTCCACAACTCCTCTGTTGGTTTGTCCTACTGTGATGCCTTGCATGTTGCTGTGATGCTGGAAGCTATGCCATCAATATTTCAAATACAGAGAGGGTCACCCACAGTGGACAGGTTGCAGTGGAGCTTCCAGACTAAGACAGACTAGGAAGGAGGGCCTGGTGGTCT
Source organism: Loxodonta africana (assembly GCF_030014295.1). Taxonomy (NCBI): domain Eukaryota; kingdom Metazoa; phylum Chordata; class Mammalia; order Proboscidea; family Elephantidae; genus Loxodonta; species Loxodonta africana. The sequence continues at coordinate 11,859,354 of NC_087362.1, forward strand.
ACTTTAAGAAAAAATGACCAGTGAAAACCCTATGAATAACAGCAGACCATTGTCTTATACAGTGCTGGAAGATGAGTCCCTCACGTTGGAAACAAAACTTGTTGCTGTTCAGTCAATTCAGTCTCACAGTGACCCTATAGGACAGGGTAGAACTGTCCCACAGTGCTTCCAAAGAGTGGCTGGTGGATTTGAACTGCTGACCTTTTGGTTACCAGCCAAACTCTTAGCAACTGTGCCACTAGGGCTCCCTCAGGCTGGAAGGCACTCAAAATACAACAAGAGAAGAGCTGCCTCCTCAAAGTAGAGTCTACCTTAACGACATGGGTGGAGTAAAGCTACCAGGACCTTCATTTGCTGATGCGGCATAACTCAAAACGAGAAGAAGCGCCTGTAAACATCCATTAATAAGTGAAACATGGAATGTATGAAGTATGAATCTAGGAAAATTATCAAAAAATGAAAAGCTGTCAAAAATGAAATGTAATGCTTGAAGATAGATATCCTAGACATTAGTGAGGTGAAATGGACTGGTATTGGTCATTTTGAATCAGACAATCATATGTTCTACTATCCAAGGAATGAAAAATTGAAGAGGAATGGTGTTGAGTTCATGGACAAAAAGAACATTTCAAGATCTATCCTGAAGTACAATGCTGTCACTGATAGGATAATACACATAAGCCTACAAGGAAGGTCAGTAAATAAGACTATTACTCAAATTTACGAACCAACCACTAATGCCAAAGGTGAAGAAATTGAAGATTTTTAACAACTTCTACAGTCTGAAATTGATCGAACTTGCAATCAAGATACATTGATAATTGTTGGCGATTGGAATACAAAAGTTGGGAACAAAGAAGAAGGCTCAGTAGTTGGGAAATATGGCCGTAGTAATAGAGACAATGCCAGAGGTCGTATGATAGAATTTTGCAAGGCCAATGACCTATTCATTGGAAACACCTTTTTCAACAACATAAACTGTGATAATACACATGGATTTCGCCAGATGAAATACACAGGAATCAAACTGACTACATCTGTGGGATGAGACAATAAGAAGGTCAATATCTTCAGTCAGAACAAGGATAGGGCCACAAATTGAGGAACAGATCATCAATTGCTCATATGCAATTTCAGGTTGAAGCTGAAGAAAATTAAAACAAGTCCAAAAGAGCCAAATTACTGCCTTTAGTATACCCCACCTGAAACAGAGGCCATTTCAACAATAGATTTGATGCATTTAACACTAATGAAAGAAGACCAGATGATTGGTGGGATGATCAAGGACATCATACATGAAGAAAACACAAATGTGATTAAAGAGAAAGGAAAGAAAAAAAAAGAAAGAATGAAAGAGGAAGAGACCAAAATGGATGTCGGAAGAGATTCTGAAACTTGCTCTTGAATGTAGAGTAGCTAAAGCAATTGCAAGAAGTGAAGTAAAAGAGCTGAACAGAAGATTCAAAAAGTGGCTAGAGGAGACAAAGTAAAGTATTAAAATGAAATGTGCAAAGACATGGGCTTAGAAAACCAAAAATGAAGAACACACTTGGCATTTCTCAAGGTCAGAGAATTGAAGAGAAAATTCAAGCCTCAGGTTGTAATTTTGAAGGAATCTATGAGTAAAATATTGAATGATGCAGGAAGGATCAAAGAGGATGGAAGGAATACACACAGTCGATGTACCAAAAAGAATTGGTTGACGTTCAGCCATTTCAGGAGACAGCATATGATCAAGAACTGATGGTACTGAAGGAAGAAGTCCAAGCTGCACTGAAGACACTAGGGAAAAACAAGGTTCTAGGAATTGACAGAACACCAATTGAGATGTTTCAACAAGTGGATGTAATGCTGGAAATGCTTACTTGTCTAAGTCAAGAAATTTAGAAGACAGCTACCTGGCCAAACAACAGGAAGAGATCCATATTTGTACCCATTCCAAAGAAAGAAGATCCAACATAATGGAGAAATTATCAAATGATATCATTAATATCACATGCAAGTAAAATTTTGGTGAGGATAATTCAAAATGGCTATGCAAAGGCATTTGACTGTATGGATCATAACAAATTATGGATAACATTGTGAAGAATGGAAATTTCAGAACACTCAGTTGTGCTCATGTGGAACTTATACATAGACCAAGAGGCAACCATTCAAACAGAGCAAGGTGATACTGCTGGTTCAAAATCAGGAAGGGTGTGCATCAGTGTTGTATCCTTTCACAATACTTATTCAATCAGTATGCTGAGAAATTAATCCGAGAAGCTGGACTATATGAAGTAGAAGGTGACGTCAGGTTTAGAGGAAGACATTAGCCACTGACAATATTCAGATGACACAATCTTGCTTGCTGAAAGGGAAGAGAACTTGTAGTACTTACCAATGAAGATCAAAGATTTCAGCCATGGATTACTCCTCAACATTCAGGAAGCAAAAATCCTCACAACTGGACAAATAAGCAACACCATGATAAATGGAGAAAAGATTGATGCTGTCAAGGATTTCATTTTACTTGAATCCATACTCAACACCCATGGAAGCAGCAGTCAAGAAATCAAAGGACATATTGCATTGGGCAAATCTGCTGCAAAAGACCTCTTTACAGTGTTGAACAGCAAAGATGTAACTCTGAGGACTCAGGTGAGCCTGACCCAAGCCATGCTAATTTCAATTGGCTCATATGTATGAGAAAGCTGGACAATAAATAAGGAAAACTGAAGAGGAATTGATGCATTTGAATTTTGGTGTTGATGAAGAATATTGAACATACCATGGACTGCCAGAAGAATGAACAAATCTGTCTTGGAAGAAGTGCAGCCATAAGCTCCTTGGAAGCAAGGATGGTGAGACTGTCTCACATACTTTGGACATGTTATAAGGAAGGACCCGTCTCTGGAGAAGGCCATCATGCTCTTTAGAGTAGAGGGTCAGCAAAAAAGAGGAAGACCCTCAACGAGATGGGTTGACACAGTGACTACAACAATGGGCTCAAACACAGCAACGATTGTGAGGATGGTGTAGGACTGGCAGTGCTTCATTCTGTTTCACATAGGGACACTACGAGTCAGAATTGACTTGGCACCTAACAACAACAATTGCTTATTGAAGAGCCTCCATGTTTAGCATCCAAGAGATAAATATTTTGTATTCTCAACTCCTCTTCTTGTCAGAGAAAAGTACTTTATAACAGTGAGTCCTAATTAAAAAATAGCTTTATTGAAGGTGTTTTGCTTAGGATTTTTCTAGCAGATGATGACACCCAGCTTAAAGCAAGACTCAGATATCTCACTACATATTTTCTTTGATTGAAGTTGCAAAACAAATTTTTGTTTGCACATTTTATAAATAGAGGTGGGAGACATATGCTTTTTAGTTCTCTGCATACAAAAATATTTATACTTTTAGAGCCTTAGAGAAGACAAATTCAATTTTGTTAACACGAAAATGTTCTAAGTGCTAATTAATCACTACAGACTTTCTTGCATACAATACTTATTTATCACTCAAATATGCTGGATCCCATTTTTGAAAATGCTGAATTGACTGAATCAAACCCAAATATAGCATTTAATTAACCAATCTGTATTTCTAACCATAATTCTCTTTCTACAAATATGGTGGAAAAGAAGAAAAGTTGCAATCATGCGCAATTCCAGGAAGTGCTGTGGCATGTTTTGGGAACAGCAGAAACGTGACACAATCAGCATGTGTTACTGTCCTCTGTGCTACATCTCTGTTCCTGAATCAGCGATAGTCATAAGCTGCATAGGTAATATGAGATAATCAACTATCAACAAAAGTATTTTGTTATCTTTAATATTTAATGTAGAGGCAGAACGGAAAAGTGGTTTCGGCATAAGGAAATGATACCAGATGAAAGATCTGCCCAAAGGAATGAAGAGCCCTGGAAGTGGTAAACATGGCAGTTATTTTTTCTCTCAGTTGGTATTTACTTTAAAAGATAAAGCAAAGTCTCAGATTGTGTGTTGCATTTGCGTTGTTGTTATTTAAATAAAATTTTTTATGTTGCTAGTGGCTGTGCAGTCGGCTCCGACTCATGGAAACTCTATGTTCAGCAGAGCGAAACGTGCTGTCTGCATGATCACTGGTATGCTTGAGTCCATTGTGGCAGCTCTTATGTCAGTTTATCTCATTGAGGGTTTCCCTTGCTTTCATTAGCCATCTACTGTACAAACATTGTGCTCTTTTCTAGCAATTGGTATTCTTGATGATATGTCCAAGGTAGGTGGGTCAACCCCTACATGTCTGTCAGTTTGTCGTACTGTGGAGGCTTGGGTGTTGCTGTGATGCTGGAAGCTATGGCACCGGTATTCAGATACCAGCAGGGTCAACCACAGAGAACAGGTTTCAGTGGAGCTTCCAGACTAAGACAGACTAGGAAGAAGGACCTGGCAGTCTACTTCTGAAAAGCATTAGCCAGTGAAAACCTTATGAATAGCAGTGAAACATTGTCTGATACAGTGCTGGAAGATGAGCCCCCAGGTTGGAAGGCACTCAAAAGATGACCGGGGAAGAGCTGCCTCCTCAAAGTAGAGTCAATCTTAATGACGCGCATGGAGCAAGGCTTTTGGGACCTTCATTTGCCAATGTGGCATGACTCAAAATGAGAAGAAACAGTTGCAAACATCCATTAATAATTGGGACCTGGAATGTACGAAGCATGAATCAAGGAAAATTGGAAATTGTCAAAAATGAAATGGAATGCATAAATATCAATATCCTAGGCATTAGTGAGCCAAAATGGACTGGTATTGGCCATTTTGAATCAGACAATCATATAGTCTACTATGCTGTGAATGACAACTTGAAGAGGAATGGTGTTGCATTCTTCATCAAAAAGAATGTTTCAAGATCTATCCTGAGGTACAACGCTGTCAGGGATAGGATAATATCCATACACCTACAAGGAAGACCAGTTAATATGACTATTATTCAAATTTACACACCAACCACCAGGGCCTAAAATGAAGAAATAGAAGAATTTTACCAGCTGCTACAGTCTGAAATTGATCGAACGTGCAATCAAGAGGCGTTGATAATTGCTGGCGATTGGAATGCGAAAGTTGGAAACAAAGAAGAAGGATCAGTAGTTGGAAATGTGGCCTTGGTGACAGAAACATTGCCAGAGATGGAATGATAGAATTTTGCAAATCCAACGACTTCTTCATTGCAAATACCTTCTTTCAACAACATAAACGGCGACTATACACAAAAAAAAAAAAAAATTGTTTTTTTTTATACACATGAAATACCAGAAGGATGTTTACCTGTGTTTTATTGACTATGCAAAGGCATTCGACTGTGTGGATCATAACAAATTTTGTATGACATTGTGAAGAATGGGAATTCCAGAACACTTAATTGTGCTAATGAGGAAACTTTACATAGATCAAGAGGCAGTTGTTCGGACAGAACAAGGGGATACTGATTGGTTTAAAGTCAGGAAAGGTGTGTGTCAGGGTTGTATTCTTTCACTATACCTATTCAATCGGTATGATGAGCAAATAATACAAGAAGCTGGACTATATGAAGAAGAACGGGGCATCAGGATTGGAGGAAGACTCATTAACAGCCTGCATTACGCAGATGACACAACCTTGCTTGCTTAAAGTGAAGAGGAATTGAAGCACTTACTAATGAAGATCAAAGACCACAGCCTTCAGTATGGATTGCACTTCAACATAAAGAAAACAAAAATCCTCACAACTGGACCAACGAGCAACATCATGATAAACAGAGAAAAGATTGAAGTTGTCAAGGATTTCATTTTACTTGGATTCACAATCAACAACCATGGAAGCAGCAGTCAAGAAATCAAAAGACACATTGCATTGGGTAAATCTGCTGCAAAGGACCTCTTTAAAGTGTTGAAGAGCAAAGATGTCACCTTGAAGACTAAGGTGCGCCTGACCCAAGCCATGGTATTTTCAATCGCGTCATATGCATGTGAAAGCTGGACAATGAATAAGGAAGACCGAAGAAGAATTGACACCTTTGAATTGTGGTGTTGGCGAAGAATATTGAATATACCATGGACTGTTTTTGTTTTGGTCAAAAGAATGAACAAATCTGTCTTAGAAGAAGTACAACCAGAATGCTCCTTAGAAGCAAGGATGGCAAGACTGTGTCTTACATACTTTGGACATGTTGTCAGGAGGGATCAGTCCCTGGAGAAGGACATCATGCTTGGCAGAGTACAGGGTCGGCGGAAAAGAGGAAGACCCTCAACGAGGTGGATTGACACAGTGGCTGCAACAATGAGCTCAAGCATAACAACGATTGAAAGGATGACTCACAACCAGGTAGTGTTTCGTTCTGTTGTGCATAGGGTCGCTATGAGTCGGAACGATCTCGACGATACCTAACAACAACAACAGGTGAGTCAAGTGTTTCTACCCTGGCTTCTAAGAATGATTTGTTTGGTCTTTGGCAGTCCATGGTATATTCAACATTCTTCAGCAACATGGGAGTTCAAATGCATCAATTCTTCTTCTGTCTTCCTTTTTCATTAACCAGCTTTTGCATGTACATGAGGCAATTGGGTCAACATTAATCAACTTAAGTGTATGGTTTGATGTGTTTTGAAAAATGTTTGCAACCATGTAACAACCATCCCAATTAAGATATAGAAACTCTTCTAGACTTTCTTATAAGTGGAATAATTAAGAATATAATCTTCAGTATCTGCCTTCCTATACTCAGCTTAACACTTTTGTGATTCATCCATGGGATTGTGTGCATCTGTGGTTTTATTAGTTGTTGATTAATATTTTACTGTATAAGTAAATAAAACTGTTTATTCATTCACTTTGGATAGAAATTTTGTTGAGTAAATTCGACATTTCTTTTTAGTGAATCATAATTAATCAAAATGCTTAGACATTTCAGTTTCTGAAAAAGATAAAATAAGGGATCGAATTTACCCTTCTACCTGAAATAACCAGTCTCAACAAAAGAAATGAAGTGATGGTTTTTAAAAGCACTGGACACCAGTTAACAAAGGAGAGATAGGAAACTAAGGGGGAACTACGATTGCTTATGCTTCAGCCTTTATCAGTTTGAAACGTTAGCCGTTAATCTCCTGAAGTATTGGATTAAACAACACAAAGGTTTATTTCTCCCCTACTGGAGTTTTAAATTGGAGCCCTGGTGGCACAACGGTTAAAGGGCTCAGCTACTAACCAGCCACTCCTTAGAAACCCTATAGGACAGTTCTACTCCATCGTACAGTCACTGTGAGTCAGAATCAACTTAACTGCAGTGGGTTTGGTTTTTTGGTTTGGAGTTTTAAGGTAGCTTTGCCAAGGCAAGGGATTCACACTCTTTCTAGCTCACTATTCTAGCCCTTATGCTCCAAAACAGCCACTAGATGCCATCGTCTCTGCATTTCAGACTGGAGAGTGGACGAAATGTCAAAAAAGGTCGTGTCCTCTTTATAAATGTCATAGAATTGCCATACTATCTTTTGCATCTTACCCCTTTCTTTTTACATTTTATTGGTCAAAATTTATTTGCCTGGCCACCTGAGTTACTTGGGAAAGTGGAAAAGAAAGTTTTTTTTTTTGGTTTGTTTTTTAATTATGCAACAATGCACCTACCTAAAAATGGTAAATACTAAGGGATAACAAAAATACCACAAGTAAAAGGCTTTAAAGAACTACTTTAAATAAATTTATTTTCTCATAGTTCTGGAGGCTAGAAGTCTGAATTCAGGGTGTTAGTTCTAAAGGAGGGTTGTTATTTTATTTTGCAAGGTCCAATTGGCAAAAGGTTTAGAGACTTTTGTTATTAATTATCCTAATTATTATCCCTTGAGATAGCCCTACATTTTCTATTTATTATTTCTGAACTTAAAGCTTCAGTGCAGTGTCCTAACCTCCAGTGCTCTATGCTGTTATTTTTTTATAATTTAGCATATCAATTACAAATACAAGGTCATAGAAAGGAAATTTGTTTCTTTTTTGTGCTCTTGGAGCATTAAAATTAAAACACGACTAGTATAAATATCAAATGAATGTTCAGAGATAATTTTATTTTTCATATTATTATGCAAGTGTATTTGTTGTTAATACTTTAAACTGCAGACCTATTACAAGCAGTAGGGAAAAGCAAAGGAATAGAATCGCATTAGAAATGAACAGAAGTTGGAATGCATAATTCATAAACTCTTAAAGATTTTGTACTGTTATTTTCAAATATGTTCCACTGCTATCGGTTATAAGCTCAAAATACGCATTTTTTGTACAAATGCCTTTTAAATCAATTAAGAGGAAAAAGGAGAAAAAGAGTTTACCATCTTTTATTATTACCTATGTAATTTTTTGGTACTCTTTGTTTTTTGTGTGGGTTCAAATTACCTTTGATTTTACTTGATGTCAGCCTGAAGACTATTTTTTATTATCTTTTTTATGGCAGAGTGCTAGCAACATCTCTCTCAGTTTATGTTTTCTTCACCGAATGCCTTCATTTTGCTGTCATTTTCCAAAAGACAATTTTTGCTAGACTTAAGATTCATTTTTACATTTTTATCTATTTGTTTGTTCTCAGAACATTGAATATGTCATCCCACTGTCTTCTGCCCTCTATTTTTTCTTATACGAAGTGAACTATTTATCTTCGTGTGGTTCTTTTGTACATCATGGGACACTTTTCTCTTGCTGCTTTCAGGATTTTCTCTTTGTCTTTCAGCTTTTCTCTCGTGATCTGTCTGGAAATGCATATCTTTGTATTTATCCTTTTTGTTCATTGTTGAGCTTCTTGGATGTGTAGGTTAATATTTTTTCATTAAATTTATGAAGCTCTTAGCTATCATTTGTTCAAATATTTTCACTTCTCCTTTCTCATTTCTCCTTATGGTACTATCATACATGTATGTTGATGTGCTTAATATTATCCCTCACTTCTCTGAGGTTCTGTTCATTTTTTTTTTTCTGTATATACTTCAGGTTGTATAACCTCTATCCTTCTATCTTCAAAGTTGCTCATTCTTTCTTTTTCTTGCTCAAACCTTCTGGTGATACCTTCTCATGAAATTTCATTTTGCTTATTATATTTTTCATCTCCAGAATTCTGTTTGTTCTTTTTTTGTAATTTCTATCTCCTTATTGATAGAATTTATTTCTTGTAACCTTATCATAATAACTTCCTTTAATTTTTAAGGAGGATTACATTTAGTAATCTGAACATGTTAATAATAACTGAATCCAATTAGAATCCAATTTTGAAGAATTCTGTGGTCAAAATATTGAATGACCTAGGAAGCATCAAAAGTAGATGGAAGGAATACACAGAGATACTGTACCAAAAAGAAATGGTTGACATTCAACCATTTCAGGAGTCAGGATATGTAATGGATTGAATTATATCCCCCAAGAAATACTTGTGTCAACTTGATTAGGCCATGTGTGGTTGTCCTCCATTTTGTGATTATAATTTTATGTTGGGAGGATTAGGGTGGGATCTTAACACCACCCTTACTCATGTCATCTCCCTGACCCAAGGTAAAGAGAGTTTCCCTGGGGTGTGGCCTGCTCCACCTTTTATCTTTCAAGTGAAGCCTATTTCTCCTGCAATTTGTAGCCTCTGATGCCAGTTCTCAAAGGACAAACAAAACCTTGAGAATGTGCACAGTAATCCTGATACCTCTCACCAGGGATGATGGTGGTTTACTCAGACTGGTTTTGGCTCTCTCTGTCACTATTAGTATCACACCCAGCTATTAACTTCCACTAATTGCTGGCTGATTGTTTGACGGTTTTGATATCTTTCTTGGGCATAAATTGCTCCACAATCTGACACAATTAAAGTCAGACCCCTGCAGGTGGGATAGGGAAGGCTTGTCTTTGAGCAACAATCTTTGAAATTTGCTACAACCCCAAGAATGTTCTTATCTCTGCCTTTCTTTGTTTCTCCTTGTTAAACTTCTAGCTGTTCTTTTTGCTATCATGGAACCCTTAAGCTCCTCTTAATTGCTCACCACCAAAATCTTCATTGTTTTAGACATTATCCTTAGGCTTTAATCTCCCCATACTCTGTTCCAAATGAAGTCAGTTCCCATAGAGAGAGATATGCAGCTCCCTGTACTCATGATTTATCTCTCCCTTTGGGGTGATTTTCTAGAGGAATCACTTATCATCAGCACCTGGTGCCAGTGCAGCAGGTCACTTTATTTAGAGTAGCACTCCTTTTCTAAAAGCGATGCACTGTGGGGGTAGTAGTCATCGGTCTTCTTGTCTTGCCTGTCTCCCAGCTTGCACCTATTGCTGGAGTGGAGGCAAATCAGAGCCAAACACTCTCAGGCTGCTGCCACGGAGGTAGAGGTTCTGCTTTGCTAGTAGGAGCTGGATAGAGACAGGAAGCACCAGACCTCTAAGCTACACTTGCCTGAAATACAGCTTCTGTGGTGTAAAATGTGAAAAATGCTGGTGGACTGCCCCACCTGGGGAGAAACTGTTGCCTTAGACTGGGAGCTGAGAGGAGAAGGAGCCTCAGCTTCCAGGGGCACCTACCTACCTGTAGCAGTAGAGCCTCCACCAGGCTGAGCTAAGGAAGGAAGGAGACGCAAATAGGTAGAGCTAAAAATTGCATAGACTGTCACTCTTCTTACCAAGATGTAGTAGATTTTCTTGAATATACTTCCATTTGCTATATGATTTCTGGCAATTTCTAAGAACTTTTAATTTTATGTAGATAGATATAGATATAAAGATATAGGTATACATATATATAAACCAAACTTGTTGCTGTCTAGTTGATTCTGACTCATAATGACCCTATAAGACAGAGTAGAACTGCCCCATAGAGTTTCTTAGGAGCAGGGGGTAGCTAAGAACTGCTGACCTTTTGGATAGCAGCCAAGCTCTTAACCATTGCACCACTAGGGCTCCTATATTTATAGGCAGATACAGATGGTAGATAGATAGAAAATGATAGATAGATGATAGATAGATAGATAGATAGATAGATAGATAGATAGATAGATAGATAGATGATAGATAGATAGATAGATAGATAGATAGATGATAGATAGATAGGTAGGTAGGTAGATAGTAGATAGATGATAGATAGATAGATGATAGATAGTAGATAGATAGATGATAGATGATAGATCGATAGATGATGGATCGATAGATTGATCGATCGATCAATAGATAGATCGATAGAGATTGAGAGATAGATGGCATATTGATTAAGAGGTTGGCTGCTAATGAAAATGTGGGCAGTTTAATCTACCAGCCGCTCCTTGGAAACTCTATGGAGCAGTTCCACTCTCTCCTATAGGGTAGCTATGAGTCGGAAGCGACTCAATGGCACATAACAACAACAACAAAAGATAGATATATAGATCTAGATATAGCTGTTGATATAGATATAGCTGTTATCAATAGCTATATCTATATCAACAGCTATATATATATATCAATATATATAAAGTTGTTACAAATTATGGTTGTTTCAGTGGGGAGAGAAAGTGAAGGATGCCTCACATCACCATCCTGGAAGTGCTTCTCCTGATTTCTTTTTATATGTAATAGGATCATGTAATAATATTTCAATATTACCATTGAAATATAATACACTAATATACATATATAATTATTAAACAAATAAATACAATTTTTAAACACTTGCAGATGTAAGAAAAATGTAAAACTGTCTCTAGAAAGCAAATTAAATGTTGTAATATGCATTTCTCAAATCAATTAGTAGCCTACATTTTACTTCACTAAAAATTAATCTTTATTGTTAATATTTTGAGGGGAGATTTTCAGATACAATGGTAGCAATGCATAAGTTTCTTCACTGTTTCTTTTCTTTTAGTCAGTATAAATTAGTTTTAAATACTAAGGGAAGAATTGGGTATTATAAACCACAAATAGACTATTACAACCATTATACTTATTGCCATTTTGCTTTTCTTTAGTAATTTATTTTTAATTTTCCCATGGAGAAAATACTTAATTTAATTTGAGGATTTTTAGTTGGATAAAGAGTTTGAAGGTTAAAACATAAAATTAATTGGCCTAGAGATCACATTTAAAACTAAATTAATTTCTTCCGTTATAAAATTAACCATTGTGAACTTTTATTCTTTTTCTAGGCTGCGAATTTAATGCCATTTTCTAGTTATCTGAAAATGGTAATATAAAATAAATTCTATTGTCATTTGAGATGAGGACCTTATGGCATTAGATAAAAATCAATCGTTTTTAATGACGAATATGAAACTTCGGCAGACACCAGCACACCTGAATGACCCCATGGTGGTTGTCATTTCTGATTAATTTGAAATATACTGCAAATTGTGTTTCAATATAACATAGTAAAATAAAAAAGAAGGCAAGAATTCTTCTTCTCATAAATTTAAAAAGAATAAAATATCTAAATTTGGATTTAAATAACTGGCAGTTTTATAAAATGGGCTCAGATTTTATGTATGTGGGTGAACAATATAGCTATACATTCTTAGCCAAATGTTATATAACACATTAAGTCAACGAGGTTAATATAGCAACAGAAAGTGGTGTTTTGTGCCAGCAAAAACCTTGGCTGTGTGCTTTTTTAACTTCTGCATAGTCCCTGGGCTCTGTTTGATCTCCTTGGCTGGGAAAGATAAAATACTAATTACTCCGAATAGATAATAAAGACCATTTCTTTATAAACTTAAATCATGTATTCAAAATAACACAACTCAAGAGACAAATTAAAAACAATGATTCTTTTAACAAAACAAACAACAAAAAGGGACAACATTGCTTATGTTTACTACATAAAAGAGCATAACATCTTGACCATAAACCAAGGAAGTATTAGCGTGGTATCAAGTATTACATCATTATTTTTACACTAATAATTTACAATTAAAAATATTTTCCAAGTGAGTCTCTCACTATTACCCAAAATGTAAAATCAGTACACTGCAATTTCTGAGTGAGCATTGGACTATTTCTTTTGTTTACACTTTTTATAATACCTTAACTTCTCTATTCGGTCCCTTGTCCCTTTTACCCTTTCCCTTTTGCAATGTATTTACCCAATGTCATGGATTATGTTCCCCCCAAAATGCATATGTCAACTTGGTTAGGCTGTGATTCTCAGTATTCTGTGGTTGCCCTCCATTTTGTGATTGTAATGTTATGTTAAAAAGGATTAGGCTGGGATTCCAATCAATGTAAAGGGAGTTTCCCTGGGGCGTGGCCTGCACCATCTTTTATCTCTCAAGAGATAAAAGGAAAGGGAAGCTAGTAGAGAGGGGAGACCTCCATACCACCGAGAAAGCAGTGCCGGGAGCAGAGCGCATCCTTTGGACCTGGGGTCCCTGCGAGGAGAAGCTGTAGTCCGGGGGAAGATTGATGAGAAGGCTGACAGAGAGAGAAAGGCTTCCCCTAGAGCTGATGCCCTGAATTTGGACTTTTAGCCTACTTTACTGTGAAGAAATAAATTCCTCTTTGTTAAAGCCATCCACTTGTGGTATTTCTGTTATAGCAGCATTACATGACTAAGATACCCAATTAAAACTAGGAATGAAAATATTGTTTGCATATATCATCCAGTAAAATGAGAATGCAAGTTATTTGATCTTTATGATCATGTTCACTATTACCCACATTTTAGCCAGGCACAGTAAAATATAAATAAAATAATAATAAAACCTGTATTTTCTAGTTTCTTTGTTGCCTAAGTGTGGATATATATCAAGGGATAAATGTAAGCATGGGTGCAGTCTCAATAAGAGAGCTCAAAGGGAACCAAGGTAGCAAGAAAGGACCCTTCTTCATCACTCTGTCCTTCCTTACTGAAGCCGACAACATGGTTTTGGAAACCAAGCACTGGGGAGTGTAGAGTAGCGAGACAGACTGTGTCTTAGTCTGGGTCCTCTAGGGAAGCAAAACTGGTGAGGCATATATATGTATGTATGTATGTGTGTGTGTGTGTGTATAAAGAGAAAGAGAGAGATTTATTTTAAAGAAATGGCTTATGCGATTGTGGAGGTTGGCAAGTCCCAAATCCATGGGTCAGGTATCAGGCTGGAGGCTTCTCCTGACTCATGTGTTTGCAGGGGCTGATGACACCAAATCAGCAGGTCAGGTGCAGGCTGTTGGCTCATGGGGATGCAGGAGCTGGCAAATTCCAATTTCTGCAGGTGAGGTGGCAGCTGCAGGCTTACGTCCCAAGAATCTGAGCTTACTTCCCAAGAACCTGAGGGCGGATGATGACAAGTTGGATGCAGGGTGGAGAGCAAATGAGCAAGCTCTGGCAGAACATCTATATATATTAAATGCAGGCCACATCCCCGAGGAAAATCCCCTTTCAGCGATTGGCTGATCACATCAGATCATATCACAGTGCTGATTACATTATACTACATTATAGAAGAGCAATCAGCCCATTGTCTGCCATACCACTGAGAATCATAACCCAATCAGGTTGGCATAGAACATTGAACCATCACAGACCAGGGGCACCTGTTGACACCAGAACGCTGCCATCTCTGTACCATCTGTCCCTGAATGATTTTTAAATGAAAGAATATCTGTACCTATGTTCTTTAAACTCCTGCAATTTTTGAATTTTCTATTATACGAGGAAGAACCTAATACTGATTAAAACAGGTCATAAAATAACCACAGAATATAAGAGAATCAAAAGCTGCTGAAAAACATTGGTGCAAGTAAAAATCTATTAAAATGGATTTTATTGTGCAAAACAGAGGTTTATCACAAAGAACACTGATGATTTTTAGTTTAATGGTTACATGGAAACTTGAGATAATAAAGAAAACGTGAAGGAAACATTCATCTATAAGATTAGTATAATTAAGATGAACACTTAAATATTTTGGCATTTATAAAAAGCAAAAAGGGAATTTGCGTTGTAGCAAGAACAACAGCAAAGAAGCTCACAAATTAAAGCTGATGTAACAGGAATGGATGAAAAACTGCAAATTAAGCTATTCAGTTCTCACTGGCTTTTTAATTCCTATCAAGAAAAACAGATGCAAACACGAGGAAAACAAAAAGAAAATTAATCTGCCTTTGGAGAAAGAAAAATCACCTGTAAAACTGAATAAGACAGTCCCTGAGTTACAAACTTCCAACTTACCTACAACTCCATAGTTATGAGCCAACCTCCATATCTCCTATCAGGAAAAAAAAAAAAAACTTGGTGTTCACATCTCCAGTCTCCCACAACAGACTGTGCTTCTCCCGCTTGTGCAGGTAGGCAGAGGGTCCTTGGGCAGCTGTTGGTGGCAGAAGGAGCGCCCCTGCAAAATGGTGTGCCCAATTGTGCCCCACAGAAGGCAGCTCTGCCCCATCCCATCCTGCTTCACCCTCCATGCTGTGCAGCCTGGGGCCATCGCAGCGTCTCTCCGGGCTTGTTTTCCCTCTCTCACACATGCGGGATTGCACTGCTGTAGCAGTTCTTGGCCTTCGGGTGGCTGGAAGGTGGACAAAGTCTTAGATTCCTGACCTCTGTGTGATCATATTGTCTCCAGAGGTCCATGGAGAGCTTCAGACTTGGGTTTTTCTAAGTGTCCTCTTCCCAACCCCTGGACTCTGGATTAACTCTTAGCACATCCTAAGTGGCACTTTCTCCCTTGCACCCCAAGGCCAGAGTCTCATTGTCTGTGTGTGGGGTTGACAGGTCTGGTGAGGAGGAGATGGGGGAATGATTTGTCTGGACCCAGCACCATCCTACCTACTCTCCCAACCCTCACTACTTCTGCTGATGAGGGTTCTAAACCCAGCAGAAATGTGGCCCAGTGGTTCAAGGCACATTTTTTAGTTCAGAGTCTACAATAAAGTATTGCATTGAGGAAGACTCTCAACCAGATGGATTGACACAGTGGCTACGAAAGGCCTCAATCATACGCACTGTTGTGAGGATGGCACAGGACAGGGAAACAGTTAGTTCTGTTATACATGGGGCCTCTATGAGTCAGAGCTGACTCAATAACAGCTAACAACAAGAGAAGATTACACTTGGTTACGTAATCTAATGTAATGCAATCCCTTTCACATAATGTAATGTAGTATAATGTATTATTATTCATTACGTAATCAATCAATTCACTGACAAGAAGTTTTCCTTATGGTATGCTCTGCTTCTGGACTAGAATATTTTGGCAAAACTTTTACATACAAACAGGGGAAGACAAAGAACATATGAAGATCATTTACAAGCAAAGGAATACTGTGATAGTTAAAGTTGTGTGCCAACTTGGCTAGGCCATGATTTTCAGTAGTTTGGCAGATATGTAATGATGTAGTTATCCTCCACTTTGTGATATAATGCAATCATCTTCATGATGTGATCAGCCAATCAGTTGTAAGGGGAGTTTCCTTGGGGGTGCCATCTGCATCCAATATATATATGGATGTTTTGGCAAAGCTCACTGACTTTTGCCCACTATCTATCCTACATCTGGCTCATCATCATCTGACCTCTGCTTCTTAGGACATGAGGCAGCAGCTTGCCATATTGCCTGCTGATCTTGAATTCATCAGCTTCAGCAGCCCATGAGCCAGCAACCTGCTGTGTAACCTGCTGACCTTGGGTTCGTCAGCACCTGCAGCTATGTGAGTCAGGAGACGCCTCCAGCCTGATACCTGACTCACGGACTCGGGACTTGCCAGTCTCTACAACCATATGAGCCATTTCCTTGAGAAAAATCTCTCTCTCTCTCTCTATGTGTATATACATAAAGACTTGTCCATTTTTATGGTTATGGAATATCTTTTTATGTACATATAGGTATTCATTGAAACTTTTTATTCAAAGACAATAGGTAAAGAAATAGGTAGAAAGGGTAAAAAAAAACAAAAAACTAAATGCCTCCCCCACAGCCACCCTAAAAAAAGAGAAGAGCTGTGCAATAGCTGTGTGTGAGATACACAAATCTGGAAAACTAGAAAGTTATTAATTTCAGGTTAACATTTACGGTGAATTACTTTGCTGAAACATTAGCAGATGGTTTCCCCCCTGATTTTCTCTTTCCTCAATGTTGACTTTCCTCTCATTGAAAAACTTTTGAAGTGCTAAATCATCTGTTTTTCCCTCTTTGCCTCAGTTAAATAATTATCGGAAAGTGGAAAAAAAGGAGTCTCTGGATTTCGGTTTTCCAAATTTAGAAGGGAAAGGAAAGGCCTTGTGGAAGAGAAAGACCATTATGGAGAAAAGTTTATTGGTAAGAGAAAGGCTGATCCATTCCCTGCCTCCATCCAGACTGGCACAGGTGTTCCCCAAGCTAGGGAGCAGCTTTAGAAAGAGCCAGGAAGAGGAGCCTTTTTCCATGTTTACTGGCTGGCCTCCTTTCAAGTGGCAATTTACATGGATGGATTTTAAAAAATGCAAAAGCTCAGAGAGAATCAAGCCTCATTTCACGTGAAGAGCCCTAGGGAAACAGCAGGACTCCAGGAAACTAATGCATGCAGAGTCAGGAAAAGCCTTAGCCGTCTCACAGCTTTTCCATGCGTGGTAGAGATCTACACCTCATAAAACAGTACCTCTGAAGTTCAATTACGTGTGCTACAAAAATAGCAAGAAAATGTGTAGGCACTTCCTAAAAAATTTGATTACAAATATTGTTATAACAGTTTATGACTATTTTCCCAGAGTTTCATAGATGTCTTACCCACACTGATTGGCAGCTATCAAGTATTTGCCCTTACGGAGTAAGTCTTCCAAGGTCTTCCACTTCAATTTAGTAAAAACAAAAATTCCCTTTTGTTGCAGGGCAAGGCTTCCCAGCTCAGGACTAAGCCTTGCCTAGGTTTTTACCTTCTTTTGACCAAGAATGACCAGGAGAGGCCCAGAGGTTCCACACAAACGAAAGTTTATTAGGGACAGAAAGAAAGTAAAAGGCTCATGAGGGAGAGTGGTTTCCACCCACTCTAGCCTCTAGTCTCTCGTGAACAAAGGATTTCTTAGGGTTTATAAAAGGTTTTCCTCATTGATTAGATGGGTAGAGATTTCCAGGAGAAGGGGAGGGATTAGAATTCAAGATGCATTTCCTCACAGAGGATGATGGAGTCTGTTGTGAGGGCTGCTGGGGTGTCGAACAGGACTTATTTTGGGATGTTGTACATGCTTGATGTCTCTGGATCCTGGTTTGAGTCCTGGCAAGGGATCCCTGTTCATGATTATCTCAAGTAGAAGGTCATACTTAGGTTACCTTGATTTTTACTGCATGTGTTCTGTACCTGGTAGGGGACTAGAAAAACAACTCAAGAGGGTTATCAGTAATTTATAGCTGGTCAAGCTTGTAGGGATAGGAAGTATGGCCCCTTATCTTGTCTAAGCACCTAGTTTGTTAATGACAAGTAGTCCTCGGGTACCAGCAGTAAAAGTTATATGGTGGTCTGCGCTTAGATTTAAATTCCAAGAATACTGAGTCCGAGGCTATTTAATTCAGCCAGCCCAATCTCTTGCCTGTCTCACTCTCTTTTGCAAATTACGTTCCATAGGTTTATGTAACATTAAAATAAAATCATGCAGTAACAATAAAAATACAGCTAGGATAAATAGGTTTTGGGATAGTCACGCCATGAGTATGCAGTCAGTGAAGCTTCTGGGAGCAGAAATGTGCAGACATAGTAAGAAGTAGTTTACCATTAGTAAAAAATTCAGGTAACTTGAACATAGTAGTATGCTTAACGCGGCAAATGGAAAAAAAGTCATTTAAACAAGTATAGTGGCAAATTAAAGTTCACCTAAGAGGGCTTATATCGTTATTAAACACTGCAGCTTTCCATCCCTTTTAGGAAGCCGTAGAGTTAATTTGGGTAAAATATGTATTTTTTTTTATTAGGGGTTATAATCCATATTTCAGCTGTCAGTACTGTGGCCTGTATTCTCAATCCCTGTTGCTCAGTTTAACAACAGAACACAGGAAATGTCAGTGACAATTTTCTCAATTTCTTCAAGGATGGCACATAAATAGTGCCACTCAAGATGTATAGAAAAAAAAAAAAAAAAAGGTTAACTCATTATATACATACAGTGAAACCTGCTTAGGAAAGGAGCTCTTGAAGTAACAAGCTCTCAGCTCTGCTTCTTATCAGCCACTCTCAGCAGCTAGCAGCATTTCAAGACTGCCCCGTTAACTATATTCTTCAAGATAATTTTCTGTAGAGTCTGTGCCCCATCATTTGGAACACATTGAACGAAATCATAACAGTGTGTGAACAGTAATTTAAACTAGGGTCTTTATAGTGAATCAAAGAGATTATCAAGAAATTTCTTGGATTTCCGATTCAAATTGAAGTATTACATTTATTCCTAGTAAAAACCTTTGATTTGCAGGCAAACTAATTGCCAGGACTTAAAAAGGAAAAGGAAGAGGAGCCCTGGCTCCCTGGTATTACATTTGTAGTGCACACACACAGAGCACACTTGAGTATATGAGTTAACGGAACTCAGAAACTAATCTGTGAGCCCGTGAATCCACAAGCGTCTGTGAAGTGGCTCATGTTCCATCAAGGTGTTTCAAATGTTGCCCCCCAATCTCCTCCTCTTTCCTTGGGAGAGCTAAAGAAATCTGCATGTGCATTGTAAAGGTTCTTTGCTCTCTGTCAGAAAATATAGAAACTATTTTTGTATTGTGGTTGTCAGTTTAGATCTGATCTCCAGGAAATGCCTATTACCAGAAATCTCAGCAGAGATTATTACTTTTCGTCTATAGTTCTAAAAAAAATCTGACACATGTAAGGAAGCTCTGTCAGGATATTAATATTCCTCTTTTTCTCTCAGATACATAATCAAACAGGCTGTAAAGCCATTTTCACACTGACACCTTTCTCGATTGCATTCAAGCTGGCAGCAATATGAGTGTTTACATCAGTATTCAATATTAAGATATCATCAAACACTCTTTTTCTTGGCATTTGTAGCACATTTAATACAGAATATTGCAGACCTAGTTATTTTTTGTACATTCTCCAAACGTGGAGAAGGCTCAGGTTGAGTTTCCATTAAATGGTCATTGACTTCTTTTAGAATGTCTGATATATATTATTATCATGGTCTACCACTTCCTAAAGGATGCAATAAAATATGTAATTATAATTTGATGTCAATTCCCCTATATCAAATGGATATTATATGTCTAGGGATTTATAAGTCATTATTCCATATTGAGTATCCATTTTCTAGATATTATTATATATGCAGCAGTGATCTAGACAAATAGGGGTTATTCTTTATGATCTTCTAATTTAGTTTTAAAAACTAGAATAGAACATCTTTATGGTATAACTCTTCAACAGCTTAGTCATAGTTTCCTAAAACGTGTTAAATAGCACAAGAGTTATATGTATACCAATAAGTGATATCACAAAATAATGTAAGCTTAATTGCTAAATTAGTGGTATAGATAAGTAAGCCATCTCAGACACATTTTAGATTCAATCAACAAAAATTAAATTGAAAGAATGAAAAATAAATCAGCAATGAAGCAAGCTGGAAAGATCAGACAGATAAAGCAAGTTTTTATTGATTATTCAAATCAGTACAAAGCAGTAGACAAGCAGCAAAGAGGAGAAATATATTCAGGAACAAGAAATAGCAAAGAAGAAGCATTTTTTTTTTAAAGGACCACAGCATCTCTGGGAACTAGTTGCAATTGTTTAAGCGATAGTTAGAGCTAGATTATACAAGCCTGATCTCCAGGTTCTGGAATCTGAAATCTATCGAGGATACGATAAAATAGAAACTAACGAATGGCAATGCCCATCATTTTTTGAGTGCTTAATCAGTTTACATAACCACCACACGAGCAAAGTCGGGTGTTTTTTTAGGAAGAATACCACAGTATTTTCCTCACTACATTCTAACGGGAAGTACAAAAAACATGACTTACCACCAGTGAGGTAATTTCGTTCAGATGCTGCTTGACAGTTTACCTCCCTGTAATATTACTAGTTTTCCCCTTTCAGTATAATTTTCTTTGAAAGTGAGTCACCATATTCAGCTCACGCTCAGAGGGGAGGGGAGTTAAGCTCCACTTTCTGGAGGGAGAGTGTGTTGTTTACTTATAATATTTGAAATTATTGTTTAACAAAGATGCGTCCTTCCTCCCCAATTTATTTATTTATTCAGCCATTCATTTATTTCGCTTGGACTCACATATGATTACCTTGTATTTTGGGTTGTATTTAAATATAACACCATTAATTTCGTTGCTCAGATTTTTCCAGTTTTGGCCATTGGTGCTCTTTCAAGTTTGCTCCCGGTATGCTTCCATCCCCATGTCCCTCTTTTGGGGAGCAATTTCTTGCTTTTTGGAGCTGTAAGATGCTTCTGGATCATTTTGTATTTTCTGTGCCCTGGGCTTGAAATCAGTCACTTATCCAAGTTCCTTCTATTGAAGGACAGCATTTAGAAGCCAAAATCTGAGTGCTGAGTGTGATCATTATTATTGTGGCATTGTTGCTTCTAGTTCCCCTTCGAAGTCAAAGCTAGAAAACATATGGCCGTATACTAACCCATATATGCATGTCTCTAAAATTATTTCTATCTAACCATATATAAATTGACACGTTCTTTTTTTTCTTTTAAAATAGGCTTTTTAGAGCAGTTTTAGGTTCACAAATTGTGCAGAAAGAACAGAGTTCGCATATAAGCCCACTCTTGCACTAAAAACGTCCTGTGCATCACCTCTTCATCCATTCTGCCTCCCTTGAGCCCCTGCCAACATTTGATCTTTGACTGTCTCTATTTAGTTTTGCCTTTGAGAATGTCATATGGTTGAAATCATATAATATGTAGCTCTCCCAGACTGGCTAATTTCACTTAGCAATATGTATTTAAAATTGCTCCATATATTTTCACTGTCTGATAGTTCATTTCTTTTTAATAGCTATTTTTAGATATTAATCACAAGTTATTTTTTGGAGCAGAGACCAGACTTCTTATTTCTTACAAAAATAACCACGTTGATTCTCCCTCGTCTCCATGTTTTTGTACTTTTAGGGTAATGCGATGAGAGTCAGATACCACCCTACATGCACTGGGGTCTATACTGTAGGAGATCAATTCCAAAATTATGAATCCGTGAATTTATATACACAATGTAGGCCCCTTTTGAGAGAGGAAGAAAATCTTAATTTTTCCAATGTAAACAAATTCTCATCGGAAAGAGAAGGGAAAGAATCTTGGATCTGTACCCTTTGGAATGTAGATTAACATCACCAGGGGGAAAACAAGACAAACATTTTGGGGATTACAGTTCCTGGAATATTTCCACATGCCTGGTTTCATCCCCCTTTGAAATGCAAACACTTTACCTGAGGGAAGCAAGAGCTCCCCACGTGCTATCTCACTAATAAACCACTTCACGTCCAAGTCTTGCCCTTTGACCTTGTTTTCTTTGCTTAAAAACTCTAACATTATATAAACAGAAAAACATGTTTCTACATTCATAAATATATTAAGCTAAATAAAATTTTATACTGATGTCTCTAACTCATCTAATACCACAGAATTCCTTCAAGTGTTCCTTTCTTCCTTATCTGTTTCTTTCCCAAAGTTAGAAACCTGGCTCCTACTGCTCACCATCCATTTACTTACTGTTGTAACCCCAGCTTACATATAGAGAATTTTTTCAGTTTCAGAATTTTTTACCTCCTTGAAAAATAAATCTCCCAACAGGTGTACGGCATTTATATAGAATTCCTTTGGCATTCACTCTCAGTTTCAAGTACAAAAAACCATTTCCAAAGTTACTAAGGTCAGACCCTATTTTCTTCCAGCCCCTTTAATGAGGTTATGTCATGTATTTGTAGTACAGTTAGATTCATTTTTCACAGTCTGCATTCTGTCCTGGAATCTCCCAATACTCTAGTTGATATGTATATTTTACATATTTTAATGTATTAATCTTTGTGATGAAAAATGTGTGGAGTCATATAGTCACCACCCTAGTACCATACAAAAGAGTTCTACCAACTTAAAATTTTTTTTCATAGTCCCCCACACACCTAATGATCATTAACCTGTTTTCCATCCCTGTAGTTTTTAATTTCCAGAATCTCATAGGAATAGAATTCTTTAATACAGAGCTTCTTAGATCAGGCTACTTTCACTTAGTAAAATACATTCGAGATCCATCCATGTTGTTGCAT